>NC_089150.1:20577975-21177975 GCF_009819655.1 Sylvia atricapilla | reverse complement strand
GTGTAGTGTGAAAATTGTGTGTGATCCCACTGGGAAAGGGCCCAGTGACAAGTGAGGCAACTTGGCAGATGTTTCCTGGATTCCATGTATTTGAGTGGAGCAGATTGGAGGTAGAGCAGAGTACCCTGGCAGCTTGGATGGCCATAGGGCAGGATGTCTGCAGCCTGTAGTAGGGGTGGGTCCTGTCAGGGATCTATGGCTCTCTGCAGAGCTGGAGTGGAAAGAATGTGTTTGCCTGGAACTGTGCTTTTGTGGTGAAATGGTGGGAAACACGTCCAAAGGAGAGAGGTGCCCAGGAGATGCAAAGAGGTGTGAAGAGCTGTGGGGCATGTCTCTGTGTGTGTGTGTGTGTGTGTGTGTGTGTGTGTGTGTGTGCAGCCTCTCCCTGAGGAGCAGGAGGCACTGCTGAGGCTGGGTTTGACTGTCACCCTGTGGGCAAGCAGGTGACCGTGAGCAGTGAGCCAGGGCAGGTAGGTGAGGGTGCAGGGCAGCAGGGCTGGAGCTGCAGGGACAGGAGCACACCTGGCAGGGCTGTGGGGACAGGAGCACACCTGGCAGAGCTGCAGGGACAGGAGCACACCTGGCAGAGCTGTGGGGACAGGAACACACCTGGCAGGGCTGCAGGGACAGGAGCACACCTGGCAGAGCTGTGGGGACAGGAACACACCTGGCAGCGCTGCAGGGACAGGAACACACCTGGCAGGGCTTTGGGGACAGGAGCACACCTGGCAGAGCTACGGGGACAGGAACACACCTGGCAGAGCTGTGGGGACAGGAACACACCTGGCAGAGCTGCAGGGACAGGAGCATGCCCAGCAGGGCTGTGGGGACAGGAGCACACCTGGCAGAGCTGCGGGGACAGGAACACACCTGGCAGAGCTGTGGGGACAGGAACACACCTGGCAGGGCTGTGGGGACAGGAGCACACCTGGCAGAGCTGCGGGGACAGGAGCACACCTGGCAGAGCTGCAGTGACAGGAGCACACCTGGCAGAGCTGTGGGGACAGGAACACACCTGGCAGGGCTGCAGGGACAGGAACACACCTGGCAGAGCTGCAGGGACAGGAGCACACCTGGCAGAGCTGCAGTGACAGGAGCACACCTGGCAGAGCTGTGGGGACAGGAACACACCTGGCAGGGCTGCAGGGACAAGAGCATGCCCAGCAGGGCTGTGCCTCCCCGAGAGGTGTGGATGTGTCCCTGGGGGCGGTGTGCTCTGTGCCCCCAGCTCAGCAGGGCTGGCTCTCCAGGGGCTGTGCTCCAGCCCGGCCCTGTCCTGTGGGCAGCATTCCCGTTCCTGAGGGTGCTGCTGGGCTCCCGGAGGTGCTGGGCAGGGCAGGGCAGTGTTGTCAGGGGCAGCTGCAGGGCTGTGCCCTTAGGGGACGGGTGGGGTGGCCGCGGTGCTCACCCAGCCCCGCTCTCCTTGCAGGGAAGCGGACGAAGAAGGGCATGGCCACGGCCAAGCAGCGGCTCGGCAAGATCCTGAAGATCCACCGGAACGGCAAGCTGCTGCTCTAGTGGCCTCGGGAGGGACGCTGCCACCCAGCTCTGGGCCACCACCGCCACCACAACGATCCCTTTAACTTTCAGCGGTCGGACTGTACAGAATCCTGCTATAAATATTTTTTAATATAGATGTCCTTTCTCAGAGTGCTGAGAGCGACTAGCCGCAAAAAGTTAATACTAATCTCGGCCACCGAGGAGCGCGTCGGGCCCGTGGCCAGCGGCCAGCCCGCCGTGGGGCCGGTGCCGGCGGCGGCGGGGCTCGGGGCCGGCGGCGGGGCGGGAGCGCGGCGCCGGGGAGGATGCTCAGGCACCGCCGCCGGCCCGCGCGGCCGCTCCCGGCCCCTTTTCCTAGAATGTAGCTTGTACATAGCTTTTGGAATAACCACCGCCGGGTTTTTATACGGGGAGGGTCTCTCCGGGCGCTGCCCGCCGGTACCAGCTCTTTGCGTAACTTCTTGTACGAGGAGGGAGACAGTTATTTTACTAGCACCTTGTGGAGTGTTTCCGTGTTTTGTGACGATGTAATTTATTAATGTTTGTAGCTTTTTATATTTGTACATTTCTTATGGGCTTTGTTTATATACACACATTACCGGGGCGCGGCGCCTGCGGGGAACCAGAGCCACCTGCCGCCGTGTGCCAGGGCCACCACCGGGGCCACCACCGGGGCCACCAAGGCCACTACCAGGGCCACCAGGGCCGCGCCGGCTTTTTTTATTATGATTATGATTATTATTATTAGTATTATTATTTTTTTCGCGACATGTACATTTCTAACAAAGTTTATCGTGGCTATCTATCTATGACAGTGTTTTATTTACCGATTCATATCAAATGCTCTTGTATCGACTTCACAAAATCTTAAGTAAACCTAGAGCAAAGTTTAAAAAAAGGAGAAAAAAAAAAGAAAAAAAAAAAAAGAAAGCAAAGTAAAACTATTTCAGGTTTTGTACACGATTGCCTGGGCCTGGCCTTTTTGTGGGGTCGGCGAAGAAGGGGTGGGGAGCAGCCGGGGAACCCTGAGGCTGGGTGAAGGAGCAAGCAGTGACCCACAGCTGGCACAGGGGCTGGCTCTGCTGCCACTGCCCCTTCTGTCACCCAGCCCTTTACACACCTCTGCTTGCTACAGCACCACGAGCGGCCCCATCCATTGGGCACGGGCTTGAGTGTCCCAGTGAGATAACTCAGAGTCCGCCCGAAGGTGTCCCCCCACCGCCCAGCACATCCTCCAGCTCCCATGGACAAACACTCGGGCCTGTTCCCCTCTGCTTCCTCCCGCTTGTGTGTCACCAGGTGCTCCAGCCTTTCCCCCCCTTCGTGCTCACTGAAACACGGAGCATCCCACCGTTTATCCCCGATCCTTGGGGACATGTGCGATCTGCCTTTTTCTCTTCGCTGATGCTGCAGGGCCGTTCCCAGCTCCCGGACGCCGTGTGCTGGCGGTCCCCGGGGCACCCGCAGCCTGCCCAGTGTCCTGCTCCCTGTGCCCCGGGGAGCAGCCGCCGGCTCCGGCCCGGCCGGGCGCTCAGCGCTGCCCCGCGGCTCCGGGGAATGGTGCTGGCGGTCTGCCCTCGCAGGGACGGCGCGGGCGGGCGGCGGTGGCTGGTGGCGATATCGAGCCCTCGCCAGCTGGGGGAGTTCACAGTTCAGAAACAGCCGCGGCCGGGAAAACGGGAGCCGCCGGGACGGAGCCTCCCGAGCACCTCCCGCTGCTGCGGACGCGGAGCAGCCCCGCCTCGTCACCAGGCGTCCCGAGCTGGGAGGGACCCCGGGATCACCAGCCCAGGCTGCGCTGTGAGGGGGGAAAGCGAGCCCACCCAGGGCATTCAGGGCACCCACCCAGAGCCCACCCAGCGCCCACCCAGGGCACTCACCCGGGACACCCACCCAGAGCCCACCCAGCGCCCAGCCAAGGCACCCAGCGCACCCAGCCAGCGCCCACGGCCGGCCCTGCCCCAGCCCTCCGAGCCTGGATGCTGCAGCCGGCAGGAGCCCAGCTCTGGAGAGGCAGCGCAGAGCTGCAGCTCCCGCGCAGGGACAAGGGGTGACAGCTGCTGTGCCAGCTCCCTGCGCAGGAGCCCGGGGCTGGCACAAGGTGCTAAGTGACCTCACCTTAGGTCAGGAGTGCCTGGAGGATGGCCCGGCCAGGGAGTGATCTCTGTGCACACACGGGCAGAGAGGCTGGGGGCTCTCTGTAGTGGTAAATAACCCACTCCTCACAGCATCGGTGTTTCTGCTGTTCCTGTCTTTACACTGACGGGAATCACCCCGGCGCAGACATTTGGCACAGCCGCACCTCAGTCTCACGGAGCCCACGTTCCTCTGTCCCCGTGGCCGGGGCGCTCTGCCCGGGCACTGGGGACATTCCAGCCGTGGCCCGGTGCCATCCCGGCTGCAGGCGCTGTTCTTTCCATTCCAGCTGCCCGGAGCTCAGTGCCCGCCCCACAGCACTCCCAGCACTTGTGTAAACTGTTTGAAAGTGTTTCTGTGCATATCGCAAGAGAAAGCCTGCTTCTTCTCTTCTCTTGAGAGCGTAATAATTATAATGAATTAGATTTTCTCCTCAGCCTGCAGGGAGGACGCTCTTTGAGACTCATTTTCGGGTCATTCTCCTGTCAAACTTCCCATCCTCCTGTGGCCCAGCTGACGGTATTTGCTAAGCCCTGAGCTGCACGGTGCAGTCCTCCTCGGGGAGAGGCACGGACCAGCCTGGGGCTGCCACCTCCCCGGCTCACCCCTGGACTGGCTCCTGGCTCCCTGCGCCCATGGCACGCCGCAGGTGTCTGCAGACCCCGTGTGACCAGTTGTCTTCCTCTCACCTTCGACTCATTCAAGTAATTAGCAGTCACTTAGCAGTCAATTAGGTGACACATCTTGAAAGTTTTTGTGTTTACCCTGCTCCTTCATTTATGAGCTCTGTTTAGCAGCCCAAGGGAAACTCTTTCTTCCCGAGGTCACCCTGGGTTCATCTCTGGTCTCCTGAGCGGGCTGCAGAAGAGTTCATGGGCATTTCTCACCGCGGGCAGGGCAGTGGGCACAGAGGGCCATGACCACAGCTCTTGACTTCGCGGTCCTTCAAACCCCCTTTGCCTCGTGGTCTCTTCCCAGCGACCCTGTCCTGTGTGTGGGGCTGTGCGGTAGAAACTCTGCTCCACTGCTCATCCTTCTCCCTTCGCTGAACTCAGCAGCTCCAGCCCACAGTCACTTCATTTGACTGCGGCCATAAAACATATTGAGTGGGTTGGTTTGGAGAAGAAACCTTCCACACAATGTGAAATATCAGATGCCTGAATCCGGAGGAGACAGAAAGGGAAGCTGGGGTGAAGGTTTGCTAGAAGCGCTTATGTGTGAATTTATTAGAGCAGACCTTAAAACTGGACTTAGAACAAGTCGCACAATTAAAACCGTGCGCTAATTCTATATGGTTTACACGTCCCTTGACCAGGGTTAAAGACTGCAGCAGCTCCTTTCGACATGCTTTCTGAATTCCAGATCACCAGCCTCGGTACTTTGCCTCAAAATGTGCAAACCTTTAACTTCCCCCAAGGGATAAGTCACTCTGAGAATGAAATATTAATTAGAGCCTCGTCATCCGCCGTCCCTGTGTGGCCTCTCGGAAGCCTGGGGAAGCCAGACACGCTCCAGCCCCAAAGTGCTCCCTTTGTGCGGGGCTTTTGTTGCCCACATTCCACCCGCGGGGCCCTGTCACAGTGGATGGGAGCTGCCCAGGCCTGAAAGGGAGCTGTCAGGCTGAGCTGCCTGCTGACAGCGAGTATCACCATTAACCAGCTCGTTATCTCCAGCGGGCTTTGCTCAAATCGCTCCTGCCTGGCTTTTGGCATCAGCCGCGATGACAACTCTTCGACAGATGCTGGTGAGGAGTGAATAAAGATGCTGTGGCTAAAGACCATCTGCAGGGATTAAACCTTCATCACTTTCGGTGACTTTTCTGCTCATGAGACAAAGGGAACCTTTCTTTTTCCCCAGTCACACACCTTAGTTTCTCGGGGAGGCTGTTTCCCTGCCAGACGCTTCCATTGCAGCTTCTCTGTCATGGAGATGTTTGAAAACCACCTTAAACTGACTATTCCACGGTTCTCTCTAATGCTTCTCTAAATCTCCAGCAACAACCCACGCTGCTCCAGGGCTGCTCCAGGGAGTTGCTGATGTCTTGCACAAGGAGCATCGAGTCCAGCTCCTGGCCGTGCACAGAACAGCCCAACAATCCCAGCCCGGGGCGGAGAGCATTCTACAGACACTTCTGAAATAAGATTCGCTGTTCAAAACAAGGAGAATATTAACTCCTGAGTTTGTTTGTCCAATGCTTAAAACTGAACCAGGAATTAAATAGACCCAAGCAAAGCAATTAACTGCAGTGAAGAAACTGCTGTTTGTTTTCAGTGTGTTTGGCTGGGTGCAGTAGCGTCTGAGGAGGAAACAACATCAGATGGGGATGTTTATCTTCTGCAGTGACTCAGCCCTCGTGCTGCTGCTTCTCAAAGCACCGCGTCCCGCTGCCCTTGCTGCAGTTATTCCATTGAGCTCCCGAGGCTCACTAATGCTTTGCACTCTTATTCCTTCCAGAGCCTTGCTGGCTGTGTTCCAGGCCTGAGCCCCCGGATTCCCACACACCTCACACTGACCTGAGGCATCCTTGCAGTGGAGAAGTTTTTATTGTCTCCCTGTGAGGCCCTGGCACAGCGTGCCCAGAGAAGCTGCAGCTGCCCCATCCCTGGAAGTGTCCAAGGCCAGGCTGGACTTCTTCCTTGTGCGGTCAGTAATGGAAGGGCCGTGACTATTCTACCTGTCTTGTCAGCAGTGATTTATTTGTATGCAGAAGTCAAGGAGATTTCTGTCTGAAAACCATCTCCCCTCTGGCCCCAAATGGTCACTAACTGCCTGGCTGGATCAGGTTCTTGCTACACACACAAACCTGTCCTGGAGTGTCACAGGAGTCACAAAAACACCCCGCTGTGCTGGCAGCCACAGGAGTCACACACACACCCACACCCCTGTCCTGGGGAGCCACAGGAATGCCGCACACAGCAGGGATTTGCAGGGGCATTAACAAACAGACAATTCCGGGCTGCAGGTCTCTAACCCAGCCACATTGTGCTGCATGAGGTAAACCTTGGGCCGGGTCCTTTTCCCAAGGCAGACCCTGGCTCAGGCACTGGAGGTGAGCAGGGACAGGAATTATTTGCTGTCCAGACAGTAATTCCAGAGGGAGAAGGCTCATTGCTGCTGGTGGTGAAGGATTTGCTCTTCCTCGGAGCATTTTTCATGCCAGCATCCCGTGAGCCAGTTCCATGTCCCCAAGGCAGGCTGGCAGGACAGTGACATTCCTTCTGGAGAAGTGTGCTTGGCTGTCCTGTGAGTCACTTTGGGACTGACAGACCTCTGGGTGCTCACTTTGCTGCAGCCCTTCTGCACAGCTCCCTGGGGGAATCCTTGAGCTCGGCTCTACCTGTGCATTCACAAGACATATTACACTTCCTCCTAGACATTATTGTCCAGAATGATTCAGCTGAGAAATCTAGAACAGTTGGAGGGTTTATCTGGAAATACATCACTTTGCCCCGAGGTTTATTCATGTAACATATAGATACGTATTTATTTATATGAAAACCAAACCAACCTTAGACAATAATGATAACTGAAAGCCAAACTTGCAATTGTTCTGCAGCCTTGTTGCTATTAAGCGGCTGTTGCTCATAACACAGCCGTGCGTACTTCGGATCTTAATCTCCGTTTGTGGGATTAAATGGGCCAAGCAGCTGCTAAATGGAACAAAAGTGTCATCCATCAGGGTCAATTGGGATAAACATCCCATTTCCTTGCAGGCAAACATGGCATGGGCTGAGCAGCTTGCTTTGACCGTCAGAACGATGTTCCTGGAGCTCCAGCAGTGTGGAGAGTCGGGGTGTTAACCCAGCCTGGGCCTGGCACACGGCACAGTGTTGGGGAATTGGAGGGTGTGAAAGGCTGGAACATGCCATGGCAGTGCTTTTTGTGGGGGCAGAGCTGGGGAAAGAGGATTCTGTGCGGTGTACCTGGGGCTTGGCTTGCACTGCCAGCTGGGCCTGCACGGGAGTGCCCGGGGAGCATGGGGTAGATTCCCGTGTGATCGGGGACAGATCCCTGTGTGACCAGGGACAGATCCCTGTGTGACCAGGGACAGATCCCCGTGTGATAGGGGACAGATTCCAGTGTGACCAGGGACAGATTCCCGTGTGACCAGGGACAGATCCCTGTATGATCATGGACAGATCCCTGTGTGTGCAGGGACAGATCCCTGTGTGATCAGGGACAGATCCCCGTGTGATCGGGGGCAGATCCCTGTGTGATCAGGGACAGATCCCTGTGTGTGTGCAGGGACAGATCCCTGTGTGATCGGGGACAGATCTCCGTGTGATCGGGGGCAGATCCCTGTGTGATCGGGGACAGATCCCTGTGTGTGTGCAGGGACAGATCCCTGTGTGATCAGGGACAGATCCCCGTGTGATCGGGGGCAGATCCCTGTGTGATCGGGGACAGATCCCTGTGTGATCAGGGACAGGTCCCTGTGTGATCGGGGGCAGATCCCTGTGTGATCAGGGACAGATCCCTGTGTGACCAGGGACAGATCCCCGTGTGATCAGGGACAGATCCCTGTGTGACTGGGGACAGATCCCTGTGTGATCAGGAGCAGATCCCCGTGTGATCAGGGACAGATCCCTGTGTGTGTGCAGGGACAGATCCCGTGTGATGGGGGACAGATCCCTGTGTGATCAGGAGCAGATCCCCGTGTGATCGAGGGCAGTCACACCGTGCTCAGCAGGGGAAGTCCCCGGGGATGACTGCGGCACTTCATGGCCCCTCCTCTCTATCTCACCAGACAGCCCCTTGCCAAAGAAGCTTATCCTCAGGGCAGCCCTGTCGCCAGCAGAGTTTAGCGGCTCTCAGGGGTGTGCCGGGAGCCTGTGCGCCTTGAGCTCCCACCATCCACCTCCAGAGCTCCCCTGGAGAGCCATCGGCTGCAGGGGAGGAATGGACAAACACGGCACAAACTGTGTGTGCACACGCAAAGGGGTGAGGCAGCTCCCACTGAGGAGCACCGCACACACAACCACAGGCAGACCGAAGTCTGCCGCCTGCCTTGGTGCTGGGCAGCCCCGGAATGTCCCAGCAAAGGGCTGCAGCCAAAAACGAGAGCTGCCTGCAAATTTGGGGACTGACAGCTAAGAATTGGGGAGGTTCTAGTGGCACATGACACCTGTGAGAGCGAGATCTCACCTGCTTGTAGCAGTAGCCACTGCAAGGGCTGGTGAAGATATAAACTGATCACATTAAGTGATTGCTCCACCTGTACCTGAGGCAACATAAATTGGATTTTTCCTGAATTCCTCCTGAATACACTGAATTCCTCCCCCTTCCTGCCCCTCTCCTGTCTTTCCCAGGCTGTGCTGAGGACATGGGATGTCCCATGGCACCATGGACATGTCAGGGAAAGGGCTGCAGGAGAGGCAGGAACACCCTCTGGAGTGGGGAAAACTGCTGTCCCTGGAATGGCCCGAGGAGGTGGAATATTTAGAAACGTGAACCCAAAAAAGCCAGTGTTTTTTTTGTTTTTTTTTTTTTTTTTTTTTTTTTTTTTTTTTTTTTTTTTTTTAATTGGGAGTATAGAGTTTTATTATTTAAAAGGTTTTATAAAGAAATTTTAAACAGACCATGGAATTGCTGTAGCAGGTTGGGGTTTTCCCCTCTTGGAAATTACTCAGCCATTTGGTTTCTATTTTTGCACAAAGCACAGGCTTTTTGAACAACCATTCGATATGCTTGTTGATGCATCACAAAAAGGAGATATGCTTTGAATTCTCCTTAAAAACCCCATGTAAACACAAGGTTTATGGACCATTGCAACAAAATACCATTTCGTTATTGAGTGCTTTCACATGTAATTTCCTCTCTGACTACTGCCTGTAAACACACTCCTTGTATTTGGGGAACTCCAAAAGCTCAGACACAATCAGGATCAATAGCTCAGCAAAGGCAAGTTACAGTTTGAAATGTCCCCATTTTACAACAAGATGCCTGGGTGGCAGCTGAGGAGGGGAGAGAGGGACAATTTAACACAGCGGGGTGCTGGGGTGGCCCCGTGTGTCACCCCTGGGCTCACGGGCTCACCCTGCACACAGCAGCAGCACCTTCCCCAGCCAGGCACCGCTGCTCCAGGGAAACACCCCGAGCCAGGGCTGTCATTTCACACAGACAAGGGCACGGTCCTCTCCAGGCCCTGCATTGGCCACCGTGCTTCTGTCTTTTTGTAAAGAAAAGCCTTTCACACACGGGGGTTGTGATCCTTTATCTTGCATTTGTGTTGCCTTAAGGCTTTATGTTAGAAAAGCCATAAAGAAATGAACAACAATACCAAGATATTACACAGGTGAGAAGAAATAGCAACAAGTGTAAGATCCAACATGGCAAAAAATTATTAAATCCGGCTGAAATAAATGGATTGTCCGGATCCCATCGTGCATACAACACACTGCAGGGCAGAGGGGTGGTCACTGCAGCACCGGGGTCCCTTCAGCTTCCCCAGAAGTCAGCCAGGATGTGCTCACATCTCCACTTCTGAATCTTCAGTGGAGACTTGAGAGGTCTCTTTGGCCCATAAGGCACTGCCACCCTCCTCCCCACAGCTCAGCCTTCTGGGGAAATTGTTAAAAGTTTGAATCTTATTAATTTGTAAATGAATAAACATGAGATTCTCTTCCGTAAATTCTCGATCCCTATTTGTGCCCCTAAGGCTGTTTACGGTTATAATTACAGGATCATCACGGATTGATGGATTTGGGCTGGAAGGACCTTAATGATCTTCCCATTCCCATCACGGGCAGGGGAAGGTGTCCCTGCTCCAAGCCCCAATGTCCAGCCTGGCCTGGGACACTGCCAGGGCTCCGGGGACAGCCCCAGCTGCTCTGGGCACCCTGTGCCAGTTCCGTGGTGATCACACCGTTATGATGATCATTCTTCTCTGCTAAAACTGACCCCCAGATTGAAACCCGACATTTCTCCACCTGTAGCCAAAGGCAAGACAAACTTTCCCCTGGCCAGGAGCAGGTCTGCGGGCCGAGCAGGGCTCTGGGCTCTGCCAGCCCTGCCCCGGGGACAGCAGCAGGAGCTTTGTCCCTGCTGGCGCGCTCCGGGCACCAGAGTGCACCGTGCTGTCGGGGAAAAGGTCTGCAACGTGAGCAACCTGCAGAAACGGCAGGCCTGCAGTCTGAAATGACTCTCCCCTGCACTCTCTGTATAGTTTTTATTTTTAATTTTGTTCCTGCTATGCCCTGGTTTATCAAAGCCCTGAAACACATGCTTGACTTGAAGTACCTCACTGCAGCTAAAACTAATTGCGTGCTTAGTCTTTGATGGTTCAAGGTCATAAAGAAATCGCTGGCTTTTCCAACCAAATGCTTCAATCTGTTAATTGTTTGCAAACCCCATGGCACAGGCCCCGCAGAGGTGGCGCAGGGCTGTGCGAGCCGCCTGGGATTTCCCGCACCCAGCTCGGGCACAGCGTGTCCAGAGGGGTCGGGCAGCCTGGGTTTGGGTCTGATCTGTGACCCACCACCGGGGACAACCTGTGCCTGTCCCCATCCTGCTGGGAGCGGCCGGGAGAGAGGTGCCCGATGTGCCACAGCTACCTGAACACATCCGGGACGTGCTCAGCACCTCTTCAGCAGCATTTCCCCTCCCGGGGAAGCAGAAATAATGTATCAGCATCCTCACTGAGGATCTTGTTAGTGTATGTAAGTAACTACACAAATATATAAACACAGAAATGTTCAAATCACGTCGGGAATCTGAACTTGCACACGTGTAGAAAAGGTCAAGCGGTGCTGCACGGGCAGAGCTCCCACTGACATTCACTCGGACAGCCGGGGATATTCACTCCTTCCCTCTCTCCCTCCACACCCGCTGCTTTCCCCTCCAAAATTCTTACTAGAACGATAATATTTTAACAGTTGCAGCTTTAAAACCCTTGATTGTGACCAATCATTTCTCCCAGGCAATTGTATATTTAGCAGAAGGGAAAAATTAAACTTCCCAGGAATGAGGTTATTTAGGGCATAAAATTCAAGGAAATAGGTATTTAGGTCGTTGTGGGCATGGTTTTTATTTTCTCTAATTTTCAGATTACTTTCGATTAGGGTCTGCTCGGAGTGGAAACTTCTTGATGTGAAATAGATACTATCTAAATCGTTAGAGCTCATTCATTGCCATGTGCCACCTTTTAGAGCAATTAAAGCTGACCTTGGGGTTACGGAGCTGAGCACTCGCCGACCCAGGGCACTTCCTCTGAATATGAATAAGCTTGGAGTACAAATACAGTGGGGCAGGATTGCTGCTGGCACAGATAATGCCTTTGTTAGACAGAGCAGGGCTCTGCGGGCCCTCACACTGTGGAGTCCATTGATTCAGAACATTCACTGCTGGGATCAGTTCTTGGAATTTTTTTCCTGGTTGTTTTTTTTTTTTTTTTTTTTTTTTTTTTTTTTTTTCCCCTTGACATCTGGAGTCTATCTCTTTGCCAGGCTCTCAGCCCTGCACTCAGAAAGAGAAAGTGAGGGAAACAGATGGACACGCTCACAAAGGCATGGAACGAGTACCAAAAACGTTTGACTAAAATTTTGCTGGAAGAAGAAGAGAAAAGAAGAAGAAAAATGTCTAATTTTTTTAAGTCTTTTGGCCATTAATATTTTTGCCAAGTACTGGCAGACGAACTTGAGCTCAGTCTAAAAAATCCCGTGGTTCTCACCAGGGTGGTTTTTTCTCACTTTCCAGCTTTCAGTAGCTCTTCCAAAGGCAGAGCAGCCCCCTGCACGCCACATCGGAGTCCTCTGATGACCAAAAATGCCCAGGGCAAGGACTGTGCAGGATTTCCCTGGAAATCTCTGGGAGGCCGGTCTTTCCTCAGGAGTTATTTCAGCGCCTCCATCTCCTGGCAGAAAGGCCGGGGAAGGCTTCTGCTCACAGGGCACAGAAATGTAAGTGCTGGTAAACAGGGAGCAGGGCAGAGCTTTTCATGCCCTGCCAGGCTGAGCCAAACCAGAGTCTGCCAGAAGGTGCAAAGCTGGTACTGCTCAGTACAGAGCTCACTTTGCTGGGGATTGTTCACAGACTGCGTGGCAATTCTGGTCCTGTTTGCCCCGCGAGCTCTCAACAACCCCAGACGGCTCCAAACGCTTTTCTTTCAGCTTTCATCATGTGCTAAGGAGGGGTAAAAAACCATCTGGGATTCCTTCAGCTGGCAGGGCCACTCCTCGTCAGGCTGCTGACCTAAAACACAGTCTCTACCATGACCTATGGAGGAACGGGCAGGACCCACCTGCAAAGGACAAGCCCTTTTTGGAGGCACAATGCCGCATTCCTGATGGCCGAGGGGTGCACGTTCACCTTTAGGAGACTCTCACAACTCGCATTTCATTGCCACAACGCACAAATGGTTTCCAAGCAAGTCATTCTGCACATTTGCAGGTAAGAAAAATACTGAAGGAACTAATTCAAACCTCCTCGTTGCCCACTGACTTAATCCAAGAGGACAAGACAAGGAAATACTCTACGTTGCAGCATTTCTGGATTCCTTTACACGTCTTGTACACAGCATGGAGAAACAAGGTCAGGGCTTTATGTTGTGAGGGCAACCTTTCCCCACTTCAGACTGTAAAAGTATAAAGAAAGGAAACATTCACAGCCATGGCAGATTTAGGGATTCAAACTTCTTTCGCAGGTGTAATTATAAAAAAAGATGACGAAGACAATTTTAGATCAGCTTTATCTAAAAACTTTCATCCGAAGTAAGCAGGCAGCTGAATTACTTTGTTGTAAGAAACCAATTTCCTGTGGTGGCTGAAGAGCTTCAGGGTGAAGTTTTGGCTTCATGCACAACCACAGAATCCAACCAGCCATTATCACCATTTTCCATTTGCAGCACTTGACTTCCTGAGAAGAGCACTCCACTCCTCTTGGAAGTTTGTCTCACGGTATTTTCCCATCCCCGAGGGAGCAGCTCGTTCCCTGTGTGAACATCGTGTTTAAAACCATGATGTTGGTGTGCAATGAGTGGAAGGAAATGAAATGCCATCTGTGCTGGGATATCACCCTGGGACACGGGGGCCAGGGATCCACAGCGCTGCCATCCTTCCCAGAGAGCCAGCAGAGCCAGCAGGATGTGAATGAAATTGTAGCTGCTCAGTTAAAATCCTGCAGTTTTACTTGATTACCTGTTTCCACGGACACACACAGGGAAAAACTAACAAACAAACAAAAAAACCACAACAACAACAAAAAACTTTTCAATATATCAATACAAAAGTAGATAATAATAATAAATATTTGGGGGAAAAAGAGTCCCACCTGCTGTGTCCATGAGGCAGAAAAGTGAAGCCATTCTCAGGAGCTGCAGAAGGAGCCTGTGCCCTGACAATGAGGCTGAGAAATATGCCTCAGTGGTGATAAAATCACAGAATGATTTGGGCTGGAAGGGACCTGACAGCTTCACCCTTGTCCCCCTGCCGTGGCAGGGACACCTTCCACAGTGCCAGGGTGCTCCAAGTGCCCAGCCCGGCCTGGGACACCCCAGGGGTCCAGGGGCAGCCCCAGCTGCTCTGGGTCCTGTTCCTGCCCACAGGAGAGCAGAGGGACTCCCATCCCCGCCTGGGGTTTATCTGCACGGAGGGCAGGCTGAATGTTCCGGCAGGGTAATTCCCTTTCACTGGCCAGGTCAGCCCCAAAATCACCCACACGAGCTGGGAGAGTTGGAAGAGTGGCTGAGACCGCAGTTCAGAGGTGTTTCAGGGCATCCACGTGTTTATGGTGGCTTTGCATCACTTTTTAAGCTAAATTACATTTTATCAAACTGGGAGTGTCCTGCTGCTGAGAAGCTCTCTCCTGCTCCAGGCACAGAACGGCTGCTTCGTAGGAGAAATAAAGCAGAAAACCCCGGCTAAAGCCAACCCATTTCTCGCCGAAGTTTTAACATCTCACTTGGAGCTCTGGCACCCCTTTGCCGTGTGCTGGGAATCAGGGCTGCAGAGCGCGGCTGGCTGTGAGCAGGCGGGGGGCTGCAGCTAAGGCAATATCTCCAGCCCCACTCTGCCCATTAACAGCAGCAATTTGCCCACAAACAATCTGGAAAGAGTTTTCTCAGATTACAGGAGAAGTTAATGGAGTTGGAAATTCCTTCTGTTGGGTTCGCTCGGCCTCCTTTGTGCTGCCCTGGAGCACATGGTGAAGTGCAAGGAACGTTTGGGAGCAGCAGGGGGGCTGATCCTGATCCAGGATCCTGGACCTCCTCACTGCTCCATTCCTCCAGGCTGGAAAGCTCAGGACCTTCCCGTGTCAAAGTAACCACCTGTAAAATGAATTGATTGTCAGCCCTTTGTATCAGAAGAAAATCATCGCTAAGTTGTGTTTACACTTCATCCATCTTTACTATATCTCAGATTTGATTAAAAAAGAAAAGTGAGAACTCTGTGTGGTTAGCAAAAGTCTCCTCACTTAGAGACGAGGAGAATTTCCCCAGCCGTGTCCTGCAGCAGCAGAGGAGAGCCAGCAGGGAAGGAATGAACCTCTGCCTGCAAAGGAACGAAGAAATGCCGGGCACTCTGGGTAAAACACGGAGATCTCTTGCACGGCATAAACCTGAGCCCAAACCCAGCAGAGCCATGGCTGCTCCCCGAGGAGGGCTCCAGGCGTGTCCGTACTGCAGGACAATCCTCTCCATCATGACTCGCTGCGGGCAGGGCAGGGACAGGCTCCATTTGAGGGCAGTGATGCTCAGCAGGAGCAGCCCGCACACAGCGGTGACCCCTCCAGCACAGCTGGCCCCTCCTCAGGACGGGCGGGAGCTGCTGGGGACATGGGGACATCCTCCCTGCCCCGTGCCCACCTCCCCGTTCTGTCCGAGTGCCATTACCTTACTGAAAAAACACTTATGGGTAATCAGGGCTGCCTAATCCCGTGCCTAATTCCATCTGGGCCTCTGTGTCCTGACACCTCCCCTGTCCCCAGGCCATGGGAAGAGCGGGGGATGTAACGGGGGAGGTTTTATTTAACGGGGTATTTAAGGGGGCATTTACCGGGGCATTTAACGGGGTATTTAACTGGGTATTTACTGGGGTATTTAACGGGATATTTAACGGGGTATTTAACGGGGAGGTCTCCCGGGACCAGCTGTCCCCAGTAATCCTGTCCCGGTCCCTTTCACTCCCGGATTACATCCTGTACCGACACTTTGTGTGTGACAAGGACCGAAGGTGTGGGGCTGCTCCCGGGACGGACACGGTGCCCAAGGTGCCCCATCGGGGGCCTGACCCCAGTGCTCACCCCAAATAATGGATGGGGGCTCTGCCAGCCTGCTGCAGCACGGGCATCACTCCCATGCACAAGCAGTGAAAGCAATCTGTTGTTAACGGGCTGAACAGGCTTGTCCAGACACCCCAGACTCCTCGTCCACGCGTGTTACACAACGGGAATTTTCTCCTTAAAGGAGTGGGAAAAAACTCCTCAGCGGGCCAAAAGATGCCTCCTCACAGCCTTCCTCCCCAGGCCAGAGCTCCAAAAACGATTGACGGAAAATCCAAGGAGGAAATTTCAGAAACCATGGACTGTAATGACAGTGGAATGCCTGAATGACTCCTAATGGACTAGAGAGATTTGATAACAAGCGTTTCTTTAGTATCAGTCCTTCAGCCAAGCTGCTGGGAATGACTCTATCGAGTCACTCACATTCACTGTGCTGGGAGCGGATTTAATTCAGTTATGGCTGACCAGGGTGTTTCTGATGGACTGAAATGGAAACATTTCTACAGTGGCTTTGTGGGGGCAGCTTTGGACCACAATTCACAAACGAAATTCAGTGTTTTGGGTGTCAACCCAGAGGGCAGCAGAAGGACCAAGACCTGGCTGCCTGCTGAGTCTCAGCCTGTCAGCAGCAGCGCTGGCTCATCACATCCAACTTCTGTTCCCCAGTACTCACTCCTTACCGGTGGCTGCATATCTACTATTTTTATTGTCAGTTTAGCATTTAATTCAGCATTCAGTCAGAGAAGGACCAACCCCCCCAGGACTCCTGCACACAGACGTGCTGACCCCATTTGGCACTGCCTGGCTTTTGACTTCTGGTTATTTTTAAGCTTCAAATGTGATCCTTTACACCACAATATCTTCATAAACTGTAAAAATGAAGTGTTCTAGGGCTCTGTCAGGGAAGGACAGGGCAGAGAACTCAGCAGGTCCGGGGTGTGGGGAAGAGTTCAGGGCAGGCAGCGTGAGAGGACCCCATGGAGCTGCTGCCAGCGCTTTGGAAAGTCAAATACCCACCCTGGGAGCAAATGCTCCTTTTTCACTGCAGGAGCACCACTGCCCAGGAGATCAGGTACTGCCGGATCAGTCTGTCAGAACTGGGTAATTCCTTCAAGCAGGAGAATATTCTGGGAGAGATTTGAGCACTTTCCCCCAGTGGCTCCTCTTCCAACTTGGCCAGGGCAGCGCTGGGCCAGCGGAGCACAAAGCGCTGCTATTTTATCAGTGGAGTGAGAGATGAGGCTGTCCCGTTCTTGCACACTTCAGCCCCTCCTGGGGCTGCCTCGTTGGCAGGTATTTCGCAGATTAAATGACCCGATGTTATCGATGCCGGGCAGAGCTCGGCTGTCCCGTCTGATGGGGCGTCCCCACCTCGGCGCCCGCAGAAATCCCCTTTTCTCATGGCACACGCCAGGAAACCTTCTCAGGCTTACACAAACAGATATTTTGACAAGGAAATTTAGGTTTTCCCTCTGTTATTTTGTCTAATACTTCTCGTGTTTTGTCTATTGTATCGCAGGTTGGTTAAAGCAGGAGGGCAGGCAAGGGCGAGATCTGCAGAATGCAAAGGTAGAGTCCACTCCATTTTCTTACCCGGCAAATCCTTGATGGGCTTAAAAGTCTGCTCCAAGTCAGGAAAATATTCACGTTCCAATGCAAATGTTCTCCCGTTACAACGCAAACCCTTAAAAATGAGGTTTAGCACTGAAGCGTATGTGCCAGCCACACCATTAGCACAGACCCGCCCGTGGGTTCCTGTGGCAGAAATCTTTCAGAGAACCACAGAATGTTGGAGGGTAAAGATCACCTGGTGCCAACCCCTCCCACCAGAACAGGGTGCTCGAGGCATCTCTTTCCTCAAGGCTGTCCCAAGGACACAAGCCCCTGTATCCATGTCCACCATAGAATTCCTGTGTGAAAATTTGGTTTGTCCTGCTACACCAAGGGCCATTGCAGACCCTTGGGCATCCTTTGGTCCATCAGCTGCTTACCAAGCATGAGGAGAACCAAAGAGCACAACTGTCACTAACTGGGAACATCTACAGTTGTGTCCTACCTCGGTGCAGACTTTCAGTATTATTGTCACATAAAAATCTATAGTATGTCACATGTGACCCTGGCAGCGCTGGCTGAAGCTCCCAGTGCCCATTCTGCAGGGCACACAGTCCCTGCTATTCCTGCCTGTCCTCCACCCCACACGGACACAAACCACGGAAGATGTTCCTTAAACAGCTCCAGCCACAGTCCCAGAAGTGCAGGAGCAGCAGCTGAGGCTGTCCCCTCCCGAACTAAAACCCAACTGAGCCTTGAAAAGTCTCCCGGGTGCTGGAACCTCGGCGCTCTGCAGGTGAGTGGGAGATGCCAGCGGCTCCAGCAGAGCCTGGCTGTCACAGCACTGCCCCGGGCTGGGGCACAAAGGGGACAGCAGCACCAGCCTGGGCGCCTCTCCTGGAAGGGAAGGTCTGGTTTTGGGGGCTCAGCACTGCTGCTGTGTCTGCGGGCAAGCTCAGAGCTGAGGTCGGCATGGCCAGTGTAAGCCATGGAGTTGTTAATCCTCCACAGGTTTTAATAATCATTTAGCATTTAGTGAATACGCTGCACTATAAATGTGTTATTAAACCTAAATTAAACGCAGATTTGGAACATAAATGTGCTGTAGAAATTTATGAGGGATCTTAGCAGTGAAAAATTTTTTTAGACATTGCTGTGAAAGCTACACAATATCAGTTTCTGAATTAGTATAAAATACTGTGTGTTACTTGTCCGTTATTGGAGACTGTGTCCGTGGAGGCACATCCTAAAACCCCCAGGCAGGCCAAAACTGAATTCATTGGCAGGAATTCCCAGGTCTGTAAAAAACAAATGAACCATTTTCGTGTCAGCACGCTACTGCTCCCCCTGGAATTGCTGTGTGGGGGTCCCGCTTTCCCCAGGCCTAGCCCCAGGATGTGCAGAAATCACAGAGCCCCAGGACAGCTTGGGTTGGGAGGGACCTTAAAGCTCATCTCAGCCCACCCCTGCCATGGCCAGGACACCTTCCACTCTCCCAGGGTGCTCCAAGCCCTGTCCAAGCTGGCCTTGGGCACTGCCAGGGAATGGATTCACGTCCCAAAGACCCGAGGCTTGTTTGGGCTGCCAGTGCTTGTACATTCCTCTTCTTCCTGCAGAGTGATCACCTCACTGCAAAGCCTGGAAATGTGTGGTTGATAAAGTCAGGGAGCCATTCCCAGTACATTTCAAGCACCTCACTCACCAGGAGGTATCAGAGGACAGGGCTCTGTGGGTCGACGTGCCCTTGGTTAAATTTCCATCAACAGTACTGAATTGATTTGAGTTGATTTTGAAAGGAGGAAAGCAAACCTGTAACAATTCCAGGCAGCTTACGAACCTGTTGATGACTGCAAAACCTGAGGATCCTGCACGCTGCACCTTTAGGTGACTCTGGGGTACAAGAGGATCCCATTTTCCGCAGGACAGCTGTAAGATTTAACAGCTTTGGGCAGAACAAGGCTGGTAGCTGAGAAATGAACCTCATCAGTATCACAGCAAGGAAACAGAATCAGCCTCAAACCCTGCCGTGGCCAGGGGGTCAGGGCAGATGTTAGGAGAGACAGAATAATGGAGAAGCTAATTGGCCTAATGATGGTGTTTTATTTTAGAGTCATGCCAAATTTCCTTCATGGTCTGCCCCAAAGAATGAGCACCCAGCTGTCACGTGTAACACACAGCTGTCCACGTGTGGATTTCCTAGAGGACCATCTCTGTTTCTAGTAATTCCAGATGCAATTGTAAACCTTACCTTAATCAGGCATGATGGAAATCTGCTCCCACTCAGGGAGAGAAGGGCAGAAAGGAAGCAGCAGTGCAAGGGCAAGGTCCTGGAGCACTGGCTGAGCACTCGAGGTGGTTCCTGGAGGAACAAAAGGGACATTTTACAAGGCCTAAGTGCTCTCAGCAGAGCACATCAGTGTTGATGACTTCCCCTGACTCCTGAGCCTGATGCATGCGCTGTTCCTATTGCCAGCCCTGATTAAAGGACACTCCACAGCAGGGCAGTGCAGTTGTACAGAACGTGTGTTATCAAATAATAAACTGCCTGTCACAATATTGGCTCAAGGCTTCGGAATTTTCTACCGCAGGAAGATTAAGACGATTGAACTTCAAATAAGAACAATTTCTGACTAATTGTTTGCAGATATGGCATAGAAGCAAGATGGCTTCTTTTGGGAAAGTAATGCGATTTTACTTTACAAGATTCTAGCTGAAAAATAAATGCTCAAAGCCCAAACATGCTTCAATCTGAACATTTGCAGTCACCTGGAGGGAAGCTGCAGCTGGAGCACTGGGGAGTGTCCCATGCTGGGCTCCCCTGTAAAACTGCAATAAGCAGCCGTCACCAGATTAGATTTTGTTACAACCGCATGGGCAGCTCCTCAGACCTGCCCTGAGACCAGACTTGGCCTGCGAGGTCTCCCCTCTCCATACCCTGAAGACACACACAGAAATTCCCTCTGCAGGACTCACAGAGCCTCCCAGCTCTTTTTCTAACCATTAATTACCCCACAGCCTGTCCTGCGTGGGGAGGTCACAGCTGCCCCCGTGTCTCCATCCCTCTCTGTGTCCTCTCCTGTGCTGATCTCCATGGTGTGACCTGCACAGGCATTTTCTCCCTGCAGGACAGGGATCAGCACAGCCAGAAAGATCTTGGTTCTCCATTCCAGCTGAGTCAGAGGCTCCACACGTGACCTTCTGACACTTGGTCCTCTCCTGTCAAAAATCAAAATTGAGTTTAGATCGAGGAACACACTGAGAACCAGATGCTCCAGCTGAGCCAAACCTTTCTGGGTAAATACATTGCAAAGAGCACAAATCATCCCACTTCAAGCTTTGGGAATCTGTATATATTTAAATGTATACAAAATTCTGCTGTTTCTCGACAATAGGTTCACGTTCTAGAAGAACAGAAATCCAGCAGGCTGAAATTAATAATGCATTAGAATGAACACCAGTGCATTGTTTCCCATTTAAGGAACTGCCTGGATATAAATAAATCCTTACTCATATTCTGTGATTTAAATAACAGGATCATTCTTACCACGAGTAACAATTGCACCTTTCATAAAAATAAGAGGTAAAAGTTAGTTTTGAGAAGAAATCTCAATGAGCAACAAGTCTTAAACTTCGATGCTCTTGCTGTCAGTGTACTGAATGTGGCCTGGCTCAAAACTATCTGCTGATGTCCCCAAAATGCCATTTTTTCACTCCAGCCCCTCTCACTCCCCCACCAGTGGGATCAGGGAGAGAATCGAAGGGTAAATGCAGAAAACTGGTGAGTTTAGATGAGGAGAGTTTAATGGTGCAAAGCAAGGAATTAATTCACTGCTTGCCATGGCTGGGCAGGTGTTCAGCACCTCCAGGGGCTCCATCCTGTGCAGTGGGGGCTTGGAAAAACACAAATGCCATCACTCCAGACCCCCCTGGATCAGGTTTGCACCCTGAGCACGATGTGCCACGGGCTGGAATGTGCCTTGGGTCAGTTTGGGTCCCCTGTCCTGGCTGTGCCTCCTGTGGCCCTGCCACAGCAGAAACATCTCTGTGTTATCAGCCCCGTGCTCAGCACTAACCCAAAGCAGCCCCAGATGAATTCTATCCCAGCCAATTAATTCCATCCCAGCCAAAGCCAGCACACCAGGGAAGGACTGAACTGCAGGAGTGGAATTCAAGCTAAAGCCATTTCTGCTTTTGATGCTCTGCCTGAAGGTGCAGTTTATCACGTGTTGCCTCAATTTGTGCCAGCATGGAATCCTCCTAAGCTTTCCTCTTGCAGAATGCAAGGAACGTGCAGTACAAGGAAACATGGACATAAATATTTGCCCCAAACAACAATTAAAGTTTAAAAAAAAAAAAAAAAAAAGGAACATGGATCAGGGGTGGTGGACCCTCCCTGGGAGGATTTTCTCGGTGAGAAATGGGCTGGGGTTCTGGCCCTGGCCCCTGTATCTGCAGTCCCAGCCTGTCGTGAGAGCTGCTTGTGAATATTCGAGTTCACTGGACAAGAGGCAGCTGAATTGCTGCACATTTACACATCTCCAACAATACCTCCAAATAACACCAGAAAAAATTGAGGCAAATGCTTTAAAAACATAGTTTTAAAAATATTAAATGCAAAGATTTTAATTTAATAACTGGCTGTATGGTTCCAAAAAAATGTGGGGTGCTATATATTCAAATCCAGTAACAAGATCCTTTTTGTCTGTAATTCCACAGCAGAGAAAGTTGGTTGTAAGGCGCATTAATTAGCCACATGGTTTTTAAAAACTTGTGATCAAAATAAAGCCCAGAGTATTCTGCTTTAAAATTCACCTCAGCGTTTGGAGCGAACAAGTAAAAAAATCCTCAAATCATAAAGTATTTCCCTTCGCTTATATTATCAGTTTGTGAAAACAAGGAGCTGATGAACAAACCATTTTAAACGACCGGGGGTTTAGGAGTGTGCAATGCAGCACACTGTGGTTATTTCTCACATAACTTCGCTACATGCCAAGCACCGATTTCCTTCCTATAGAAATGAAAGCCTATAAACCGCTGCAATTACCCTCCCCACGTCCATTAGTTTAAATGCTGGGGTGTTACAAACCCCATTTATCTTCCCTGCTTTCTGTTAGGCTGCGAGTCAGCTCGGAGGTTTAAATTTTGTTTAAAAGTTCTTGGCTAATTGATCACTTCGGAGATGCTTTAAACACAGGTAAAGCCCCGACAGAGCCGTGAAAAGTAAGCTCTGCTAATGGATGAATTGCAGCTATCCATCATCCCGCAGCTCCTTCCCATTAAAGCTAATAAGTTCTATTAGGGCTGTTAACATGTGGCATCTGTTAATGGAGAGTGCATAATGCACGGGGCGAGAGGGGACCCGGAGGAAAGTTGGGAGCAGAAAAACAACTCCTGGCTATTCCCAAAGTTGGTGTGAAGGCAGGTCAGTGTTCCAGGCCTTTCCCAGAGCCATTCCCATCTAAAGCCTTGCTGGAGCAGGGGCAGCCAGGCCTCGTTTGCTGGCACCGTGCACGTGTTATATCTCAAATAGAACAGCAGGCAGAACGTGGGAGCTGAAGGAAAAAGAGGAAATATATTTATTTTTGGCTTGAGAAAACAGTGCAACAAACTACAAGCCTAGGCCTCTTTTGGAGAGGCCGTGCTCTCCATTACTGAGGTGAAGTTTGCCCCTGGTGAAGGAAGACAGAAAGGCCCAGCCTGGCTGGCAGGGCTGTGAGAGTGTCCCTGTGTGCTGGGGCTGCTCCCTGACACCCTGAACATTGCACATCCTGAACACACTGCACACCCTGAACACTGCACATCCTGAACACACTGCACACTGCACATCCTGAACACTGCACATCCTGAACACTGCACATCCTGAACACACTGCACACCCTGAACACTGCACATCCCGAACACTGCACACTGCACATCCCCAACACTGCACACCCTGAACACACTGCACATCCCGAACACTGCACACTGCACATCCCGAACACACTGCACACCCTGAACACACTGCACATCCTGAACACACTGCACATCCTGAACACTGCACATCCCGAACACTGCACACCCTGAACACACTGCACACCCTGAACACTGCACACCCTGAACACTGCACATCCCGAACACTGCACACCCTGAACACACTGCACACCCTGAACACTGCACACCCTGAACACTGCACATCCTGAACACATTGCACACCCTGAACACACTGCACATCCTGAACACATTGCACATCCTGAACACTGCACATCCCGAACACTGCACATCCTGAACACACTGCACATCCCGAACACTGCACACTGCACATCCCGAACACTGCACACCCTGAACACACTGCACATCCCGAACACACTGCACATCCGGAACACACTGCACATCCTGAACACACTGCACACCCTGAACACACTGCACATCCCGAACACACTGCACATCCGGAACACACTGCACATCCTGAACACACTGCACACCCTGAACACACTGCACATCCTGAACACTGCACACTGCACATCCTGAACACACTGCACACCCTGAACACACTGCACATCCCGAACACACTGCACATCCCGAACACACTGCACATCCTGAACACTGCACATCCTGAACACTGCACATCCCGAACACTGCACACCCTGAACACTGCACATCCCGAACACTGCACATCCTGAACACACTGCACACCCTGAACACACTGCACCTCCCGAACACTGCACATCCTGAACACACTGCACACTGCACATCCCGAACACTGCACATCCCGAACACACTGCACATCCTGAACACTGCACATCCTGAACACCCTGAACACACTGCACATCCTGAACACTGCACATCCCGAACACTGCACACCCTGAACACTGCACATCCTGAACACTGCACACCCTGAACACTGCACATCCTGAACACCCTGAACACACTGCACATCCTGAACACTGCACATCCTGAACACTGCACACCCTGAACACACTGCACATCCCGAACACTGCACACCCTGAACACTGCACATCCTGAACACTGCACATCCTGAACACTGCACACCCTGAACACTGCACATCCTGAACACCCTGAACACTGCACATCCTGAACACTGCACACCCTGAACACACTGCACATCCTGAACACTGCACACCCTGAACACTGCACATCCTGAACACACTGCACACCCTGAACACTGCACACCCTGAACACTGCACATCCTGAACACACTGCACACCCTGAACACACTGCATATCCCAAACACTGCACATCCTGAACACATTGCACACCCTGAACACTGCACATCCTGAACACTGCACATCCTGAACACACTGCTGGGCCAGCTCCTCCAGCCTGTGCCAGGGGGATGCTCTGGCAGACAGAGAGCATGGGGCATGAGGAGAGGCTGGGCTGCTGCAATCAAAGGCTTTCAACTGTTCCTGGCCTGTGAGACCACTTTCCTTGGTACTGGGGGGACTATCAGAACACATTAGAATGACCAAAGCCAGCCCATGTAATAACAGCTGTGAGTGTAATCCAAAAATTAGCTCATTAATTCACAGGAAAGTATTTTCTACTCGTCTTTCATTACAAAAAACCTGTTTGCTTGTTAGCAAAACCTAGAGCTTGAACAGCAATCTTTAAAACATTAGCAATGCACATGTGGTTTTCTATGCCTTAGTGGGAGATTTATTGAGTTTATTCTCTAATCTCTGTTTACAAGCAGAAATATGACCAACATAAATCATTTGAATAAGATTTCAAGCTACAAATCCCTTTTGCTATTTTCTGACAACCCCGTGTTATTTCAAACCTGCAATTAATTCTTTTCTTTGCCGGCCCGTTTGTTTTTAAAAACAATTTCACTCCACTTGACCTTTGTATTTCTTGGAAAAATGTTCAAAGTTGGAACTAACTCTAGATGCTATCTGTGAGTGCTTATTTACCATGCACTGTGAGCTCAGCTTGAGCTGGAGCAGAGATACAAGATGAAGGGGCAAATTCCTACCAGCAGGAATTAGTATCCCAAGGATGCTGTGGCTGTTGTTAAGGACAGCCAGGCTGCTCTCCAAGTGGTGGCTCTTATAGAAACCTCAAATATTTATAAAAGAAAGGGAAGAAAATGATGATACAAGCAAACACCTCTCCCGAGCTCTGTCCTGCCAGGTGCCACAACCCAAGCCAGCACTAAAACAATCACTGGGTGGGCACAGGTACAGAATTGGGCCCAAGGCCCTGAAACAGCAACAAATTGCCACTATTGATAATTAATTCCAGTTATTGTCGTTGAACAGGACAAAAATGTGCTGTGCACTAACTGTATTACAGCAACTTCTAGAAGGCCAGAACTCCACAAAGCTGGTAATTGTGATATTCCAGTGATTGTGGTGATTCTGCAAGAGTAACTTTTATCTTTTTAGGAAGCTTTGCTTGTTTTCAGTGGGAAATGTGTGGCTAAAAAGGGCTGCTCTGGTTCTGCAACTGCTGCCAGCTGAGGATCTGCTGAAACTCGTTGTTCTCAGAAGTGCAGCCCATCTCTATTGGATCAACAACAGGGCAACAGCATTAACTAAACTATTACATCAATGCTGTACAGTCCAGACACACAATCTCCACTTCTTCGTGCTACAGGGAGTTCAAGTCCCGAAAAAAACCAGGGGGGAAAAGAAAAAAAAGAAGAAAAAAATGGAATACAGAAAGCCGACAATATTTACATTTAACAGATTGTAGCATTTTGGTTTTCAAAAGGCTGAGTCCAAGGCAATTAAAACTTCGGTGGCCTTTTGGATTTCCAACGGCAGGCGGAGGAGAGCAGAGGGGACAGAGGGGAGCAGAGGGGGCAGAGGGGAGCAGAGGGGACAGAGGGGGGCAGAGGGGACAGAGGGGAGCAGAGGGGACAGAGGGGAGCAGAGGGGACAGAGGGGACAGAGGGGAGCAGAGGGGACAGAGGGGGGCAGAGGGGACAGAGGGGGGCAGAGGGGAGCAGAGGGGAGCAGAGGGGAGCAGAGGGGGACAGAGGGGAGCAGAGGGGACAGAGGGGACAGAGGGGGGCAGAGGGGACAGAGGGGGGCAGAGGGGAGCAGGGGCCCTGTGCACACATGTGGCTGTCAGGGTTTGACAGGTGTGTGCTGGGCGCTGCCCGCGAAACCTGAGAGTGTTTGTAAACAGTCTGTGCTTTCTCAAAAGTGCCCTCGAGATTTGCTACAGGAAGTCAAATTGCTCAAATCTACCTAATTTGGCACGATACGTTGAAAGCATGCTTGAGTGATCATAATTGCGCTGGGACTGACTTCATTTAGCAATCGCTGGGCATACCTTTCCAATAACAACTGCAGGCGAAATAAATTCAATCTCTTGTTTGTTTCTGAAAGTGATTAGCCTAAAAAATTTGGAATTTAAACACTCATAATTGCAAAGTGTTATTTATATTCAATTTTGATTTATTAAAGAAAAAAAGTCTCCTCGCTTTTTCTTTTTCTTCTTCTTATTTTTTTTTTTCTCCCCAGGAATGGTTTGAGTTGCTTTGGAAAGTGAAAGGGATAGAAAAGAGAAATGAAAGGAAAAAGACACGTCTTGTTGCTGGTGAATATTGCTCTTACAATGGGATTTTTTTTCTCCTACAACATGTAGTTTTGCAACAAGAGCGTAAAAGGTTCTGATGTTTACTTCAAGCCTGGGCTTTTTGCTGTGAAATATCTCCTGCTCACTAGGATTAATATAATTTCCACATCTATGCAGGAATATGTGCAAAAATAAGGCGAATCATCTGTGCTGAGCAGGAAGAGACCTCAAAGAGTCCCATTTACCTTCTGAGTACAATAACCAGCGTTGTTCAACTTGACAAACAAGGCTGAAATAAAGACATTTATTTGGTGCACACATTCACTTTTTAAAAACCAATCAATCTGATACATATTTGCATCCTTTTTATATTTGCCTTCTCCAGAAACTGTTGGGGTAAAAACCCCACGTTGGACCAGAATTTTCCTGAAAGTGAATTTTGGGAGAAGATCTGCAGAAAGGAAAAATTGATTCATAAATGTAGGCAAATATTCATAAAGATATTTCAGCAAGATGCCAGCTCAGACAAGTAAAACCATCCCCCCCAAAAGCCCATAACAGGTATAAACCCCAAATGTCAGATTTCCAATTAAAGAAAAATGCTGTGAACTCTTTAGAAATTTGCTTATAAATGACGAAATTAAATTCCCAACAATTGTGTCGCAAAGAGCAGTTTAAAACGTTCAGAGAAAACCAAAATAACTCATTAGAAAAAGCTGTTTCCTGAGAACATCTTGCTTTGCCCTAATCACAAACAGACCTGTGTGCAGCTCCCTCGCTCTAATTAAAGGCAAGAAATGAGAGATGAGGCAAAGCAGCGAGATCTCCATCAGGGCTGACCCTGGGCCCCAGCCCCACACGGCCAGGAAGGACTGGCCTCTCCTGGCAGGAAAACCAGGAGCTGGACAAGTCTCTTTGCCACATTGGCTTTTTCCACATCTCCTTTATAACCATCTTCCTCCTCCTGCTGCTGCTCTGCTCCTGTTCCTGTCCCTGCAGGTGACAGTCCCTGTGCCCTGTGAACCCCGTGCTCAGCACCAGGAGCTGGGTGAGTCCAGCCCAGAGCTGAGAACCTGCAGAGCACTGGCTGGGCCAGGGCCACCAGCAGCAGGGCGGGGTGTCAGCAGCCAGGATGTCACCTTTGTCACACGCTGGCCACCCTCAGCAGCCCAACTGGAGACCCCTCTGCTCTCCACAGCCCCCTAGGAGGAGTGCCAGGGGAGTTCTCTTCTCCCAGATAACAAACTGAGCAGAGAAAATGGCCCCAGGGTGTTCCAAGGGAGGTCCAGGTTGGATATCAGGGAAGAGCTCTTCACTGGAAGGGTGGCCAGGCACTGGGTGCACTCACTGTCCCTGGAAGTGTCCAGAAGGCTTCAGGATGTGGCATTTGGCAGAGCAGTGTGGTGGTGAAGGTGCCGGGGCCAAGTCAATCGCTGGATTTGAACACCTTTGGAAGCCTTTTCCAGCCGTAACAATCCCACGAGGGCTCTGAGGCCCCTCCGGGCAGCGATGCCACCCAGGTGCTGCTGCTGAGGGACACTCCCAGCCCCCTGGACCCCTGGCTGGGGAAGGAGCAGAGCACAGGGGGGCAAAGGCACCAGCACACCCTAACTCAAACCTCTCAGACCTTCCTGCAGCCCTGCAGGGCCAGCCCAGGTTCCCAGAGTCCCACACCAGCGTGGGGCCAGCAGGTGCATCCAGGGGAACAGGTCACTGAATGCTGCTGGAACAGGCAAGGAGCAGTTCTCAGACCCATCCAACCTTACCTGAGTTTACTCTGTTTTCAAAGTAACAAATTAACCAAATCGTCCCTTAAATAAAGTCAAACCTGGGTGGATGATTTTAAAAGGGTCTGTGCATAGACTGTCTCAAACTAGGTGGGACTTTCACCTACTAAGCAAATAATTTAGTGCTCTAATTATCCCATTTCCCTGTCAACAGTACTACTGCTCACCCAAAACATCCCCATTTTGTTCGAAACCAAACACATTGTTTACTTGATGGGAGGGGAGAGAACAGAAAGAGCAGCACAACCTGAACATTCGTCATTGTTGTTTGTGCACCTTGGAGGACACTGTTGAATTATTGCTATAAACATTCCACATTTGGATAAACGTTGTAGATATAAACACGGATTTTTCCTCATTAAGGTAATTTGGTGCAGTTTGAGAAACTGATTTATCCAGAGAATTAATTCAAGGCAGATACGATTTGTGTCTCTTTGTACTTGTAGATGTTTCAGCATAAACATCCCCATTAAAATTCAATTAGGGCTACTCTGATCCTCCTAACAATAGTTTTCAAATGCACTTCCCATATGCAGACACGCTGTCCTTGCTCCAGTTTGGAGCTGGCAGCAGAGCCCAAGCTCACTGTTGTCATGGTGCCCAGGAGGCAGCAGAGCTCAGCTCTGCCTTGGGGGGCTCTGGGGACCCTCACATGGAAGGCTTGCTGCTTTTGGAGTGGGGCACAGGGAAATTCAGTTTTCTCCTCCAGTTTTCCTGTGAGGTAGAGATTTAAAAGGACTTTCTTGGGCTGGAGAAAGGACGCAACTAGGAAATTAAAATAAAAAGGCCTCTCTCTCTCCTTCTCTAATGTGCATTTTATGTAGTCCACAGAGGCAGGATGCAAATGAAGCACCAATGAAACCAACTGCCCCTGAACAAGCAAGATTTGTCTGTCACACCTTGGTTCAGAAGCCAGCCCTTTGTATAAAACATTTCTTAGTCTTCTTCTTTTTATCAGAAACAAGAGAAAACAAGAGAAAACAAGAGAAAACAAGAGAAAACAAGAGAAACAAGAGAAAACAAGAGAAAACAAGAGAAAAGCAGCCAGTGGCAGACGGCTGGAGCTCAGCACACACATCAGTCACCCACACTCCAGTTCCTCTGGCCCAGAGGAGCCCTGACACAGATGCAGGGCTGGCACAGGGACACCCAGAGCAGGAGCCCCGTGTCCTCCTTGGACAGCACCTGGGCACCCAGCAAGAGTGAAGGGCACCAAACCCTGATTCTGGACCCTTCCTTTCCCAGAAATCCACCCCAGAAAGGTTCACAAGCACTGACCAAAGCTCCTGAACTATTGCTTCTCCTCCCCTCACCCCTGGCCCTTGGAACCCCTGCCCAAAGTAAAACTAAAGTGCAAATTTGGCCCAGGGTATCCAAGTGCTTTGAAAGGTGCATGAAATGGGAAGCAGCAGCATCGGTTGTACCAGGCTGCCTGAAAAGCAGGTCTCTGCTCAGGGAGGTACTGAATAAAGCTCTGTTACCGTTTGTTTTGCTTTCTGTGCTTGCTGCTGGGAGCTGGCCGATGCCCGTGGTGTGTTCCCCTGCTCCTCAGCTCCTGAGAGCCAGGGACACACACCTGGCCTTGGGACACTGGGGTTCCTGTGCTCTCACAGGGTGGGTCAGATTCCAGGTCAGCACCAGTGATCACATCACACTGATTCTCCTGCCAGCAATACGGAATATAATTGGGCAGAGGAATCAAAGTCTTCTAATCTTGACACAGAAAGAAATCAGGCGTGGAGAGGAATGGGGAAGCAGATCAATCTAGCTTAGGTCATGGACATAGCTCATGTCTCAACTAACAGCCTCTCAAAGCCTGAAGTACTCGCTGTTGAAAACGCAGCTGAAAACGCTGGATTTATCTTCACTCAAAGGAAGCAGTTGGTGATTGAGGACAAGGCACCTTTCTCTTCCCGGTCTGGGTGATCAATCCTGCAGGGACGTTGAACATCTTCAAGCCACCGTTAATTGAGTCTGCTAATTAGAGCGCTCAGCAGTTGCCAAGGCAGGGACATCACAGGGGCAGATAGATCACACATTTACAGAGAGGGCCCTTGGGAAGTCCAGGATAGTCCCAGCACGACTTGAAAGGAAAGATAAGGGAGCTTAAGGGGACCCTTCCTCTCCTGCAGCAGACAATGAATTAGCGGAGAAGGCTCCAGCTCTGGTCAAAGGGAAGGGATAATGTGGTGATGAAGTAGGTCTTCAATCACTGTGATGTATTTAAATGTCACTCGAAATAAGATCTAGAGATGTAGGGAGAAAACAAAGTATCGGTCAAAATAATCAGGCAAATTTGAGGACACCGTGGGCTGGTTGCATACATATTCCTTCTAGCATAAAATTCTTTTCACTTTTAAGTGGTCTTTCGTACATTGTTCATTGAAGCGACAGAACTTTGATTGAATCATGTTATTTATCCAATTTTATAATCTCATTTCTCTCACGGGGGAGTCTCATACAAAGTGTTTTCTTTTCCGCGGGCAGAAGGGATCCCAGGGGCAGGGAGAGAGCTGTGCTGCTTTCCCAGGAGACCAGAAACAGCCCTGGGGACTCTGGTGGCCCTGCCAAGGGGACAAAGTCCTTCCCTGGTCTCTGCCATGGGCAGAGTGTGGCTGGGCTCCAGCAGCAGCGTGTGCTGCACTTACAGTGGCAGCTCTGGAGTCACCCAGAGCCCCCAGCCCAGCTAGGGGAGAACTGAACCCCTTTGGGGAGAACTGAACCCCCTTTGGGGAGAACTGAACCCCTGTGGGGAGAGCTGAACCCCTGGGGGAGTGTGAACCCCCTGATGCCCTGGGCAGGGCTGTGGGGGAGAGTCTGAGGTGCTGCAGGGATGGTGCAGCTCCAGAACTGCCGAGGAGCAAGAAAGGAGAAGTGAAGCTCTCTGAGGTCACTGGTGTCAGTGCAGGGACCAGAGCATCACCTGGGATGTTCAGGGGGAACAGAACCAGACCAGGGCTGAACCCTGGGTGCAGAACCCCCCTTGGGCCAGCCTCCAGCTCTGGTCAATGAAATAAAGGCAACAAAGTCAACACATTGCACTCTTCTATTTGAGGTTGGAAATTCACATCCTCTGGCATAAACCAGAAACAGGCTCAGGGGAGCACAGGGTAAGAAAAACTTCTTGCATCTCCTTTTCCAGGAGTGAGTACTCACCCCAGGATACACACAACTGAGGTACTGCTGTATGGAAATTAAACATAGCATTTCACTCATCACTTACTGGTAATTAACCAGCAATTCATTAACATCTTTGCCCTACATGGAAATACTTGTTTCAAGGAAATATGATGCATAGAGATCAACTGAGAGGGGAGAGGGGAATGAAGAATTATCTCCTAGGACTTGAGAAGATACAGAAGCCCCGTGGCTCCACCCTTGCCCCGATGATGCTGTCAGCAGCTGCGGAAAGTGGCTGCATCCATCTCAGGGATGGCAGCTGGCAGCAAAATGAATTGGAGGCTTAGTGGCCCATAGCTGCAGTTCACACCCTCCTGGAAATCCTGGCTCATGAAAAGTAGACTGGGGAAAGAGGGCCTTGGTGCATAAGAACACAAAGTATATAGATTGTTTTTGGTTTTCATAATGGAATAATGTGAGGTCTTACAGCAATTTAAACAGTCCTCCTTCTTTTTCTTCTTTCCATATATCCCTCTGTTAAAGAGCAGTTGTCATCCTAAATCTTAACTAGAGATTATTTAGAAAGCATAATTAATGGCTGTAGGATAACATCCCATCCACAAAGCTGAGTAATTAATGAGTAATGACTGATGTACTTGTGACAACTGACAAATGCGTGTCCACTTTAAACTGAAGAACAGACACAAATCCTAATTCACCTGAAACACCAATAAATGGGCAGCGCAAAGCTCAGATAGGAATGGATCCGGCCCTTCACACACCAGTTGTGGAGGAAGAGCCAAATTAATAGGATTTGTTCTGCCCTCAAGTCTCCAGTGTTGCTGGTGGCTTTGTGGAGGGGCGTTGTACAGCCTGGGGAAATACCCAAACCCGGGTGGGCTCTGGAGAAACTCTGCCAGGGGCCCTTTAGGCACCAGGAAACCTTTCTGCTCTTCCCAAGGGAGCTGGGCAGCAGCGCTGGGCAGTGTGGAGCCACAGGAGCCAGCAGGGCAGGGCGGCCAGCGCTCCATCCTCCTCCCCACCTTTTGCTGTCCCTGCTCCCTGCCACTCCTGGCAGAGACTTGACACCAGGGAAACTGCCCCAAACTTGTTCTTATTTACCAGAAAATTCTCTGCTGCCTCGTAGTGTCTTGAATCCAGCCTCTAAATGCCCAAATACATAGGAAGATCACAGGAAAGGGGCTTTTTTTTTAGAAGAAATGCATATTTTAATATTTGTAAAGCTTTGATAATGAGTATTTTTGAATGCAGCATAGAAAATGTGGTCTTTAGACGTGAGCGTTTAGTTTCTGCAGTGACCTAGTCTTGGGGATGAAGAAACTGTAGTGCACGTCCATTTTACCAGCAAGGAAGAAGGGTGGGAGGGAAGAGGGGGAAATGCTCACCGGACGGGCATGTATCTGTCAATTTTGGGTCCAAACCGCTGAGCTGCACTGAGTGTTTCAGTAAAATAGCCCAGACCCACTGGGATGTGAGCACCCGTGTGGCTGGACAGGCTCAGGGCACAGCTTTGCCCAGCTGCGAACACAGGCGTGCCCTGCCCTCTTTGGGCTCGGAGCGGTTCCCCCAAATGGAAGGCTCAGCAGTGAGAAAAGGGAGCTGTGGGGTTTGCAGGTCACCTCTCAATGCAGATGAGTTTACTGCAGCCCCAGTGAAAAGCTCCTGTTGTGCAGCAGGCCATTTGCAGGTGTTAATCAAGGAGCCGCTTTTGCCAAGCAACACCCCGGCTCCCCAGGCTGCCGTAAATCCTCGAGCATCCTGCGAATTTCTGCGTGAACAATAAAGCGGTTTCTGTTATCTGAGCACAAGCCCCACTCTCAGCTACCGTGAGCTGCCCCTCGCCTTAGCTCCAAGCAGCCCAAACCCTCCTCCCTGGCAGGCAGGTTGGGGGCAGCCAAGGCGGGCTGCGGAGCCCCAGGCCTGGCATTAATGAGCTGCTCGATGCCTGAAAGGCCATAAAGGGAAACCCTTAACTAGGTGTTACAACACGGGGATGCGAAGTGTCAGTAAGTGTGTAAATGTCACCAGCTCTCCACAAGGCCTCTGTTAAAAACCTGCCTTATCTCAGCTCCTCCGGGTAAAATATTTCCCTTCTGCCGCTCCTGTTTGCAAAATATTTTGATAACAAGAATGGAAACGATAATTTCAGTGGCGTGCGCGCTGGCAGCTTTGTGGGGATGGCAGCGCAGATCACAGCACCGAGGTGGAACAGCCTGATAACAAAACCCGAACACGTATTGCCATTAAAAGCTGTTTACAGAGTGCTGCAAGCGCTCCAGGTACAACACAAACCCTGCTTCCTGCTGCCGGCATTTACACCCTCACACGAGGGACGTTTGTGGCTTTGTGCTCTCGGTAAATCCGTGGGAAGGTTTCCACGGTTAATGCCCGTGGGGCTGGGAGCTGTAATCGCAGTGGTGAGTTCCTGAGCCCCCAGCCCAGCGGGGCTGAGCCCTGCACTGCCACTGCTGAGAGCCCTGGAGGCTGTGAGACATCACTGCAGAACACCTCTGCAGAGACAAGGGCACACTTCGGGGCCTTAGGCTGGGCTTTTTGGGCAGATAATGTGTTGGAGAGATAATCTTCACTGTGAGATTAAGAGAACCACACGAGTCACTTGAGGGACCAACAAGGACAATCACTCTCCGTCCCTGCCCGGATCCCGCAGCAATCCCACCCTGGGCATCCCCGGAGTGCTGTCCAAACCCTCCCGGAGCTCGGGCAGCCTCGGGGCCGTGCCCATGCCCTGGGCAGCCTGGGCACTGCCAGCACCCTCTGGGGGAGAATCTTTCATTTGGGGTGATGCATTCGGGGTGATGAGATAGAAAACAAACATACAGAAAGCGGTTCCACGGTTTCCTATGTATGTGCAAAGAATTTAAAAAGTCGCCATTTCTCTCCTGGGACTAAATATTCCATAGTGGTTTTTAGGGACAGCTTTAGTGCCTAATTCTTGGGACAAGCAGAAATCTCAGATTCGCGGAATGAGAAGGAGACCATTCAGCTCTGACCCCCTGGCCCGGGCAGGGACAGAGCCCCGGCTGTTCCTCATGGTGCACACAGCCAGGGAGGTGCCAGCACTCAGGGCCACCGCGGGCTGCTGCTGGGATGTCCCACGGGGTGCTGCTGGGATTTCCCACGGGCTGCTGCTGGGATGTCCCACGGGTGCTGCTGGCATGTTCCATGAGGTGCTGGGATGTCCCACGGGTGCTGCTGGGATGTCCCACGGGTGCTTCTGGCATGTTCCATGAGGTGCTGGGATGTCCAATGGGGTGCTGCTGGGATGTCCCATGGGTGCTGTGGCATGTCCCACGGGCTGCCCCAGCCCTGTCCCCGCCGCTCCCAGGGGCTCCGCTCTCTGTGGCGGTCAGTGAGAGGAGAGCCGGGGGCTGTGCAGGCTCCTTCCCCGGCCACCCCGGCCCGCGATGGGGCAGTGGCCGAACCCAAGGCCAGCACATGAGCAGGTCATTAGCAGGTGATGACCGGCGGGGTCCATGCGGCTCGGGCTGTGCTCGGGCTGGCCTGTGCCGTGTCTGGGCACAGCGGTGTCCCTGTGCTCCAACACGTGTCTGAGCGGGCCGAGCCTGCCCTTCGGCAGGGCCCTTATCAGCAGTTACCCCCGGAGAAAGGGGCTCTCAGGGGGCTCTGCTGGCAGGGACGGGCGTGTGTCCCTGCTCCATGGGGCACCCCACCCCTGGGCTGAGGAACCATCAGCAGGAGCCTCATCCGAGCGCTCGAGACGAGCTCTTGGCTCTGGAACGCTGTTAGAACAAACCACTGCGGTTCATCCCTCCTCTACACACGGACAGTTCCCTCAATTCCAGCAGATTCACTGGCAGAAATTCCCCGTGGTGTCACCTGCTAATGCTAATATTCGTTCTAATCGAATGGAGTATCAGTCACCCCTTTGCCATCCCTCCTCACTCCCCGTGCCGCAGCACACAGGAGCTGGGCCAGCTCACATGAATGCCTCTTTACTTATAGGCTGCTTTTACCGTCAGAAACGTAAGATTTAAGAACTTGAAATAAAATCCAGGCTGCTGAAAGAGTCAGTAGGAATTCCTTCTGTAAGAAGCAAATGGGCTTTGGTCCAAAACGTCAAGAACTGACCGGGAAGTTCTCAGTTTTGGTCTCTTCCCTGTTCTGTAGCATCCTGTAACAGCTTTTCTTCAGCTTTTATTATTCCCTGTAGAGCCTATTAGTGAATCCTTCTTCGTTTTTTAAATAAGAAGTTGAGTTCTTAGCATTAACAGGCAGAAAATAAAGGGTTTGATCTGGATGTATGTAATTATTTAATCATATTTCTGTATGATTAAATAATTATAGCGTGCACATAATTGAAGCAACAGGTTTAAACTTATATTTATCTGTCCTGAGCACTCCACAGCACTCCTTTGGTAGCTCTCTGAGACTTTCCCGAACTGCCTTGAAGAGGATGTGATGGTGCAGGGTTTGAGCTCCCAGCAGCCACCCTAACCTGCTGTTATCTTATTAATTGTGTGCTCTGGGAGGATTAACAGGGTTCTGCAGCGCAGCCCCCGAGTGTATGCGGGAACAAGCAGTGGTTATATTTAACCGTGTCATTTGGGCTCCCTGTTTAAGTCAAGGAAACAATAATGGTGGCCTTAATTGCAGAAATTACCAGCTACTCGGGTCTGACTTGTGCTTAATGACCAGAGGGGGGATACGCCGGCCCTAATGCCACTTGGCAGACAATTGGAACTGATAATCGCCTCTCCAAAGGCTATTGCTGCTAATCTGTTAGGAACAGACTGGGCTAATTCCAAACAGAAGGGTTCGGCAGCTTTAGGACACAGCCCCCAGCCCAGTCAGGGATGGGAATATTCACATTTCAGTGCAAACAAACACAAATCCTGTAAAGACAACCGTGAAGTACCAAAGGACAAGCTTGTTCCATCACTTATGGTATCTATAAGGGTGCTTACTTTCAAGTAGAATTCGCTGCACATTGTCAGCTGCCCTGTATCACCGCCTTGTCCGGCCCTGAGCACGGTGTTCCTGCCCCGTTCACGGTGTTCCTGCCCCGTTCATGGTGTTCCTGCCCCGTTCACGGTGTTCCTGGCCCTTTCATGGTGTTCCTGCCCCGTTCACGGTGTTCCTGCCCCGTTCACGGTGTTCCTGCCCCGTTCACGGTGTTCCTGGCCCTTTCATGGTGTTCCTACCCTGTTGGTGTTCCTGCCCCGTTCACGGTGTTCCTGCCCCATTCACGGTGTTCCTGCCCCGTTCTCGGTGTTCCTGCCCCGTTCACGGTGTTCCTGCCCCGTTCATGGTGCTCCTGCCCTGTCAGTGCTCCAGTCCGAGAGAACTCTCCTCTGAGTTCTGACGGGGTGTGCTGACAAGCTGCTCAGTATTAAATCCGGTGTCTCTTCCCCAGCAGGAGAGAACCTGCCTGTAGAGGAAGAAAAGCTTTCAAAGCTTTCAAAGTGATAATTGTAGGGCTGATACTGATCAGGTGAATATATCCGTGGTATTCCAGATGAATTTCCTCGTGTGTGGGTGTGCAGGAGGACCTGCCCAAGTCTATCTTGTTTCTTTGCTTCCTTTCTCCCTAACAGCTTGGACAGCGCTTCTCTTTTTTACTCTTAAGAAGTATTTCAATAGAATTTGCAATAGATTCACAACTGTGATGTGATTTGTACAGAGAGCCTTGGTCCATCCCAACCAAATTATGGACAGGATCCTACCCTGAGCCTGTTTGTAATGTCAGTACTTCCACCGGGAAGCAATTCCCCAGAACACAGGTAGTCGTATTTAGACAACACTCGATGGAACCACGCATGTAAAGCCTCCAAATACTTTTTGGGACATGTCTGGATCTTGTCAATAAACTCCATTTGCTCTCATTAGAAAATAAATTACAGAGCAGCATCAGTCACCAGCAGAAAAGGCACGTGCTGCCAAGGGACTTCAAAGGCAGCTCCGTGTGTGCTGCTGCTGCCTTTGATTTACAATGGCACCAATTGCTTCAGCTCAACACCACTGCTTCAAATCCATGACTAAACCCTGAAATAATGAAGCAAAACATTGTTGATGGGATTGTTTTCCTTGCCTTCTGATTTATGATCCATAAGGCTTCCAATATTTAGGCAATCTCGCATGCCCTGGGCCCACAGTTTGTTTGGAAGTAAGAGATGATTCCCAGAATTATTTGCCTGCAGAGTCTGGATCGTTAGGCAAAAGTGAAATATTAGGAAAATGATCATAAATTTCAAGTGTTAACCGCACTGCCACCCTACATATCAGAGCAAGGCTTTGTTTTATGCCTCTACACGAGACTCAAAGCTAAACATCGTTTGGTGTGAGGGCTTCTCTGGTCAAGAACAGCAGGGCAGTGAACTGGATCCCGAAACTGGCACCAGAAAAGGCTTTTAAATGGTGGCAGCCCATTTCCCAGCGGCGAGATGACTGCCAGGCTGAGCTGCAATTGAGCAGCCAGCACCAGTATCAAAAGCTCAGATAAATTCTGCACTGAGCTAAGGTTAAAATGCCTCCCTTTGACCAAACACATCCAAACTGCACAACTTTCACATACGTATATATAATGTATTAAAGCAAAACCCAAAATTAATCTCCTTAGGAACATTATCCTTGAAAGCAGCCATGGATAATGCTGGTGTGAGATGAGAAAAAAAAGAGTTCATGGATTACATTCTTCACCTTTTTATTATACACAGAATTCTAGTATCTATAATGTTTTAAAGTACTTATATACACTATAGTCTAATATGATTTATTTGGTTATTGCAATAGCATTTTAGTGCCATTTTATCTGAGAGTTCATGGAATGTTTTAAAATCCAAGCCTAATGGAAGCCAATCAATCATCACATTTTCAAAGAACAAATTATTTAAGTTTTTGTACTACACGGAGCTAATCACTGCACAGAGATATCCGATTGTTTTGACTGATGTCATTCATTTCTCTTTAGGCTGACCTGATGGATAGCCTAAGTGCTGAAGTTAACCAGACAAATGGATATGTACTTCTGGGCTATTTCCAGCCCAGCTGCCTTTTTAGCACTAAAAACTTCATCTGCCTGATAGCAACTCGCAGCTGCTCCTGCTCAGGCAATTGAAATTAAAGCTGGAACGGAACGTGACAGCCGACACTTTTTCCTCTTACATTAAGCATTTTGTCCACGATGCCTCCAAGCAATCACCAGTAATAAATGAGCTGTATTAAATCCACATCTATATTGGAGTATGTGGTGGCCTGCTTTCCAAGTTCCCACTTTCACATCTTCAAACACTTAATAGCACTGCTGAGACACCCAAGTATTATTGCATCCAACCCTTCCTCTCCTCTCTGAACTGGGATCCAATGCTGTGTCACTTTTAGGCTGTTGCTTTTGATAACTAGAAAACTCCTTCATGTGCCAAAAGCTGGCTTCCCTCCATCGGGGGAGCAGCCTGACTCAAATCTGCAGGATGATTACCTGATTTAGACAAGCAAAATTTGGCTTAACACACCCCAAATCAGTAATAGCAACACAAGCTTCCCCAAATTCTGGGAGATTTAAGGCAGGCCAGTTCCAGCTCAACGAGCTGACTGGGTTCTTTTCCTTTAATGTATTACATTACTGTTTTATTGGCTGACATCTGCATAAAGGAATTGAGGAAAACTTTTCATGAGGAATTAAAGCAAAAACGTGCATAGCTGTGATTTCTCATTTATGTGGTCGCTGACCCAAATATATCACTGGTCCTAAGGAGCCACATCCAAAGCCGTTAAAGCACAGATCTATTTGACCTTCATGCTATGACAGGAGACATAAGCAAGTAATAAATTTTTTGATTGTTTTATGTGGAATGAGATGTCCTTTCAGAACGGACATTTTTTGCTGTACACCCAGGAAGCTGAAAATGCAGATATTCCCCTCGTGTGATGAAATATCTGTCTGAGTGCTGCTGGCAGAGCTCAGCGCTCTCCAGTTGCCTCCAGGAACCACGTTTACAGCACAGGAATCACTGATACCGTCTAATGTGGCTTTTGCAAATGGAATTTTGACCGTGGGACACCTGACAGAAGTACTCATATGAGGTTCAAACACTAATTGTGTTGTTCTAGTAAAAAAATCTGCCCTGTCAGCTGCCACTTAAAGGTCACTGTTGCTGTGGAAGAAAAGAAACAGCGAAGCAAAAGGCAAGTGCAGAGAGTTACAGGAAACAATGGCAGGTACTAGTCCCAGTAAAAATAGCACAGATATGAGAAACAATGGTTCCTCTCTTAATTTACCAAAATCCAGAATGAAAAAAACCCCACATCCTTCCATAAATCAGAATTAGACAAAAGGAAGGTCATGAATTAGATAAAATTTTGGTAGAAACTTTCTCTACTGGAAGAAAGCACTCCCAATTTCTGCCTGTCCCAGCCAAATGCTGTTCTCACCAACGACAGAAACACCAGGAATATTATAAATCAAGGCAACATGAGGAGGTTATCCTCAAAATGTGTTTGTTGAAAAGCAAAATATATTTGCAAGGGTAAATAAAAAGCTAAATAAATAACAACAACAACAACAAAAAATTCACAGCCATTCTTGGAACCAAAACCATCGTGATGTACTTTTCTTAACTAACAATTCTGCTAAATACAAAAATTCGGAGTATTGCAGAACAAATGTTGTCAAGTCAAGCTATTGGACAGCTATTGACATGGAAAAATAATTCAGCTCCAACTTGGCTTTATCCCATGAATATTCAGTTGACGTTGGACATGAAACTGCTGAAGGCTCTTCACTGTCACATCATTATTTGGCAAACTGGGATCCACTGGACTAAGATTCCCATTTCACCCAGAATTTCAAAGACAATCACGTGTTCTCATTTAAGAAGCAGAAAATGGAAGAGTCTAAGCTCAGTCAATGTCTGTGTATATATAAAAAATTAATATATTTAAAATTATATTTAAATAATAGACAATATTTATATTTATATTTATATTTATATTTATACATATACATAAATACATTTTTACACTCACACACACACATATATAAATAAATCTCAGTATGGCTTGCTGCAGCATTTGCCAGAGAGCTGGACAGATTAGACAGAAATTTTTATTAAGTTAGATCAAAATTATTAGGTTGAAGTGCTCAGTGAGCCTTCCCTTGATAAAGTACAGTTAGTAGTAACATTCCGGAATTTCATAGCAAAAATATTACGTCAAATGTCTGGAATTTGAAACAGCAGCTGTCAGAGTTATGCTTAGTACAGAGAAGGAGAATTTTAAAAGCCGTAAAAGCAGGAAGCTCCAAAACCACACAGAACAGAAACTCTCAACTTGCTGTACAATTAAAGGGCTCTGGTCACAACTGGAAACTCAAAAAACAGTCATTCCTTGTGGAAGTGAACTTGGGACAAGAGAGTCACGGCGTGGCAGGAGAGACTGGGCTCCTTTCTCCTCCGCAGCCCTGTGCTGGGTGCAGGGTCTGCCACCCTCCTCCTGCCCACAACACTCATTTATTTGTGCTCCACAGGAGGGAACTGCTCTTGTTGGACTGTGCCCTGGGAACCTCAATCTTCTACAAGGCTCAAGGGGCCCAGATCGCTGTCTCTTGCAACTTCTCTGAACAAAAGAAAATCGTGCAGCCGTTGTGGCAAAAGGGAAAACTTTCCTGGGGAGTGTGGGGTACTAATGACAGAGTGAGGGCAGCTTGGTGCTAATGGTAACATTTGTTTGCCATAGTTAAAATCGTAATAGCTGTAGGGTTTATTATTATTATTATTGTTATTGTTATTATTATTATTATTATTTCTTTGCCCTGTTGTGCAGGCAGTGGCCGGGGTAAGGATGCAGCTCCAGCTCACATCCTCAGCTCCAGCGCCCTGGAGCGGCTCAGTGCTGAGGCACCGCCGAGAATCCTGCCCAAAATCACACTGTAAAACCCAACTTCTCCCTGGCTTGGCCGATCAGTCAACCAATTGCCGGGATTATTGCCGAGAGAAGCCCTGGATCGGGTCTGTCACACCAGCTGGGTCACAGCAGCCCCGAGGAAACCCTCGGGGAGTTTGCAGGGGTTTGTGCTGTTTGCACCAAAGGCTGCCCCTCGGGCCGCTGCTGCCATTTAACACCCGGGAGGTGTCACCGAAACAGTTTAAAATGACTCGGCTGGATAAACTCAGTCTGGTTCTCGCTCGGCATCATCTCCAGGCTGCGAGGGGAGCGGGGCTGCTCGGCCCGGGACGTGCAGGCGATGTGCCTCTGTCATCGGGGGTGTGGCTCCTATCATCAGGGATGTGCCTCTGTCATCGGGGATGCGGCTCTGTCATCGGGGATGTGGCTCTGTCATCACGGATGTGGCTCTATCATTGGGGATGGGGCTCTGCCGTCGGGGATGCGGCTCTGTCATTGGGGATGTGGCTCTATCATTGGGGATGCAGCTCTATCATCGGGGATGGGGCTCTGCCATCGGGGATGCGGCTCTGTCATCGGGGATGCAGCTCTATCATCGGGGATGCGGGTCTATCATCGGGGATGCGGCTCTGTCATCGGGGGTGTGGCTCTGTCATTAGGGATGTGGCTCTATCATTGGGGATGCAGCTCTGCCATCGGGGATGCGGCTCTGTCATCGCTCGGCTGCCTCACGGGGAGCTCCTGCGCATCTTTGAGCAGAGGGGAAATGTGCTCCCAGCGTTTCCTCGGAGCGCTGAAACCTCCCGATCCATCGCGGACCTGCCCAGCTCCGGGGGGAGCCCTGCCGGGAGAGCCCCTGGCTGCGGTGAGCGGGCAGAGGGCCGGGCTGGCAGAGCTGAGACACAGACCTGAGCCGGGCTAAATGGAGCCTGTAACCCCGAGACTGAATTTCCTCGTGTTTATTTAAAGGCCCGCGGTGATGGGAACTGCTGGGGATAGGTATCGTGTTATTCCTATTAATGGCAATGAAGAATAACACAGGAGAACTTAAGCAATTGTTGAGTTTACTCCAGCAGAATCTAATCCAATTTCCATTTTAGCGAGAAGAAATTCAGTTTTGAAGCAGATATATTGCTTTTTAAAAGAACTATATCCAGGTTTCTTTATATTTTAAACTGCATCAAAATGATAATATGGATAGATTTGATTTTCTGTAATTTCCCTTAAAAGGTTATAGTAGGTACTCCTTGGTTGAAATATTTTTGTTCGGTTTCTTTCAAGAAAAGCATGTAACTTTGCTCAGTTATGGCTGAGAGGAGTACTGTTTAAATAAAATGCCTGAAACAAAATCTCTTGAGTCGATGGAAAGACTTGCACTGGCTCCCTGGGCATTTGATCAAACTTTCATTCAGAAAACATTTTTCTCCACCAACATACTTAAGCTGTTAGAATTAAAATGCAATTTAAGCAATTACATAAATAAGAGTGACAAATGTTTCTTTTCCTAAGTGCAAGCAGGTGTAAGGCACAATCGAGGTTATTCTCTGAGAGCTGCAGTGTGCCAGTGGCGCTGGAGGAGCCCGAGACAAGAGGAAGGGACATTCAGGAGCCTTGGTTTGACAGGATTAACCCAGTTTACAGCTCCTCGTGCCAACAGACCCACAGGAGCCCACTGTCCCAGCAGCCGCTGGCAGCACGGGCAGGCTGGAATGCCGGGGTACAGCACCCAGCAGGATGGAGCAGAGACATTCCCGGCCCTGTGCCGTGCTCTGCACCGCTGATCGCTCGGGCCAGTCATCATATTCTCAGTTTCTATTCCAAAAGGGATCAGAGTCCATCCACCGCCAGGTTCCCTCAAAGCTGGGAGTTTGCCACATGCCTTTAATTGCAGGTAGTGACTTCACTGGGACCACGCTGATACTTTCTGAGCCAATATCCATGGTCATTCTCAGCCAATATCCATGGTCATTCTCAGCCAATATCCATGGTCATTCCCTACTGATGTCAGTGGTCATTCCCAGCCCATGTCCGTGATTATTTCCAGCCCATGTCAGTGGTCACTCCCTGATATCCATGGTCATTCCCAGCCCATGGCGGTGGTCATTCCCTGCAGATGTTGGTCATTCCCAGCCCATGGCGGTGGTCATTCCCTGCAGCCGCTAGATGGCAATGCGTAGTGGGAAAGGAATAATTGGGATTTTCCACGCCGAGCTCGGGCTGGGTGAAGCGGTAAGAGCACGGCAGTTTTCCCTCTGCAGGGCTGCAGGCACCTCCAGAGAAGAATTACAAACACCGCTCCACGACACGGGAAGGATTTATTGTAATTTGGGAACTGAATAAATTACTTAAGTACAAGTATCCAGGGAGAAGGAGCAGGAAAACACTCACAGCAGAATCTGCTAGTGATTTGGCAGCTTTTGTCTCCATAAAGCAGTTTAAAATAAATCATTGTTTGATTTCTGTGCAGTTCTGTTATTATTATTGGCCGCCCTGGTATCATCTGCAAACCACAAGAACGGGGCTTAGGTAGTGAAGCACATGTTTCACATCTATCTAAATTCCTAATTTTTTATTTTTATGTAATTTCAGTCTGCACTGAACAACCAAATAATTTAAATGCATTCTCGAGAGGAAAGAGTAATAAAATGCTCACACTGTGTTGTACAATTAGCCCAAAGAAGTTTTCTATTTTGCAGTTACAATCAGGTTTTATCTAAGTTTGGGTTTATTACTGCCGAAAATTTCCTTTGCATTTCAGCCACACATGCAGATGTATCAAAAGTAACATGTTTTAAACTGCACCCAGGATTCAAAAACCGTTCAGTGGAATAAAGAAACATGTCACATCCACATTTCCCTACAGGAGATGTCTTTACAATCAGCTGTGTTTGAAATGCCTTTTCTTCTTTAGCATTTTTTTGCAGGTAGTGGCAGGAATCTCCTCCTGGGAGAGTTCTTCAATACATCTAAGAAGTTGCAGAATATTTCTTTCTCTCTAAAATACTGGCAGCAAAAATTTACATCCTTCAAGTGTCAATCCTTATAAGATACATTTCCCATTTCTATGGGAAATGAAGCTTCTCCTGTAAAACTGAGAAAAATCTGTTTATTTTATGAAGACCAAATGGCCACGAGTGGGCTGCAGGGAGTGGGCAGAATAAACCTCTCAGGACTTAAAATGTAGAACAATTTTAGGAGCAGAAGGGACTTCCAAGGACAGATGCCTCCCTTACCCATTCTGCTTTAAAAGAAATGGAATTTTTTTTTGTTGTTGTTGTTTGGTTGGTTTTTGTTTTTTTGTTTGCTTTCCAAGGGGTTGGTCATAAATGCTAGTAAAATACTGCTTTAGGTAATTACTTTGGGATCTGTTTTGTAAGAATTAACACTTCACAATTAGCCTAAAGAGCTGATTTTTGCACCAGGTAGTCCCAGCTGTAGTTACTAAGAATTTTTGCTTTTAAAAATTAATTGGTAGATATTCCAAGTGCTGACTTGGGATTTGAACAACATTCGTCCCAAGATTAATGGAAAGCACACGGTGAAAACTCCACAAATCACCTGGAAAATGCCTCCTAAGGAGGAGGTGAATACCTGCTGAGGGACAGGCTCCCTTCGGCTCCACCTGGGGAAATCCGCTGGCGTTAAGGGCACTGCTAATCCTGAGGAAGGATAATGAGATCTGCTCCATCTTCCGTCAAGTGTGAGAACCTTGAGAACTTTCACGGCGATTTCTCATTCTCTGAATTTGTTCCTGATGTGTTATCAAAAGTCTGCAGAAACCTTCAGAGCTGGATGAGCCCTCCTGGAGTATCCAAACCGGGCTGGATGCAGGATAAGGGGTGGTTTGGCCTTTGCAGAAAACCATCAGGTCAAAGTATTTTCAGCATAATCCAGGACACTAAATCACCAGTGAAACAGAAACATTTCCTGACAGCTCGAGTACAAATGTTTTATTGTGAAGAGCAGTGGTTGTAAAGACAAGGGCTGTAGCTTCTTGGTCTGGCTAAACAAGGAGGTAGCCTTGGTGGGAACATGTGATTGAAGTGTCATTGCCAGGGCCGAGCTGGCAGCAAAAAGGACACAGGGAGAGTTCCCACCAGGCCCAGGAAAGCTTTGGAAGGGCTTTGACAACCTCTGCCCATATGGGTCTGACTGAGAAGGACTTATTTACCCTTCAAACGGCAAAAAGATCCATCAAAGTCCCTAGTGCTGCTCTGAGGCTCAGTGCCTGCATGGGCCATTCCCTGAGCCTTGGGCCATGATCCCTGTGGGACCCTGCCAGCTCACAGTGCTCTGGGGCTCCAAAGTGAAAGTTTATTGAGATGTAAAACTATCACAGGCTGCTCCCAAATCCAGGACCCCTCTCAAAACTGGCTGAACAACCCAGCCTCAGCAGCAAAGGTTTTTCAGGTCTACACCAAACAATTTGTGTTGGCTTTAATCCAGGCCAGACCTGGATTAATTTGATTAATTAATTAATCAATCCAGCTTTCATTTCCCTGTGTCTGGGGTCAGGGCAGCAGAACTCACTGAGGTCACGCAGGGATGCTCCTGTTTGGGACCTTCCCTCCAGACCCTGTGCTCCTGCAGTGACACTGCTCCTGGCACCCAAGTGCCCAGGGTGGGGCAGAGGACTGTCGTTACTTTATAGATATTCTTGATATATATTATATATATGTATGTATAATAGTCCAACTCCACGTTCTCTGGCTGCACTTGTGGAACAGATCCAAATGATCCAAATCTGAGTTATTTTCCTGTTGAACAAACTGCAAATATTGTCATTAGTTAGTGTTCTGGTCTAAAAATAATTAGAGAACTAATTCAAATTCAGTGCTTTTACTTTTCCTCTGCCAAACTCCTTTCATGCTGCAAGCTTCTGCTTGCTCATCACTACCCTTCAACAATAATCTCCTGAATGCTGGGCCTCACTGCAGGACTTCTTAGCAAGTATCAAAACTAACCAGGAAAAAACCCAAGGCTAAACCACGAGCACATCCCAAACCTTGCAGAATTGTCTCACTACTCTGTAGCTCGGTGGCACGGACAGGAGGCTGCAGATACGTGTGAAAATCATTTCATCTTTTAACAATGCTTTATAACATCGTATCTTTTGTACAGGATGTTCTTGTGTATGACACATCAGAGCAGGGCGTTCGCACTGCCCCTCTCCAGCACTGTCAAAGCCTTCCTCATCTCACTGCCATTGAACAATGAGCAAACCTGCCCTGCTGTAACACACTTCATTACCCCATTCTCCAGGACCCAGAGTTGAGGAGAAGTGCAGGAGGGCAGGGCGTGTTCCAGTCGATTGTGCGTGTGTGCTGTGTGCTGAGGGAGCTGCCAGGATGGCTTCAGCCCTCTGTAGAAAAAGCCAATTAGCAAGCTGAGGTATGCAGGGACCTGTCAGCTCTTACAGCTCGGCTGCCTCGGGGCACCCTTCTCCTGCACTCCTCCCTCCCAGTCAGGATTTCTTTTTAATCCACAGAGTTGGAGCATTGAAGCATAACCTGTTTCTTCCTTAATTGATCCTAAGGTATATTGTTAAAAAAACCACAAACCCAATACCTTTACGGGTCCCTTAAATCTAGGGTAAAATGATGTTTAAGCCAACGCAATTCAGGCAGATGTGTTAAGCAAAGCACGTGCTCCAGGTTTTAATGAATGGGAGACTGCAAACCAAACCACCCCAGTGAAAATGGACAACGATGGAAAACCAAAGGCTTGCCATGGAAAAGCCACTGTATTTCTGCTAATTCACGATTACAACACCGTTCATTAACTGAAATCACTTCAGAAAAGCCCAGCTATGGCAATTCCACGTTAAAACAAACATCTGCAGCAATCCCTGCGGCGTGTCTGCTGCCGTCTGTGGTGACTTTCTTCTCCTCCCCGTTCTCCCACCTGCCCCAGGGGTGTGTGCCCAGCTCCAGCTCCATCACCACGCTCTCCGTGGGCTGCAGGTGCCAGGGGCAATTTCACTAAGTCTTCTTTCAGCACTGCTCTTTGGACCTTTTTTCCAACCTGGAAACTCGCACATGCTTTAGTCTAGACATGAATACTCTGTCTGTTTTTGCTCCTCAGACAGCATCTTTGCACAGTAACTCCTCTCTTTATAGCTCAAAGTAGAACCTGGCTATTTACCATTGGGGAGATGGAGGAAAAACCAGCCCCACCGTGGCTGCCCCAGCTTCCCTGGGTGCCCAGCCCTTGCCCAAGTGCTGCCCCTGAGGAATGCAGTGGCAGGAGCCAGGGGGCTGCAGCACAGCCCCAGCACTGCCCTGGCTGTGCCTCTCTGGCCCCGAACCCAGGAAGGTGCAGAGTGTCCTGCTGGGAGCTGAAATCAGGGCTCGGAGTGCCTTGGGGCCACCCCACATCCTGTCCTGAGGCTGCTGGGGACAAGGTCACCCCAGTGCTGCCCCTCTCCTGGGTGTGCTGCTCCCCACAGGGCCTGAGACACACCAGCTGCCAGCCCTGGGGTACCTGAGAGAAGCTGCACTCTGGCACAAATGGTGCTCAATCATTTTTCCTCTGGCTGGTTTCTAGGATGTGCATTCCATCCCAAATGTAGCGTCTCTGAAGGGAGCTGAGCTCCCTCAAGCCTGGCTCTGTTCAGCCCTCTGTGCCTCAGCCCAGGCCACAGTGCTGCTCACGGCTCAGGAGCACCAACACACGGTTTGTTTGAAAAGCCACACATTGGCAAACCACAGTTATTTGCAAGCCTGGCCCAGGGCTAGTGTCAGACATCAACACATAGGCAGCACAGATATTTTATTTAATTAAGTCATGCCATCTGGGCCAACAATGAAGGCACTCATCTACTCTGCCTTTGCTTTCAGACTGCACAGTGCTCTGATCCCCCAAAATTGTTCTAAAAGTCAAATCTCTGTGGAATTTAAAGAACACTTTCAGCTGTTACTTGCATGAGACCGAGTTTCTGCTGCAGCATACTCGAGATTTTTCCTCTCCCAATAAACCAGTCAGATGTATGTGCCTCGGTTCCATCCGAGTGCAGGAAATTACTAATGAGCAGCTAAAAGGCCTGTGCTATATATAGCAGGTGTGTGCACCACCACAGAGCCACCAGCAGTGCTCTGCCAAGGGTTATTTGCTGTGAAAAGCCAAGGTGGAGCCAAGAGCCGGGCACTGGGCACGGGGAGCTGCTCCTGGTGCAGGCTCTGCATGGCTCCTGCCTATGGCTGCACTCCCTCCTGGAAAAAATGGACTTTCTTCCAAATCAGGGCTTTCCTCATGGACCCACAATGAGCAGAAACTGAGGCAAAAAGAATCCGTGACAAATATGAACTCAGGTCTTCAGAAAGGAGAAAAGCGTAAAGGATGTTGAATTTCCTGACTTAGTTTTGGGGCTCAAAGGAATTACAGAAGCATGGAATCACAGAATGGGTTGGAAGGGACCAAGCTCATCTCATTCCACCCCTGCCATGGCAGGGACACCTCCCACTGTCCCAGGCTGCTCCAACCCCAATGTCCAGCCTGGGACACTGCCAGGAATCCAGGGGCAGCCACAGCTGCTCTGGGCACCTTGTGCCAGCCCTGCCCACCCTCACAGCCAGGAATTTCCTCCTAATACCTAATCCAAACCTTTCCTCCTTCAGAGCAAGGCCACTCACCCTTGTCCTATCACTGTGTGTCCTTCTGAAAAGTCCCTCTTCAGCCTTCTCGTAAACACAGTTCAAGCAAGAATCTAAATTCAGGAAGATATTTTGTCTACCCCAGCAGCAGCTTTGGGCCATGGTCTGAGCCCAGGGATGACCCCCACCATATCCACCTCTGCTGTGGGAAATGCCATGGGCAGACTGTCACTGTCACTCTAAAAAACTGCAGACACCTGCATGGTTTGAGAACAGCCCTAAACCCCCAGAAATCACAGAACAAATGCACAGAACAAAGGCAGAAACGGAGCACGTGCAGACTGCTCAATTATTCCTAATTGCCCTTTGTCCACACCGTGGCATTTCCAGCCTGTTTATGGGAATTTACTGCTCCTTCTCGTGGGTAACACCAGACCACCACACTCACCCAGAGCCACGGCCCACGGTTACAGCGTGACTCACAAATGTTCAAAATTAATGAAACTGTTTCAATAACCGGAGTGAAATATTTTAGCACGGTTTAATAAGTTTGGCTGAGATGCAGAGCTGAGCCAGATGTAATTGAGTCACTGAGCACCCCCTGATAAGTGCTACCCTCACTCTTTTCCTGATAGAGGGAAGATTTTATCACACAAATCAAACGAAATCAAACCTGAAGTGTTTTGCTGAACTGAGCCCATGGAAACGTAATTTTTGCTCACTGTATTAAACAGCAGAAGGTATTATTTAGCACACCAATGCAGCTTTCCAAAGTTCTAAAAGGACGTGTTCACCAGGTTTTTGTGAGGTAAGAATATAGAGAGCAAACCCAAGTGCCATGATGTCACTCCCTAACTGCTGGATCTCCGGGAAGCTCCCAAGCCTTTGCACTTCCCACTTACAATTTACATCTGAGCACATGAAACAATTCATTCTAACATGTGTATTTCAGCACTAAACCCCCCCTCCCGTCTCCATGTTGTTGAAAACAAAAATCAACCCATATATCCTGGGAAATGGCATCACTGAACATTTACAAGGGAAGGAGTATTTTTACATCCCTATTTTCCAAGTGTCTGTATTTAGCAGTGCTGGGCAGAAAGTCAAACATTTCCTTTTTGCCTCAGCAGATGCAAACTGCCGAAACTTCTCACGCTCCTGCTACCACCTCGCATTAAGAGAGCAAGAGTAAGTGCTCCTAAGTACTGCAAAAATATCTGCCCTGGAGAAGGAACAGCAGCAGATGGATGCTCCAGTCAAGCACTACTTAGTGCCATCAGCACAAGCACTCAGGAATCAAGGACACCTGCAAATTAATTTCTTTAGCATCAGGCATACCACGAGCTGCCTATTATTCTATTATTGTGGCTCTTGCTATTTAAAACAGTTTTAATGGATCCAAAAGAAGTGTAACAGCAGAGGTCACTATGAAGTATTTCACTGATGTACTCGGTGCTGTTTTTCTGTGCTTCCAAAAATACAATCAAACTGTTTTAACATAGCTGGTTTATGTAGTAATGAACTTAGAAATATCAAGCAGTAATGAAGATGCTGTACAGAACAGCAAAACATGCTGGGGAAATTAAAGAATTGGCATTTAGTGCTTTAGTGTGTCAGCTGATAAATCAAACAGAAAGGCCAACATTGTTATTAGTAATTGGTTAAAGAAAAGAACAGAATTGCTTAACACCAAGCATTCAGAAAGTGTTCAAAATGAGGCAATTCAAGAATTATTTAGATATTCATCTGAATATTTCAGAAAGTGTTTAAGAGGATATGAATATTCTTACAAAGCATTCAAATAATTTAGGCTTGTTAAGGACTGAAAAATTGACTACTGACTTGTCAAATGTAACCCAGAAGGATTAGTCAGTGAGTTCCATGTAGAAGTCAAATACAGTCTTTGAAAAGAAAAAAAAGAAAAAGAAAAAAAAAAAAAAAAAGGGGGGCTGCTAATTAAGCACAGGGTAGGGGGAAAAAATTGAAGCTGGGAGTATTAGGAGATGGTGCATTTGAGTAAATAGGAACTCTCCATATTTACACATGGCCTGACTGGGAATTAAAGCACAGCAGCCCAAACCAAAACTCCCTTGCACGTATGACACAGAACTCGTATATGCGATAGATAAAGCAAATATTGCAAAGGGTATTTATTGGATGTGCAAGGCAATTTACAGCTTTGTAAATGTCTCCCAGGCTGGAAAAACCTTTGAAAGACATAACATGAAGAAACAAGTTTCATGATAGTGGGACTGAAGAGGTTCAAATTTCCCAATTTAAAAATGATTCTGGAGAGCTGAGATGGCCCTTGCAGACGCTGGGGTCCCTGTCTCAGAGCTCACCTCTGCTCCGTTCACCCTGGGAGCCTCAGGAGCTGCTCAGCTGGAAGGTTCCCTGGCCTGGACACAGAAGATGAAGCAAAAAACAGCCAGAAATCAGGAGGAGGGTTTTGGCAACAATGTAGGAAAACATTTTGAGAAAGGACAACTGGATAGTGAACAGACAGGGAAAGGGCTGTTATGGCACGGGAGCGTCCTTGGTGACACTGGAAAACATTGGGAAAGAAATCCTGCTGAGGGATCAGGGCAGCGCTGGGCTATGGCACATCTCCTGGAGAGTTTGCACAACTGTGCTTCAGCAAGTGCAGCTATGATACAGAAACCTTCTGATTTGGGCAACACAGGATGCAAAGGTTACCAGGATTTTGTTCAATTTAAAAAGAATTCAAAAGCAGGAGGAATTATGGACATGAGAAAGGCAGTTTCTGCACTCAGATTCTGGTAAATGATGTCAGCCATCCAAACCAGAGTGTGTGTGAGCATGGAGAAACTGCAGAGAAGGGTCAGAGAAAACAGCTGAAGATCAGACTGGCCATAGGCACAGCCTGGAGCCCACCCTCTTTGACTTGGCCATGGTGAATTCAGTGGGATTTTAAAATCTGTCTTAGTTGCTCTGCGGATTTGGAGGAAGGTGTTTGACAAAAGCAACAGCTTCACAACCACAGAGGTTCAGTCCTTGTGTCCCTCTTAGGCCTTTCAAGGCACTTGGGACTGAGTTCCTTGGTTGTGGCATTTACAAACATTTGGAGTTTCCCCTCAGTGTTGTGTTTTATCCGTTTCAGGAGGAGCACAGACCTGAGGAATAAATTTGTGTATGAGTTTGGAACAGTAAGTCCAGTCCACAAATGGTGAGATTTCAACCAAACAGGAAAACCAATAAATTTCTCAGTGCTCAGAAGCCCTTGCTAAGGATGCTTCAATTCCAGAGCCCTTGTAGAACAGTGCCAGAATTTGTTGTTTCTCCATGGACTGCTCAGAGGACAATTTCTAGGTTTTATCTTCCACAACCAAAGGAACAGTGAAAAGGAAGGCAATGCTGGGAAGAAGTCACTCAGTTCTACACCTTTATGCAAAAAATTATGCACAGAAGTTTGTTGGTGGAAGTCAAGCTGGAAACTCAACACCGCTCCTTCACCCCCAGCTCCCACAGTAAATCCTGTCACTTCACACCATTTCAGGACTGTGATAGATCCCAAACCCATTGAGGATCAAGTTATTTTTTCTTTCTGGCCCATAAATTCTCCAGTGCTTCACTACTGCTAGGATGAGGAGCATCTCCCTCTTACATAAACTTTTATGAAGGAAATAAAATGCTCCTGCTGCAATCCCAGATTTGGTTTTTGTATTTGTGTGGATTGGGAAGTGGTGCCAGCTGTTGGTTGAATTTTGAATCGAATTGCCCTCAAGTTTCAGGGAGTTATTAAAAGTGTCTGAGCAGCAGAGTTTGCCTGAACAAGGACATGAACACCCCACATCTCTGTGTGCATCCGTGTGCTCCATCCAGAGTGTCTGAGAGGCTGGGAGAGCACCCAGGGCTCAGTGTGGGATGCACACATGCTCTTTTATCTCCCCAAATCCAAAATGCACCTCAAAGAGTGCCTGAGGTTGAGACTCACCATTTAATGCTATTTATTTCCAGCAAAATTGTGTTCTTTAAAATAGGCTTTCCCTAAATTTTCCTCCTGATGTTTCACCTGATTGGATTAATCTATTTTCCACTCAATGGAATGAACCAGCCATGTGACAAAGTGGCCAAGAAATCCCAAACAGAATATAAAATTAAATATAAATTACTTGAAAGCATGTTACAGCAAAGGATAAAAATACATAATTCTACCCACGAGAAGAGTTGACTGTCAAAAATTCAACACACAAAGTATATATGAAATATACAATCTGGTTTTTTTTCATGTTTGAAAAATTACATTAATCCTTTTAGTGAATTTTTTTAACGTGTGGAGTACATTAGTCTGGATTAACGGATGGTGTTTATCATACTTTGTATTGTGGTTTCAGGAAATAGTCTGGCAATGCTAGGTTTCTACAAATGGATTTAAAATTAATCAACATCTATTTATGAGAAAGTTTAAACCATTATTAATACACTGTAAATACAGATCTCCTTAGAGCTGACCCCAAGTGTCTACCATCTGCTCAACTGTTGTAATCACATTTTTAAAGAGCGTGGTCATACATAATGATTCTTCTCAGGAAAGAGCATCCTTAAGTGCATCAGCAACATTTTAAATTCCACTTGTGTAATGCAATAATTTCCTACTGGCCTTCGCTGAGGAAAAAAGCATATGGTGGTGACTAGAAGCCAATCAAGCAAACCTTGACTTGTTCGCAGGGCTGCAAGGATGATGCTTTTTATTTATTTTTAGAAGGAATAACAACAAAAAAATTAGCTCACATAACTTTTTTTTCATTCAATGTGAGTATTCTCACTAACTTAACTAAAGCAGCCCTGATGGTAATATAGACACAGATAATATTAACTCCAAGTACAAACTTTGTGGTAACTTGGGATATATTATCTGCCTGAATTCAAGCACACTTTTAGCAAATGCAGCTGAACCAAACAATTTAATTTGGAGAAGTCCACAAAATCCCTTCTAATCCTCACAGGATGGTTCCAAGTTAACAAACAGGAGGCATTGGTTCAGAGCTGATGTGTGGGACAAGGGACAGCATATCCCAACCCTGCTGGCACACCCGGGACAGCTCCAGGGAGAACATTTGGGGTTTATGGGGTCAGTGGAACAGGAGGGCAGCTCCAGGGAGAACATTTGGGGTTTATGGGGTCAGTGGAACAGGAGGGCAGCTCCAGGGAGAACATTTGGGGTTTATGGGGTCAGTGGAACAGGAGGGCAGCTCCAGGGAGAACATTTGGGGTTTATGGGGTCAGTGGAACAGGAGGGCAGCAGGAAGGGGCTCCCCATCACCCTCCAGTCCCATGGCCCTGTGGGGACACAGCTCAGGGACCACCACAGCCTCCCCCAGAGAGAGAGGCCAGCAAAGAGGCAATTACCAGTTTGTAGCTTTAATAAAGATCTTCGTGTTTGTGTTTTACTTTCAAAACCATTTCTATTGGAAGCAAACGAGGTTTGTGAAACACTGTGATGCACATAGAGCAGCCAAGGTTGCAGTGTGGGACTTCCATTAACGTCCTTATAGGGATCTTAATCTTAGGGATAAACGGAATCTCTGTCCTTAAACCAACTGAGAAATGACTCTGTGTTTAATGTGCTAAACTTCCCTTGGCAGTGTTGGGTGGATGATTGAATTCAATGACCTCAGAGCTCTTTCCCAACCTAAAAGATTCTATGGCTCTTCAAATGCTACTAGAAATGAAAATATTTTAACTGTCCCAATTAAAGCAAGCAAGCAAGCAAACAAGCAAAGCCTGAGAGTTACGATGAGTCCAACAGCTCCTAATAAGATGCAGAGTTTTTCATCTGTGAGTCACAAGGTCAAATCCATCAGTGGCCAGCACTACTAAAAAACTGCCATTCTCACAGGATGCTTTTAAAAACAGTCCAACATGAAACAATTTTATTGTTTGCAGTTGTCCTGCAGGGTTTGCTGGGTTTGCTTCAAATTAGCTGGACGGCCCCGTGCTGATGGATATGGTTTGATCTCACACAAACAGAGGGACTCTCCCAATGCCCCACAATAGCCAAGGCTCCCAGGGAACACAGAGGAGAGATTTTACAGACAGTGAGGCCATTGCTGTGTGACAGTGGGCTCAGCAGGGACACCTGGCTGGATGCAGGACCAGGGGCAGGAGGAGGCTGGAGGGACACAGTGGAAGGGCAGGGAGCAAACACAGGCTTGGCCTGGGGCTGGGAGAGCTCAGGGGCATTGTCAGAGGGGGCTGAGAGGCTGCTTTGCTGCCAGGACCTGCTGTTCTCTGCCAGGGTTGGATTGGCAGCCCAGCAGGGCTCTCTGCTTCCAGAAACTTTCCATTCCATTCCCCACCTTCCAATCCTCATCTTCCATCTCCCCCGCTTCCATTCCCACCTTCCATTCCCCCCCTTCCATTCAACCCCTTCCATTGCCCACCTTCCATTCCTCCCTTTTCATTCCCCCCTTCCATTCCCCACCTTCCATTGCCCCCTTCCATTCCCACCTTCCATTCCCCCACCTTCCATTCCCCCACCTTCCATTGCCCCTCTTCCATTCCCCACCTTCCATTGCCCCCTTCCATTCCCACCTTCCATTCCCCTCTTCCATTCCCCCCTTCCATCCCCCACCTTCCATTCCCACCTTCCATTCCCCTCTTCCATTCCCCCCTTCCATTCCCACCTTCCATTCCCACCTTCCATTCCCACCATCACGGGCAGGCTCGAGCCGAGCCAGGCTGGAATCAAGGCAGGGAACAGCGTGCCCTGCTCTCAGCTGCACAGGGGTGTCACTGTGCCCTAAAAGACAAAACCCCCAACCCAACCTCAGTGTCACTTTGCAAACACTTTGAGGAACAGCTTCTCGCAGGGTGATTTTATTGCCACATCGGGGGAGATGAGGGTCTCATTCCAGCCCTGAGCCATTAAACTCCCCTTGTAGAGGAGCAGCCCTCACTTCCTCACTCCCTCCTTCAAACCATGGGCAGGTCCTGCTGCATGAAAAGGTAATTCCTACCAGTAATAAATACTGAATTCCACAATCCCGGTGTTAAACACAAACTCTTGCAATAGAAAGTATTTCAGAAATTCTACCCCTGGAACGTCACTGCAGTTACATTATCCCAGGCAGCTCTGCCTGATAACAGCTGATAACAGCTGCTGACAGCTGCTGAGACAATGTCCCGTGAGCAAAGCAATTAAAATTAAACTACAGGTGCCAACTTTTCAGAGTAACTTCGAGGATCATGAGAGTGGAAGTGTAAAATTTGATCCTTAAGAAACCTCCTCTTTACTCAATCCTATTTACTCAGGATTGCATTTAACAGTCCTGGAAGACTGAAAATCAATGATGCAGAAAGCACTTGGTAATTTATTTTGCAAAAATCTTCTTAACAGTTTTTGGAAGCCACAGCTGGATATCCAGCAGAAATTAAATGAAATTCGTACTTTATGACATGACTGTGTAAAGTTAAGAATGGCTGGAAATAGGTTATGGTACCTTTAAAAATTTCTTCAACTGTCACATTGTTGATTCATAGTTATTTTTCTGAAATGCTTTTAAGCACAATATTCAATATTTCACTATGAAATGCAATGGCTCTTTCTTAAAATAAGTCATGTTTTTATCTATGATTTCTGCATTTATGTGCATGATTTATCATGCACTGCACAGATGAAAGAATTCCACACCCCTTTCCTGTACCAGATGGACTCAGTTCCAGTAATGACTATTTCATGCTAGTTACTATTTTGCCTTCATTTTGCTGTAGGATAAATGAAAACACAGGGAATGGTGGACAGTGGAATTTGGCCTGCTGACCCAAATATTTGTTTACTGAACACAGTTTGGAAGGTGTTACCACATTAGAAGAGGCTTTGTTAGTACGTTAATCAAGAGCAAGAATTTAATAGCACTTGAGAAGAGGCTCTGCCTACCTGCAGGTTTTGGGACTTGGCAAACAAGTTTATCTCAGATACTAATTGAAGAGTGTATAAGATTGCCTGCAAAATCTAACGAGACTTTCAAGCATTCAGGAATATATAAAGCAATAAGAAAATCTCTGTCACTTCCCAGTGAGAGACTTGGATGCTGTCTAGTTCCACATGCTATAATTTTTGGGAAAACATTTTTTTGCAAATGATGGGAAGTCAGTAGTTACAGTTACTGCTTACTGTTGACATTAGGTGACTGTTCGTATGCCCAGAATACCACCTACCTCAGCTAAATGGTATCTTTATGAATTAACAGAATGCGGTTACAACATGGCTATAAGAAAAAATATTAACATCAAATTTTGGATTATAATTGGAAAACTGACCTTTGGAAAATATGTTACCACTGCAGCCCTGAACTGTACTGTAAAATGACAACTTGAAGGAGTGAAAGAATGACTGTATTATGCGGTTTAGAAAACGCAGCAAAATACAAATAATTATACTCTTTATGCTTCGCTGGAATGCTAAATTAAAAAACCTTCAGGCTTTCTATGGCCTTCCTCTTGTGAAGCCATTCGCATTATTTTCACTCTTCCAACTCCTTGGAAGTGTCTGTCAAACATTTTAGAGCACTCTCAGCAAACCAGATTTGCCTGTCATTGCACGGGCATCTCCTCAGGCCATTGGGACAGGTAAAGGAAACAAAGATTTCCCTGGAAACATCTCACAGCAAGGTTATTTCAGAGCATATAAACAGAGAGATTCGAATACCTTGACATCAGAAGTCCCCAAAGGGATGGCAGCAGGAAGTTTTGAGAAGCTTCCACAAGATCCACTTCGATACCTCCTGGCTCCTCTTGGCTCTGTCACTCTTTAGGTTTCTGCCACTCGTGTATTTGGTCAGCAGCACAGGCAATTTTTTTTGCTTTTGGTCCATTGCTGTCCTCCCTAGGTGAGTATTTATTATTGTGTGTTGCTGTCTGCAAATATAGCTTTATTTGCATTTCTTAACCACCAGGCCACTCTTGTATCATTAAACTGAAAGGCATTTTCCAAGGAAAACTCAAAGAAAAATGTCACCCTGCTGGTATTTTTTGTTCTGGATTAATCTCAAATATCCAATATCAGATTTTTTTTCTGATGTGAGTGCTCAATTGTAGATTTGCTTCTCATTGCATACATAAAAATTCCTTTTCCCCAGAAAATGTTTGGATTGGTAGATTAATAAATAGGCCTGTACAGAGATAAGCACAAGGACACTGCAGTCGTGTTTAACCCAGGTCTGCTAAACCACTCCAGAGGCAGAATGTGGAACCCAAAACATCTGGCCAAGAATTTATTTCTAAGACATTTAGTTCATTCTCAGTACAGAAAAAGGCAGAGAATTAGAAATATTGCATCTTCCTCAGTTTGCCACTGATTGACCATGGAAAATTAAATCCCAGGGGACTGGGAGAAGCACACGAGGCAAGAATGTTGGTAAAATGTAATTTAAAGGATACCAACAAAATATGGAATGGCTAAATGGGGGAAAATCCTCTTGGTTGTGTGAATGAAGCTGGTAAAACCCAAACTTGAGCCAGATACAAGGATTACCAAACTCTGGCAAGAATCTGTGCTAAAAATAAAACTAAAAGGCTCCACAATTCTGAGGAGAAGAAAAAGCCATTTTTATTCAAATACTATTTGTGTTTCAACACAGTGTCTTAAGACTAGGCTTATTTAATTATAAATTAAATGCAAACTAAAAATAATCAGACTAAGTATGTTATTTTTTGAGCTAAGCATTCTGGATTGGTTTGTTTCCAGGTTTTTTGGCTTAATTTTTCGTTTTGCTGGGAAAAAGAAATAGGCCTCATTACACAGTGACTCAAAATGATCCAACTCAGCCCAAAATTTTTGGGGCTGGCCAGAGAAATGAGAAGAATGAAGCATTTACACATCTGTATTTTAGATCCTGTTGGCATGCACTGGAAGTCTGAGTCAAGGCTCACTTGCAGAACGATGAGTGAGAATCTTCTGGACAATCCTGCAGCGTTTTTTTCCCCCTTTTTTCTGACAGCCATGTAATAAAGTGTGGAAATTGGTGCTTCTTGATGCATGGCAGCCACTCCTGGCCCAGAGCTCTGGGGTTTGCTGCACGCAGGGGAGGTAAATCCACTGCAAAAACATTTCCTGTGTCCTGGGAGGAAAGGATGCAAGGACAAGGCTGGTTATTTATCACAGTTTGATGTTGATCACTGCTGCTCCAGTCAGAATCCAGCCCTGCTCTGTCACCCAGCCCATCCCCTTGGGAGATGCATTTTGGTACAAAACCACCCTCACCCTGCTCACCTGCAGAACAACCTCCCCTGGACTCCCCTGAATCTTAGCAGAGCAGCTCTTTTCCTCTCCTCCTTTTTAATTAAAATCTCCACGTCAGTAGCATGTATTAAATCAAGTTCCATTACAAGCCCAACTTTCAAGAGTGCATTTTTTTAAGCAGCTCGTATTTTGTCAAGCCTAATTGCTTTAGTTCTAGGCAATATTAGTTGCAGAACAGCCAGTAATAACCTTTAGTCCTGGCAAATTTTCTCTCTACCAGAACTCAATCACACAACATAAACAGCTATAAAAGGAGGCTTTTTAAAGCTTTATTCATAATGTGTAGCACATGCATGTGGCAATGTATATCAGATCACAACACCGAAGGAAATACGAGATTTATCCATGATGTAAGTTATGCCAACATCTAGTAAGTTGAGAGCATTAATTTGAATTTAGCTACATTAGAAAAGAGAGGGGGGGAAATGACATGCTGCTTTATTAATGCAGGCTTTCCCAATTTAATATTAAAACCCATTTCTTGCTCCCTGGGTGCAGTTGCTCATGGCACCAGGCTTGATGATGCCACTGAGCACAGGAAAAGCACACAGGGCTGTGGAGAGAGGGAACCAAGGTGGTCCACATGAAGAAATTCACTCTCAGGATCCGTGGAGAGGAGGAAGAGAGATTTTCACTTTTGGGCACGGTGGCAAGGAGAAAGCTGCACGGGCTGAAAACCCAGACTGAAACTCAGGATGGCCCCAGAGCAGCACATGGCCGGGGCTGAGGAGCCCCAGGTCAGACATGGCTGGGAGCATTCCCCAGGTGCACAGGCAATGGCAAAGCCCCACGTTGGCCATTCTGCCTGCCTGGGTGTCCCACAGCAGTCTGGGTTATTCCCTGAAGCCCACTAATTTATGGGGTGTATTTACAAAATATCTCTGCCTTAAGCCACTGGATTTGTTAATCCCCACAGATGAGGATACAGTCTTCATATGGCAAGCACACTGCAAGGATTTTATACCAATTCATTGAACTCTTAATCTAGTATCTATTCTAAGACAATCTATTAGAGGAACAGGCCTTGCAGACAGTTTTCAGCCTGACTGGTGGCCATGAGGAGCTCTCTCAAACCCTCCACCACCACCACAGGATCCTCTCATAAAAGATGGCCCAGGGACAGAGGGGGAATTTATTATCTTCTGTTGTTTCACTGCTTTTGGTTTTACTCACCTGATGAATTACAAAAGAAGAGAGAAGTGGAGTGAAGTGGTCTGAGATGTTGCAGTGCACAAGGATGTGCTTTGAGAGCAGTAAAGTAAACGTGAAGCAAGTCACTGAGACTTTAAAGGAGAGAAAAGGCTGATAATGGCTCATATTTTGTAGCTCCACGTAGCCCAACTCACCTAAGAGCACTATATAATAAAGAATCTGAAAGGTGGTGATAGAACTTGCCTTGTGATTTATAAAGCCCCCTAAATCAAAACTACACAGTTAATTGCACGAGGAGTGGCTGCAGAGAGGCACCAAAGTGAAAAACTGCAGCTCTGGCTGGAGTACAAAAAGGCCAAAATTCTCCAGAAACAGAATCTGCTGTAGGACCCTGACGTATTTCACCAAGAAGTTTGCATAGTTCAAGCTGAGTTTTTCCAAAAAGTAATACAATCCTTTTTCAAAGGATCCAGTGCCAAGTGCAATTATTTGTGAGCATTTGAGAAGTTCATAGAAACATTATGCATACAAATTCAATTTGAGGAGTTTTAGGAAGTCCAAATTCATTAGGGAAGGCTGATCACAACTGAAAAGCAATTTGTGACTCTGTCCAGCCAATTTATGAATGTTTTGCAAACCTTGAAGTGAAATGCTTTTTTTAGTAGTTACAAGAATTGATCAGTTCCTGGTGTCTTGGGCTTTGTATAAATATTCTGCAATTATTTACATAGAAGAAAAATATTATTACATAACTGAAAACAAGTGAAGTTTCCAGGTTATTTTGTAAGTGAAATAGGGGTTTGTCATTCTTGATACAAAATTTTCCTCCTTGAAACACACTGTGGTAGATATAAGGTGTGGTGTGTGAAAAATAGGAAATAAAGTATTTTCTTTCTGGAAATCTTCCTAAAGAATTGCCATGGAGACAAATTTAATTCAATCTTATAGCTCTTAGAGACTTAATTTCTGTTTCTCAGCTGTTTTTTTTTTTTTATTTGCAATTATTTCTGTTTTAGAAAGAAACTCTAAATGCCATTTGAAGATGAATGTACAGCTAAATGTCATTCTGTTTCAAAAGCAAACATCCAATTAAAGTACAGTTTTATATTACCTAATGATACTAATTTCCTGAAGAAGAATGTCAGTGGATTTAGGATTTGTCTGCATTCCAGATAACAGGACCCCACAGAGTTCAAAACTGTCCAGAAAGAGGTGGCTTTATTTGTGTTATTTACATTGCACACTGCCTTAACCTGCAATTACAGAGGAGTTTTCTTTAGCAGAGACCACAGTAAGAGGAAACCACACTGAGCTGTGCCAAGAAAACTGCTGCCTGTTCCAGTTAATTACCAAACGTGTTTCTCCAGCCCAATTTTATCTTTAAGACCAATTTTCAAATTAGCAACTTGGTCCTTCTCTGACACACGGCCCATGTTATCAGCCCTAAAGGACAGGGACACCTCAGCAGAGGTGAAAGCAGGAGCTTCGTCATTCCTGGCTGTCCTAAAGCAGATCCTTGACTCCTCAGGTCCTTCTCCACAGAGCCCAGTAACCCCCAGTAACCCCCAGTAAACCCAGTAACCCCAGTAATGCTCAGTAACCCCAGTAACCCCAGTAACCCCCAGTAACCCCAGTAACCCCAGTAATGCCCAGTAACCCCAGTAATGCCCAGTAACCCCAGTAACCCCCAGTAACCCCAGTAATGCCCAGTAACCCCCAGTAACCCCAGTAATGCCCAGTAACCCCAGTAATGCCCAGTAATGCCCAGTAACCCCAGTAACCCCAGTAACCCCAGTAACCCCCAGTAAACCCAGTAACCCCAGTAATGCTCAGTAACCCCAGTAACCCCAGTAACCCCAGTAACCCCAGTAACCCCAGTAATGCCCAGTAATGCCCAGTAATGCCCAGTAACCCCCAGTAACCCCCAGTAACCCCAGTAATGCCCAGTAACCCCCAGTAACCCCCAGTAAACCCAGTAACCCCAGTAATGCTCAGTAACCCCAGTAACCCCAGTAACCCCAGTAACCCCCAGTAACCCCAGTAACCCCCAGTAACCCCAGTAATGCCCAGTAATGCCCAGTAACCCCAGTAACCCCAGTAACCCCAGTAACCCCAGTAACCCCCAGTAACCCCAGTAACCCCCAGTAATGCCCAGTAATGCCCAGTAACCCCAGTAACCCCCAGTAACCCCAGTAATGCCCAGTAATGCCCAGTAATGCCCAGTAACCCCAGTAACCCCCAGTAACCCCAGTAATGCCCAGTAATGCCCAGTAATGCCCAGTAACCCCAGTAACCCCAGTAACCCCAGTAACCCCCAGTAACCCCAGTAACCCCCAGTAACCCCAGTAATGCCCAGTAACCCCAGTAACCCCCAGTAAACCCAGTAATGCCCAGTAATGCCCAGTAATGCCCAGTAACCCCCAGTAACCCCCAGTAATGCCCAGTAACCCCAGTAACCCCAGTAACCCCCAGTAACCCCCAGTAATGCCCAGTAACCCCAGTAACCCCAGTAACCCCAGTAACCCCAGTAACCCTCAGTAATGCCCAGTAATGCCCAGTAATGCCCAGTAATGCCCAGTAACCCCAGTAACCCCAGTAACCCCCAGTAATGCCCAGTAACCCCCAGTAACCCCAGTAACCCCCAGTAAACCCAGTAATGCCCAGTAATGCCCAGTAACCCCAGTAACCCCCAGTAACCCCAGTAACCCCAGTAACCCCCAGTAATGCCCAGTAACCCCAGTAACCCCAGTAACCCCATAACCCCAGTAACCCCCAGTAACCCCCAGTAACCCCCAGTAAACCCAGTAACCCCCAGTAACCCCAGTAACCCCCAGTAATGCCCAGTAATGCCCAGTAATGCCCAGTAACCCCAGTAACCCCAGTAACCCCAGTAACCCCAGTAACCCCCAGTAATGCCCAGTAACCCCAGTAACCCCAGTAACCCCATAACCCCAGTAACCCCCAGTAACCCCCAGTAACCCCCAGTAAACCCAGTAACCCCCAGTAACCCCAGTAACCCCCAGTAATGCCCAGTAATGCCCAGTAATGCCCAGTAACCCCAGTAACCCCAGTAACCCCCAGTAATGCCCAGTAACCCCAGTAACCCCAGTAACCCCAGTAACCCCCAGTAATGCCCAGTAATGCCCAGTAACCCCAGTAACCCCAGTAACCCCCAGTAACCCCAGTAACCCCAGTAATGCCCAGTAACCCCAGTAACCCCAGTAACCCCCAGTAATGCCCAGTAACCCCAGTAACCCCAGTTCCCCCAGTACCCCCAGTAAACCCAGTAATGCCCAGTAACCCCAGTAACCCCAGTAACCAGTAACCCCAGTACCCCCAGTTCCCCCAGTACCCCCAGTAAGCCCAGCTGGGCCCGTGGGGGCAGGTGGAGCAGGGCACTGCAGCTCTGGTGCTGCCAGGGGCACTGTGCCCTTGCCTCGGTCACAAAGAGCACAATTTCCAAGTGTGTTTCCATTATTTCCCATTTCCCAGCGGATGCTGAGGGGATATCCCCAGCTGCAGCTTCAGTCTCTCTGCTGGCAAGGGGTAAATTACTCCACTCTGTCCGGGTGTCAATAATTCCAAGGTGCCTGAAAGAAGGAACTGAAGGATGGCATATAAAGATAGGCCTGGAAAAAAAAAAAAAAAAAAAAAAAAAAAAAAAAAAAAAAAAAAAAAAAAAAAAAAAAAAAAAAAAAAAAAAAAGAAAAATGTATTAGCAGACACTGAGGATGTTCCAGTAGTACAAAACTGGAATTCAGGTGTGGGCCTGGATGCTAAAAAGCTCCAGAATCCAGAAATGCTTGGGTCTGGGCAGGAACTGTGATCCTGTTGTCTGGTTTTCCTCCACAAAATGTATCAGAAAAAGGTCAGGGATTTTGTACAACCACAAAAGGTGTGCTGAGGACAGCACAGCAAAGAGAGTAAGTGCAGGTTTAAACCCCTCCATCTCACAGAATTTGCAATAATACTGGATCTATTGGTTGGACAAACGGATCCAGTATTACTGGACTACTAGACATGATTACTACAACAACGCTCTCTGTTATTCTATTTTTAAAACTGCAGTTTAATTTTGATTTCATTCTCCAAAACTGACAAACTACTGCTATGGATTCATGCACCAGCCTGCCTGCAGTTCCAGATCCCAACCTGTAAATTCCAGCAGGCACATGAACCCAACTTCAAATGCACCTGGGCACTGCTATGGAAATACAGATATAAATAGCAGAGGCAGTAGGAAAACTATCCTGGTGGAAGAAAAATGTGACATCCAGAAGGGAAGGCAGCTAGAAGATACAATTGCAATAACTACAAGTGAAATGGTTCTGTAAGTAGGTATCATGTGGAAAACAAATTAGCAGAACTTGAAAACATCTGGAATAGATATCAACATAAAGCTCAACAATGCATTTGAAAAGCAAACAAGATTCCAGCAGGAATATCATGGAAATTAAACACTGGAAGCAACACTCAAGTACTGAATTATGGAAGCCTCAATTGAGTTAATGTGCAGGATTTGTTATTTTTATTCCATTGTCAGTATCAGTTTGCTATCTATATTCTGCTCTCTATATTTACTGCATAAAGTGATATAGGAAATCAGTGGATGCATCTGTACTGAAGCATGAAAGACTGAGAAAAAGAAAGGTCTTGATTAAAATTATTTACTGTTTTTGAATAGTTAACCTGCTAAGTCTGAACATGTACTTTTAGCAATAATAAGCATTACGGTCATTTCAGCAATAATAAATTGCTAAATAATATATATGGAAATAAGGTCAGTTCTTACAGGGCCTGGTCCAAAGTTCATTTGCCTCCTATTAATGACAGGGAGTAGTAAACAGGGGGAAAAACCCCAAACAATTTTCTTTCCAGAAGGAACTGAGCTTACTGGAAAGATATTCAGTTGAAATGTGAAAACCAGGCTGCATGTTGAGATACACAAAATGCAGAATATGGCATTGTTCTAGGCCAGATGTTTTAAATCGACAAGAAAATGGCCAGTTTGGGGTTAATTTAAATGTCTTCTCACATTGATTCATATTTTTCATAATGCATAATACAACATATTGTCTTAGTATATAAACATCCATCTATTTCTGCAGCTGGGACACAGGGGTTTAGCACCGATTGCATTGCCAGGGCACTATTTCAAATCTATTAACCATTCAGAAAAGGCAGAAAATCCCCCTGCATCACCTCCACTTCCCAGACACATTTCTCAGTAAGTTCTTTACCTTTTGCTCCCATTCCTTGCCCAGTTCTCACCCCAGGGGAAGGACTCAGGGTCTGAAGGATGCCAGGAGTTCCTCACTCAGGACCTGACACCTCCAGTACAGACACTCCTCCATCCCCATTCCCGGGCTCTGCTCTTCACTTCTGGAGGCAGGATTCACCTCAAAGCCATGTGTGAGCACACTGAGCACTGCTTCTCACTGCCCCCCAGTGAAATAGCACTGCTCCTCTCTGTGGCCCCCAAATGGAGCTTTCCATGGATCCAGGGAACGTGTTTGCCTTGGGAAGGAAGGCAGCAGAGCCCCGAGCTCAGCGCACACAGGGCTGAGGTTTGCCTTGGGAAGGGTTTCCCTTGGGAAGGGTTACCTTGGGAAGGAAGGCAGCAGTACCCAAGCTCAGGGCACACAGGGCTCAACAGGAGCTCTGGAGGACTGGGGACAATCCAGGATCATTCTCCAGGTGCAGAGCAGGGGGAGGCCACGAGGCCAGGGCTGCCCATGCCAGCTTCTCCTCCTCCTGAGTGAGTGCTCCACCTGGGAACTCCTCCCAGGAATCTCCCTACCCTGTTCTCCCTGTGACCCTGGCCTTCACCCAAGCTAACTCTGCAGTGAAACACAGAAGACTCTATTTCAATTAGAACAAACAACAGGAATCATTATTTTCCTTTGGGAAACAGAAAATCCCTGCTGTATTTTCATTTAGACTTCATAACCACCTCTTCTTTCCATCCCAATTTTTATTGTGTAGTCAAAAGGAACCGTTTCACAGAACCACAGGAGGGTTTGGGTTGGAGAGACCTTGAAGACCATTCTGTTTCTACATTCACCATTTCTACTCCACTGGTGTCTGTGCTCCTTAAAACAATTTTCCTTCCTGCAGCACTGAAGCTGCATGACCTTGGTTTGGACCTGAACCCCAGAATTTCCCCAGTGATTTGGGACTGCCTCAGAGCTCTTTCAGTGTTTAATTTACCACTCCTTGGCATTTTCATCATTTTTCTCTCCATCATGACTGAATTGGTCCCACAGTTTGAAATTAATTACTTGCTCTTAGTATTTCAGAATTCAATCAGGGGCTAATTGTACTTTGCAGCCCTGTGAGGGAGCTGAGATCCTTGTAACAGAGCTCACAAGGAATGACCCATCTCATTGACCCAGCAGGGAAATACCTCCAGGTGAAACACTGACATTTTGGGCAAGCAGGAAGCAAAGCCACTCTTTGTCTCTCAAGATTATCCTAACCATAAATTAAGCTCACTAAGATTAAAAACTAAGATTATAGCCCCCCACTTGCAATGAGGAGCTGCTTCAGTTGTCCTGAGGCTTTTCTAGCAATTGCTATCAAATAAATTCTCTCCAAATAGGCAAAGGTCTTTGTTGAAGCCTCTGTTTACTTTCCAGGGTTTTCCTGCAGGTAGGATTGCATCTGGCACAGAGAACATCCAGCTCATGTTCCTCAGAGAGGGGAAACACGTGTCCTGCAGTCTGCTCCAACCACAGCAGTTCTCTGAGCTCTGTTTACTCCAGCTCTGAGGCTTTTGGGGAGTGCAAAGATGCAAAGCAGAGGATGTGCTGGGCAAGGAGCTGATGGAAACGAGGGCTGTGTGTAACCCTGGAACTGTCCATTGCTAAAAATATCTGTGCCTCAAATCTGTGGGCATCGTGCTCTTTACCAAGAAACAGGTATCAGAGAAAAGAGTTATGGCTGAATTAGGATGGTAAAAATCAATCCACTGCTCTGCACGTGGGTTACAGGTGGAGCAAGGGAAGAGGGTCCAATTTCTCTACAGAAAATCTTTTACCTCTGATGCTGCTTTATTTAGGTTTCACATGACAGACACTCCTAATTCAGTGAAGGAGTGACCCTTAGACCCTGTCTCTGCTCCCCAGGGGAGCTCCAATCAGTCAGATTCTTCTCTGCCCTTCCTTGCTACCAGTGTATTTCAACTGGTTTCCCTAATTTTTTTCTGCTAATTCCCATTTCCTTCATAATCACAGGCTTTTATGTGACTTGCTGGCCAGGGGAGCTGTAATTGCCACAGGTCTTAAACATTAACCCTGCCAGGTGTCAGTGCTGAGACTGCTTGTGCATTTGATTAATGACACCAGAGCAAAAAAATTGGTTTTTAATTGACTGTCGTGTTTTTCTTCTTATTCAAGTGCTCCTGAAACAGTCAGATGATCTGGAACAAAGGTTCCTTGGGAGAAAACACCTGAGATGGCATGCTGAAACAGAAGAAATACAAGCTAAAATAATGAAAAGTAGAAGGTCTCAGAAGCCCGAGGTGCAGTGAGCCTTTTACATGTGCAGAAATCCCAGCAAGTCTGAACTGTTCCCAGCTCTGCTGCCTTGGGTGGATGTTCCACCCCTGGGACCAAGAACTCTGCATGTAATCTCTCTCCAGAAGTAAATGTGCACAAAGATGAAAAAATGGGAACACAGGATCCCAGAATCATGGAATAGTTTGGGTGGGAAGGGACATTTTAAAGACTATCTGCTCTATCTCCCCTTGCAATGAGCCACGATATCTTCAACCAGACCAGGTCACTTTGGCATTACTCATCAAATAATCTTGATTTATTCATTAACAGGAATGGTGTTTTACCTGGCTGGGGAAAGCCACACCACCGGCTTTGGCTCTGACAAGGTGAAGACACAAAACTCAGTTTTGCTGCTGGAGTAGAAGCACTCAGGATAATTCTGGGACATGTTTAAGGTCCTGGTTTGTTTGCACTTGTCAATGCTCTGTTAACTTCTAGCTTTCCAACATACAATGTCTTCAAAACCCCTCTTATTGAAAAATCATCCTCCAGGTGACAGAAATCACTCTGGGGGTATGAACAAAACCCACTGAAACAAAACATAATTGAAAAAGAGGTGCTAGAATGGAAGCCAGGACTCTGCTCCTGACCGATGGCGAGCGCTGCGAGTGATGGTTACAACAAGTGTTTGTTTGAGATACAGTTATTAGATATTGCCTAAATATTTAAGTTAGCCAAACCTCTGATCAATTGAAACAGATCCTGTGGAGGCCAAGAAGCTGGAGCTAAACTGCTGGGGGGACGTGGAGCTGGCATTAGCACTGAAGCAGGAACAGAGGTAGTGGGAGGCACACAAAACCACAAAAAGTGATCTCATGTCTTTAAACTGTCCAAAGAATCAAAATAATAAAGTTCTAGATGAGTGTTGAGGGGACACATGCCATTTCAATGAAAATAGAAATAATTTTAAATGACATTTTGAGACATTCCATGGAAATGTATTTGAAATGTAATATGGGGACTCCAATAAAGAATATGCTTTTAATACATTACAGATTATATGTGATCATCAGTTTAAGACTTCCCCTCAACAAGCAGGATAATTCGAGTAGACATCCAGCCTGTCTCTACAGTTTGTATTGCCATCCTTTCAAATGCAAACTCTGATGTTTCTCCATGGCTGGAGAAACACAGAGAAGGTATGGTTTTAATTTTTCAAACTCCTTTGCAAATAAGCTTAAACATTTTACAGTTAAAAGGACAGAATTTACATTTGCTGTGTCTGGTCAGTTTTAAAATGGTATCTGTTATGAATCATGTTCACTTTTAAAGTTCATTTAACTTGGCTTATGGTTTACTTTTAAAAAAATGTTCTGCATCATTTGGATCTGCACTCCCAGCCACTATTAGTAATAATAAAGGCGTGCAGGTTCCATCCGACAGCCTTTGAATAAACTTGGATTTCCATAGGAAAAAACAAACAGGATCCACACAGAGGGTAATAAATCCCACAGGCTGGTGCCACATTTGGTGCCAGGAGCTTTACTCAAGGCCCAGCCATTACAGCTCTTTCTGCAGCCCTTGTTGGGTGTCTGTGCATGGGATTGGGGACAAAAAAAACCCCAATTTTATTAACCAGAAGTGCAGGGAGACGTTTTGCTCCTGGTCCTGATGAGCAAACGTGCCTGCACGGTGAGATGGAGACACAGAGCAACGTCAGTGGGGCTCAAAGACTCTGAGCATCCTCTGCTGCTGAGCTCCTGCCTCAGCTCTGCAGCTCCCTCTGTGTTCAGCCAGCTCAGCTCAGACAGCTGGGTAACAGAACCTTCCAGAAAGAGAAGAAATGCAGGATTTATCAAACAACCTGCTTTCAAGGTGGGTTGAAGTCCCTTCGTTAGCAGAGACATCTTCACAGCATGGTGTCGCCTCCTCACGCCCCTTTTCCTGTCTCTGAGGGGTACCCCAAAGGCAGGGGGAGCAGCCAAGCTGGAGCCTTGATTTCTGTTTGAGGCCTCTGTGCTGCCCCACTTGGGTCATGCCAGCCTTGGCCCCCAGAGGCCTTCCCCAGCCCTCAGTATTTAAAAATAAACAGCAATACAGAGGCAGTGCCTCTGACATTGTCACCCCCGTGCTCCAACAAACACAGGACAGGGGTGAAGCTGAGGAACAGAGGGATCCAGAACTCACACTGTCCACACACCCTCATCTGACAACTCCAATTAATGTCGTTTTTCCCTGCCATTATGTATTTCAGAAGAAAAAATAAAGGAAAACCCCCCACAGATGTTTGTCCACAGACACTGGTAACGATGCAAACATTTGCCCTCCACTCAGGGATGTTCACTGGCAGCTCTGACACAAGAAAAACAGTTTTCTTGTAATTACATCTGTCTCATAAATACAACAAAATATCCTTTCAAAAAGCCACCACAAGAAATCTAAACATGGTTGTAATGAATAACAAAAATGGCTTTTTAGCACTGTAGCTTGTAACCACAAAGAACGGGCTGCATTCTCCTGATGCTTTCCTGATGCCCAATTTGACACGGTCTGCAGAGCAGTTCTTTCTGGCTACTATTATGGTCTTAACTTCTCTTCTTCCACCCCCTTTCCATCACACAGAGATGAGGGACCTTTCCCTCACTGGGGCAAGCCTGCCCTGCACTTCCCAGACTCTCCATGAGGAATGTTTCCTCTCTTTAAAGCCCCTGACATGCACAGCTCCCTGTGCTGTTTAGTCCAGCTCAGTAAGTCCATCTTATAGAGTGCAGAGCAAAGCTCAACTAGGCAGAAAAGATGATGATGAAAAGGGATCACCTAAAACAATCACTTTTCTGACCCAGGGAGTAGCAGTGACAGCCCTGGGTCCAGCCCCTGGAGTCAGCATGAACCTGCAATGGTCAGCCAGGCTTAGGGCTTGAAGAAAGGACATCACAAAAAGTTTCACAAAAGAATCACCAAAAGTTTCATAAGAAACTGTGGTCTACCTGTTAAACTTTATAGAGAGGCACCACTAAAGCACCCAGCTGCCCTCAGAGGGGTTTCTCACCCTGTGGAGCTGTCATTCCACCTCTGCAGCAAAAGCCTGAGTGAGAATCTGTCAGTGCCAGCCTGGTGAGCTGCTGGGGCAGAGACAGCCAGGGGATGTGGAGCTCAGCTCCACCAGGGGCACCTGTCCAGGGGCTGAGGGCTTCTTGGGACAAAGAAACCCAAAACCCCACCAGGGCTGGGTGTGTGGAGGAGAGCAGGGTGAGCCCAGCCCTGCAGAGGGCCTCGGTTCAGGAGTCTCACTCAGCAAGCCCATGCTCTGAAGCATGATCAAGCCAAAAATGAGAAAACCTCAAGTCCTCAGACGGCCAGTGCTAAAGTGTGAAGTATTTCTCTTGTGCCACAATGGTATTTAATAGCAGCACAAATGTTTACCTCGATATTGCCTTTCAAACCAAAGGTATTTATGCACTCAGGAAAACAAACCAGGGAACAGGGAATGCAATTAACTCCATTGGCTGAGCACAAGGAGGAAGCTTGCCAGGCCTGCCCAGAGATCCAGAGCTGGAATGGGAATTACCAGCAGTCACCTAATAGAAGTAGGTAATGGCTAATGAATAATCTATTCCATGCATTTAGTACTTCTTTCCATTTTAAAGTTGTCTCTGAGCATATTATTTACTGTCAAATAACTTCTAGAGCAATTTCTTGAAAGCTTTTGCATGCAAAGCACATTAGTCAGATGTGCACAGTCCTTGGAATTATTTTTTGTACCGTGCTAGAACAATAAGCTCAAAATTTTCCAAACAAAGAAACAAAGAAGCTGAATTATTTGATTAGAATTTCCCAGTTTGTTGAGCGTTCACACCTCACTGACTATTCTCACAGGGCGAACAGAGCAGGCAGGAGCTCCCACCACAAAAACCGACTGAGTGAGGGTTGTTGAGACACTTCCCTCTGTCCCTGGAGTGGACTCCCACCAGGAGTGGGTGAAGGTGCAGACAAAGCCCTTTCACCCCTGTCGCTGTGGCCAAGGCTGCTGGCTGCTCTGGGGCAGTGTGACAAGAACCAGGCAGTGCTGCTAAAACCTTGTCCCACCTGGACAAGCATCACCACATATGTTAGTAGAGGATGCCGAAAGGATGGCTGAGTTTGATATCTAACATCTCAAATATCAAAAGTAAAGATGAAAACGTTCCTTTTGTGCACCTGAGGTAACCTTTGGATATGCAAATGGTGCTCAACACTCCAACTCCTTCTGTGTTCTAAACAAGGACATTTTAACTGCATTTAATTCACTAACTTAATTTTAACTAGCTCTTTCCAATTCCCAGATTATGTCAATACATAAGTAGAAGTAGATTTAAAATTGAATTAATATATATATTGCAATCCTGAGAGATCAGAGAGGTAAACGCCTCAGCTCTGGAACTGCAGAGACACAGATGTGCTCCTGGGGTTTGCAATCCGTCACTAAGAGTGGGGTCAGGTACCGAACAATTCAGATAATCAGCACGGCTCAGGTTTTCCCTCTCCAGGGTGAGGGTGCCTCTGAGCTCTCCTGATGAAGCATTTAACCTGTGTTTCACCTTCTGCGTGCCCTGTGCTGTCCCCAGAGGAGCTGTGACAGCCAAAAGGCGCTCAGGGATTCAGTGAACTCCTCCCGGTGCCAGGCAGGGCCACAGCTCCTGCCTCTGGCCAAGAGCACCTTGGTGCTCCCCAGTGTCACCTGGGGCTGTCCTTCAGCGCCACCAGCCCCTCTTAGGACAGGACATCATGATTCCCTTGTCCCTGAGAGGCTGGGGCAGAGATGTGCCCCTCGGTGTGTGCACACACCAAGAGATGCCCTGTGCAGCCCTGCAGGTGTTCACCTGGCTGCTGCACCCACCTGAGCCAGGGCCCACCCCTCTGAACCACACCTGCACATGGGGCAGCCAAAGTCCTCACGAGTTGGTGCTGGAGCGTTCAAGAAACAACAAAGTGAATTAGGAGGAAGATTTTAAACACACGATCAGGGAATGGTTCGGGTTGAAAGGAACCTTTAACACCATCAAATCACACACAGCTGATCGCTGCTCTGCTCTCCAAAATAAAGGTGAAAGAGATCAAGCACTTAACGGGTTTTTACACATATTCTACTTTCTAAAATCTTTCAGGACTGACCTCAACAAAACTCAATCGATAGGAAATAGAAACCCCACATTTTTCAGGATTTTCTTCTCAAAATAGCCAAAGTAGTTTTTATCTCCAGTTCATTCACTTACCTGCTTGGCAGTCTAGCAACAATTTAAGCAGTCTGGTAAAAGCCTCCAATAGAGGACATAGATATTTTAAATTTGGGGATTAAATTCTCATCTTGCAGAAGCCGCTAAGTGAAAATTTCTTGTGCATACACATAGGTAGAAATTGAAAATGATTTCTCTTAAGTGCCCTTTTATTTTAGAACTTCCAGAAATTTCGTATCTTTGTAGAGAAAATCTCTCTCAGAACTTCCACTTTTGGAAGAAGCAGAAACATCTTGAAGTGTTCCAACCATTACATATTGCTTTCTTCTGTGTTTGTTGAAATACACTGTCCTTGAGTTTGTTAGGACAAGGATGCTGCATTTTGTGTCTGGCAAATCACATCTTCTGTCACCTAGCTCTTGGCAATCAGAAACTGTTGTGAGAGAAAAATTATTGAGAAAAAAAGTAATTTGCCCCTCAGATTTGCCCCTAGAAGTCATTCAGCTTCGTTTAGGTGCTGTAAGAAATCTCAGTGCATCTCCAAAGTCTCCATTAAATTTACTCCTGTATTAAAGTGAGCATAAGTACTTTCAATAATATTTTATTAGGAATAGAAATCTAAGTATTTCTTCCTTTTATAGTCCTCTATGGCTTGCATTTCAAGTCTTTCTTCCTTTTATAGTCCTCCCTGGCATATGAATGAATAGTAGTGAAATGCAAATCCCCACCATGCTGAATTATTGGTGTGCTTCGTACGTGATGGAAAACAGGACACAAAGAAAGTTTCACAGCGTTGACCAGAGACCAACTCCTGTGTTTATTCAGAGGGACCACACAGAGGGAAGTCCAACCCTTTCCTCACACTTATCCTTGGGGCAAGGTGCTACAGCCACTGCAAAATGCTAATGGAGAAAAGCAAAACCCTCCTGCCGTGGAGAAGAGGGGAGAACTGGACTAAAAGTTCTGCTGCAATCCAAAATTTGGAGCAGAATAATCTGGGACACCCCTGAGGAGGGCAGGTGGGATAAACAGCAAGGTTTGGGGTTGTGGTGGTGGAACTCAGCCCATAAATACTGCGAGGAGTGAGGACTGCAGAACCAGAGGGCTCCTGAGAAATGCCCAGGGGAGGGCTGAGGAGAACAGAGACCTGGCTGGCCAGGGAATGGCAGGGCCAGGAGCTCCAGGGATGGCCAGGGTGGGATTGTTGGGGCTCTGTGCAGGGCCAGGAGCTCCAGGGATGGCCAGGGTGGGATTGTTGGGGCTCTGTACAGGGCCAGGGGCTAGGCTGGCTGAGCCCTGGGCTCTTTTCCAGCTCAGCACCTTCTGGGCCTCCGTGACAATTCTGAAGGCTTGAGCAGCTCTCGTTTTTACATTAAAAGTGCGTCCCATTCCCGTTCCTGTCTTCCCTTGAACCTTCGGTCTTCGTCTCATTTTAAGCTCAGTAATCACGAGTTGATGGATGGCATCTACGGTAAGTTTGTGGTTTTTTGGGAAGCCATCCATCTCCCCGGGGCTTGGGGAAGATGAGTGCCTTTGCCGTCAGCACAGGGGAGTTCTCTCCGTGACCTCAGGTGAGCTCAGGTGGGCACAGGGCTCCCCAAAGCTGCCAGAACAATGATCCCTGAATGACAGGCTCCTGACACCACTTTTAGGCTCCCATTTTGCACAAGTGCTCAGCAGGCAGCGGGCTCGGGGCTGTCCCAAGTTCAACTTCACGGCCCTATTTTGACTCTGAGTCCAGGGGCGCAGTGTGATGACCCCGATAGGAACAGCCGGTGTGTGAGGCCGGGGCTGAGGGATGCTGCCACCATCACAGCCCTGCGCAGGGCAGAGGGGCTGCTGTGAGTGTGAGTGAAGTGCCGGGGCAGAGCAGCAGCCAGGGCACTCAGAGCTCCCAGACATTCAATGGACATAAGCACAGAAAGACAACACGAGAAATGACGGGTCTGAAAGTCATCTCACAACCGTTCCAATTTATCTCACATCTCCCTCAGAACTGGGGCATGAATCCAATTTCTTTTTCCAAAGCCTTCCCCTGATAGGATATAATTTTCCTTTTAAAAGGTCCAGACAAGCCCCAAAGCAAACAAGACCTCCCAATGTAGCACTTAACACCGTGTGACAAGAGCACAGCACCTCCGTCCTCCCCGTGTCGGGAATTTGTGGGCACTGTCTGTCCTGCTCGGTTTTACTGAGCATCGCACAATCCCAAACACTGGTTTTTCGGATCACTTAATGGATTAAAACCTGACAGCCTTTAGCGCAAAAAAAAAAAAAAAAAAAAAAGAGAGGAAGAAAAGAGAGAGAGAAGAAAAGGAGTCAAGTGACACATTAGAAGCACTATATTGTTGCTAAGTACTTACAGCAGGTTCGCTTTGACAATCTGTCACAACATAATGGGATGTTCTGTCACCGAGGAATCACCCAACACCCTCCCCACAAAGGAGAAGCGCTGAATTCGAAGTAACGTGACAAGCTGTGATTTGCCTCAATCCTCCCAAACACGCCGAGGTGGAATGCAGAAGAGAAAGCCAAGAAGGAAGAGACGAAAGTTTAAGGCAACAACACGGTGTTTCAAGACAGCGCGTGTTGTTCTCCGCTGTGCTTGATGGACATGGCATGACTAAATGGCTAAATATGAGGTTAATTAAAAGCAAACAGTTCGTTTTTTAAAAGTGTGTTATTGACTAAAAATGTTATTTTCTCAGGAGCTTGTTACATGAGCATCATTGACTTGATTGAGCATTATTAGCATGTCAATCACTTCCAGGCTATTTTTATAACCTTGTGCATGCTGTTTTATTGCAACATATACAGATAGAAAAGCAGATACACACCGTAAAGAGCGCTGGAATTCATAATCTCCACCAACAATATCTGTTTTGTAGTGTCTGGGGCCACGAGCAGGCTGCAGGAGGGCTTTTTCCACCGGGGCAGGCCCGGGAATTGCATAATCACCTCTTTTAGCATGGTCGGGCTGCTCCCTTGGCCTCCCACAGCCAGGGCTGCTCAGTCCCCACTGCAGGGCTGTGGTCACTCAGTGCCCTCACCTGTCCTGCAGGGCTGTGGTCACTGCTGTGGTCACTGCTGTGGTCACTCAGTGCCCTCACCTGTCCTGCAGGGCTGTGGTCACTGCTGTGGTCACTGCTGTGGTCACTGCTGTGGTCACTCAGTGCCCCACCTGTCCTGCAGGGCTGTGGTCACTGCTGTGGTCACTCAGTGCCCTCACCTGTCCTGCAGGGCTGTGGTCACTGCTGTGGTCACTGCTGTGGTCACTCAGTGCCCTCACCTGTCCTGCAGGGCTGTGGTCACTGCTGTGGTCACTGCTGTGGTCACTCAGTGCCCTCACCTGTCCTGCAGGGCTGTGGTCACTGCTGTGGTCACTGCTGTGGTCACTCAGTGCCCCACCTGCCCTGCAGGGCTGTGGTCACTGCTGTGGTCACTGCTGTGGTCACTCAGTGCCCCACCTGCCCTGCAGGGCTGGCAGTGGCAGAGCACGTCCCAGGGCTGCACACACTGCTCCAGGGGGAAAGGCGAGTGCCCAGGGCTGTGGCAGAGGTGCCAGCAGTGCCAGGGCAGCGTCTCCAGCATCACCCCGAGGGAGCACATGCAGAGCTCCTGGAGCTCCTGGCGCCTTCCTCTGTCAGCTGGAGATGAAGGGGCTGAGGCTGCCCAGGGCAGGCTGAGAGAACTGGTGTGAAGGGATTTGGGGGGCTCCAGCTATTGCCCTTCCCTGCCTAGACAAGGTACAAAGAGGATAAATGCCCCAAATCAGCCCTTTTCCTGTGCAGGGTACCAATTAATGCTGGTAACGGTGACTGCACAAAACATAGATTTTCATTATTTACTCTTTGGAAGACAAGAAATGGCAAATGTCTGCGCATCAGGAGGAGGTCTGGGTCACTTTCCAGGGCTACCTGAACCTTTTTCCCATTCCAAAGACCTCAGTTCCTTTTCACTTTCACTGACAGAAATGAACTGGATTTTGTTCTTTACTTGAGGCAGTCAAAGAATCACTGTCAGATTCCGAGCGCTGTGAAGAGCTGAAACACTGAAAAGCACCAGCCAAGCCCAGGTCTTTCTGTAAAGTGACACCCATCCATTGCAATGCCCGCTGGGCATTGACGGGCTCCAGCACAAAAAACCCGGGAGATGCAGAAAACATGACTGTTTTCAATTTCAACGTCGCTTTGTCTTCTGTCAGCCACGAGAAGGAGTAAACCACAGCGAGCTGACAGCTCCTTGAAACTCAGCACCACGTGGGACAGTAAATAAAGAAATCAGACAAATTATTTCCTTTTATGAAAACATCTAACCAAGAGATTTGTCAAGCCACCGCCATGGTCACGAAGTTCTTGTTTCCTTTTGGCCCTGCATGAAGTTCAAACATCCTGTGCAGCTCCAATATTTATTTGTGTCATGAAGCAAAACTTAAATATTCCTTTTATTTTAACTCTTTTTCAGAGCTCGGTCCGAACAAGGTAAGAACTGTTTTTAAAAATCTAACTGAAGGAGAAATAGAAGAGGATCCTGAAAAACAAATTGTACCACTCTGTAAAAAAATACAGAATTTTTACCTGAAACCTTTACTTCAGCAGGTTTGTATCAGTGAGTCCTCGTAAAACCTCTCAAGTGGATTGGTTGGATTAGTCAAAATAGACATCCAATCCAACCCATTTGTGGAATATTTTTAATTTAAGGAACTTCCCACAGGTTGTCTCCTGGGCTGCTTCCATCGCAAACCCAGAAAGTCTCGTGCTGTAAATGTGTCTGAACTCCAGGGCATAGGGACTCTTCCTGCATAAAAAAGAGAGAGGAAAGCCCAAACTACAAATAAAAACATCAACAGATGACCTGATGGAAGAGGAGCACTGGGCAGTCATGACTTTGGACAAGCCAAGGGAAATAAAAATACTTAAAAAATGTCCTGACAGTCACTCAAAACAAAATGCACTGGATTTTATATAAGGGCGAGATTTCCAGTTTTATTCTCTGCAGCTCTGCCTCCGTATCAAACCTGAGGTCACAGAACTCTGCATGCAGATAAAAGCTGTGCTGTCATCGCCCACAGCTGCTGGGTGTGGGGCTGGACACGCCTCAGCTCCATGGCTCCAGATTTTCTGTTGTCACCAACATCCTATAAAGTGTCACCACATCCCCTCATCCTGAGATAAAAACTCAAATCCTTGGATTTCCACATCAAAGGGAAAATACAGGAAAGGGGAAAAAAAAAAATCTCATGTCATTTGAGAGTAAACACCTTTGAAATGGCATTTGGGATGCCCCCCAGGGTAGAGCACATACACAAAAAAGACAGAATTCCAAGGATATGCACTGGCCTACCTCCATTCGTGCCTGGATTGTCCTGCTGGGTTTACACAATGGCTGTAATGGAATGAAAGGAACTTGAGGATCAAAACTCTGCCACGTTTGTTAAAAAAATAACAACAATAAACCGCAACTTGTATTTCTGCAGCCGTTTCTGAGGTATCACTTTTGCATCATGAGCCTTTCAGCAGCTGTGACTCATAAGCCACAAACAGCACCAAGAAATTCTCGGTGACGTTTGATTCATGACGTGTTTGTGTCTCTCTGTATAAAAACCTCCTTCCTTTACATCCAAGCTCCGTGTGTTGGCCACAGCCAGCAGAGCCTTCTGTGAAAGGAGAGCAGTGATGCAGCTGAGGCACCTGGCCACGAACTCCAGCTGAACTGGCAGGACCTCCTTAGTGTCCTGATGAATGATTTCATACGGAATTTGAATGATGCTGAGCTGCCTGCATCATCTCCAGGACAAAGGCTCTGATTTAAACAGTTTACACTCTTTTTTTTTTGGAGATACTGAGACACAACATTCCAAGCTTGCACTTTGTGTCTGATCATATTACATTCCACAACTACTTCCTGAATGGGGTATTTTTAAACTGAAGCACATATATTGGCTGCTGACACTATCCCACATTTCCCCACGAAAGCAAAGAGCAGAGCAAAAGCAGTTTCAAGAACCTGCACCAGAGTTCCTTGGATAACTTCAGATTATTGTTCCCCGTCATCAGAGCTGTCAGCTTGGGGCATCTACTTCACTGTAATGTAAACAAGCACTAAATATAATGTGCATTTCACAGGCAAATGGTCGTGTGGGAGTACAAAACTGCTCTTCAAAAGGCTTTCATGTGGTGAATAATTTGCTGTATTTGAAGCACGCTCAAGGAAATGATGCAGTACAGAATATCACATGACATTTGAAATTGTATTCTTTTGGGCACTTAAATGTTGGCCTAGAACACCTGCAAATAAGTGCCTGTGAAAGCCCCCAGGTTCCAACAGGCTACATTGTTTGCAATAAGAGAATCTCGGTTCTGTTTTATGTAATTTGTTTTATGGAATTTGTTATATAATATAGCAGATCCCCATGTTTTACACTAACTGTAAGAAAACTGCAAGAAGTGGGAAAGACTTGGCCAATTGTACACAGAGTAGAAAACCACTGTTCCCGACTTCCTATAATAGAAAAAAACCACGGAACATCAAATGAAATCAGTGAGAAAGAGGTTTAGGACAGACAGAAAGCAGCAGGTGTGTGCATCCAGCTGCAGAACTGCCCCCGTGCTGCCAGAATCCTGCCTGCATCCCAGAGGGACTGTCCAAATTCTCCGAGCAGAATATTCCTCAAGGGCTGTTAACAACAAGAAACCACCTCTGGCTCAGGAAGTCCTCAGACTGCAGGAGGAGCAGAATTCCCTGGCTGACAATTCCTGGGCCTTCCTTGAGGCTCTGCTGCTGAGCACTTCAGGAGCAGCCCCCGGGGATGGATGTGAGATCCTGCAGGGATGGGCTGTGGTACCTCCAGTGCAGGACAGCTTCCCTCACCTGATGGGAGGGGAGCCTCGAGCAGGGGGGAAATGATGCCTTCTGTTTTGTCTTTGCTGTATTTCGGGTTCTGTGCTGCCCAGGGGTGAGCTCTGAGCTCACAGTCAGTGTCACTCAGCTCTGCACACAGTAGGGACACAAAACAAATCCTTTTCCACATGGAGAGAACTGTTACAACTTTCAGCCCAAAAGCACAAACAAGGGTGGGCTGGAGGGAGGAACAAGAAGGATGGGAACCTCACAACTGGGAGCTGGAATTGGACAATTAAACCCCAAAATGCAAATGGACCAAAATTTATCAAAGTGTGAGACCTCGTGACCCTTTGCCCATTTTGGGTCCATGTTGGGTGTAGCCCTGGCCAGGCTCTTGTCCTGCCCAAGGTTTATCCTAAAGGCCTTTCAATAAATCTCTACTTTATTCTCCAGCTCTGCCCAGTCTCTGCTCCAGGTCGGCCTTCCCAAGGCATCAAGGCAGTTGTTGTTGGTTCCTTTGCCTGGAGAACTGACAGCTCTGCTCCCTCCAATTCATTCCCAGAGTTTTCACATCCAAGGCTAAAGCCCAGGAAATGAAGTGTAAGCTGTAGCACACGAAGAATACAAGGGGAAAATTGGTGATAATGCATTTGTTTTAAAATTTAGAAAAATATTTATAAAACCCCCAGGCAATGGCTGGAATAAACTCTCAGTAGAAACAGTGGAACAAACCCCTATTTTTATGATTGGGGTTGATCACAGGAGAGGTCATGCACATAGTTCCCTGTAAAAGCAGCAGATTGCACACAACAAGGTAAAATAGCCCTGAAGACTTCCACTGCTCATGTGGTTATTTGTCTGGAGCTAATCCGTCATCTCCCTCGGCTGAGAAGGAGCACAAATATCACCTTGTGCTCTGTGCTGGAGCACAGGCCAAGGGCCAAGGAGAAGTAATTGCTGTGGCACAGAAATCAGGGCAGGGACACCGTGGCTTTCCATTTAGAGCACGCTTGTTGTAAAACACTTCGAAAAGGTCCATCCACGGCACTTGTTTGCTGTCCTTTTGCCTTTGGAGCACAAATAAAGCTGCACAAGCACGGTTCTGGCTTGCAAACCAGCCACTGCACAGATTAGAGCATTAGTTACAAAGAAGCCTAGCTTTCTTTGGTTCTAAACCCTGAATTCTTTCCCGGGGAAGACTGTAATTAGTATGACACGGGGGCTTTTAGCAGATGTGAAACCGGATAGATCGAGCTCTCCTATGAATAGCCTGAACCAGGGCCTGCCTTGCACGGTTTGCAGTAATGGGGAGGAAATTGAGCATTAAATAGAAATCACCAATGGCTCACTTCGCTGTGGCAGAGCCAGGGAAGTCACTCTTTTCAGCACCTTGCATCCTGCTGGACTTCATTTCCAGTGCCGGGCTCCGGCCGCGGCACGGCCACCTACAGGAGCTCCGACCAGGAGTGATGAGGGGAGAAGGTGACTGGGGGCTGCTTTTACACACACCCATCACAGAGGTGACACTTTCGTACTGCAGTCCCCAGCAGCCCCTCGGGTGTGTTCCCTGGGCCATCACTCTCCTGGCCGGGAGGAGGGCAGCGGGGCCACTGCAGACACTGTGAGCTGGACACTTGTGCAAGAAGTGAAGGCTCAAGATTGATTGCTCCTCTGATCCACAGACTGACCTGAGTCTCCATTTAAAAGTTGAATAGGAAGTTGAAAATCCCCCCTAATGTTTCTGAGAGGTGTGAGGAGATGAGGAAAGCACCTGCAATGCATCACTCTGTTTAGATTGCGGCATGAAACGCTGGATTTGTTGGCTGCAGTGGTCTCTCAGTAGAGGGAACAGACAACAACCATCAAGGAGTTCACTGCTCATTATGTGTGAAGAGAAAAATGGAATGCTATCCCCTGGAACACCAGGATGCTCTCGAGGTCAACAGCTCCAAAAAATTGCTGTAAAAAAAAAAGTAAAAAGTCGGATTTAAGCTCTGAACAGTTCAACTTCACACAAATGTCTGGCTACAATTCTTTGTACAATTAAAAAAAAAAAAAAAAAAGCTTAAATCCAAATTTAAATCAAAAAATCCAAAATATCCAGCAAATATTTATGTATTTGGCTATTTAATTGGCATCTGCAATGTACAGAGAGCAGTTGTAAGGTCCATGCCCTAACTGTAGGCACTATAATTACTCTTTTTTGGGGAGTTTTTGGGAGACGGTTTTTGCACAGCGTTTTTGGGAGAGGAAAATGCCCAAACGAGGCTGGTTCTTGACTAATTTCATTCTCTCTGTCAAGAGCTGCACCATTACCAGTGATGACAATTCCAGCAATATTCAACTCACCAGCAGTTTGATCCTCATGGGGTAACACCTGCCTCTTTTCTCTTCCCCTCCAGAGGAATCTCCTCCCCACCCCGGCCCTACCGGGCTTGTCACTCCCCTGTCCCCCTGCCAAAGACTCTGCTGCTGCCACTGTCACATCCTCCTGTGCAGGAGACACAGCACAAGGGACTTCAGCCTAAACCACAGCCTAAAATTCATCCTGGGAAGGGGATGAGCCAACTCATCTCCCACTTAGCTGAGCAATCTGGGGGGGAAGGGAGGTCACTTTGCTTTTGCTGACGTGATTTCAGTGAACCCCAGACTAACAAAGGCCCTAAACCCAAACCATGGCACTGTGCGCAGTGTTTTAGGGAAGGGAGTTTGCTGAACCAGGGAATGGAACATTTATTCATCATGACTCACAAGGAGTGTGGAGCCATGTCCATTTACAGGGGATGCACTGAAAAAACCCTGCGTCATCCCCTGCAGTTAAGAAAGGCTCATATTTTGTTTCAGCACTACGAACATTCAAAATTCAGCCTTACCCCATGTTCTTAAACCACTAAAAGAGACATTCTTTACTGAAGGAGGAAACTGAGTAAGTCATCAAGGAACATGAATAGGTTTCAACTTAGAAATTCCCTGAGCTGTCAGAAGTACAGCAAGGCTGCAAAGACCTTCCCCAGCAACAAACACAGACAGGGCAATGATCCTGCTCTGCCCAAATACTGCTGGGAGCCAAGAATCACTTGTACTTCCCGTCCTCGGGACTGCTGAGTTCTGATGATAATGGAATAAATGCCAGCTGGGCACTGCTGAGACCCCTGGGCAGCCTCTGGCACGGACCCTTCTGCCAGCAGAGTGGGGCTGGGAGGGGACAGGGGACAGCTGGGGCTGAAATGTGCTCAGGAGGATCCACACCAGCTGCAGGTCAGCAAAAGAGCCCATTGGAGGGGGTACAAGCCAAATGCTCCGGTCCTCTGGCAGCTTTAACTTCCCTGGAGCAACACAGAGCTTGGGGCATTTCTGAAGGGTTGAGGGAGGATTTCTACCAAGAAAAACCACAGCCATGGGCTGATTTTCCCTACAAAGCCCTGTGTGCTCCCGACACTGATGCCTTGGGATAGCCCACGCAAACACTGACAGCATCAGGGGCTGAAATGAGCACTGACCAAAGGCTGCCAAGGCAACACTCAGCTCCCTACCCTCCTGTGCTGAGTGACAGCCTGGCTGGCTTTGGGAACTGGGCATCCCAGAACAGCATCGTGAGGAGGAGCTCTCACACCTCCTGACTCCATAATAACAGCAAGTGCTGCATAAACTGAATCAAAATGATGCATTCTGAGAGCTGTTGGGGGTTCAGAATGATAACACTTAACAGGCTCTGTAATCTGAAAGGCTTCACACACTGAAAATCATCAGAGTTAATAAAATCAGATGATTTCAGGAAAAATTAAGGTCAATTTGTCGAATGTTTTGCTGCCAGGTGCTGACATTTTTTTCTTGCAGTCCTGTTGTGTTCGTGCTGACAGAGCTCTGAGGAACCCTAGTTTTGGGTTGTGCACCACCCACACACACAAGTCCAGGTGTGTCCACTGCTGCTGCTGCCTGATGGAGCTGCACCCTCACCACCACCTCCTGCCACAGCAGCCCTGATGGCTTCTCCAGGGCTTTTCCCCAAATCCTGCTGGGGAAAAACATCCTTGATTCTCCTTTTCTAGACAGATTGAGGAAAAAAAATGAAAAGTGCTGCTGGCTCTGGAATGTGAGCAATAACGATCATTACCCTCAGCACTGACACCTTGTATAATTTGAAAAATGATGTGACTTTTGGGTAAACATGAACGTGCCATAAAGAAGGTGTTCTTACATTAATTAAAAAAAAAAAAAATCCAAGTCTACAGGCTGGGTAATGAGCCAGAAAAAGGCCTGATCTTTAAAACATGCATTACAAGGCATGAATTATGTCTGTAACTATTTGAAGGTATTTATTGCCTGTATTTTTTTAAGCCTGTAGAATCAGAGACTATCCCTAGAAAGCAAGACAAACGTGGAATAGATATACTTGATGTATTTCCAAATGCCATTCATAAAGCAGCAGACCAAACTGAACCAGGGCAGATGGTTCCAAGTGTCCCCTGTGTGCACAGTGAAGGGTCACTGGTGAGCACGAGCAGCTGGAGCAATCAGGGAAACTTTTCCATGGGCTTTCATGAGCCACAAACCCCAGCAGAGCTGAGGAGACTTTTGCTGAGTAAGAATTCAGTGGAGATCCCAGGGCTTGTCCCTGATACAGGTGCTCAGCACAGTTTGCAGTGGAGCCCTCAAGGAAGGGCCTCGGCATTTGGTGAAGGAGACGGAAATAACATCAGTTCAAATTGCCTAGAAATGCCCTGAAACTGGATACCACACCTGACCGTGCTCAGAACGCTGAGAGCCTGTTTGTTTGATTTGGATGAGCTTCCAAATAACTCCGGACTAAAGTAATGGAAGGTGGGCACAACGTCGTGGAGGAAATGCTGGAGTTGGTCCGTCACGCACCCTGCACCAAGGCTGTGGAAACAGGACCTGGAGCTGCATCCCAGGGCCACACCTGCCAAGGCAAGTTCCTTCAGCAAATGTTGCTCAAAACTTGTGAAAAACCAATAAAAATGGAAATGACGATTAAAAATAAATAATGCAATAATTTAGACTCAAAGTGCACTAATTTTTAGTCTGAAGGGAAAACACAAGGGAAAATACTACCGGTATAATGAAGTACAAGTGTTATTTATTAATAGTATGTAACTTGACCTCAAGTATAGGACAGAGTGACTACAGAAACACATCCAGCTTTTTGTTCTGAGTGAGAATGGGGCTGGAGGGAGATGACCAAAAGGACCAGAGGCAGGAGGAGGTGCCTGTCGGTGTCTCCTGGAGCCTGTCTGGGAGGAAGCAGCCCCACAGCCCCACTGCCAGTGCCCACCTCGGGAGAAGGGCTCACTCTGCCCTCCCCTCACTGCCAAGGGGCTGCTCCAGAGCAGCCTGATCCAGCTCAAATCTGGGCTGAGGAGGAAACAGGGAAAAGGCAACCAGGCCTAAGCACTCATGGCCACCGTGGCAAAGAGGAGCCAGCTCGCCCTGTTCTTCCAGCTCAAACACCCCATCTGCAAACTTTCCATTGAATCAAACCCTGCTAAGAGAATTCTACAATCTGGGAGTTTAAGCTGCATGTTAGAAAAAGCCAGAGAAACATTTGCTTTGGCACTGACAGGTCCTCAAATTTTTCCAGTTGGAACAATGATAAATGACTTAACCCTGATCATTTTTCTGAAACCTGATTTTTTTTTTTGTTTGACATTTATTTACAGTTTCTATAAACACTAACACCTATAAAACATGGTTTACTGTTTGATTGCTTGGCGGACAAGCAACCCTTAAATACATAAATTATGAGCACCTAGTTAATGAGTGACATGACGGACATGAAGTTTTATTTACTATTGGCATGAGCCTTCATATAAAATTAGTGGCATAAGAAAGCCAGGTTTTGTGAATGCACATAGTCATGCCTATTCATGGCCTGGCTCTTTTTTTTTTTTTTCCTTTTTTTTTTTCTTTTTTTTTTTCTTTCTTTTTTTTTTTTTTTTTTTTCTTTCTTTCTTTTTTTTTTTTTTTTTAAAGACTTGACATAAGACTGTGGCCTATGTGTAATTTCATTGCCTGGAGCAAGGTTAGGGGAAAGCCGCTCCATCTGGCAATTTCCCTTTGACTGGCACATAGCTAAACAATGATGCAGTTTGACAAATTTCAAACCCTGCTTATGAAAAAATAACATAAACACAATAGTCACTCTGAGTAGATTGTCCACCTGTGCAGGCGGGCATGAAGTGTTAAGTAAAGGCTGCTGGTAATGAATAAAGATGCAGTGCATGGTTGGATTAGGTCGTTCCAAATGTAAATCACTGTCAGATAAAGCGCTTGTGTTTACGTGGAGCATTAATATTTTGATCAGTATGTTTAAGAGAATTAGCTTCTTAATGCAGATGTTCTCATTTGGACCTTCACACCCTCGGCTTCAGCCAACCCCTTTACCATCAGTTATGTCAACATGTCATAAATCTTCGCCGCCTTAACTCCCATTTTAAACAAAGCTTTGTTGTAAAAATTGGAGGCGTGTTTCCTTCGGGCTTTATTTTTTGGCAAATTTCGTGTTATTTTGTTGAAAATCTGACACATTAATGTCCAATTAAGCATCTCTGAGTGTTTTACTGACAAGGATCCCAGCAGCAATCAAATGCCTTTTTATTGTAAGGACCTCCCTGCCCCCCACCCAACCAGCTGGATCCATTATGGGAACAAGAAGCCTTTTATATCTTGATGCACAAACAATAAAAGCATTGCACTTGGTGGAAACAGGACTCGTGTCCCAGCAGCTCCACAGGCTGGGCCCTCCTGGGCAGCTGCTGGAAAGGTAAATGCTCACTAGCTGCCCACAGGATGGGATCCAGTGGCAGTCCAACACAAAATTCACGGACAGTCGGGGGTTTCTTTTTTTGAACAAGGAAGATCTTTTAACCTCTCCAGGTTATTTTAACATCCATGTCCTTCTCGTGGGAGCTTGGTGAGACATGTGGGACACGACACCTGTGGTCAAAGAGCCCCTGCATGAAACTGCAAATTCTCTCTCAGGTCATGATGGGGGTGGGAGTGGTGGCACTCTGTAAACTTCACAGGGTCACCTTTCATGAGATGAACATTACCCCTTTTTAATTAGAGATTTTACATTCTCCCAAAGTACAGGTTTTTTTCCCTCTTTTAAATGTTTAAACTTTTATGTGTTGAAAACAAAATGATAATTTAGTCTTAAATCAGTCTGTTTTTGAAAGAAAAAATAATTAATTTTTGCTTTGTGTACCAAAGGGATGTCCCACAAAATCAGATTGATTTTTTTTTTTAAAAATTTTGAATAAAATAATGAAAAAGAGAAATATTTGTATTCTGGAGGATTGGCACTTCATAAAACCCACTTTGCATGCCCCTGATAACCATGGGGTTCTAAACTTCCATGAAGTGTTACTATTCACTGTGGTTTTCTAACTAGAGTTTGTAAATGCTTGACATTGTCCCATCGATCTCCCCTGACATCATGGGACTGCCTGGAGTCCCACCTCACCTTCCCAGAGCTTCTGTTGGTGCTGCAGCCAAGGCATCGGGTTAAGGTTGGAAACAATCCCCTCCTTTTCTGAGCTCAGCTCTTTTCAGTGCCTTCACTCCAAGCAAGCCTGCGGGCGTTTGGCTTTATCTCGATTACTGTATATAAACCCTTAAATTCTGTGTTTGCAGGGTTTCACCAGAGGGATGAGGATTTTCTGTCCAAGAGCCCAGGCTGAGGGAGAGCCCCCAGTCGTGCAGAGCTGGGCTGGGCACGGCTCATTTCCCCAGGGACAAAACTGCAGGCTGAGGAGCCCCTTCCTCCTGCAGCAGGTCCCAACCACAGTAAAGCACAGAACTGACAGCCCAGGGCCCATCAGCCTGCCCCTGCCTGTGGGGAGAAGGAAAACATCGATGTTCTCCTGTCATCTGTGGATTTGAACTTGGCCAGGGAAGAACCAACCCCCAGTCTGTGTTCGGGGAGCCCCAGGGATGCTCAGGTGCAGCTCCTGGCCATGCACATCCCCAGCCCCTGCAGGAGCCTCTGTCCCTCTGCCCAGGGTCAGGGGCACCAAACCCTGCCCTGGGGACACAGCCCAGTCTGCCCCTGGCATCCCCGGGGAAACTCCAGGGAAAGGACAATAGGAGGGTGTTCTGATGAGTGAAGTGTTTCGATGACTGAAATGTTTTCGTTTAACTTCAGGAACTTAACATTTCGTTTAACTTCATGCATTAAAAGTGAAGGAAGAGCTGGCCAATCTACTCAGAAACCCTAACAATTAAGCTGGCATCAAAATTCAGCTCCTGAGATGCTCAGAAAGGAAAATCAAATCCCAAAACTGGTGGGATTTGCCTCAAAGCCAAACAGCACTCTTCATTCTCTTTTTTTAACTCCGAGGATTTACTTACTAAAGGCCCTAAAAAAATCCCATTTTAACTTCCCAAACTGCAAGACGAAGCTGAAAGCAGCCTCAGTGCTCCTTGCAGCCATCTGTGTGCACCTTCCTGCAGGTGACCCCCTGAGCCCTGTTCCTGCCCCTGAGCCTCAGGACACCCCTGGCAGAGGATGGGGCAGGGCTGTCCCTGCTGCAGCTCACCCAGGAGCAGTGGGGAGAGTCCTCACTGCAAACCTGCTCTGCTGCCCTTGGCAGGGTGACAGCAGATGTCATCTGTCTGACATCCAGCCTGCAATGTCCTGGCCTTTCAGCTGCCCCATGGTGTCCCTCTCTCCCCTTTTAGGAATGAACCACGAACCTTTCTCATGTTCTTCATTTGTTCTTTTCAGTTTTACTGCTCTGAAATCTGGTTTGGGATCTCAGTCGTGTATACAAAAGATTGGATCCACTTTTGCTCCTTGTCTGATCTTGATGATTTTTAAGGCTAAGTGCTTCTCCTCCACTTCTATCTTAATTTAGTTGTGGCAAACCAGTAAAAGGTCCTCCTTAAAAACACCAGCACACACCTTTTAAATAACACCACACAAAAACGTTTAATAAAAAACCAGAACCAAAACCATGCCTCAAGAACTCATACTCCAAAGGTTTCCATATTAAAAATCAAATTGATATAAGCATAATAAATATATCCGTATTTAGACAACATTATTGAAAGTGTATTTGGATGAAATAAAGTCTTCTGTTGATTAAGGCTCAAAATACTGGTTCCTAAATATTCTTATTGCCTGGAATAAAATCAAGTCCTTCAACACTTGTTGTTGGTTATGCTAATCCTTTAATATTACTATTTATTCCAGCTGAGAAAAAAGGGCTAAGCCAGCTGTTCCAAACATCAGCATTTTAATGTTCTCAGTGTGGGTGTAATATTTTATCACCTGTTCTTTATGTTCTGTGTCTCAATCCATACATTCAGTTATATGTCAGAGTTACTTATGGAGGCAGCCATCAGTTTGTACTGATTTAAGGCTGCAATAAAAGCTGCACAGCAGTGTGGAAAGATATTAAATGGCAGTGACGTAGCTGTGCTCCCTTACACCTCTGCATGGGCCTGGGAAGAGCTGCAGAACCCAAGCCCCAGATGTTTCTGGGATCAAACCTGAGCCCCGAGAGCTGCAGGGTTGTGGGTCAAGTTCTGTGGAAAGTCTCACTTGCCCATCTTAGAACCCTAAACTATATTCTTGTTGTCTTCTCTGCTCTTGCAAGGAGCAATTTTACAACTCAAAATGATGTGGACAGCTCTTCAGAGAAGGAAATAGGACAGCAGGACTAAAAATAAATTAGATCATATTTACGGTATTGACTTATTTGGGAAAAGAAAGGGGGGAAAAAAGGGTTTATGTTATTGAGCTTTGAAATTCTTCTTTCATCACACGACAAAGGGATAGGATAACTCAATCCATTGATTTTGTTGCAGCTCATTTTTGCTCAAGGACCGCTTCAAGCCACAGGTGAAAAATAATGGATGCTCAGAGGGAAAAGAATGGAAGATATTTCTGAGGGCTCCAGTGGAAAGGGAGGAGTTTGTGAGGAAAGACACGGGCCTGGGTAAGGCCCTCCCCAGACTATTCATCCTCACACAAGGCAGAACGTGTCACTGCTGCCCCGTGGCTCCCTGTGCAAAACCTGCAGGAATATGGCATTTGTAGAATCTGCCTCTGGGAGTAGAATTTGCCTAATTATATTTGATAATCTGAATTTTCCCACACTTTTCAGATGAAGTGTATGAAGTACAACAAGTGATCATTAGGCAGCAGACAACAGTTCTAAGTGTATGTAATTGTTTTCTGGATGCTTTGCAAGTTGCGAGGACTTTAATTTCAAATGTAAATTATGTTTAGCTGTTTACACTTAAAAAAAAAGATATCTGCTGAGGCAGCAAAGAGAATGGAAGTTCTCCAGGGGCATCACATCCCAACATTTAAGGCAACAGTCCTAAAAGATGGTTTAGAGAAAAAAAATCTCATTAAGGTATAAATAAATAGTTGGCTCCTTAAATGTTTCACAATAAATTGATTGTACATGGAGAACATAGGCTGGCCTTTTTCCAGCTCTGCAGAATCCTAATTAGTGGTGCTGGAACTGTGTATTTGTGTAAGTGATTGGAGTGTTACAGTGATCCACAGCGAGCTGGGAAGGAGTGCAGATGATTACTGATTGTGGAAATGTTTACAGGATCGAAATGAAGTGACCCACAGAGTTCCTGGTGTCCCCTTACCCAAGAGCTTTGCCAAACATCCCCAGCAGCAGCCAACCCTCGGCTGCCCAGGGAAACTGCTGCCTTCCCAGCCTGCTCCTAAACCATTTCGAGAGTTTCTTTGAGCTCCTTGTCGGGATTTGCTGCGGTATCGAGTTTTCTTACAATCACGACCACTTCTCTAAACACATTTTCCCGTTCTCGGAGCACTTTGTGTTGAATTTAAAGCCCAGAGATGAGCGAGGCAGAGCAGCTCGGAGAGCTGTGGGTGCGCACAGGAGGGATTTGTGCTCTCCCCTAAACCGGGGCTGGGGGCACAGAGCCCGGCTAACCCAGCACTGTGCTCAATTCGAGGTGTGAATTGAGGGTGATCCACGGGAGAACCCCACTCCTGAAATGCTGCACGGAGTGTGGGAGGGTTTGGCCACGCTCTCCTTGGCAGGGAGCTCTCCCTGCCCACAGCCCCTGGCAATCACACTGCCCCTTGCTTCTGCTGTAAAGAGAAAACTTCACTAACTTCAGACAAAGTAAAGCTTTATCAGTATTATGTAGCTTTACCTTTATAAAGGTAAAGCTACTGAACTTTAAACTGAGATTTAGGTCCTTTTCTTATTACCCAATTTGGTCTCTTATTTGCTTGAGGCATTTAAAGAATTCCCTACTTATTTAAAACTAGACTTGCGTTTCCACCTCCTGTCTGTGTGTTTCTGCGTGTCTCATGCCTGATTGTTCCTATTCTGGTGGGGTTTTTGCAGAGGTCCATTGCAGTCAAGAGACACAGAGAGACCCAGCCCCGGGTTTTCACAGCTCCTGAGCAGCCGCGTTTTCACTGATGGGGCTGAATACAACAAAAACGAGACCCAAGAGGAATTTGGAGTCTGACTCAAACCACCATCGAAATGCAGCCTCCACCAGAATTTCATTTCCAGGCGTTTTCAGTTCCTGAGTTTTGGTTCTGGCCCATTTCCAGCAAGACCATAGATCTGGCAAGGATTTTCAAAATCAGCATAGCCAAGAACGCTGTTATTAGTCTTTCAAACTATCAAATAGCACCCAACCCCCACAAACAGACTGCATGGGGAAAGGAAAAAAAAAGGAGCATCCCATACTGATCTTCAAAATTATGCTCATAACATCTGATGTTCTTCTAAATAAAATAATATGCTTCAGAGGGAGATGTAACTGTAAAAAATGAACACCACACGGTCTTTCCCTTTTCTGCCTTGGAAAGAAAGTGTACTTGATAGATACAAAGGATTTATCCAACCTCCAAATTAATTAATATTTAACCAGCATATCTACTTTGAGCCAGCAACTGAACTGCAAACGATTGTGACTGTAGAAGAGAATGAAGATTTCCCAGCTACAGAAAAGTCAGGTGATGACCAGGGAGTTCAGTTCAGAATCCCCTCCATCACCTGCAACAAACCCCCAGTGTAAAAAAACCCCATTATCAGGAATTGTCTGTCTCCCAGAGTGGTTAAAGAAATTGAGAGAACACCAGCACAATCTTTTAGGGCTCACTTAAGCAGACTCAGGATGCTGAGGGCTTTCCCTCCACCCTCCTCCAGTAATTGCTATTTAAAGATCATTTGAATGACCTCTTGGTACATCTCAGCCATCTTTTTATTTACTTGTCTGGTAAAACCCAATCCTTCATCAGGCCAAATAGTCAAAGAGATGGAAAATTTAAACCTTTCCAGCTCCTGAAGGAAAGTTTCTCCCAACAGCTGTCTTGCTTTATGAAAGCATGAAGTCAGTACATCCAATCTCATGCCATCAATCACGGCGGCTGACGTTTCCTGCAAACTGTGTCCACAAGACAAACGGGGAAAGAGAACCTAAAAGGAACAACAAATTGCCAAAAAGCAGATGGAATTATGTGCTCTTGTTTATAGTTGGCTGTTCAAATGAGCCCGGCCTAAATGCCTTCCCCCTCAGAATTATAGCACTAAGCAGTCATTTGCATCACTGCTGAAAACACCTGACACTCGTATTAAGAAATATTGGGTTTAATTGCAGTCCATTAAAATGTGGAAATGTCTTCAGCGCAGGATTAATGATTTAAGTGAACTGTCGGCTTTCAGAGTATTTTTAGGCCCTCCTCCTGCAGATGCAAACATCCTCTTGCTCCCCTCCCGCCCTGAACTTTTTGCAGAAAAGGTCTGCCACATGTTTCTCATCTCCTGGCTTTAGGTAAGTAGCATTTAAAATTACTCTGCGCATCTAGCATCTATGATTTGTGACTTTCAGAAGAGTGTTTGTGTACACAAAGGGATGTTAAATTGTTGTTTTGACTTTAATCTAAATAATTTTCATTTCCTCTTGCGGTGAACATTTTCTGCACACACCAAAACAGGATTTGGGTTTTGTCAGCTCTCATGTATGCACGAGCATGAAGTTGCAGGCTGCGTGGAAGGCACTGACCACTGGTGCTCCCTCTCTGTTTCCTTTCCATACACAGCCACCTCTGGTCCCAGACAGAACCTGCAGCTGGATTTCAGTGCCTCTGGTGTGTAGCTCTGCAGGCATGGACACAGGCGGAGAGCTGTTGATGCTGAAAATCCTGAAGTAACAGGAAAAAAAAATATTCATAGTCTTGGACTTAGCGCTTTAGATACTGTAAATATAAATATAAAAGTTTTCCTTATTTCCTTGGGAAAAGACGATCTTCTTCTTGGGTGAGATGACGAGGGCTAAACAATTGCCAGACACCCTGGGATACAGGCACAGAGCTCCCAGGGCCCAGGGAGGGAGGCTGGTCCAAAACTGACTGCATTTGAACTGAACGTCTGCTCTGGGATTTGCCCCAGCAAGAACCAGCAGCCCCAGACTTCCCTGAAGCTGTTGTGGGGTTCTGGCCCCACACTGAGCAATGGCTGGATTATTCCAGTGTCCTGGGAATAATCCTGGCCCCTGCCTCATCCCAGAGCATCCAACCAAGATCTGCAGCCTTTGCTGGCTCCCTGCTCACAGTTTACTAAAGGTTTACCACGCTGAGCTGTGGCAGGTGGGGGCAGCCCAACAAGGCAGGGGTGTGAAATGGATCCTCTGCCTGCTGCCTGTCCAGATCCTGAGTTTATCCATCACTGCCCTCTCTTTCCTTTCACGGCCCAAGAACCAGGAAATTCACACTCCTTCAGACATATAAATCTGGCTGGGCCAGCTCTGGAGCTCAGAGGTGTGAGTGTGGACAGTGTGTAAATACAGGTGCCATGGCAGTGGCCTCCCAGACCAGTCAATCAAACCAAAACAAAATCCACCCTCAAAGCTGAAATTAGATTTACCAAGGAAATGAAAGAAAAATTAGACATAACATTCAAGCTCAGGGAAAAAAAAATCAAACCCTTCGGTTTTGCTGTGCAGCACATGGGTCACCATTCTCATGTCACGTGGGACTGTGAGGGAAATGACAAGGAAGTCAGACCATGTCTGCCCTGTGGAGGGCCAGGAAAGTACAAATATTGTTCATGAAGCTTGAGGTTTCCAGAGGCTAAAGCTGTGCCTTAAGGACTGCAAATACTCAGTCACTTGTTGTATATTTGTCAGTCAACTCTTACAGAAATTGGCTGTTTACATTTTAAGGAAAACATTAAAAATGTCTAATTATAGTCTCTATGTGTCAAAAAATGTTCCATCATCTCCAGAGGGTGTCTTTCCTTATGTTCTTTTTCCCACTACTTCCACAGGTAGCCATTACAAATACCTTAATTCTCCAGTATCTGCTATTTGAAAACAGGTCTGGAATCCTCTCAGCCTGCACCTGTGCACATTATTTATGTCATGTTCTGGATCATTCATGTGCAGTTACTAAATGCAGGTCACACACCAGGCTTGGCTGCACCTGGGACACCTCTGCTGGTCCTTTTCCACACTCCTCTCTAAACACAAAGCCCAGTGTTTGGAGGGCTTTAGCACATCCTTTAAACAATTGTGAGGTGAAATGCATGAGAGGAATGATAAGATCAACAAAATAAAAATTAAGACCATGATATCACGGGAAAATAAAAGACATAGGCTGAAAGCAACTTTCAAGCAACATGTAAAAGTTAGTAGCTGTGGGAAAGAAGAAAGCAGAGAAAAAGTTCAGAAAGTGGATGTCACTGCCAGGAGAACATCCAAAAGGTCCAGGGAAAGAGCAATGAAAAGACAGAACCAGCTCCAATCAGTTCAGTCTTTCTGCTAACTACAAAAACCAGAGTGTAAGGTACTTAGAAAAGGAGTATTTTTGACAGGAATATTGGGCCTAATTAATGACATACTGTAATTAAACACCTTTTACGATCTGTGGACTTTATTCAGCAAGACTGAGCTTCTCTGACCAAAACTATTTGTATAAAACTGATTTAAATTTTGTTAGTCTCTGAAGCCCCGGGCTGCACACAGACTGCACTCAGAGTACATTCTAGGAACAAAAAACTCACGAAGGTAGACATTTCATGAAGAAATAAAGGTGTTCACAGCCCCTGCTGCAGGAGAACTGTGCTCCCCTCCAAAGACTGAAACTATTCCTACCAGAAAAAAATGTTAGGTATCCTGAAACCTTCCATTTCAGGAAGCTCACCCCTATCTCAGTGCTCCAGCTTTCAATAAAAGGGAGCTTTGACTTGCGTTTTAATAACTTAATTAAGAACCTACAGACTGGGCTGTGCCATGAAGAATGCAAGTCCTTTATGCAATAAAACGTTTGTGACATGAAGTGTGCAGAGAATATTACGCATAATAGGCCTTACATAAAATGGGAAGTCATTTTTAAGAGGAAAAAAAGTCGTTTGGCAATTCTGTTTGAAATCTACTGGAATTCACAGGAAAGAATTGCTGTCCTGTCTTTGGCTCCTGCCCCTCCAGCGCTGCTCTCCGGGGTGGGTTTGGGAGAGGAGTTTCCAGCTCAGTTCTGCAGAACTCCGGCTGCTTTTCCCCCAGGGAATGTAAGGAAGGAGTGAAAAGGAGGTGCCAACAGACCCAGTGAAACCACGGCAGCTGTGTGGGAGAGAGCCCTCAGTGACATGGGCTCGGGATCCCGGCTGGAAGGGCAGCTGGAACCCACCCTCACTGTGCACAAACAGCGGAGTGTTCCTCTGCCCTGGGCTGGGGCAGAGACCTCCTCCATGAAATTAACTCCAAATTAATTAACTCCAAATTAACTGCCTGCTCCATGCCTAGGACTGCTGCCTTTTTCTTTCAGCTTAGCCCCCAAATTAACCGTGGATCCCCTTTGTCTCACGAGGTGCAAACGCATTCACACCAGCAGCACAAGGAGCGTGGCCCAGGTTATCACCTCAATTCAGAGCCCCGCACCTTTTACAGCCCCTGGGCTCTTTGTGGATTAACAAACCATCGGAATTATTGGGCAGCATTCAGAGGTAATTGCCTTCCCTTCGTAGAGCACAATTCTTCAAGCAATTATGCGAGCATAGGAAGCAATTGCTGATAACTTATTTTTACAGAAATAAGAGCCCAGATTCTCAGAAACAGCTTCCAGTGTAATTGCTGTGAAACCTGAAGAGCAAAACCAGCCACTCCGTAAATACACAGATTTTACAATTTAAATAAATGGTTATTTTTTCCTTATAAAATAAAGTGTTACCTGATGCCTGGGAGTTTCTGATGGCATGAAAATTAGGCTTCAATTGCACAGAGAAAGTAACTACTTTGTACTGGTAATGGCTTAACGCAGTAATGATTTGTAAATTAAACTGTGCTGTAATTGCTGTGCAGAGCTCTACAGTAAGTGGGAGTTTGGCAACAACAGGTTGTAAAATGCCACGTACAGCACTGGGCTTCTTAAGAACCTGCAGCTGCTCTGAAATTATCTCCATCAATTACCCCTCATCTGCAACAGCACAAAGACACTGAGAAAGTCTTCCCCGGGGTCCTGGCAGTGACTCTGATCTCTGTGCTGAGAGCTGTCCTCCTGTCCTACCTGCTCTGTCCTCGCACACAGGGCAGTCTCAGACTCTCTGGGGAGCCCCTCTCTTAGGAAGCCTGGAGGGTAACAGGAGAATTTTTGTCCTCTTGAGCTGCCCAGTGCAGTCCCTGAGTCACACAAGGCATTGCTGTGCCACAAACATGTTAATTAATGATTTTGCTGCGGCACGATAAACTCTTTATGGAAGCGATTATGTCATCACAGTTCTGCTGGTTTGCCTTGGTAATTTCTCCTGGTTGAGCTTGTCACAGAGACTTGTCCAACATTTCCACCCCTTACCTAGGACCTTTGTTTTCTGTCCGTGTGTCCCAGGGCTGTGCCTTACACAATCATCCTCCTTGCCTGCACCACCTCTGCTCCTCTCCTTGTAAACCTCCCTGTCCTGGGTTGTAGTTTAGGATGTATTCTATCACCATCTTCAGTTCATGGCCCATCAATGCCTTGTGCAGGACTCACAGATAACTCCCTCTGGAGTTCTCTCTCTTTAATGGGCCATCAAGGACCTCCTGGATGACTCATCATCCCATTGTGAGATGCTCTGCCCATGGGGAGGAGCCAAGCATTCTCACCTGGATATAAACTGGGATTTGGGACAGTAGAAGCAGCCTTTATCCACTGGATTTTCAGAGGACCACAGCTACCAACCTTTCTATGCGATCACTGCTTCACCTCGCCTGGACTGCTTCCATCACTCTGCTCAGGTGGTATTCTGACTTTCTGACTCTGTCAGTGTTTTTTTTTTTGGTTTTTTTTTTTTTTTTAATTGTTGCTTTTGTTTTGTTTTATTTTATTTTATTTTATTTTATTTTTCCTTTTCTTCTCATTAAATTATATTTCTCACTTGGTTTGTTTTCAAACCACAACACTCCCTTGCCCCAGCGCTGCCATCAGCAGTCCTGCAGGGCTGTGAACGCTGTGAGCCCTGCAGGTTCTCAGACTTGGCTTTTCCCCCAGCCTCATCTGCCCATCCTGACTGTGTGAACGACAACATTGAGCACACCTCTAAACAAACCCAAGCGCTGCTATAAAAACACAGCAATGCCGACAGTATTCGTTTTTATTTTGAGCATGCTGAGCAACTGGAAGCAAAGAATAAAAGGATATTAAAAGCTAAATTACATAATGAATCGAGTATTTCAAGAAAAAAAATTAGCTAGCAAGAAAATTATTACCTGGTCTAGAAAACGTTGCTACTATTTTGTAGAATTACGGAGCCAGTAGCTCTAATTTATTAAATGGACTATTTTAATGCACCTTTATTAGAATAAAAACATCATCATTGCCTTAATTTTATTCACTAAGCCATTCCAGCAGAGCTTAAGTTTGGATTGTGTGGCCTAATCAATGATAAAGTCTCTAATTAGATCTGAATGCTGTCATTCAAACACACTTAATTTGGAATATATTATAGATTTAAAAGCGTAAACAATGACAAGGAAACAGCGAGCTTAAAGCAGCAATGAGAGCAGGGGTTTCATTGGGGGTCACCCCAGCACATGGACCCATTCCACAGAGAGGCTCTGCCCCAGCCAGGCAGAGGGCACAGGGTGTTCCCAGGGCCCGGGGGTGGGGGGGATCCCCCAGCCCTGCAGGGAAGGGTAAATCCTGGGTGTAGATCCCGTCCCTGTGCCCACTGCAGCCAGTGCACACCCAGGGGTGGTGGAACCACTGCAGGAGTGGCAGCCAGCTCCTCCTGGCTGTGAGGAGCAGCACTGAGCCTCATCTGACCCCTGCCTGCCCCAGGAGCACCAGCAAGATGGGTCATTTTTACAGTTTTTACAATTTTTTCCTTCCTTTCTCTTATTTCAAAACGACAAAACACCATCCTGGAGCCACACTGGCTAAGCAATGGCAGGAGGCTGCTCTGTCTGCTGTCAGATGGAACTTCAGGATGGTTCCGACCTGCAATTTCATCACATTGAATGTCAAATAATACATCAGCAAAATGAAAATTGGATTTAGGTTGCACCCGACTGCAGTGGCTCCCTTGCACCTCAAATAATATAGATTTAGGAAAATTTCCGAGTTTGCTTTTTGAAGGACTGCCCATGGGGCTGCAGGCACAGCTCTCTGCTTTTTTCTTATTTAAACAGAAAACAGGAATATGGAAGCTATAAAATGTTGTAATGGGCATGACTTCTTTATAAATCAACTAATACCTCTTTAAAAAAGGATACAGTCCCCTCAAACTGAAGCTACAACCTCTTCCAGATTTTGGAGTTATCACCTCTTCAGAACTTGCCTTGCTATGGTTTACAAACGCCATTTTCTCCTGTTCCTCAGAAGAGTCCATAAAATATATATTTGTATTTTTTAAAATGGCATAGCCATACCAAGCAGTTCTAAATCTGTTCCTTTATGTATTGTAAGATTTGCAAAACTTCCCTCCAAGGCCAAAAGCTTCTCCCCCCAGGAGAGGCACGCTCCCGACTCCAGCCCAGCCCCAGAGCTTGGCCTGGGGGGGTGAGGGAGCCAAACTGACTGAGGAGACCCAGAAAGGCAAAATCTGGGTTGGCATTTGACATTATATTGATGCCTTCAGTTTTAGTTTTCCTGTATTCCCAGTTCTGTGGTGCCCAGGGGTGCAGCTCTGAGCTCACAGTTAGTGTCACTCAGCTCTGCACACAGCAGGGACACAAAACAAATCCTTTCACTGCTGAGGACCAAGGACAACTTTCAGCCCAAAAGCACAAACAAGGGTGGGCTGGAGGGAGGAACAAGAAGGATGGGACCTCACAGCCTGGAGCTGGAATTGGACAGTTAAACCCCAAGATGCAAATGGACCAAAACTTATAAAAATGTGCGACCGTTTGTCCATTTTGTGTCCATTTTGTGATAATTTTATGTCCATTTTGGTTCCACCTTGGGTGTAGCCCTGGCCAGGCTCTTGTCATGCCCAAGGTGCCTTTAAATGAATACCTACTTTATTCTCCAGCTCTGTCCAGTCTCTGTTCCAGGTCAGCCTTCCCAAGGCTGTCCCTGTCTCTTTTCCTTGAAAAAGGACCCTTCTCTCAAGATTCCTAGACCAATTCCTTTGAAAAAAATAGCCCAAGGCCACTTCACCCTGGGCCAGAGCAGCAGCTCTGAGTGTGTCCTTCTCCTCCCTGCAGGCACAGGGATTTACAGCACACAGGGCTGTGCCTGCTCCACTGGGAGCTCCCAAAACCCTCCCACAGCCATTTCCTGGGCCTGGGACCCTCCATCCCCACACAAGGGGAGCCCTGATTCCCCCCTGAGCAGCACTCACACTGCTTTGGAAGATTGCTTGGAATGCAGAGATAGTGGTGGGTTGGAGGTTGTGTTTCCAGGATGTTTTGGGATTAGCAGTAAAAAAAAAGAATAAAAGTCTCAGAAGCAAGCTGGAGCAACTGCTGTGTGTTAAAGCAGGATGGAAAAAGTTATTCTATTGATGCCAGCTATGTTAGTCCACTAGCTAAATGATTAATGTTGATAATTCCTCTCCAGCAGACTCATTAAATCTGAACTTATTTTTCTTACAGGCCTTTGACATTTCCTACTTTCTTAATATCAGAGGTAATGACAGTGGCGTGATTATATACTTATTCCTTTCCACCTTCAAGCAGTTTTCTTTGGCAGGAGTTACTTTTTCAGCAGAAAACCTGCACACGAGTATTCATTCTTTCCCAAAAACTGTTACAGCTCCATTAGCAGCGCTAAATGGCAGTGCCTTGGAGGAATGCACAACAAGCCTTCTAAAAATTAAATAGTCAGGGTATTCAGACCAGCACCAGGAGAGAGATTCTCTGCAGAACTGCAATTTATAATGGTAGGGGGGTCCTGCACCCTCCCCCCACATTTCTTTTAGATCCTGTTGTCAGAAAATGTCCAAGTTAAACAAAGAAGAAATTACAGAATGAATCTGGAGCTTAGCCTTGAAGAATTAGGTTTCACTCTAATTGAGATCATACGCTGCATGTGCAGTTTTGGCACATAAGCCATATTAATCAGAAAGTCTTTAATCGTGGATAATTTCTCCTGTGTGTGCCAGATTGGGCATTATGCTCTGGCCCAGCTTCTAAGTCTGTTGAAGGGTCCACCTTTGACTTCATAAACACCCGGGTACAAAATTGGGGTCGACTTCCCCCTCTGAAGGTGCGCTGCACCGGCGCTGAGAACATTCCCCGAATGATGAAACCGCGTCTCCTCGGGAGAGAGAGTTCCAAAGGAGTGACTGTGGGCAGGGATTGTGTGCTGGGAGCAGCCCCGGGGCAGTGCTGAAGGGATGGAGAGGCAGGGCACCACAGGCACAGGATGAGGGATGGCACGGCCTGAGCATCCCTGAGTGCCTCTTGTCACTTTGCTGCGGGACCCAGCGGAGAGCAGAGGGGACATGAAAATGTACCCTGTGCTCAGGACTGAGGGTGAGGAGCCCATGGTGAGGGAGAGCCCACCGGGTTTTCATCCCTGTGGGCTGGAGATGGAGCTGGGAGCGGTGAGCGCACAGGAAATGCTGCTCACACAGGTGGGGCCCTGCTCCTGCCAGGCTGGAGAGAATTCTGAGGCACCAGGGCTTCAGTGGAGTCCACTTCATCCCTAAAACTGGGCTGCAGTTGGAGATCAAAGGAGCAGCACTCCTCCCACTGAGAGCAGTTATCACTCACATCCTTCATGTCTTTAATTAGAATATCCACACACTGAAAACTGTAATATCCACAGTGCATCTGTACAGCTATCAAACTCAACTTAGATTTGTCATAATGGATAAACAGCCTCTTGTAATAAATGGATCTTTCTGAAGATTTCTGCACCTGTAGGTTCAAAACCAGCCTTTGTCCTCAGTGCTCCGCTTGATATTTAAGCTGGTCAACAGCATGACACCTATGGAAGATAAAATTACTACTACAGAATTACCCTTGTTTAAGTTTTTAAAATATTGAAGCAAAATGAATTGCAGTATAATACATAAACCTCTAAAAGAAGAAAAGAAAAACTATTCAAAAGGGAACCCTCTTTACTTGAGCAAGCCACTTCCAGGAAACATCTCACGTGCTGCTCTCAGGTCCATAATTTACTTTAGCAATGACTGCTTGACTTTCCGTTATAAAATCTCCAGCCTCAGACATCTCTCCTTGTTCCTACAACTTCTCATGGAGTAGCTCCAGCCTGCCCCACTCACCCTGTCTCTCCCTACTCCTCCACTTCTCAAAAGCAAAATTTTTGCCTCCTTTTTCTCTCTTTGCACATTAATATCTACTTTCCACATTTCATGTGAGAAGGTAATTCTAAATATTATCTCTTCACCTAATTAACTGGGAGCGTTTTTCTAATCTGAGTCAATGCTTCTCTCCTTTGCCCATAGACACTGTAGTGTGGCCCCTCTCCCTCTCAAACTGGGTTTATTGTCTCATTTTCAAACATTTAGCACAGGGATAATCCTGCGCCTTGCCAGGCTGGCTGTGCCTTTCTACAGGAGGCACAGACCAGTGGGTGTGCTTATGAAAAACACACTCTGCAGAGCAAAGAGTCAAACTCTGGATTTGTATTAAAATGTTAAAAATTTTAAAATTAAATATTGAGTGTATTTTCTTCAAACTGTATAAAATAAAAAAAAAAAACCAGTCTATGATTCTTTTTTCTTATCTAGGAAAATAGAAAAAGGTTCACTCGGGGCAAAGGGGATGGGAAGTGCAGAGAGAGCAGCAGGAGGAGTGTGGCACTGCAGAGCCTCCTGTGCCAGAGCTGTCCTGCTGACTCCGGAGGGAAATGCCTGCAGGCAGCTGAGCTCCCCGGGGCCTCACCCAGCAGGAGATAGCAGAAATCTCTGACCCACACTCCGGGGAAGCTTTGCCCCCCGGGCTGAGCAGGGCCAGGGTATCAGTGACACGATTAGGGCAATGGACACAGCAAACACATCCCTGAAGGAATGTTCATTTCCAGTGAGATAACGGCACCATCCTCATACCAGAGCATCCTTTAATCCTCCCAGCTCTCCATTCAACTGTTTATTCCCAATGTAAATTGTTCCAGCCAGAAATCTACACCGCTTAAACTGCCCATCATCGTGCTTCGTGCTCAGCCACAACCACAACCACAACTTCTGTGTTTTCTGACACACATCTAGAGATTTTCAAAGCTTGTATTGTCTAAACTTAAAATCCTAAAGCAGGCTGACTGAAGGCTGCATTTTCCAGCAAGAGTATTCCAACATTTAGGAAATACAATCTCTATGGTAAATTTGTGCTTCTTAGATTGCAACCCAAATGCTTGTGTTCTATACTCTCCAAATTGCAGGAACTTAGCCAAAAAAATCTCTTTATAAACGTTTTGCATCACTCTGGGCCCCATGTATGGTTTGTTAGAGTTAGCATGATCCCTGCCCAAATTATCTGGACTGGGTTTGCAATGCAGTCACCTTAATACCAGCATCCATTATAAGGTGAGAGGAAAAGCAAATGTGTTTCCTTAGCACAAACTGCTGGACGGTTTTCTGGCCTGGGAATAGTTTTCTTGGCTTCCCCCAGCCAGCCCTCCTCAGCCCACAGTTAACCTTTCCCTTTCTGGTGCACAGGGACTTTTTAGGCCCTCCAGAACACACACATTTAATGCTCCCAAATCTGCTCCCAGACGTGACACCGCTGCCAGCAGAGGGGGAAGCAGTGCTTCTTCGGCAGCTCCTCGTGAATCATGGATTCTGTACTTGGAATCAATTTGATTCCCTATTAGTGGGCGTCAACTGTATCCTAAATTTTCAATTCTGATTGAGATATCCCTGCCAAGGATTCACAAAGGTAGGACAGAGAAATTGAGAGTTGTACTAGTTAAAAACCACATGCTCCCCTTTTTCTCCCTAAATTCTGACTAATGATTCTCTTAATCATAAGTAAATTATTATGAAATTACAAGTGACAGGTTATCTGAAGGGAGGTGGCAGTAGAGAGGCCACACTTGCTGTGGTTCTACAGATGCAGAAGTGCAGGAACTTTCCAGGAGCTGTAGCTGAATGCAAAGTTCCCATGGCAAGTTAGGCGTTGGAAAGTAAGTTTAAGTGTACCCATAATGTAAATCCCTTAATCCCCAGGTAAACTAATAGGGAGGATTTGCATAGAGTAAGGATTAAAGGTTAAAAAAACCCAGCACTGAGGCAGCAATTCCCAGCACCCTGGTTTTCCAGGAAACTCGTTGGAGTGTAATTCAGCTGATTGTAAAAACACATCGTAGAATCATAGAACAGTGGAGTATCCTGAGGTGGAAGGGACCCCCAAAGATCATTGAGTCCCTGCCCAGATCCCCCAACAATCCCACCCTGGCCATCCCTGGAGCTCCTGGCCCTGCACAGAGCCCCAACAATCCCACCCTGGCCATCCCTGGAGCTCCTGGCCCTGCACAGAGCCCCAACAATCCCACCCTGGCCATCCCTGGAGCTGCTGGCCCTGCACAGAGCCCCAACAATCCCACCCTGGCCATCCCTGGAGCTCCTGGCCCTGCACAGAGCCCCAACAATCCCACCCTGGCCATCCCTGGCAGCGCTGTCCAAACGCCCCTGGAGCTGTGGCAGCCCCGGGGACATGCCCAAGCCCTGGGCAGTCTGGGCAGTGCCCAGCACCCTCTGGAGGAAGACCCTTTCCCCGCTGCCCACCCTCAGCCTGCCCTGCCCAGCCCCAGCCGTGCCCTGGGCGCTGTCCCTGGCCCAGAGCAGAGATGGAGCTGCCCCTCGGGAGGAGCTGCAGCCCCCGGGGAGCTCTGCCCTCAGTCTGCCCTTCCCCAGCTGAGCAACCCGAGTGTCCTCAGCGCCTCCTTGGGCGGCCCCTGCAGACCCTGCCCCATCCTCATTGCCCCCCTTTGGGTGCTCCCCGAAGGCTTCTGGCTCTGGGGTGTCCCAAACTGCTCCCAGCACTCGAGGCTGCACCAGGGCAGGGACAGGGGCAAACACCACACACAGTAAACACTGACAGTATTTAAGTTTCATACAGCTCTCCCTCTCACAATTTTCATTTTTAATATTATTTCTAATAGATCCAAGGATCATTTCCCTGGAGCAGGAGGCAGCAGTGATGAGGGCCACGGCTTGGGGCTGCTTGGCTGGAACACAGACACGGGAAGGGAATGAAAGGCTCTCTGCATGTGTGGGGAACATAAAGCGATATTAATTATTAATTTTGACAAGTCTGAATACCTTAATAATGTATTATTTTAAGCTGCAAGCTTTTCAAGAAGCCATTGAGGCTGAAAGGAGCTGACTTTGTGGCTTGGACTCTCATTCCTCAGCACACAGCAAAATGCACTGTGACAACAAAATGTGCTGTGACAGATTTTGGCCGGTGTGGTCTTGGTTTGTATATTTAATAAAGAGCTGATAAATACAACGTTTAAAGTGAAAGAGTTGAGATCTACCAGCTAGCAAACGCTGTGCATTAACCACCTGTCAAGAGAGAAAAGACAATTTAAATTATTACTTCACAAACTGACCCAGGAGCTGGTTCCCTCCTGCTTCAGGACTCTTTAGCAACAGGATACAGGTGCAGGTGACATAATTTCTGTGATAATTTCTGCAGGGGATGTGTGCAGCCAAATTACCATGAACCAATCCTACTCTATGCAAACGACTGAGAGGGGAACAGATTTCCATGGTGGATTGAAGAGTAACTTCTGGGCTGTTTACAATAAGAATTTCAGAAGCAGCCAGGGCAGCCTCTCTTTTGACACCACCTCCAGCACCAATACCAAGCACAGCTTTAAAACCCACTGTAAACATCTGAAGTGCTTCCTACCTCTGGGTCCTGGAACATTTTACACCTGTTAATCAGAGAAAACCTCTCAACATTCCCACAATTATGTATTCCTGCCTTTATTAGACAGATTTCAGAAAAGAATTCCTGAACTTGAACACAAAAGAATTCTCTCTCTCGGTGCAGATAAACTGGCTTTATTTGAAAGTGTCAAGGTGCTGAAAGTCAAAAATGAAATAAAACACCGGAGTAACAATGGACGTATTTTAAAAGCAAATTTAAGGGATTATTTTCCCCTACCAAACCACAGAAAGATTTGCATATTTGATTAATCACACTTTTCATATAATAATTCCTAAAGTGTCCTCAGTGAACAGGTGACAGACAACCTTTGCATTATGGAAGGCTTGGAAACGCAAAGGCCAAAACAATTTACCTGCCAAAATCAGAAGATCCAGATATTTATGTACCCAAAATCCTATTGAAATTCCCAGATTTAGGTAGGAGACATATCGTAATTTTTAAATGGTGCAAATATTTGTTATTCTCTCCGACTTTGCAGATAGTTTGTTTCAAGGGAAAAATACGTGGAGGTCTGAGTGCAGTTGCCCCAAGCTGCAGTCAGATGTCCAGGTGGGGACCAGAGCACATCCACCAACCTGTGTGCACATGTAAATCCCATTTTCTGTACCTCTTTTGGGGTCCTACTGAGTGAAAACAGTACCAAATGAAAAGAACAGCTGAAACTCGAGCTCTTAAGACATGCAAAGACCATTTCTTAAAGGAAAGGAAAAATCTCTTTCTCAGTACTTACAGCGAGCATTAACTCTTACATTATCCGGGACAATAAGTAAAGCACCCAGTTCACTACAATCCCCAGAATCTCCTGTTGTAGCACTTCTCAATCAGCCTAAGCCACAAGTGATATTTAATAAAGCCAGTCTAGCTCTAAATGTCATCCTAAATCCCGGAAAGGCAAAAGACTCAATCAGCTCCACTGCTGGCCCCAATTCTGTAAAAACTATTCCTAAACCATTCCTGAGACTCCTTCCTCCAAGCCCTGGAGGATGTGCACACCCTGGGCCCTGCTGACTTCCCCAAACGTGAGAGGGAGCTTCAAAATGGGACTTCTGCCAAAGCAAAGGCTGGGATTTAACAGGAACAAAGAGACCTAAAATTTAACAAATGCCTAAAAATAGCTGGGTTTTTTGTGAGGAGCGGTATTGTTGGCTTCTTCCTGTGCGTTCAATTAATCAAAAAAATCCTTTTAAACAAGGATTAAGTTGCAGTTACTACCAAGGAACCCGAGCATTATACACCATTTAAATGGATTTGGGGCTAAATAAACTCTCTTGGCTCAGTTTTTCACACAAGTATGAGCCCACAGGGATGTATTTCCCAGTCCCACGTGAAAGATGCACGGTGAAATAGGTGTGTGCTCATCCTCCTGTGTTGCAGGATCATCCGAGGATGGCAGGGACAAGGAATTCTGCTGCCCTGAGATATTCTAGAACACGTGGTTTTATTGCAAGGGTCGTGGGTAAAAGGGCCTTGCCTTCAGCCACCAGCCTGGGCTGGAGGGGAGTCCCAAAGAGAGAGGGAGAGAGAACAGCAGGGTGAGAGCTGAGAGAGAAGGGAGCAAGAGAGCAAAGGGCAGGGGGAGAGAGCAGGGGGAAGAAGAGGTAAGAGAGAGAGGTCCTTGTTACAATACATTATATCTCCTTTTCTGAGGAATATTCTAATTTACAGTGACCCACCAACACAAGACACAAAATCCTATAGAACCTACCTCCAGCCTGTAAGAACTACTACATTACCATACTGTATGGTATTTAATTAATTAACAGGACAATTAACACCTGCACATTGGACAAGCGGGGCGGTGTTCCCTGGGGTTACAGTAATGTCCCAGTGGGTGCAGTAACTCCTGCTCCTGCAGGGAGAGGAGCGGAGGGGCACAGATCCCTGGAGAGGAGCTGCAGTGCCAGGGCACCCACCCAGCCCTGCTCCTGCTGCTCCAGCCCCTGCCAGAGCTCTCCCTGCCAGCCTGGGCGAGATCCTGGGCTGCTTCCCAGGGGAATCCTCACACAGCCCATCCCACCGTCCATGGGGTAACAGCAGCTGCATCACCATTCCAGGCCATCCCAAATTCCAGGGAGTCACCATCAGGGCCTCCAGAGTCCTCAGATTTTCCTCAGCCAGCGCATGGCTGGGCTGGTCTGTCCCAGCCACACCAAATGTGAATCAGCACACACAGGTGACACCAACAGAATCAGCACACACAGGTGACACCAACAGAATCAGCACACACAGGTCACACTGAACAGAATCAGCACACACAGGTCACACCAAACGTGAATCAGCACACACAGGTCACACTGAACAGAATCAGCACACACAGGTCACACCAAACGTGAATCAGTACACACAGGTGACACCAACAGAATCAGCACACACAGGTCACACCAACAGAATCAGCACACACAGGTCACACTGAACAGAATCAGCACACACAGGTCACACCAAACGTGAATCAGCACACACAGGTCACACTGAACAGAATCAGCACACACAGGTCACACCAAACGTGAATCAGCACACACAGGTCACACTGAACAGAATCAGCACACACAGGTCACACCAAACGTGAATCAGCACACACAGGTCACACTGAACAGAATCAGCACACACAGGTCACACCAAACGTGAATCAGTACACACAGGTGACACCAAACAGAATCAGCACACACAGGTGACACCAAACAGAATCAGCACACACAGGTCACCAGGGGGATCATGGAACACGGCTGAAGTGCAAAGCCTTACACACAGCTAACACCTCAATAAATATTGCACAGAGCAGGGCGCTCTTCCACACGGAGCATCAGCAGTGGCACAGCAATCCCCGTGAGCAGCTCTGTGGAGAACAGACAGTTATCACCTGAGCCAGGTGGAAACACCGCTGGAGAGGGGCAGGGCCTGAGCGGGGACCACACAGAAAGGAAGCTCAGCCTAAGGTTTGATGTTGTCCTGGGGAATGGCAGCGAGAGCCCAGGTAAGAAATGACTTCTTCTTCACCTGCCCCATGGAACAAACCTCTGCTCTGTCTGCAGAGAACTTTCCGTGCAGCTTTCCGGAGCCACTCCGAGTGCCACTGTGGCTGGGCAGAGGGGACAGGGCAGGGGACAGGGACAGCAGCAGCAGGCGCTGCAGTACTTGCTCAGGCCCCCTGAGGAAGCTGCAGCCCCACAGCCTTGATGTTCTTGTTCTGCAGCCTCACAGACAAATTGTCCCTCCAAGGCTGCAAATCCCGCAGCTTTCATAGGCACTGGATTCAATTAAAAACTCAGATTTAACTATTAAAAGCCAGTTTCTGTTAAAGGCTGACTGCTTGCATCACCGCTCCTAAGAGCTCGCTGTGGCTCCTGCTGCCAGAATTTCCAAATAAACCAAGCAAACTTGCTTATAAGAGCAGGAAGAAATCAGATCTTTCCAAGCACAGAGGCTCAGCCAAATGCATCCCAGAGCCCTGTGTTGCCATGAACCAGCCCAGCTCCATCTGAGCTGAGGCTGGAGCTGCTTTCCACATTGCTTTGTTTATATTGACTGCATTTATGATGCCTCAGAAGTTGCCAGTAAAATATTTATTTAGCAGTTAAAACGTTCTGCAAATGATTTTGCTGTCCCAAAAGATAAATATTTCTTGGCATTCTGAAATGATACATTGATGTTTTTGTTAAGGAAATTGCATGTTGATAAAATTTTCTCCGATTACACTTGGTCGTTCCTTTGTATTTGAAGTGGCCACATTAATTTTTTGTGATATTTATTGTAATTGTAAATTGCACCGAGATTAGAAACATTAAACTCACCATAAAATGAAACACATTTCAAGTATTTCCGCGTCATCTATTTAAGGGCTTGAGGACACTTTTGATCCTTCAGGTTACCAGAGTGCTCTAAGCTTACAGAACAAGGATCCAACACAAACCAGAATCCCACTTTAAACTCTTGGGGAGCCTTTTTCTTTCGTTTCCTCCCCCCCTCCCTCTCTCTTCTCTTCTTTTCTGATACACTAATATCCAGCTCCACTTTGGGGTGTCCCTGCACTGCTAAATATCACCCTGATTTATGTTTGCAGCAGGTTTGAAACTTCTGGAGGCTATTAAATAAAAAATAAATAGAGCACTGCCACCTTTACTGGCTCCTTCTGCTTCCTTTAACCTCCCAAGCACACTCCCATCCACCATCTGAGCCGAGCTCACCAGTTTAGACACCGCAGGATTGTTTTTCTAGACAAGGCCAGACACTTGCAAGTGAATGAAGGCTGTCAGTGCTCCAGACCACCAAAACTTCCATGGAACACCGTGCTCTTGGAGCCTTCTCCCAGGCACGTGGGGTATCTGGAGTAGAACTGTGCTGCTGTGAAAAACTGGGGTTTTCAAACACCCTCAGTGCAGCAGCCCAGCTCACAAACACAGCCCCAGGCACTGCTCTGCTGGCCAGAACTCTTCTGGTGAAAAAGGAAGAGTCTTCTTCCTCATACTCAGATCTTCTGAGAAAAAGCAACCTGAACACATCACCTGAGAGCAGTCAGAGTGTGGAGAGCACAGGGAAGTGCCAGACCCCTCAAAACCAGTGCTGAACTAAGCAATCAGCAAAAAAAGCTCCAATGGGCTAAAATTCCCCATCTTTCTCAGCAGTCTTTTAGTGCATCATATTACCTAGTTTAAAACAAAAATTTAAAAGTTAATTTTTAAAAAAAAAATAAAATTAAAATAAAATAAATCACAACAACCTCCCATTTTTCACACATTTGGAGGAAACGTTTCTCGCATTTACCTATGCAAGAAACTTTTTTGCATGTTTTCTCCCTTTTGGTTGGTTTTCATGGGGGTTTTGTGGCATTTGACATTAGAGAACATCTCTGAATTCACAGGGACTCTTCAGGGACAGGATGAAACATCAGGTATCTGGGAAAAATTCTTTTGTCTTCAGTCCAAATTTTTAGTAAGTCCACAAATAATGAGTTCTGACATCAATGACTGCCAACTCTTGACATGTACAGTTAATTAAAAGAAAGCAGACTCAGCCTTATAAGTGAACAGGGTCACAACCACCATGTCCATGGGAGTTTCCACCTTTCCCTCTGCACAGCCCAGCCCCGCTGCTACTTCCAGAGCCTCCTGGAATAAAACATTCAGGCCTCTTCCATGGGAATCAAAGGGAGATCCCTGGGTGACCAGAAAGCCCCAGAGTGCTCTGAGCAAGCCATGAGAGGGCAGCCTGATGGCACGAGGAGTGAGATTGTCCCCAAAACCCTGCCAGAGGGAATTCAGGTGGGTGTGCATCCAGGACCCTGAGAGCTACTGATGAAAGGTGTGGGTGGACACCAGGCAGAAAGGAACGTGCCAGGATCTGCTTCTAAAGCACTGCAGGTAAACACCGAATCACTGAATGCCTTGGGCTGAGAGGGACAGAAAAACCATCTCGTTCCAGCCCCCTGCCATGGACAGGGAAGTCACTGATGCTCTTCAGTCAGAAATTAAACCCATCACGTTTTAGAGCAAAGAGTGGAGTGAACCTCAGCACAGCCCAGTGGGTGTCACCTGTGGGCAGGGGAACATCGAGGGAGTGATGGCTGAGCTCCATAAAACAAAGATTTACATGGGGGGAAAGGGAGAAGAGGCTGTAATCCCTGCGCCAACACTGGGGCTAAGTGCAACAAGTGAAGTGAGCAGGCGGTAATTAGCAAAGCGAACAGTGGGAGGTAGCTCTTGGTCAACTGCACAGACACAGAACTTGTTCCCAGTTTGGCGCTGCCAGAGACAACGTGGCTGCAAACGACAAACAAGCAGAAAAATTGCCTGCTAGAGCCTGATACACGTGTCCACCTGTGCCTGGGGAAATCCTGGAGACACAGCTGATGGAAAGTGCAGGACTGAAGAGAGGGGAGGGCAAACCCCAGACTGCAAAATCTCTGTAGTTAGCTCATTATTCATCCTCTGCCTGTTGAAGTGGGTCCTTGTCACAGGTCAAATCTTAAGGGTTGCACTGAAACAGAAACAAGAGGATCCAAATACAATTAACAAATTTGTGCCAGGCCCAGCTCAAGAACTTGGGCAGTGCAGGGAAAACCCCTTATGATTAGAAAAGAGCAGAATTAAACCTGCATTCTCTAGAGCAACCATTATCTCCAACCCTCTTTGTCTCTTTCTAAAATCATGGAAGGATTGAAGATTAAGGTACAAATCATTCCTGGGAGGAGAAGTTGCATCTCCCAGGTACAGCAGCCCTATTTAAAAAATCTCTGACCCTGGAAATTGTGCTTGGCCTTGGAGTTTTCACCTGCACTGAATGCAGGAACAGAACGTGTCCTGGGGAGAATCTGTGGACACGAAGGACACACTGACCATGAATACCAACAGCAAAAATATCATCAGGAAAAACACACCTGGAAATTGTGAGATCTATAAACGTAAGGTTAAAGAAGGGGATTTTTGTAGAGTGCATCTATCCAAGCCTAAGAAAACATGGTGGGGTTTTTAATGTTAATAGGGCAGAAAACCCAAATGTAGACCACAGTCTTTGACCCAGTTTTGGGTGCTGCCACTTCTGGGCTTCCTGGTTATAAAGGCAGCATTTTCTTCTCCAACCCAAACATAACTCTTCCCAACTCATGCAGGGATAACATCTCCTCTGGAGCTTGTCTCATCTAGGAGAAGACACTGAGAAGGACTGTAGAGAATCAAAAAATTTAGATACAAAGAAATACCTTTTCTTGCTGTTTTTTTTTTCCACATCCAACAGATCACGTCTCAGTGTGGTCATGGAAAGGTCTGTCAGGATGTCAGCTGTTTCTAGAAATCCCTTCAGAAAAGAAACAAGGATGGCAACAGCAGGCGGAGCCAGACAAGAGATCATCACAGAAATCCGTGCCAGTGTTGCCATCCAGATATTTCCCGGTGCAGCAAGAGGGGCAAAACTAACTGGAAATTGAGTGTATGAAGGCAGCTGCCAGGTGCCATGCAGCCTCTGGAGCACGGTGCCCAACATCCTTGCCGAGCTTTCCAAACCTCAGCAGGCTCCATCCCTTTGGATCCGAGCACTCTGACCCCTGAAAATGCAAACTTGGGCTAGAATGATTTCTGATAAATGGCTTCTGATAAATGATTTCTGGTAAATGATTTCTGATAAACGGCTTCTGAGCAGCAGCTCCTCCTGCAGCCTGTGCACGCTGCTCCTGGGCACGAAGGGTTAAATCCGCAGGGCTTGCTCTGCCCCCAGGAGCCAGTGAAAGCTGCAGAACTCTGGTGTGTGTGTTTGTCCAGAGCTTCTGACAGCTCCCCGTGCCTTCTCGAAGGGCTTCCCTTCAGGAGTCTTTTCAAACCGGGCTGTATTTCCCCCTTTGGATGAGTAAGAGTTCCATCCCCCGGGTTCAGCTGCAATTTGCACTCAGGAAATTGTAAAGTACCGGCACCTCCAGACGTGTTCCCCTGCAGCATCACACGCACCACAGTTCCGCCAGAAAACTGCAAATATTCACTGAAATTCAGAAGCAAAGTCAGCCACGCTTACAGCTGCCTCATGGGCGCCTTCTGCAAATATTTGAACGCTTGTACTTTACTGGTGCAAATACTGGTGAATGAGGAATTTTCATTTCAAATAACCACGGAGCTCAGCGTGCTCTGTTCTGTTTTACACCACGGCCTGTACACCAGCACTTGCCTAGCGAGACACACCAGGAAACAAGCAGCACTCTGTGACTTCTAAAATTAACAGTAGAAAATCTGCATATGAAATATTGACACACTCATTAACGTGGAAAGTTCACAGCACGCCACAGAATTCAAAGAAAACCCCACCCCTGTGGGACCCTTTAAACCTTACCTGTGGCAGCACGAAGCCTCAAAGAGCTGGAATGAGAGGAGGCTCTGACCATCTATGAGGACTGGCACAGACATCCAGCATCCTGCACAGTCTGACCAGGCCCTGGGAGAATTTCTGCTTAATAAATGGGAATATTCAGTTCCATATTCAGCTCTCACTTTCACAAAAAGAAGAGGACAAGACACAGAGATAATTTGTTTCTTTAAACGTGTCTTAAAGGCTGTTTTGACTCAGGCAAGGTGTTACTCACTTCCATATTCCAGCAAATTATACAATTCAGAGAGAATATAATTTGAAAATATCTGGGATTTATGTTCCTTGTGTTCAGTCTTTAGTAACTACCTTAGAAAGGGTTTCCAGCAGCAAGAGCAGGGTGGGATCTCTCCAAGACCTTGTCAAGCAGCAGAGAAGGAAAAGCCTCTTAGCTCAAAATGAGCAGGCAGCTTCTCCCTCGGGGAGCTCACTGTGGTGAAAAAAGGGACATTTTGGGAGCACCTTCCTTGCCAGCCAAAGTCAGACTTGTGCTCTGCTGACATCTCCTGCCATATGTAGATTTTTACCCAGAACTCTCTGACAGAGTAGTCATTCTTTACAAAGTGAGAGCTTCAGAGCTGGAGAAGACAATTCATAATAAATTAATCTAATCCAGGGGAAAGGGTTGTATTTTCGGTGAAGTGGCCCAGTGTGGTGTCTGAGGCTCTCCTCTCCCAGTTATTGCAATCCTGTGTCTCCAGCCTGCCCTCAGAGCTCCCAGCACACACAGTTTCTGCTGCACATCTGCCTGTCCTACTCCGGGCTCTGTTCACCCTTTCTTTGCTGCTTCCTGGCAGGGTGTGCTGAGCCCGGGGATCCTGCACAGGCACTCCCAGCCGGGCAGTCACAGAGCACCAGCCTGGGAACAATTGCCATAAATTCAGGGGGTTTGCCCCATTTTCACTGCAGGCCATGCCCGAGTGACGGTGGAGTGGGAATGAGCAGGGCCATGGTGCTGTGAGCACATCTGTATTTGAGCTACAGCCCGAGGGTTTCCCCCTCCAGGGGTGTTCTTCCTTTAAATAATAATATTTAACTAATTGATATTTAAATAAAACCCCCTGACTGCAGTGTCTTTTCAGAGGGCCAGTGTGCTCTGCCCAGGGCTCTCTGAGGGGAAAACCATTTCCAGAAAATGGAGTCTTCTCATTCCAGCCAACACTCAAACTCAGGCACAAAGCTGTCCCTTACTCACTGGCCGTGTGTCCCATTTCAATTTCGGGAAGTTCCCACATTCCCATCCTAAAAGGAAACACGTTCTGAAAACACCACGAGCTGGTTTTGTGGTTTGTTAATATAGGTGCAGTATAAACAATGGATTTGGGGATCCTGCAGAGGAAGGGCCCATGTTGTACATAATCATGTTTTAATGGACTCTGTTTGTAAACAGATCAGTCCATACACGATGGGACTTTTCCATGCACACTGAGCTGTGTGGGTAAGGGGATTTGTTTTTAAAGTCTGCCATAAAACTGCAGCCTGCTGACCCAGTGGTCACCAGCAGCCTCATTAAAGGTAAGCAGCCCTGTCCCCAAACCTTCCTGCTGCCCTTTTGCTACAGACCTCACGGCAAAGCTCAGCCAAGCAGACACAACAGCACGGAGAGCTGGGTTAGCCTGCATAATGCAAACTTGCCCTGAGCTTTACTTACACATTGCTGGCCCAAATCTCAGGGAATCGGGAGTTGAGCATTTAGATTGTATCTGCCCCAAAACTCAGCTGAAACCGCCGAGTTCAGTGTGTGTGTAATGACCTCAGCCCAACATTAGGCTTAAGACAAACATCAAATAACAGGACATCACATGTTAGCTAATGAACTTTAGAGAATTTGCCTGGGCTCAGTAGGACATCAATCCCTGCACTCAGTTCCTTTTGGACTGAAATAGTGAGGAAAACTCCCAGATAAATGTTCACTTTTTCTCCCCAAACCCAAGAAGGCCCAGCCCAGCCTCAGCTCAGTGCTCACACGTGGTGCTGGGTGATGTCTTTGATCAGTGAGTGCATGGGGGGCAAGTTCCAGCATCCCCCCCTCCTCTCCATTCCCCACAAAATCCCCCTCCCTTACAACCCCCAAATCTCCTGGTGTTCCCCCATCCACCCACCAGCCTCACACACCGTTCCTCCATCCTTCCCCATCCTGCTCCGTGTTCCCCACAACCCCTCCGAGCTCCAGACCTGCCTTCCCACCCTTCCATCCTCCCTGCATCTCCCTGCAGCCTCCTCAGCCCAGCCCCACATCCCCCCACACCCCCTGCATCCCCCACATCCCACTGTATCCCTCCAGCCCCCTGCACCCCTACCCCTCCCTCAGCCCCACATCCCCCCACACACCTCACAGCCTCCCACAATTCATCCGCCCACATTTCCTCTGGAATCCTCCCCCATCCCACTGAACGCCCCCATCCCACTGAACTCCCCCATCCCCACCCCTCTGCAGGGGAAAAGGCAGCAGCAGCTCTGGGCTTTGGGGTTGGTTTTTTTTGTGAGAAGTGCCCCAAAAAGCATTCCTGTAGGATCAGTTTTTTCTTCCAGAAGGGCAGAGCAGAGCTCTCCTTGTCTGCAGGTGTGGAGCAGAGAGGGGCAGCCCCACATGGCCCCACATACAACCCCTAACAGCCCCACACAGCCCCACACACAGCCCCACACACGGCCCCACACAACCCCACACAGCCCCACACAGCCCCACACAGCCCCACACAGCCCCACACAGCCCCACACACGGCCCCACACACGGCCCCACACACAGCCCCACACACGGCCCCACACACAGCCCCACACACAACCCCACACACAACCCCACACAGCCCCACACACGGCCCCACACACAGCCCCACACACGGCCCCACACAACCCCACACACGGCCCCACACACAGCCCCACACACGGCCCCACACACGGCCCCACACAGCCCCACACACGGCCCCACACACAGCCCCACACACAGCCCCACACACGGCCCCACACAGCCCCACACACGGCCCCACACACAGCCCCACACAGCCCCACACAGCCCCACACAGCCCCACACACAGCCCCACACACAGCCCCACACAGCCCCACACAGCCCCACACAGCCCCGTCCTGGTGTCCATCTGCTCCTGGCACAGCAAGCGCTGCCCCTCAATAAACACCCATGGCATTCATCTTCAAATGCCCCGGGCCCGTGGAGCTCTATTTAAATTGACATTGATGAAAAAGCAGAGCTTTTCTCAGGTTTCTTTGAGAGGCTTCATAAGAAGGGAATTTAGGATGTTTGAATTGGAAACTCACCTTAACTGGGTTTTTGTAAAGAAAACCATTGAAATGTTTGCTGATTACCTGTGACCCGAGCGGCATTCCAACATGGAAAGACCCACTTTTCCAGCCTTCAATCTACCCCCTTCCACTCTGTTTGCAGAGAAAACACGTGCTGTTTTACCTCTGCAGGTGTAATTAAAATGTGGATTCCCCAGTGTGGATGCATTTCTGGCAGGATGAATGTGCACGGCAATACAGCTTGTTTACACAGAGACGGAAAATAACCATCAGGTGTACCAATGTCCCTTACCGGCCCCAGAGTCCCACAGCACCGACAACCCACCCTCGGGTGGGGAGCAGCTTCCCCAGCAGCTTTGGGACGCTGCAGATGAGGACAGGGCTCCGAGGAGGAGCTGCAGCGCTGAACAAACTCATCCGGCTGTTCCCCGGGCTCGGGCTGGACGTGTCCGGGCCCGGGCTGACCCAGCTCTGCTGGCCGGGCTGTGGGCTCTGCTGGCCGGGCTGTGGGCTCTGCTGGCCGGGCTCTGGGCTCTGCTGGCCGGGCTCTGGGCTCTGCTGGCCGGGCTGTGGGCTCTGCTGGCCGGGCTCTGGGCTCTGCTGGCCGGGCTCTGGGCTCTGCTGGCCGGGCTGACCCAGCTCTGCTGGCCGGGCTGTGGGCTCTGCTGGCCGGGCTGTGGGCTCTGCTGGCCGGGCTGTGGGCTCTGCTGGCCGGGCTCTGGGCTCTGCTGGCCGGGCTGTGGGCTCTGCTGGCCGGGCTGACCCAGCTCTGCTGGCCGGGCTGTGGGCTCTGCTGGCCGGGCTGTGGGCTCTGCTGGCCGGGCTGTGGGCTCTGCTGGCCGGGCTGTGGGCTCTGCTGGCCGGGCTATGGGCTCTGCTGGCCGGGCTGACCCAGCTCTGCTGGCCGGGCTGTGGGCTCTGCTGGCCGGGCTGTGGGCTCTGCTGGCCGGGCTGTGGGCTCTGCTGGCCGGGCTGTGGGCGCTGCCGGACCATGCCCCTGTCTGACCCTGGCAGCCCGGCAGCTCCTCGCAGCTCTGGAGGGTCCTTACAAAGGGAAACGATTGTGCTGCACCGCCCAGGATTATCCATCGGCACTAAACCTGTGCTGGGGTGAGGCCTGCTGGGATTTCCCATCGCCGGCCAGGATTATCGGGGCCGGTCCAGGGCAGCCCCCGGCCCTGCCGTGGAATGCGCTGGGATATTGTCAGCCCCCGCTGCAGGGCCGGCACTGCCGGCTGCTGGCATTTACCCCGGCTTTTCAAACAGAATCACAGCATCCCGGAATGCTTTGGGCTGGAAGGGACTTAGAGATCATCCCGTTTCACTCCTGCCGTGGGGAGGGACCCCCAAATCCACCTGAGCGCCTCACGGGGCCCCTGCAGCTCCCGGGCCCGGCTGCTGCTGCTCCGGCCAGCCCAGCAGGCAGCCACCGGGAGAAGCTGTGGGAAACTGAATTCCGACTGAAGGCAATGCATTAAATCGTTAAAAATCATCCAAATTTATGTGTATGACTGTAGATAGATAGATAAATATTAGAAGAAAACACAAACTAACCAATAAAGAAATGCCATTAGGTATATTTTCGGGGAATTCTAACAGGTTTCTGCCGTGCTGAGAGGAGGCTCCGTGTCGGCAGCATCGCCGAGGGTACGGGAGGCTCCTCAGCCGGGCTCACGGGGGGCTGTAACCGGCTCCTCCCGGGGCACGAATTTGGCACTGAACTCGTGGCCAAGGTGCTGCTGGGCAGGCAGGGGGGCCGCGTGTGTGTCCACCGGCAGCGCACCCACAGCGTCCCCGGTCTGTCCCCGGTGTGTCCCCGGTGTGTCCCCGGTTCTGTCCCCGGGTCTGTCCCCGGTGTGTCCGACCAGGGGGAGGCCCCGGGCACGGGGCTCTGGGATCTGCCAGGGCAGGAGCACGTTCTCCCGAGCCCCCCGGGAGGTGTCCCCTCCGCGGCACCGGAGCGGAGCGGAGCAGTGAGCCTGGGCGGGGGCTCCGGGGGACTCCCGGGGCAGAGGGGCACCGCCACCCCCGCCTCGGCAGAAACGCAGCTCTACCACAGCGTCCCAACCCTCTCCCGGCTGTCTACGAGGGAAAAATGCAAATCAAAAAACCCCTTATTCTATTTAATGCCTCGTGTGCTTGAAAAAAAAAATCACCTTATGATCTGAGAAAATATAATCGCTTCTCCTTCACGTACTCAGCTGCGGAAAGAAAATATGAACATTCCCTGGCGAAGGCGCTAGCGCGGGGTGAAGGCTGGCTATTCCAGCCCTCAGTGTGACACCGGGGACGGGCACAGCCCGGCCCGCTAACTCGGGTTAATGCGCCAGCGAATCTCCCTTTTAATCAAACCCAGGCTGTTCTCACGCGCACTGAAAGCACCAGAAACAACAGCTGGAGGTGACAAGGAGGTGACAAAGCCACACGCCCGGCGCGTCCTGCCCTAGCCGAAGGGTCCCGCAAACGCCCGGCTCTGCCCCGCCGCCTTCCCTCTGCCCGGCATCCATCCCCATCCCCGGCGAAATGAATAAAACATCTCCGACCAGCTCTGGGTAAACACCTAACTCCTCTCAGTGCAAGACCCCGAGGTTGTTCCCCGTGTCCCCAGCACCGGCCGTGTCCCGCAGGGCTCACGGCGGGGCTGATTTAACCCGGGATGGATGGGGGCTGCTCCCGAGACCAGGAAAACTGGGAAGGGCCGGGCTGGGCTCAGCGCAGATTCACCCGAGGGCTCGGCGGTCCGGCCCGATCGGGGTAAAAGCTCTGGCTTCTCTCCGGCAGGAGCACGGGCTGGAGCTCCCGGAGCAGCAGCCCCGGGACACGGGGTCCCGCACTGCCCTGCCGGCCCCCGGAGACACCCCCGAGCCCGGCGCTAATTACCCCGGTCACTGGGAGGCTGCGCCGCTCCCCGGCCCTCGCTCTCCGCCTCTCGTCCTTCCCTGGGCCGCTGCTTTTTATTTTTTTGTCTTAGCAAAATAGCAGTAATTGCATGTTTCGGTGGATGCTCTGTAATTTAACATCCCAACGGAAAACGTGGAGAAGAGACTGGGGAAAAACAAGCGAAAAAATAAAATAAAGGAAAAAAATATTAAAAATTAAATAAAATACAATGCAATGCAATAAAACCTTAAAATAAAATAAAAGGTTTTTTTAGAATAATTTTTAAAAATTAAAAAAAAAAATTAAAAATCCTACCCGAGCAACAAAGCGCCAGAATTTCGTGCTGCATGGCAGCAGCTCAGGAAGAGCATTTTTAAAAAATACCATTCAGGATGCGCAGAGCAGAAGTTAATTAACCTTTTATCAGCAACTAACATATCGTTAAAATCCGAAAACATCCGAATTTGACCAAGGGAAGACCGAGGGTCTGGCCTCTCCTCGCCAGCCGAACCGTCGCGAAAAACGATGGGAGAATCTTCCCGCTACCGCTGCGCTTCGTACTTTCTGTGCAGAGCTGCCTGGAACTTGGTTTTGAATCTCTAACCTGCCTCCGTGGGGAAAAAAAAGCGCCCCACCATTAAAAAAAAAAAAAAAAAAAAAAAAAAAAAAAAAAAAAAAAAAAATCAACCCCAAAGCATTACGTTACTCAGAGCAATAGTCCATAAAATATTTTATTGAAATAAAGTAAATATCTTCGCATTAATAAAACTGATCATAAAATGCAGTTTTCGAATAACTAGAGGCACCACAGGGTTTTAGACAGCGAGTAGATGTGGAAGGTGGGATCCAGTGTCCTCCTGGCCCCCGGGGCCGCCGCACAACTCAGCGGCCGTGGCCGCGCTCCCGGCCCGGGCCCACGGGCGGCCGCTCCGGGCGTCCCAATGTCCGCAGCCCGCGGGCCGGGCTGCCCTCCGTCCGCCCCCTGGGGCCGGCCCGGCGGGGCCGTGCGGGCAGCCCCGGGGCCCCTCACTCCTCCTGGCTGACCTCGGCCGGCGAGCCCAGGCTCTCGGGCGGCTTCTCGGCGTCCCGGGCGCGCTCCTGCTCCGAGAGCTGCTCGCTGCTGGGGATCGAGTTCTTCTTCGGGCGGCCCTTGGGCTTGGTGGGGGACTCCAGGCCGCCCCCCTGCAAAACCTGCGAGGCGAGGAGGGGGCGGAGGAAGGGGACACCCCGGTAAGACCCAGCGGCCCCTCTCTGTCCCGAGCCCCCGAGCGAAGGCGCCGGTGCGGGTCCTCTCGGGCTGCGCCCACCGGGCGCCGAGCGGGACAACGGGAGAGCTCGGCCAGCACCGAGAGCCCAGGAGATGCTGGACCAGGGCCACGGTATTAAAGACCAGGGGCATATTATTATTATTATTATTATTATTATTATCATTATTATCATTATTATCATTATTATCATTATTATAATTATTACTAATATTATTACTAGTATTATTACTATTACCGTCATCGTCATCGTTAGTGTTGTAAATATCCTCAATGTTATCCCTAAATATCCCGGGGCCGGTGTGCAGAAGGACGAGCCCGGGGGCAGGGCTCGGTACCCCACCGAACGCGGACACGGCGCGCCCAGAGGGAGGACTATTAAGAAGGGCCACTTACTATTTTCTTCCATTTCATGCGCCTGTTCTGGTACCACGTTTTCACCTGGAGCTGGCTGAGCCCCAGCGATTCGGCCAGGTCTATTCTGCGGGCGAGAGAGAGAGGAGGTCAGGCCGGCGGCTTTCGTCTGGGACGGCGGCTTCCCGACTTTCTTCGGCACAACGAGCCGGGCCCGAGCTCGGCCGTCTCCTACCTGTCGGGCGTGGAGAGGTATTTCTGCTTCTCGAAGCGCTTCTCCAGCCCCATGAGCTGCAGCTCGGTGAAGACGGTGCGGCTGCGGCGGCCCTTCTTGGCCTTGCCGGGCTCCGGGGGCCCCGGCTCCAGCTTCCCGCGGAGGTGCAGCTCCAGCGGGAGGTGCGGCGAGGCGGAGCCGCCCTGCAGCCCCGAGCCGGCGGCCAGCAGCGCCGAGCCCAGCCCCGAGCAGCCCAGGGGAGCCAGCGGGAACTTAAACACGGCGGCCGGCTCCGCCTTCAGCACGGCTGCGGGAGAGAGCGGCGGTCAGCGGGCAGCGCGCAGGGACCCCCGGGGCTGCCCGGGGAGCAGCCTCGGCAGGGAGCCCCTTCTCCTCCATCCTCCCGAGCCCCCGCTTCCGCCGCCCTACAGGGACACCTTCTACCCTTCAACCGGCACACGCTAATCACGGAGTTACTCGGGGGTTGCGAGTGAAAATATTTCAAATGAGCCCGAAAGCGCTCCCCTCGGTGTCACCCAACAGCCGCCGGAGCCGGCTGGGCTCGGCGAGCAGCGGGCACCGGGCAGGGTTCCCTTCCTGAGAGATTTCGGGAGATTTTTTAACTGACAAGAATTCCTGTCCCGCTCCGTGAGCCGCGGCCTCTGAAGGGGCTCCCGGGGAGCGGGCGGCGAGGCAAACCCGGGGATGCTGCTCCCGCGGGCTGGAGCCGCCTGCGTTCACTTCTCCCCGATCCAGCCCGGCCCGGCCCGGTTCTTGCCGGATCCGCTCTCCGCTCTCCGGGGCTGGGGCCCGCGGTCCTGCTGCGGCCGGCGGTGGGGGAAGGACTTCAGGGGATTCTCTGCGGGGTCTTCTCGGCCTGGCCGAAACCGTCTCTGTCCCTACAGGGCCCGATCCTGCTCCCTCCTATCCCCGCGGAACGGAGCCTTCTATCTGATCCGCTACTGCGAGCACTTCGGAATAGTTCATCTTGAAAATAATACTGATTTCTAGATGTTCTAACGCATGTTGCTCCCGTGCTCAGGGGCTTGACGCTTTGGGTTTTTTTCTCTTAAATGCAGAGAATGAAATTGGGATTCTGCTTTTCTGTTCAGGTCAACGGATGATGAGCTAAAGCTCCGCACATGAAGATGGCTTGGGAAAGTGAAAGCTTTCGCCATCACACATTTAAACATTGGCCTTTAAAATATAGTAAGTAATAGCCTTCAAAATTCATTTAACACTAGCGTTAAAAAAAACCCCAAAATAACAAAACAACAATAACAAAAAACAGAACACCGAAACCAAAATCAACCAAAAAACAAGACGGAACACAAAAAAAGAAAAAAAGGAAACCACTGCAAAAAACTCCCCCAAACAAGAACAATAAAACCAATAACAATTAAAAAAAAAAAAAAACCAAAAAAAACCAAACCAAACCCTAAACCTATTTGAATATGGTAACAAACTGCGTTTGTCCTGGATGCCATATCCGACTGGACAGAGAATGCTGGCACCCGTTAAAAAAAAACAAAAAAACCAAACATGTAATATAATATGGACAGCAATGTTATGTCTTCCATCTTCTATATTATTGTTATATAAAAATAGCATATATTTATATTCTATATATATGTCCGTATATTATATATTTTTATGTTTGCTCATCGGTCGGGTTTCCAGCTCAATCTTTGGCCGCAGGGCCTCTTGCCGCCCCTCGCAGCCCTCACAGACCCTGCCGTTCTCACCTCCTCCAAAAACACAGGGGAAACCCCCAAAACAAAACTACCACCACCGAGAACCTTGTTCCCTGGAATCCGGAGGCCGTTCTGTGCAGGGGCTGCTGGAGCCGCTTCCTTCGGTTTTAGGCCCCGAGCCCCGGGCTGCTGGCGGGGATGCGCGCTGCCGGCAGAGCCCCGCGGGAAGCTTTGTAGGCAGAATTCCCAAGTTTTTCTCCAAGGAACCCGGCTCCCAAAGGCGCTGGAGACCACGGGCGGGCGATGCCTCCCCGTCTGCCGCCCCCAGCCGCCCCCCAGCCGCGGGGAGCCCCCGGCACGTACCGAGGTGGTTGTGGTAGGGCCGGGCGGAGAGCAGCGCCTGCACCCCGAACTTGAGCAGCTCCCCGGCCGGCGCGGCCCCCTTGGCGTCCGGCGGGTCCGTGAGGATCTCCTCGATCATGAAGCTGCGGTAGCGGTGGGAGCGGTGGTCGGGAAAGGCTTCGGCCGGGAAATAGCGCGCGGCGCCCAATTCCAGCGGGTGCTGCATCCTCGGCGCCCCCGGGGCGCGGGGGGACCCCCGGCCGCCGGGGCAGCCCTAGCGCAGCCCCCCGGGCGGCAGCCGGGCAGCGGGGGCTCTGCCCATCGCCCCGCCGCCCCTCCCCTGGCCCTGCGCGGCGGCCCGGAGCCGTCCCCGCCGCCTGCACACGGGGCGCGGCACCGGGCAGCGTCTGTCTCCCCGCCCCGGGCCCGCGGCCGCCGCCTATTATACACGGGCCGGCCGGCGGGGCGGCAGCGCGGCGGGGCAGGGCGCGGGAGGGGCCGCGCAGGAAGGAAGGGGCCGGGGCGGGCGAGTACCTGCAGCGGGGGTTACAGCCCAGCATTTGATCCCCCGCCATATAAAGCAAATTACCCGTTCTGCTCGCTGCGGGAGAGTAGACACCCAAACAAGCCGGGCCCTTTCGAAGCGCAGCCCTGGCCCGAGTCCCGGCCTAATCCTTATGACCATCCCTGTCCCCGTCTCCAGCCCCGTCCCTGTGGCCACGCTCGTGGCCATCCCGTTCCCGTCCCCGCACCGTTCTTCCATCCCTTTCCCATGTCCGTGCCAGCCGTCGCCGCCCTCCCATCCCCTTCCCGGCGGGCTAACCGCGGCCCCGGGCTGCCCGGGCCGATGGAGGCGGACACGGGGCCGCACGGACCCTCGCGGGGCCGCAGCCCCTCGGCACGGGCGGCTCGGGGCAGCCCCGGGGCGGTGTCCGGGGCGGTGTTCGGGCAGCCCGGGGGCAGCGGGGCCGCGCTGAGGGCCGGCACTGCCCGTGGAGGGGCCCGGGCCCGGTGCCCTCAGCCCCGGCTCCCTCCGGGCCTAGGCCAAAGAGCTAACATCTAACAGGAGCTTGGCCCGGAACAAAACCCAGCACGAAGCGGAGCCTTTCACTGGACTTTTAGACCATTTACGCGAACATTTCGCTCGATAGAAAGTGATTCATTCTGCTGTCTTTAGCCCGTGTCACGCACCAGAGCAGAGACCCACGGGCCGCCCCTGCTCGGTACTGCCGCGCTTCGAGCCGGATCCGTGTGCGGGAGCCGAGCTCCCGAAGCCCTCCCGGACCTGCCGGCGCTGGGGGTTACGGGGACAGCGCTCCGGAGAAGCCCAGGCGGGGTTCGGCTGCGCTCGGAGCCGGCCCAGGGCCGGAGCTGCCCACCCGTGACCGCAGAGGGCCGGGAGCGGGGCTCACCCCCCCGGCAGGGCAAGCTCAGCCTCCTTCTGTACCAGTTTGGGCCCAAAAAAGGGGCTTCTGCCGCTTCTCCCGGCTGCTGCGGGGGATGCGCAGGGGAGATGCGGCCCGGCTCCGTTCGGGGAGCCCCAGGCGGGAGGGGCCGGCCCCGGGAGGCCCGGGCTGCCGGCGGGGCAGTGTCCGGCCACCTTCCCCCGCGCCCGTGCGGGCTCCAGCGCTTCCCGTGGGTGCCGTCCGGCCACACGCGCGGGGCACCGGCAGCCACGGCCCCCGCGGACACAGAGAACAGCCCCGGGGGCTCCGCATCCTCCGGCAGCCGCAGGGACCCCCGGCCCACCCGGACCCCGGCCCTGGAACTTGAATGAAATATCGAGGCTGGGGTATGCAGAGGCGTCCAGGGAACTGCGGAGAGCACGAGGCCGCCCTGCTGCTCCTGTCAGCGCTGTTGGAGTCCTGCTGCCGTTTCTCTGTACTACTCACCCCTGCATGCGACAACAACGAATTAATTTATGCTCTGTACTTCACTGCCTGCCCACATAACCTGTTCCATATGGTTACTGGGACTCGCACGGAGCAGCTCCGCGCGGATTTGTTCTGGTTTCTCCACGTTTCTCCAATTTAAAATTCCGCCGCTCGCTCTGTGAAGCACTAGCGGGCTGAACCCCCGTTCGCCGCCCGGGTGCTCCCTGCTGTTAGCGGGCTGTCATTTATTCAGACATCATCTCGGTGTGTGCACCGCCGACGAGAGCGGCGGCTGTGCCCGGGAGCCGCTCTCCGCTCCCGGGGGCAGCAGCGGGGACCGGAGCCCACCGAGATGCCGCCGGGACAGGGACCGGGACCGGGACCGGGAGCCTCCATCCTCTGTCGGGGCCCCGGATTCCTCCCGGGAGTGTCGGGGCAGCCGTGTCCCTGTGCACACCTGCGCTCCGGGGAGCCCCGACCGAGAGCCACAGGAGCCCAAACCAAGCCAAAGTCCCAAATGAAAACCCTCCCCGTGTCGTGGCGCGGCCGCTCTCCCGCCCATCCTCTGTCCATCCGCTCTGCTGGGATCACTCCATTTACAAGGTGCTCCCACGCCAAGGTGCCCGTTTCCTTCGGCCGAGGCCGAAGAGGCCATAGGAGCTCATGCCATGAAACGAGGAGAATAATTATGAGTAAAGTGAGAAGAATTTTGGACACATTGAAGCGAGCAGGCAAATCCACATCGGATTGTTTAAACAACCTCACCCCCGAGAGCAGCGCGCTCATAAACAAATAGCGCACGTAAAAGAAATTACCCACGCCTCCCTGGAGTTTTTTTGTTTCTTTAAAACAAATCGAAGCCCAAGAATAACTGTAAATAATAACACTTCCATCCCCATCCCCGAGCAGGTTAGGATCAGAGCGCTACAGAGCCGGGAGCATTGCCCATTCCCTCGGCATCAACTTGGATAATTTCAGGTTTTATATTCCTCGGGATCCATCTGCGCCGAGGCTGCTCAGGGCAGGCACGGACGCTCGGCGGATCCCACATCCTCCCCTTTGCAGAGCCACAGCCCCCGAGGTGACCGAAAAAATAAAATAAAAATTAGTACTTCTGAAAAAGCTCCTAGTGAAAGATTTCGATGCTGCACTGAAGAAAGAAAGCGTGAACTTCACTATCCAGCCGCACTCACTGCCAGGAATTTAAAAATCGTTGCAAAATAAATCCTGTAGTGAAGAGTACATCAATATTATTATTATTATTATTATTATTATTATTATTATTATTATTATTATTACTTTTACAGCTCCTGAAAATTGTCTAATTTCCTGTACTCTTACAGACCACTTAAACACGTGCTTTTATTTCACATCGATTTGGGCGGTAGATTCGTGCAACCACTTTTATAAAAAGCAGCGTCTTAGAGTGGGAGTCCAGCAAAATACGGAGGTTTTAGGAACCAACCACAAGAACAAGGCCCCACATTTTATGCACCTTTTTCCTCCCAGCAACCAGAATAGAATCATCTTCATTCCTAAAATTACTCTTCGTTTACCGAGGGGCTTTTAAACAGTCTTATTTTGCTGTTATTGTTTTGGGTTTTGTTTATTTATTTTGTTTAGGGTTGGGTTGTTTTGTTGTTTTGTTTTTTGCACGCGGTACAGACTTCATACGACTGCTAGAAACAGAATATTTCTAGAGTTAGCTTTTTTTTTTAAAAAATAATTTTTATACAAGTGTCTTTAAGCGGTTTCAGAAACTATCGATGCATTTCTCCCGTTACGAGGCTCTTCTGATCTTCGTTTTGCAGAAAAGCAGGACGCGTTTTTAAGGCTCCTCTCGCTGACTTTCACGCTTCAGATATTTTGATGTCTCTATTTCGGCTGAGTAACTCAGACAAGGACGACAGTTCCACCCGTGAAAATTTTGCTATGAAAAAGGAAACAAGCTCACCCAGTGATCTAAAATCTTCCTCGGGGTGAGAACACTTTTCCTCCGCTGATTCATGCCCGATTTGACGGGAAGAAAATTTTTCTGAGTTCCCGCAGTTCTCCCCACTCCCACAACCGTAACGGGGAAAACAGTGAAATTCCAACTGCTCTCCTCCTGCATCCCTGGGGAAACATCCCAAGGGGAAATGCGGGGACTCCCCGGGGCAGCCCATGGCCAGGTGCGCAGGGACATCTCGGCTCTCCCGGGGCTCGCCGTGCCCGCTCACATCCCCAACTCCTCACCGGGACCGCGGTGCTTAGTTTAATTAAAAATTGGTGTGGTTTAAAAAATATTTTTTTAAAAAATCTGTACCAAAGCTCTCGATTAATTTTCAACACGACCAATTCGTTGTTTTTTTCTGACCATCACCATCTTTTTAAACTCTCATGAACTGTTCCTGTGTCTCCCATGGCGATGCCCAGCGCCGGGTGCACTCTGTGGGCATCCAGCGCTGCCCGGGCTGCGGGACACGGGGCCCCGGGGAGTGCGGGAACATCCCCCCGGCAGCCCCTGCCCTTCCCCCGGGGGCCCAGGAGGGGAGCCAGGCACAGCCACCTCCTCCCCCAGCTCCCTCCTCACGGCACTTAATATTCAGGAAATCCACAAAGTGCTACGACGAGAGTGGAAAACGTGACATCACGGGCTAATTGGGAAGGAGCGCTCGGGCTGAGGGAATAGCTCAGCCCTGAGTAATAAGTTATGTTTAATGGCCGGGTAAAGCTTCATCAGCTGCCGTTAAACACGTACCCCTCTAAAAACGATTTTCTGCCAGCACCTGGTCCCGTCAGAAAGTCAGGCTGGGGAATTATCTCCGAGTCACCTTCGGAGGACGCAGTCTGGTTTGAGGGAGGGCTGCAGCCCCGTTATTCCCCTGCCCCTCCAGATCCATCATCCTGCTCCGTGCTACACCCACCAGCAGCTCCCACAAAACGGGTGTTCTGTCCAAGCGCCAGGAATCCGTCCCTGAAACTGCTGTTGTCCGAATACGCTCCATTTACATCCATTTAGAGCAGCCGGGAGAAGGAGAAGCTCCCCGAAAGTGTCACCTCTGTCAGCACCACTGCCATCGGGTACCACACACCTGGAGTGTCACACGTGTACCCAACTGTGACACTTCTTCCCGAATCCTTTCATTGTGCAGGGCCCCAAACCAGCACAGACAGCAAGGCACACGCCGCGAAACCCCCTTCTCTCCCCTGCTTTTTTTACAGAAAGGATTTAAAATTTTTCTTTCTTTCTTTCTTTATTTTTACTTACAGTTCGTTCACAGACAAGGGGTGCAACGCTTGGAAATACAAACCAGTCACCAGCCACACACGGGGTTAGATTTCAGGCCAGGCAGTACTTTTGGGACAGCTTCTTCTCTGTGCGCTGATCCCTGGCCGTGAAGGGATCTGCAGGTTCAGAGCTCCTTCCCCAGCCCTGCCAGGAGTGCGGAGGCTGCCCCTAAAACCCAGGAGGAGATGAGAGCAGTGACACCTCTCTTTGGGGACAGCTGTCCCCTCTCTGCCCAGGGCCGCTGTGGCCGGGCGGTGCCGTGGTCTGGGGCTGTGCTCAGTGGTCAGACCAAGCCCCCGCACCAAACCCGACCTGGCTGCCACCAGAGCCACGGCCAGGAGCTGTGCAGGTGACACTGCAGGTGACACCTTCTGCAAATGACGGCACACACATAAAAGAGCGAGTTAAACAGCGGTGCTCTGGGGCAGTAAATGACCGCGCTTCACCTGAGGCAGCCCGTCTGGCTGCAGCGCTCCTTTCCAGGTGATGCAGGAGTTTCAGGTAGAAAACAACGACTTGTCCTTATCACTGTGTGTGAGCTGAAATGCACCCAAGGCCGGGATCCGGGTGGGAAGGAGGGATGCTCTGCTGCCACGCCGGTGCTGTAAACACCCGCCCTGTGCTCAGGCTGCTCCCTGTGCACACGGCTGGCTGCAACCCGACTGTTTATGGTTCATAAAATTAACTTAATGGCTACATCTGTGCAGGGCTGGGCCCTTCGGTTTTTAAAAGGGAAGAAAGAGAGTGAAATCCTTACGCTCTTCAGTTTTATGGTTTGCCTCCAGTCACTTCTGGTTCCCAGGTCTCGAGTGCTACATCAGATCTGGACGATTTGGGTTTATAGATCAGCAGGGAGATGTTTAAATCATTAAACACAATAATGGCTAATTGAAACACTTTATTTAAAAAATAACAAGATATTTTAGACATATTAAAATCATATTAAAACTGGCTTCCCTGTCTCTCAGGAGCACCACTACAGGTAGTTAAACCCCTTATGTTAGAGAGCCAAAAACATAAAATAGCTCTCACTGAAGGCCAAACAATACAAAACAATGAAGTGATGAAGGATTCTTCCAAACCATTCCTTTCAGTGATTCTGCCATATCCAGTAGGTCTTTTATTTTCTTTTCACAGACGGACGGGGACTCTCACAAGGATCTAAGGCCCCTGACCCTGCAGCAGGTATTTCAAATTCTAAGGGAGAAACCCTCGCTGACACTGAAGCCACCAGAAGAGATCTGCCATCCACTTGAGGCGAGATGCGACCTGAGTTTCACATTGCTTACAGTGCAATTCCTACATCTGATACGGCAAATTTCTATTTACTGTGCTCAGAACCGCATTTCAAACCCATATATGGCCACGGCTGCTTAAGAAGTTTAAACAATTTCCCTTTCCGTACATATATTATGACACTTGCAAGTTTTTGGACACTAACACGACATTCCGAGAGCCACTGATAGCGATCTGCCGAGCTCCAGATGGAGCGATTTAACACGGCCGTGCTCATCCTGCCGGGCTCGGAGCCTCTTCCCCAGCCTCTCTCCTGGGCTGGGGTGACCCTGCACCCTGCATCCTACATCTTCACCCTGCATCCCTCATCCTGCACCCCATCCCACAGCCCTGTGCTGCTCCCCTATCGCACATCCCCATCCCATAGCCTGGATCCCATATCCCCATCCCACACTCTGCATCCCACATGCCCATCCTGCACCCTGTCCTGTGCCCTGTATGCTGTACCCCCACCCCTGTCCTGCACTCTGTACCCCTCATTCCCTTGTCCCCCATCCCCGTATCCCCCATTCCCCATCCCCGTATCCCCCATTCCCCATCCCCGTATCCCCCATTCTCCATTCCCGTGTCCCCATTCCCGTGTCCCCATTCCCGTGTACCCCATTCCCCATTCCCGTGTCCCCATTCCCGTGTTCCCCATTCCCCATTCCCGTGTCCCCATTCCCGTATCCCCCATTCCCCATCCCCGTGTCCCCATTCCCGTGTCCCCATTCCCCATTCCCGTGTCCCCATCCCCGTGTCCCCATTCCCCATTCCCGTGTCCCCCATTCCCCATTCCCGTGTTCCCCATTCCCCATTCCCGTGTCCCCATTCCCGTATCCCCCATTCCCCATCCCCGTATCCCCCATTCCCCATCCCCGTATCCCCCATTCTCCATTCCCGTGTCCCCATTCCCGTGTCCCCCATTCCCCATTCCCGTGTCCCCATCCCCGTATCCCCCAATCCCCATTCCCGTGTCCCCCATTCCCCATCCCCGTGTCCCCATCCCCGTGTCCCCATTCCCCATTCCCCTATCCCCCGTTCCCCATCCCCGTGTTCCCCATTCCCGTGTCCCGCTGCGCCAGCGCCCTCTGGCGGCAACAGGACAGAGCGCAGGTGTCCCCGGCCCCGCAGGTGTCCCCGAGTGTCGCCGGGCCGGGGCCTGAGGGGATTCCTGTTCCCATGCTGTGGGCTCAGGCTGTGATGTGGGGTCCCTGTTCCCATGCTGTGGGCTCAGGCTGTGCTGTGGGGTCCCTGTTCCCAGTGCTGTGGGGTCAGGCTGTTCCCAGTGCTGTGGGGTCCCTGTTCCCATGCTGTGGGCTCAGGCTATGCTGTGGGGTCCCTGTTCCTAGTGCTCTGGGGTCAGGCTGTGCTGTGGAGTTCCTGTTCCCATGCTGTGGGGTCTCTGTTCCCAGTGCTGTGGGCTCAGGCTGTGCTGTGGGGTCCCTGTTCCCAGTGGTGTGACAGGCGGGTCCCTTTCAGCACCCGGCAGACACAGAGCAGTGCAGGAGTGAAGCACTCCCCCGCAGCCCCCCGGGGCTAGCTCTGTTTCTTGGGAGGCTTTGGGGGAAATGCTTCGAGGGGACCAGGGCAAAAGATTCCAAAAGAGGCTCTTACCCCCAGGGTTGATCCAAGACGTTTATTCCATACGGGGTGGCGAAGGCAGGAGGGCCAAGAGGCAAGGGCCCAGAGGGTAGGAGGTAAGAGAAGGCCCCAGGAGGTAAGAGGGGACCCAGGAGGCAAGAGGGGACCCCAGGAAGTAAGAGAACGAGAAGAGGAAGAGCAGGACCTTATCAAGGCTCCTGCCAAGGGGGATGGCTGGAACTCAGCCAATTAGGTCCAGAAAGGAAGGAAGGGTCAAACTACAGGGTTGCAAGCTCCAGGGGCTCTGGGGAAAAAACCATTCCCCAGAGAAATACAACACAGGAGCGCCGAGGGCCCCGTGTGGGAGCTGCTTCCAGGGAGCTCCTGAGCTCAGACCCAGCACCAGGGTGATGAAAAACTTTTGGGATTTTTTAAACCACGTCCCAGTTTCCCTGTTCTCCCTCCATCACTCCTGCTGCCAGTGCTCTGCTGAGGGACCTGAGCACCGAGTCAGGAGTGGGAACTCAGGCTTTGCCTCCCTCACTGGAGGGCTCTGGAGTGCCTGGCTCTGAGTCTTCCCTGAGAGCAATCCTCTCACAACCCGTGGAAGAGCCTTGGAGTTTGACATTTTTATAAACATCGACCTTTTTATCCTCAGTGTTTGTTGTTTGAGGAAATCCCTTCTAGTTCTTACTATGTATAACATCTAAAACAATTGAATTAATTCCATATGAGGGTAGAGGGGTGAAAAATCACGTCTATAGCCAAAATAGTTCAGCAAAACTGCACAGCTGAACTATTTTGGCTATAGACGTGATTTTTCTTTTTTTAAGCTGAGGTTTAAGGCTGCCTGTGGTGACTTTGTATTTTGTTTAAACATTGGTGTTAATACTTCATATAGATATGTGCAGCACAGATTACAACAGTATGTGCTGTGTGCTATATAATTTATGAACTATGAAACTTAATTCTGATGTTTTGAGGTTGTGAGTTATAACTAAACAGAATCTAAACAGCCAGCAAATGAAGTGTTTTTTTAGATTGTTTTTTTCTGGATTAAACTGTTTTGTGGGGCTGGGGCAGACAGACCCAAAGCCAAATACTTGCACACTCACCCTCAGCACGCAGAGAGGTCAGGCTTTATAAGTTTCAGTATCTTTTATGTTCTGCACAAGTATAAGCTCTACTGGGGGACTTCCAAAACACAGTTCATCTGGCTAGATTTGTCCTGTGTGTGAGAGGAGGACCCTGGCAACTGAGGAAGGCAGCAGGGAAACTCTTCTGCTCCCCCAGAACTTCAGCTGGAAGATGGGAGAATGGCTGTATGACATCGTGTCAGTCCATAAAATGTCCAGTGCTGACTATGAGCCTGAACCACCACTGCCCTGGGCAGCCTGTTCCAAAGCCTGAGCCCCATTTCAGCAAAGAAAGTTTTTGTAAAACCCGGTCTGAACCTCCCTTTTTGTAAAACCCACACCAGCTCCCCCTGTTGCTTTGTATCTGGGAGAGGAGACTGACACCCACCTGAGCACAGCCTCCTTTCAGGCAGTGACAGAAAGTGATGGGGCCCCTCTGATTCTCCTGTTCTCCCAGTAAATAACCCCAGTTCCCTGGGTGCAGGGGTGAGTGGTGTGTCTCCTGATTCTCCTGTTCTCCCAGTAAATAACCCCAGTTCCCTGGGTGCACGGGTGAGTGCTGTGTCTCCTGATTCTCCTGTTCTCCCAGTAAATAACCCCAGTTCCCTGGGAACAAGGGTGAGTGCTGTGTCCCTCCCAGGCCTGCAGATCACTCTGGAGCATTTAAGCTAGCAGCTTTATGGGGGCAGAAGGAGGAATCCACACCAAGAGTGAACCTGGAGGTGCTGAGAAGCAAACAGGTGAGACCCCTGCCCTTGGGGGGGTTGGCCAGGGGTGAACAGCTCCCCCAGCTGCAGCCAGCCCCATCCTTCCCTAGAGCTCAGTGCCCCATCCCCAGGGCTCAGAGAGCTCCAGGCCATGGCCAAAGCAGCGTGTTCCCCACGGACAGCCCGCGCCTGGGGCTCTATCCAGCAGCTGAACCACCACAAGGGCTGCTGCAAATGACTCTTCTCAAAACCCTCTATTTCACTGGGACACGTTTGGTTGTGTGCAAGGTTTCCCGGGAGATGAAACAGGAGTCAATGACACGGGCTGATGTGTCAGGAGATGGGGTGGGTTGTGGGGGCCTGGCAGCAGCCAGCCCACATCCTGCGGGGAGGACACAGCACACGGCAGGGAGGCACATCTGAGCCATCAGCCTGACACTTCCTTATGGCAGGCTATTTATTTCTTATCATGTGCTTTGACAGGAGTCTCATAAAGTGTTATGCTCCTTCTGTAAGGTCAAAGTCTTGTGACCTTCCGTGATTTTAGAGAGAAGGAACATAATTTTCGAGGGCATGTTTATTATTTCTGTAAACAGTCTGTTTTTCATGCCAAGTGAACAGTTTTTCTGTATGTACTTGGATGACAGCTCAATTTCACTGGCTCGCTTTCCTGACCAAGTCGAGCCTGCCAAAGGTTTTTGATCATGTTCTGGCAAACAAACCAATATTAATAGTTGAGCTGAGCAAATAATTGCCAGAAAACTGCTGATTTCTTTTAAATCTCTTTATTGCTTCCATAATATCCCTGAATCAAATGCAGTTTCCTCAAGTGCAATTACAATTTTAAAGCACTATTTTTTTTATTAAAAGCAAAATCACTCTGTGGAGTCAGAAAAGTCACTTCCAGAACAGTTGGTTGTGACTAAGCATCCTTGATTGTGCTGCTCAAGTCCCCAAAGAACCAAGTGTCCACGTTGTTCCAGCATGACTGCACATGGCTCCTCAGTTCAGCCTCTGGACAGGCAGCTCCCACATCTGTTTTCACTGGCACAGAGCTCCATGGATGGTAGGCAAGCCCTCAGCCAAAACAAATCTGTTTTAAAATCTGAACACTCCACTTCTGCAATATATACCTTCAACCGTCGTAGGCTTTGTAAGTGCACAGTGTTTAAGTGTTCATTTTAGAGCCAAACAGTTCCACCCAGGTGAATGGTGAAAGCAGATTCCTGGAATAAATGCAGTAGGTTACTCCTTCCTCCCCTGCTGTGGTGGTGTGTTAACATCCTTCTGCAAGGAGAACACACACCTTGCACAGGGGAAGAAGAAGGTCTCAGAATTCCTGAAACCCCTCATTTGAGAAAAAAAAAAAATCACCCTAGTCAAAGCTGGACTTCCAAACTTCTTCATCAAACTTCTTCATCAAGTTCATCATTATTTTGAAGTACAGGCACTTGAAGCTGAAAACACTCAGATCTTTTCCCATCACTTTGCCTGTGCTGGTGTAAAATGTGGGGTGATTATTAGCACATAATCATAAAAATTGCTTCAATGACAAGGGTGGGGAAGGTAAACTACAGAAACATCTCCCATTTTGTGAGAACAAACTCTCTTTGAACAACTTCTCACTTGACTTAGTAAACCATCAGAGCTGTAAAGGCCAAAGCAAGGCTTGAAGTTAACAACTGTGAATCACATAAAGACCAAAAAGGTGAGTAAAAGGAAACTCAATACAAAGACGCATAAAAAAGGTCAAGGAAAAATGTGTAGTGCGAACAAGAAAATTCTACAGACTCAGGAGAGGCCTGGTAACTTGGCAGAGGCACATTTCCATATTTTTGGGAGAAACAGGAACCAAATCCACACAAAGTCAAATGAAAGGGTACTAAATGGTCACTACAGAGAGCAGGATTGCACCTGCTGAGCCTGTCGTGCTCTGACATCACAGGCAGTGGCAGGGAGGGTTTCAATGCTCACACTGCTGTGTGCCAAAGGACAGGAGCTGTCACCAACATCCTGCCCAGGCTAAATCCCTCAGAAAACCCGTGGGAGTAGGGATAGATCATTGTCCCCGGGAAAAGGGAGAGTTCCAGCAGATTACTCAGTATCCAGAGGATCCACCAGCTCCAGTGACTCCTGCTTTCACTTGGGATCCCCTCCACACTCACAACAGCACTGCCACATCCCACTGAGACTGTGTCCAGCCCCAGGAGCAGCCTCTCCAGCTATTTTCTCTTGCTGCTGGCTTTGTTTCCTTACATCTGCTGATTATCCCTAGGAGTCTTTTGTTGCCTTCCCACCAGGCTGATGTTCATGGCAAACAAGAGAGATACTGTACAATGCACGATGGGTCTGCATAAACAGTGCAAATGAAAGGCTCCCAGACAAAACCTGCATCATCTCTGTAAAGGCTGTGTTTATGCTGGAAAAGAACACTGCTGTCCTCTGGGAGCCAGCGTGGTGGCAGGAAACAAAAAGTGGAATGAAGTGTTCAGATAACAGAATGATGGAATCACAGAAGGATTTGGGTTGGAAGGCACAATTCAAGCTCATGCAGTTATGGGCAGAGACAGCTCCCACTGTCCCAGACTGCTCCCAGCCCCAATGTCCAGCCTGGCCTTGGGCACTGCCAGGGCTCCAGGGGCAGCCACAGCTGCTCTGGGCACCCTGTGCCAGCCCTGCCCACCCTGCCAGGGAACAGTTTTCTCTTTCTATCTGGCCTAAACCTGCTCCTGACAGTTTAAAGTCATTATCCCCTGTCTTGTCACTCTCTGCCCAGATAGAAAGTCCCTCTCTCCCTTAAAGCACTGGAAGGCTCCAAAATCTGGTGCTCGCGCAAGGGAAGAAAGGACCTCAAGCAATTTGGATGAAAAATGAAGGCAAAATGTTAAAAGTTTTTTACCTACTTTATGGATTATCCCCATACAGTTATTGTTCAGTCACCTGCTTGGCTGGAATGGGGAAATGCTCAGGAAAGCTGGCTCTTTGTGCTGGAATAACATCCCAGGGCAGAGCCCGGGGGGCTTGCAGGCTGCCCAGCAGCTGTGGAGATGGAGCTCAGGAAAATCGCAGATGAAGCCCACGCTGCCCCTCTGCCCCCGGCAGGCCCAGGAAGGCAGGAAGAGGGCAGAACCTTCCCAGAAGAGTTTCGGAGCTGGGAGAGGAGCGGTGCACCGTGTTCCTCTGCCACACGGTGGCACGGGCTGTGTGAAATCAGCTCCGGCAGGAAAGGTCTGGGCAGTCCTGGGGCGGCAGGCTCAGTTTCCCCGGAGCTGTTCCCCCAGTGTCAGCCCGCCCCTGCGGCATCAGAGCCTCGTGGTGCCCCCAGGAGCATCCCCCGACCCCGAGGCACACTTCTGGGAGAGCAAATCTCCCTTCTCCCTTTTCACCCCCGGTGTTTTTCTCACCAGGGAAAGCTCCTTTCCCTGACTGTACCTGGGAGCCTCACTGAGCTTTCTGCTGCTTCTGGTCCATCCTCTGAAATAAACCCCCGTGTCATTCAAAATAGAAGATCTCTGAGCATTCCAGGAGCACGGATTTCTCTGTGCCACGGTCCCGAGGGGCTGTCCCTGCTCAGCTTGTGACAGAGGCAGCCTTGTCCCCTCTGCAGCACTGCATAGGCACAAGTGTTTGTGCAGCTGCACCACGAGCCCAACCAAGGACACGCTGTGATGAAAACCTCAACTTTTTCCTTATTTCAGACAAAAAAAAGAGCAAAGCCAGCATTTATTTTCATGCCTTTGTGGTTGCATCTTTACAACAAAACAAAGCAAGCTTTGTGCTTTCTTCTATGAATTTTACAAATTCTTTGTGAAGCATGCAAAAGATTGTTTATTCATGTAATTATGTAATGATAAACACAAATTTTGGGAATGGATTGCATGGCGTGATCACAGCCGTGCTCAGCCTTCCAACCCCAAGCCGGCCAAACCCTAAACACACGAGAATGAGAACTGATAGAAAAGGCACAAATCTCACTCTGTGGGACAAACACTTAATGTGCGCCTTGCAGTTCATTTTAAAAATGAAACTTGTGAATTTTAATAACGTTTTCTCATAGGCAGACACAGGGAAATCCTCTTCAAGTCTTTTAGAGGAAGACAGAACAAAGAGTCACAATACCATTTTTGTTTTTTTTTAGTTTATAAATCAACTTTATTGTGGGAATATGTTATGCTGCCAAAAAATCAAGACATACTTAAGACACTTCAGCACTAATGGGACTGACATATCTTAAGAAAAAAGCCCCGTGTCTCCTGTGTTGACACCTCCTTCAGCTTAGCAGAAAGGAGCAACAGAATTCTTTTCAGCAAAGTTCCCAAACCTGTCTTTGACTTTAAAAAATGTAAATAAAAGTAATTAAACCCTGCTAGTGTTCAAGTGCTTGATATACTAAGGACACTAATTCTAGGTGCTAATGCACTAATGTGGCTAATGAGAAAGACAAAGAACACAGCCAGAAACCTGTGAGTCCCTTGAAAAGCACAGCTTAGACTTCCCAAGCGTGTCAGCAGGCCAAGAACAGCCTCTGACCCCGGGACAGATGTTCCAACCCAGCTCACTGGTGTGTGCAGAGAGTTATGGCTCTCGCTCCTCCTTTAATCAGCGACTGTATATTCAACTCCAGGATTAAAATAAACCATTACGAACCCATTCTGCCCTGTGTCCAAGACCTAAATGCCTTTCATGCCTATCAAAAACCTTCTGCTGAGCCTCTCAAAGCCCTGCCCGATGCCTGTGTGGCAGCTCCTCGATAAAACCCCTGCCGAGATAAAGCACATGGATGGTGCAGGGGGATGAAGGTGAAACCTTCGGGGTGTCAGTGTGACCACATCTCCACCTGTAGGCACTGATCACCATGAAAACACGGTCATTTGGACATTTTCAATTAAATTCCCGACCTTTAACCGCTAAAATCCAATGGCCCACGATTAAGCATTAAACCTTGTCAGTAAAACAGCGTGAAAATATTCACACAGACACACCCAAACACACAGACTTGCAAACACACACACACAGACACACAGAGACACACACACAGACACACAGTGACACACACACACAGACACAGAGACACAGACACACAGTGACATACACACACAGACATACACACGCAGACACACAGAGACACACACACAGGTGTCACACACACACACAGACACACAGACACAGAGACACAGACACACAGTGACATACACACACAGACACACACACACACACGCAGACACACAGTGACATACACAAACAGACACACACAGACACAGAGACAGACACACAGATACACACACAGACACACACAGTGACACACACACAGAGACACACAGACAGACACACAGATACACACACAGACACACACACAGACACACACACACAGACACACAGACGCAGTGACACAGACACACACACAGACACAGACACACACACACAGTGACATACACACACATACACACACAGACACACACAGACACACACAGACACACAGATACACACACAGACACACAGATACACACACAGACACACACACACAGACACACAGTGACACACACACACACAGACACACACAGAGACACACAGACACACACACACACAGACACACACACAGACACACACAGACACACACAGACACACACTCAGACACACACACACACAGTGACACACACACACAGACACACACACACAGACACACAGACACACAGACACACAGACACACACACAGACACACAGACACACACACAGACACACACAGACACACACAGACACACACACACAGTGACACACACACAGACACACAGACACACACACAGCACACACAGACACACACACAGACACACAGACACACACACACAGACACACACACAGACACACACAGACACACACAGACACACACTCAGACACACACACACACAGTGACACACACACACAGACACACACACACAGACACACACAGACACACACACACAGACACACACACACAGACACACACACACACACACAGACACACACACAGACACACACACACAGACACACACACACAGACACACAGACACACACAGACACACACACACACAGACACACACAGACACACACACACACAGACACACACACAGACACACACACAGACACACACACACAGACACACACACACCCGCCCTACGCCGTCAGCTGCCGCTCTCTTTCCCCGATCCCGCCTTCCCGAATCCGCTCCATCCTCCCCCGCATCCCTCTCCTGGCTTCCCGTGCTCCTGCCTGCCCCGAGCCCGATCCCCCCTTCCCGGGCCCGCTGTTCCCGATCCCGCTGCCCCTCGATCCCGCTTTATCCCAGTCCCGACCCCACTGCCCCCCGACCCTGCTGTTCCCGATCCCGCCATTCAAGATCCAGACTCGGCCGGTCCCGACCCCGCTATGCCCGACCCCGCTATGCCCGGTCCCGATCCCGCCGTTCCCGATCCCGATCCCACTGTTCCCGATTCCGCCGTTCCCAATCCCGACCCCGCCGTTCCCGGTCCCGATCCCGACCCCGCTGGTCCCGACCCCGCCGTTCCCGATCCCGCTATGCCCGGTCCCGATCCCGCCGTTCCCGATCCCGCTATGCCCGATCCCGCTATTCCCGGTCCCGACCCCGCCGTTCCCGGTCCCGCTATTCCCGACCCCGCCGTTCCCGATCCCGCTGTTCCCGATCCCGCCGTTCCCGATCCCGCTATGCCCGGTCCCGATCCCGCCGTTCCCGATCCCGCTATGCCCGATCCCGCTATTCCCGATCCCGCCGTTCCCGGTCCCGCTATTCCCGGTCCCGACCCCGCCGTTCCCGGTGCCGCCTCCCCAGTGCCGGGCCCTCCCCGCGCATGCGCAGCGGCGCGGGGCGGTGCCGGCGGAGCGGCGGGAGCGGCCCTGCAGGTGAGGTGTGTCCGCGCCCGAGCCCTGCACAGCGCCCGGAGCATTCCGAGCGCCCCGAGCCCTCCTGACAGCGCCCCGAGTACCCCATAGCGCCCCCAGCCCTGCACAGCGCCCGGAGCATTCCGAGCGCCCCGAGCCCTCCTGACAGCGCCCCGAGTACCCCATAGCGCCCCAGCCCTCCATAGCGCCCGGAGCATTCATAGCGTCCCGAGCCCTCCTGACAGCGCCCCGGGTACCCCATAGCGCCCCGAGCCCTCCGCAGCGCCCCTCACAGCGCCCCCAGCCCTGCACAGCGCCCGGAGCATTCATAGCGTCCCGAGCCCTCCACAGCGCCCCTCACAGCGCCCCCAGCCCTCCTCACAGCGCCCCCAGCCCTCCTCACAGCGCCCCTCACAGCGCCCCTCACAGCGCCCCTCACAGCGCCCCTCACAGCGCCCCTCACAGCGCCCCCAGCCCTCCTCACAGCGCCCCTCACAGCGCCCCCAGCCCTCCTCACAGCGCCCCCAGCCCTCCTCACAGCGCCCCCAGCCCTCCTCACAGCGCCCCTCACAGCGCCCCCAGCGCTCCGCAGCGCCCGCAGCATTCCTAGCGCCGCTCAGCGCCCAGCCCCGCCGGCGCTCCGGGCCGTGGGGCCCGGCTCCTCCGTTCAGGATGAGACCCGCCGCGGCCCCGCTCGCTCTCGGGGCTCCTCCTGCCGCCCGCGGCCGTGCCCGGCACCGCCTGTGGTCCCGCGGGGGATGTGCGGTGACACAGCCCCTCTGCCACCCGCTGCTGAGCAGTCACAGAGCCGAAGCGCAGCGGCCCAGGCTGCTCTGGCGTTAAAGGGGCTTTAAAGCCCATCCCGTGCCGCCCCTGCCATGGCAGGGACACCTCCCACTGTCCCAGGCTGCTCCAAGCCTTGTCCAGCCCTGGGCGCTGCCAGGGATGGGACTGCCACCCTCTGAATCGCAACCTCAAAATGCTTTCTGTCTAATAAATGATCTGTGTGGTTTTTCTTTGGCAAAGGCCCACGGCTGTCAGGGAGAGAGAGGACCGTGAATGACAGTGGGGTAGCACGATGGAAACTGCTTTTCCCCTTCTCAGCAGTGTCTACATGTTGTGTAGTGGTTGTACTCCACCTCTGTCATCACTCATCACCCTGAACAATGCATCTCAGTCAGTCCCACTGAGAGACCTCAGTGCACAGGTCACCACTCAACAGTGACTTTTAGCTGTGTCTGTTACTGCTTTTGGCTACAGACTGTCACTGCACTCTTCATAACAGGAAGTTTATTAATATATTAATAATCTAGACTTCAGTGTTTTCTCTTTGCACAGATCCCTTACTTTTGCTTTTCTCAAGAGGTGTGTTTTTGGGAGTCCTTCTCTCCACTGAGCAACACCGAGCTCCACATCTGTGGAGGAATTAATCCCAAAAGAATGTGTACAAAATAAATGTGTTTGCACTTTTGTATTGCTTGAAAGCATTTTCAGGCTGTGATTCGGGGAATCCCTGGCAGTGTCCCAGGCCAGGCTGGACAGGGCTTGGAGCAGCGTGGGACCTTGGGAGGTGTCCCTGCCCATGGCAGGGGTGGCCCTCGATGGGATTTTAGGTCCCTTCCAACCCAAACCATTCTGGAATTCTGTGATTTTTTTCCATCTCTTGTTTCCATCAGTAGTTTATGTGAGACATAGAGAGCACCAGCATGTGTAAGGCAAGATGGAGTGAGAGAGGGAGACAGTCTGCAGGGCCAGCTGCTGTGGGAGTATCCCCTCGGATAGAATTAGCAGTATAATCCTCTCTCGTGATGTACTTGCTTGACTGGACACATAAACCGACCTGAAAAGTGCTTCTGCCACATGTTTGAGTAAATATTTCACTTCATTGTAAAGCCAGTTTTACCATGATGACTGTTTTATTTGCTAGCAGTAAAATTTTAAGTGAGAGGAGTTATCTAGGAAGTGGGAAATCTGACATGGAGAGGTAGTTGTCTCATAAATCAGAGCTTTCCTTTTTATAGCTAGATCTAGTTTAAGTGGTTCTACACTATTTTCCCAGGTGTGTAGTCACCTTTTGCACTGTAAGTCCATTGAATAACACCTGATACAATTCTTCAGTTTTGGAAATGTCTTTTGAGTTGGAATTCTCATAATACTCTGCTGCCTTTACCTAACATTTCACTACATTTTGTCCTTTACTGGAAATTTTAGGTAACAGTGGAACCAACAGAAAAAGAGAGACTGTCAGAAGCAGAGATGATGAAAGAGGACAGGGATCACAGGTGGGCTGCTGCTGTGGCATCTCATTAAGCAATTAAATGTGAACATTTCTCTCACAACTGTAACACTGCTGGTAAAGTTGAGGTCTGCCAAAGGCTTTGACTCTGCTTTTGTGATTGATTTGTGGTGGTACAGCATTATGCTTAATGGACAGAAAAAAATTTATCTGTATATATATATATATATATATATATATATATATGTAAAGTATCTAAAAGCAGAACTTATAGAAATTCTTTAATAACATGTGTACAGCTGTAAAGTTACACAAAGCTAAAGCCTCCCCTGCAGTGTTTCACTACAGGCTGAAGATAAAGCAACATTATTTGATTTTTATGATCCAAGCTATGAGAAGAGCAAAAAGCAAAAGGAGACGCTGGAAATGCCCAAAGCCAGCGAGGAATCCAAATACAGAGTTTGTATTAAATGAAAATGAATCTTAGGCTTTATTCAGCTTTAAGTTTTAGGATAAAGCGATGTTTTGATTCTGTGTATGTGCCACTGGAAACAGTGCAGTGCAGGCAGTGGTCAGACATTCTAATTGGCAATTTAGACACTTTTCTACCTGCCTAATCAGATAAAGCTGTACCTAAGGTCACGGGACAGCTGGATTTGCTGCCTCTGCCGTGAAGGAGCCATGAAGCAGCTCCTGCAGTGCAAGAGAAATAAGCTGCCAGAAGCCCAGTGGTCCTGTTCTACTTACCTAAAAAGCTTGTTAGTATCTCTGAATGGCAATCATAGTTCTGCAGAATTTTCCAGAGAACTTGGGATTCTTCATTTGTTGAAGCAGGAAAATGCCAAGCCTAGAGACATGAAAATTGCTAATTTCGTCATTAGCATCCCACCTACTCTGTATTCTTTTCTTGGAAATGGCAAATGATTTCAGCCTGTTGGTTAATTCTCCCAAAAGGTCACCCTCAGGTAGCACAAAGCCTTGTTCTGACTCAAGCACAGTGACACGGCCTGTTTAACAAACACGTTTGGCACTGATGCCTGGAATTAGCCAAACTCTGCAGAGCACTAGAAAAAAAATTGTTCTTCAGCTGAACAAAGTGTCATCAACTGAAGAGTACAAATGTAGGAACAGAGGAAGGTGCAGCCAGCAAAGCTGTGACACCTAGAACTGGACAAAGTAAGGCAGAGGCTGTTGCACCAGGAATCCAGACTCTCCAAGGATTAACCCCCCTCTGGAATCACATAGTGTTCTATTGCCCACATGGAAATAAAACTTAGGTTTGTCAGTGACAGCTTCTCAAATCTGAACATTCAGAACTTCCCCCAAAGAGTATGCTTATATTAAGAATTTAATTAATATTTATTAGTTATCTGAAGCTGCTCTTTGTTCTTTAGTCAACTAAAATGATGCCAGCTTCCTCCAGTTCCTCCTACAAAATGTTTTGCCAGATGCTCCATTTGTTAACACATTTCTGTGTGCTGACACTTGGAAAATACATGTGTCCCTTTACTCATAATTCACAGATTCAGATTTCTAGAGCCACTTGTGTAGTGAGTGAACAATGTGAAACCAAGGAGTGCTGCTGTGGGGCTGTTTTGTTGTGTGAATTGACAGGTAACCAAGGGCAACCCTCCAAGCACAGCCGAAATGCAAAGAGCAGGTTTAGTTCCCTGTACAATATATATTTCATTGTAGCTGACCTCCGAATCCCTCCGGAGACACACACACATGAATGCCTGTTGACTTGTCGCTGCTAGGAGATGAGGTGGACAGGAAGAGCAGGGTTGGGAGACTCAGCTGTTAGAACATCGGGTTGCGGCCTGTTTGCCTCAATCCCTTTAAAGGCCGGGCAGACCTTTAAAAAGCACTTCAGGGATGATTATCTGCATAGTCCCCGAGGCACTCCTCACACAGTGTAGGTTAAGAAAAGACCGTTGCTGGCTCCTCCCAGATTACTGTCCCAGATCCGATTAGGCACAGGAAACACCGGGGGAATTCATTCAGCTTCTCCTCTGTAAAACGTGACTCCCCTGCAGCATGTTTCTTGGGGCTGATACTGCAGCAATGAAGGGATCAGCACTCACTCATTCCTTTTGCAGGGTAACAGGTAAGGTGTTACACTGAAATTACTAAGACTATTACAACTCATGTAAATTTACTATGGTTTTTACTGTATTAGATTTAAAAAGAATTTCTCTAACTTGCAGAGAGAATTTTTGAACTTGCACTTCAGAGTGCTGTCAGAATGCTGACAATTACTGAAAGTATTTCATTCTTCTGTGTGAGGAGACTGAGAGTCTCTGGGTAAACATGATGCTCATGATCAAGGGTCTCAGAGCCACCATTTGTGTTCGTAGAACAGTTAACAGATTCACTTTAGCCATCTCCTTGATGAGTCTCTCATAATTACTGCCTGCCAGCCTGGTCAAGGTAGTTTCAAATACCTTCTGTTAATTCTTAGGTTAGCACTGCCACAGAAAGAGGGGGTTTAAATAACATGCCTCAAGTCAATTGAGAGACGAGTCCATGGGTTTAGCTTGTAGTTTCTTGCTATTTATGTCAAAAAATATATGAAGAGCAAACACTGAATCACCAAACCAGCATCTACATAATCTTTTAATGAATTATATTCTCTTGTCTCTTTTGTACATGAAAGCATCCTTTGTAAATATCAAACTTGATGATTAAATGACATTCACCTTTTACTAAGACAGGTAGGGAATATTTTTCTCCCAAAGAGGGTAAAAGACATGTAGAAATAACAAATCCTTTCTGGTTGTGGTTCCAGTGGAGTTTCACAGCAGCTGTACTACCATTCTGCTGTGTAAATAGAGTATAACTAAACTATATGAAATTTCATTTACATTTTTTACCTTAGTCTTCTCTCTGTCCTTTATCCGTGTGTTCATTTGCTTTTCCAGTATTTTGGAGTTTACGTACAGGTAGTAAACATTTCAAATTTCAAATAATTGAGCTTTTTAAAGCACCTTGGGAGTGTGCCTACTGAAAGATGCGTGCTCAGTGCTAAACTGCCTTCCAGACCATGGTTAAATTGTAGCTTAAGCATCCATGAACTATCTGTTCTCAGTCAGCTTTTTCACTGGTACAGGCATTAGAACAACAAACTTTGCATCTTGTTTCATTAATCATAATTGTCAAGTTTAGAAAAAAACCCCAGTTACCATCATTTTTTACAAACCTTTAGAAATGCTTTGTTATTCCTGGCAATGTTAAAATTAGATAGTCTGTGGTAATTTAAAACACAATTTCATTTACCAGTGCTTCCTGTACCAGTGACTAACCATGTCTCAGCCAATTTAGAAGACTTTTTGCTAGAAACTCTCATGATCTGCCAATCTTAAAGCATCAGATTCAAAGCCTGAATTGAAAGACGAAGTTATAATTTAGTAGCTCTTAACCACTTCATTAAATCTATCCAGTCCTTGCTACACTATCCTATTTTTACTTAGTCTTAATCATCGAAGTTATCTTTAGTTATCTGCCTGAAACATCTCCATTAGTGCAGTTTACAGGATTTTGCATTTTGGCAGTGAAACTTTATCCTGTGTGATCTTATATTTAGACATTCTGTTGACTTCTGTGGGACTGCTCACAAAAGCAAAGCTTCTCAAGTACTTGCAGAATTAGGCCACAGGAAATTTTAGAGGTGTTAGCCAAGTGCTTAGGTACTAAGCTACCCTCACCCCTACCTGCAGCGAGCTGACTGTGTTCCTTTTAAATGTGGGTGCTGGATAGTTACTTACATGCGACTGCAACAGGGAGAGAACAAATTCACTTTAGAAGACAAGAAAATAGTAAGAATAACCTCAAATCTCATGTGACAGGCCTAAGCATCAGCATTGCCTCTACTGTATGACTATATTTAGGCTTAAAATATTTTTTCCCATATATTGACATTTTAAAATTGAAAACTTAACAGATTTTTTTCATGTCAACACATACAGGTGATCTTTTAAAGTGTGTGGTCTGCTGTGGCATCCTTATTTACCAAAGCCACAGGAATTGGAGATTTGGGCTCTCACTATTCGTGGAGAGGTGCACAGGGGCGCAGTGGGAGCCTTACAATGGGATTACTGTCCCTGCTGGCAGCTACACTGCCCTACCTGGAATCCTTCCAGCTGGGAGCGCAAGCTCCTCTCTCTGGTTGAAAACGTCTTCTGAAGTAAAAGGTAGCATTTGCATTTATTAAATAACCATCCTCATTGCCAAGATAGAGTGAGACCAGCATCTTGTCTCCTCACTTTTTAGCTGTATAATTGTTCCCTGGCTGCTGCAATAATGGACATTGCTCCTTTCTGGAATAAAAATTCAGCCCAGCCACTGGAAGCCACTGGTTTCCAGAAGCTGAAATACCAGACAGGGATGTTTTTGTGACAAGGCAGAGCTGTTCACTTGCAAACCCCGCTGCTGGTTTGCTGGGTCCGTCCTGCAGCCGGCTCCTGAGAGCCAGTGAGGGATGGTGCCTGTGGAAGGAGCAGGGAACTGCCCTTGGGATCCCCGATGGCCCAGCTGTCCTGCTGCCTGCGTGGCGCCCTGCTGCTCCACTGTCACCTTACCCAGAGCCTTTATTCCAGAGGGAATGGCCGCGGGCAGGGGCCTTCACTGCTGGGGGGAAGGTGCTCCACGGCACGAGGAGCCCACACTTTTCCCTGCAGGAAAGGCACCCCTGCATGTGCAACAGTGACCGGGACCCGCCAGCTGCCGTTTTACCAAATGCAACACGTGCAGCGAGTGCAACAGGAGACAAAAACTCCTTCTGGTAGAAATTGTTCAGCTCGAAAGTGGAGGAGAGAGAAGGCAACTCAAAACTGCATACAGACATCAAAGCACGATTCAAACCCACGGCTGGAGGGGACCTCCTGAAATACCCCGAGCACTTGGCGTGAGGATTCCAAGAGATTCCTTGAGCACTGTGGCCCTGCCCTTCCCTTGTGCCAGCCGACAGCACAGGCACATTTCCCGGTGTTTGGTGTTAGGAGCCTCTCGCTGGATGGCACCGCTGCCTGTGCTGGAACAGAGACGGGACTGCACCGCAGGGACACCGGGACAGGATCACTGGGACAGGGACCCCGGGCCAGGGACGGGACTGCACCGCAGGGACACCGTTCCTGTCCCTCAGGGACCGTTCCTCTCAGTGGCTCAGGGAGCTGGGATTAGGGGCGGCCTCGTTGCTGTCATGGCAATAGGAATCACGGCGGAGATAAAGCAGCGGAGCCGATTAAGGCGATATCGTGGCTGCCCCGCGGGACGTGACTCGGATCCGCAGGCGGCGCACGGGCACCGTGACCTGGAACAGCGCTCCGGGCTGTGCCCTCCGCACCTACCCGGCGTTCAGGGGATGCGCAAAACGCTGAAGAACGTCTGCAAAAACCAAGAATATCCGGTACAGAGGCGAAGCAGGAGAGAGCTGCTGCTGCTCATATTTTTTACCTCGAGCACCCTTTTTATCGGTGCAGGAACATAATGCCCCTCTGTAGGAAGATCAGCACTGACGTGTCCCAAATTACCCCCTTACATCTGTTAGAGAGAGTGCAATGTAACTCAGCAAAGTCATTCGTCACAATATTACTAACTTTTCAGAAGTAAATGTAAGGGAATTACTCCCGTTGTTCACACTGAGCAATTTAAAACAGCTGTCAGTCAAGTTCAGCAAACTGAAAGGCACAGACAAAACATTCAAGTCAGTTGGGCAGCACAGGAATTGTAGATTTGGTATATAAATGAAATAAAAATCAGTTAGACAACAAAGAAACGCAGAGATCACCTCTGCCACTTAGAAGAACCTTGCTAGTAGTATTTTGTCATACTCCAAGTATATTCTCTTCTGCATGAACCTCCATCTCATCCCTTTCCAGTTAAGAGTTCTTATCAGCCTGATTCTGGGTTAAAAAAAAAATAAATTAGATTATAGAAATATCCCTGATATTTCATCTCTTGTTTTTTATAACTTGAGTACAAGGAAATGGGAGAACTAAATAGTCATAGTGGTGGTGATTCTGCTGCCAATATGATATCTTTTTCAAATGTTATCTGGACAAGCTATTAAGAATTTTTAAGACAACTTTCTGAGAAATAGAAACCAAGAATTTTTGTTAATTCAGCATTATTAACTCAAAAAAAGAAATTCTGGGGATAAAATTAAGTTCTTCCTGTAGGGTCAAAGTTTCCTCTGATAATGGAAGTCATCGCTTAGTAATTTCAAAATCCACTGGAAAAAAATAGAGGTTCTGGGGCTTCTCTGAATAGAATAAAATTACATGAAGGTACTTTATTAAAGGATTGACTTTTCAGGATACAGAGTCAGATGGTCAAGTAGCTGGGTAGAAACTGCTCTAGATACTCTTTTAATCTTTATTCAGGTTGTTCCTAATTCATATTCTGTGCATCTCTGAAGTTTCAGAAGGCTTTTTGTCTTTCACTGACAAATGTAATTCTCATCCCTTTGCGAGGGCTGGTGCAGCTCTGTGAAAAGGATCTTAATGTGGATTTGTGATCTGTTCCCACCATTAAGCATCTTCGAAAGAACAGAGCTGCACTGGGTGACTTTGTGGAATAAAGGCCATTAGCATTGTTGGAAGAATAATTTATTCAAGTATGTGGTAGATAATACAATATCAGAATGAATAATATAATATCAGAATGAATAATTTTAATATTTACTACAAAAATAATTATGCAGAATTAGAGATAAAAGCTGGACAATGAACAGCAACAGTTAGCACCACACAGGCCTGTTGTATCTCCTAATCCCCACAGGACTCCTGTATTTTCATACATTTTTTTTTAGTAAATCTGTCTTTCAAAACCCTATTTATGCTGCTGAATCCTAATACTGGTTTTTCAGACTTGGGAACCCAAGGTTTGTCTATTTAGCAAAGATTCTATAGTTAATGATGCAGCAGAGACATGCTTAGTTTGGTATAAAAAAATGCTTTTTTTGTTATGCCTGCAACTGTTTTCCTATAGAGGTAAGAGAAACAGGAAGGTGATTTACACTGAGTAAGAATTTCCACTCAAGAGCCATGCAGAGGATTTATTTAAACATCACAGTGACTGATTACTGTGTTCATATTTACAGCTTACTTTATCTTTCTGTCAGATAGAAGGTCTTCAGAGCAGAAGGTCTTCAGAGCAGGACCTACCTTTTATCTGTTTCTGCCTGGAGAGAGTCCTGGGTTCAGTTGTCTTAGAGGAGAATCAGACAGATGTGGTTCCAAACCCCAGGAGTGCAGGGAAGAGCAGCGAGGGCCTGTAGATTGTAGACAATCTGTCTGTCAAGTACTAGCCCCTGCCTGACTGCTCAAATCTTCAACCACTCCATAACCAGGAGCATGTGGCTTTAGGCTGCAGGTTTTGAGCTTCTGCTGTAGGTTTTCAATTAATATTTTCTTGTTTCAACAGGTACTGCAATGGCTGCAGGAGTTTTGCTGCAAAATGAGCAACCATACTCCTCGCTGATAGAGAGCAGTGTGTATCTGGCAAATATGAGTTCAGGTAAGAATTTGTCTCTGATCTGCCATTCATCATGAATGCTCAGAACAATTCTGGAAAAGAAACCCCACCAAATTAAAACAAACAAACAAACAAACAAACAAACAAAACCCCACAGAAATATTATCCATGCTTTTAAACTTAGAATGTCACTAACAAAACCAAACTGCATTATTTCATCAACATATCATGGTGATAATATGTCGATCTTTTCTGTAATTTTCATTTTGTCAGATCTCCTAATGGAAGAAATGATGCCATTTTTGTAATGAGAAACTGCCTAGCTCTCTGAAAATACAAACTTGCCTTCAACAAAACTCCCCTTACTAATTATTTAAACTTTACAAGATGCAATCCTTTCTTACTATTTTGGGTGACTGTTTGTTTGCAGACCTGCTAGATTCAGTAGGGAAATAATGATGTGCAGCATTTTATTTTCCTCGCTTCTGTCTCCACTTTCATTTAATACATGCTGAGAAGTTTCTGGGAGGAAAAAAGAGAAAAATAATGAAATACAAGAAAGGAATGTAGTTAATTAGAAATTATTCTTCACATTTCTTGGATACAGGTATCATTTGAAATAGCCTTTTTCATCTCCTTTCTCTTCCACCCAACCCCCAAAATAATAGCATATTTACATGTTTCCTCACCTGTTGATAGCAGCTCCACTGATGAATGAAGAGCCAAGGGTTTGAACATTTCTCTTTCCTCACATGATATCACTGCTGATATTTCAGGCCTGGTACCCCAAACCAACACTGCCACTCTGTAAGAGCTGGGGAGCAGCAGTCAGAGGTCAGGCCCTCAGTTCCTGGTCAGTGCTTGGAAGAAGCAGATTTTTGCCTGGTGAATTTGTCCCAGAAGAGAACTTCCTCTTATGCAAATTCCTCTGTACAAGTTACTGGTTTTGCTGTACAAAAAGAAACACAGATGTATTTTAGGAAAATGCAATGCGATTAATTTGTTTATTGACCAGGATAAAGTGGATTTTCTTGATTTCCCCTTTCAGTGCAGTCGGATGCACAGACATTGGGATGACAGAGGCTTTTTACATCACTGTAATCCATTCTCCACACAGTTGCTTTTCCGAGTGCTGCAATCTTTCCGGCCACCTCATCCTCCTGCTCAGCATGCTGGAAGCCAAGTGGGAGGCAATTTGCCACCTCATACCTACCTTCAGAAGCCTGAAGCACTCAGCTGACACACCTTCTCCTCCTCATGATCTGCTTTCTCCCAGGCTGCAGGGTTAACAGCTTTGCTTCATAAAAAAGCTGCGCCCTGAAAAATAAACCCAGCCTTTTGTTTGGGATAACAAATTGTGTTTTGTTAGAAGATGTGAATGGTCCAGGCAAACAGTCTACAATTCATCATGTACTGAAGCATTTCAGCAGGAACACACTAATCCCAATCATTATACAGCTAAATGATGCATTTTGGAGCAGCGAAGTGGAGGAGGAGAGGTGGCTGTGGAATGAAGAACCAAGAGGTGGGGGAGTATAATGTGCCTCCTTACAGATCTCTCAGGAGGCAGAGCCTCCAGCTACATTTTGATTGTTCTGTTGAATGGAGTATTTTGTGTCTTAGCGAGTTCTGAATGCCTGTTATTGAGCAGGAACTAAATACTCCCATTGTTTATGACAAACATTTTGGTTGTTCCCGGCGCGTTTTGAAAATTACCTACTTGCCATGCAACTATTTCCATCAAGCGGTGGAACAGTTTGTCCCGAGCAGACGCAATCCCTGTGTAAAGGAGCAGCCCGGGGCTGGCTGGCAGCGCTGCCTGCATCCCCCGTTACCATGGCGACAGCTCAGCCCGGGGACCAGCTGCCGAGCGCGCCCGGGGATGCTCTGCTCCGCTCCCGCAACTTCAGCGCGGAGCAACTTCCCATGCGCTCAGAGCGCTCCGGGCAGCGGGGCCGGGCGGAGCTGGGGCCGCGCAGCCATGCAGCCTTCCCCCCGCCGCCGCTCGGCCGTCAGCATCTTTAGCCATTTCTTCCAGGGGCGGAGGCATTCCTCCTCCGATCCCCTTCTCCGCCTCAGCCAGCGCCGCCGCAGCTCCGTGGTGGAGCTGCTCTCCTCGTCCACGCACCGGGTCATGGTGGCTCTGTCGTCGCTCAGCCCCGAGGAGCTGGATGGAACTTTTCCTGAGAAAAAAAGTAAAGTACTTTTCATTGAGGCTGTTAGCAGTTCTGGGTATTTTCTCGGTATTACTATACTTTTGTTCTGTATTTTTTTATGTGTGGATAAAATAGTGGGGTTTAATTTTCTTCCTGTATTTTGTATTTTATATTTTGCTCACTGATTCCTTATTCAGATGTTAATACATGCTTTTTACTCTAACGGCTTCGTTATAAACAACAGGTAAAATAGAAGCACACAATCGTGCATATACCAAGGATATGGTTAACTATTTTGGATTTCAGGTTGAAGAGAAGTGTGACTTTTTTTCAGCTGCTAAGGATGTCACTCACTTCTAACTTCATCAGAAAAAACACCTGGCAGTAATGCAAGCAATTTTTCCCCCTCAGACTTCTTACTTGAACAAGGAGCCTGAACCACATCCTGCACGTTGTGATGGTGCCAGTGAGCTGGCCATAGGGCTGAGGTGGTGATGGTGCCAATGAGCTGGCCATGGGGCTGAGGTGGCCATAGGGCTTGAGGTGGGGTCTGTCAGTGAGCTGGCCATGGGGCTGAGGTGGCCATGGGGCTGAGGTGCGCTGTCAGTGGCCATGGGGCTGAGGTGGCCATGGGGCTGAGGTGGCCATGGGGCTGAGGTGCACTGTCAGTGGCCATGGGGCTGAGGTGCCCTGTCCCTGGGCTGGCCGTGGGGCTGACACCCACTGGGGTGTGTCACTGGCCATGGGGCTGACTGTCTCTCTGTGTCTGTGTGCAGGGAGCTCGAGGCGCCCCACGGCCAAGTACACGAAGGTGGGCGAGCGGCTGCGCCACGTCATCCCTGGGCACGTGCAGTGCTCCATGGCCTGCGGCGGCCGCGCCTGCAAGTACGAGAACCCCGCGCGCTGGGCCCAGCACGAGCAGGCCATCACGGGCCTCTACTCCTCCTGGTGAGCAGCTCCACTCTGCACAACGCCTGGGCTTTCCAAATCAGCTGCTCAGTGTAAAACATAACCACAGTTTGATCTGGAATTAGAACCTGACGTGGTGGCTGTCGTATGCAGCCCGGGAAAGATGATGAAAGGTTCCTGTTGACTTACAGTGATTTTGGTTCAGATCGCAAAGAATAAATACCTGTCTGTCATGAATTATAAAAAAAAAACAAAAAAAACCAAACTGTTCTGGGCTACTAAGGATTAGGATGCAAATTAGTTAAACATGTTAATAATGGAATTGAAAAGTAAAAGCATTTCCTGCAGATGAAATAATATGGGCATGTGTTCAGAAGGATGTTCCTGTGCAACAAGAGTCACATGAAATGTATCTTGACATTCTTACTGTTTTTTTTGAACAGCAAATGCTTTAACAGCATTTACAAACCGTAAAGGGACCAACAGGGATCTGGGTCCAGATTTCTATTCAAAGGAATTTTTACTTATGTCCTGGCACTTAAGCAGTTCCAGTAATTGTCTTTTGATAATGTTCTATCTGTATCAGTTTAACAAGATTTATCACTGACACTATGACATAGCAGAATTTTTAAAAGTAATTTCTAAGTAATCACCAAGGTATTTCTGTCTTTCTTGAATATAATGGTATTCTTATTTTGGAAGACTCATACCCAGGAAATTATTCATGCTAACATTATTATTTACTTTTCTAATTTCTCAGGATAACAGATAACATCCTGGCAATGGCTCGACCCTCAACAGAATTAATTGAAAAGTACAACATTATTGAGCAGTTTGAAAGGTAACAAATTTAGTCATTATCTACTCTAAGTATTACTGGTGTAATTCCTGATCCATTTTCTCTTTCAACGTAGATTTGGATTGTTGATAAAGATCCTTTCATTTTAACACTCTACAGGTAAAGATTTATTCCCCACTAAGAATAAATGTGTGTTTCAGAAAATAAGGGATAATGAGATTTTGGCTGCCTGTAATCCTTTGACTCATCTATTCCTTCCTTAAGATGTGGCATAAAAACCATAATTAACCTTCAGCGTCCTGGGGAGCACGCGAGCTGTGGGAACCCCCTGGAGCAGGAGAGTGGCTTCACCTACCTCCCTGAAGCCTTTATGGAGGCTGGCAGTAAGTTCCTCCTGCTGCTGTTCCTCATTAATTATTGACTTTGGCATTTAAGGACATTTTTACTTGAATTCCTGTGAGTTAAATGCAGCTGTGTAGGAAACATTGCACAAAATGTGAAACCTGGCAAATACAATGCAGAGCAAATAATAACACATTATCGAAGATTGTGTGTAATGCAGAGAGAGGTGGAGGGTTTGTGTTCAGATGCTTCTAAAGGAAGGACAACAGTTCCCTTTTTCTTCTGCATTCACAAATACCTGAGCCATTAATGGTGTGTCAAATTCTGGTACACTCATGTTTTCTTACGTAGACTAAAAGGTTATTTCATGTACTGACAGTATTTTTGTAATTTTGTGCTATGGTTAGAAGAGAGAAAGTGCCTCTCTGTAAGAAGTAGCTGCTGACTGAAGAAGTGCTTTTATTTCTGAAAAGAAAAAAAATTGCCCTTTTTCTATATATAGCTGAGTAATTTTACATGAATCACTGTTTTGTTGCACCTTTTACATTTGAGCTGAACTTGAGTTTGACAAATCTTTGCTAGCTTCGTGTATCTATCAAGTTTCAATAGCAGGTATACACTGAAAAGGGAAAAATCTCTTGCAAACAAGATGTAGTCAGATTTTAAGCTCCATTATGCAATTTTAGTACTATAATTTCTTATTAGTAATCTCTCCTCTGCAAATAGTACTACACCTTTCCTATTCGGTGTGGCAGAAAATCACTGTCTCTCTTTTATTTCAGTTTATTTTTATAATTTTGGATGGAAGGATTACGGAGTGGCATCTCTCACAACTATCCTTGACATGGTGAAGGTGATGTCCTTTGCCCTGCAGGAGGGGAGGGTGGCTGTTCACTGCCACGCAGGACTAGGGAGGACAGGTACGTGCCCCGTGCAGGAGCAGCACCAGGGCTGCTCTAGAAACTCCATCCAGCTCTGGTTATAAACCAGTCATAACTGGTTATTCATAGAATTAATAATTCTCTATAATTGCAAGATGGACCTCTATAAAATGGTTGAAAATGCTCAACTACTTTGTCCAAATGACCTCAATGGCTAGAGAAGATCAGGTTTAGTATAATAAAACCAAAGACCTGTAAGGCTAGAGAAGTTTTTAATCTGTGTAATTGTCACATTCAAATGTGAGAGCTGCTTTTGGAGGGGAAAAATCCCCTGGTACACTTTCATTGCTGAGTATTTATAACACATTCACACACCATTGGTGTGATCACATAGATTTGATGGAGCACTTAAAGTTTCATTTGCTTCTTTCAAGTACTTTTTGGTTGTGCTCTTCCCACAGAAGCCCCCATTGCTGCCATGTCTGTGAATGGTGGAACTCCTGGAGAGCTGTGGGGAGCTCCCACTGCTGAGCAATGAGCAGGCCTTCACTGGCTCGTGCTTCTTCACAGGCAATTACATTAAAGTACCAGCACCATGTAATAGAGGACACTGTGTCTTCACCTGTATTAATTTCTATCCCATATTCCCACGGAGTATTTGTTTTAGTCTGACAGCTCCTTGACCAATCCTGTCTTTGTATTTTCCAGGTGTTCTGATAGCTTGCTACTTGGTTTTTGCCACCAGAATGAGCGCTGACCAAGCGATCCTGTTTGTGAGAGCCAAGAGGCCCAACTCCATCCAGACGCGGGGGCAGCTGCTGTGCGTGCGGGAGTTCGCGCAGTTCCTGGTGCCCCTGCGGAACGTGTTTGCGTGCTGCGAGCCCAGGGCACACGCCGTCACCCTGGCCCAGTACCTCACCCGCCAGAGGCACCTGCTGCACGGCTACGAGAGCAGGCACCTCAAACACGTGCCAAAGCTCATCCACCTGGTCTGCAAGCTGCTGCTGGACCTGGCCGAGAACAGGCAGGTGGTGGAGGCAGAGCTGCTGGACATCCCAGACCTGTCGGCTGAGATTGAGGAGACCGTGTCCCAGCTGGCACCCACGGAGCGGGAGCGGGAGCTGGAGCTGGCCAGGCATGACAGCGACGCGTCCGACTCGTCCCACACGCACTCCTCCGCTCTCGACACCCAGGACTCGCACGGCTCCCTGGGACACGAGTGTGATTCCTTCTGTAAGAGGAGGAATGTCGAATGCCTTCAGCCTCTTACTCATCTGAGAAGGCGGCTGAGCTACAGTGAGTCAGACCTAAGGAGAACTGAGTTTCTTTTGGAACAGGACGACACTGCCTGGACAGTGCCTGCTCAGATCTTAGTGAACAACAAACCCAAGCAGAACAGTGGGGAGGAATGTTCTGCCACAGGTGAGGAAAAGCCACAGACGGAGTTGAACAAAGAAGCGTTGGTGCGTAACACGTGCACGTTCTGGAGTCAGGGGAGATTCAGTCTGGATGGACGAAGGGACGGCTCCTATCACAGAAGGCACTCTGCCAAAGAAGTACAACGCAGCAGGACCTTTTCTGCAGGCCTTGCATCCATCCACAGTCCCAAGGAACCCGGGGGACCAAGGCACAGCTTTGCCAACGAGACTGCCCACAGGAAGGGGTACAAGACCAACATCTATGGCAGGAGGGTCTATCTCTCTGAGGACTCGGACTCCTCTTCTTCCTCTTCCAAAGTGAGCTTTTCCATTGGATATGAAAGCCAGGCTAGCAGAGAGATGTCAGAGACAATTCCACACATTGTTCTGCAGTCAGAATTAAGTTTGGAAGCCCGAAGAGTTTTGGCAGCCAAAGCACTTGCAGATATAAATGAATTTCTGGGAGAGGATGAAGTGAAGCAGAAAGTAGAAATGTGGCAGGTAATTTTTAACTCAATTCCATGCTATGGGCTCTGCATATTTCACCTCAGTGAATTCCTGGAATGGCAAAAATGCCACGTGGAGCTTTGAAATGGCACACTGGGATAGCAGTTTATATGAGGTCTGGGGTCAGTTCTCTCACAGGCTGGTCAAATGCAGCTACACATTCTGGTCTCTAGCAGGAGGGTGGAGGTTCTGCTTATGTTCAGTTTTCTAACTGGGGGCCATGGATGCCATTATCTGTTTGCAATGGAGCTGCTGGTGGCACAGAAGTAGTACAGGTTTTAAGGGTTTGAGTGGGTTTTCATCAGCGTTTTCTCAGAACTAATCAGAGGATTGGTGAGTAAAAGAGAAAGAATTTAGTAGAAACTTAATTGCTTATCGTCAAACCCAAATCCTCTTAGCAACATCTGCTTTGGAGTTAGAATGCAAAGCTGGTTTATGTATTCCAGTGGAGTACTGGGAGGTTCTCAGCTGCACTGTTGCTGTCATCCCTCTGTTTTAAAGAACCACTTGTATTACTGTTGATTAATGTTGATACTCTGGAAAAAAATACAAATTTTTTTGGATAACTCTTAAGTCTTTTTTTGTCGGAACATGAACAGCCAATCACTGCTACAAGCAAAAAGAATGTTGGCAAAGGTAAATAGATGATGCATTTTCAGTTTTGTTTTGTTTTAAGAAAGAACTGAATTCTCGAGATGGAGCTTGGGACAAAATCTGCGCTGAGAGAGATCCTTTTATCCTCTCCAGCTTGATGTGGTCGTGGATAGAGCAGCTGAAAGAACCTATTTTATCCAAAGATGATATTGACATGCTGGCAAAAAACTGCACAGAATCCCAGGATGCACTCTACTTGCTGAAAAAGGTACATATTGGATCTGACAATTCATTCTTTAACTTTAGGCAAGGGAATTGCACTTTAAAAAAGCCACTTCTGTCTTTTCCCAAATCAGAATGTGAATTCATTCTGCATCCAATTGTGTGAGTTGTCTGGGTATCTATCTCTGGGTATCTTCTAGTCCAGTTGTCCTGCTCAAAACAGTTACCTAGAGCAGGCTGCTGGTGTGACAGATGCTCCAGCCCCTTCATTAAGCTGGAAAAGGGATGGGAAGGAACAAGGGAAGGATGTTCTTCCCTTTCTTCCTCCTTGCAAGCACTGCTCCAGTGTCTCTCTGCCAGCTTCCAGTGATCACAGAGACGTGGAAGGACAGAGAAAGGCGCAAGGTGGGGAAAAGAGCCCTGAACATGCAAAGCATTTTGGGCTGAAAAGATCCAGTTTCAAGGCTACTGTTCACGGAGGGGTGTTGGGAGTCCAGGACATTCCCTTGGATGACCTGGGACCCGAGGAAGGGAATTTGAGCCCTGGACGGGGTGTGGAGCTGGTCCAGGGGGCTTGGAGACCTTGGCACAGAGCCCAGGAAAACACCAGGTTTGATTCTAGTCCATGGGAGAGGCCTCTGACACAGAGGAGGAATTGCAAACCACTGGGATGTAAAAACAGTAGTTTGGCACAATAGAAGATACAAAATTCAGTAGTTTTAGGGTTCATAGAACAGAGGTAAATGGGGACAAGATGGTGGAATTTGGGTGGTACCTCATGTACTTCTTCTTCCTCGTCCTCTATCTTTTGGGGTGGTGATGGCACAAAGTAGTTAGAGTTGATTGGGTCAAAGCAGAAATGACACTTTTAGTGTGGGCACTAGGTATTGGTGCAAAATAGTAAATAACCAACACGTAGTTATCTGTATAAACATAAGGGGACATCCCATCGTGGGCAGTCACCTCGTGTCCCAGCTGCTGTCAGGACCTTGGCTGGGAGCAGAGAAAATTCTGAAGATACCAAATAATAAACACCAGGAGAAACCTGAAAACAAACCTTGAAGACTCTGCTTTTTTATACCGACGCGACTCAGGGTTTTTAGAGGGCCAAGGGCTTTAAACAATCTAAATCTCAGGTGAGGAAACCCTCCCCGAGAGAGGGGATCTGGAAATTCCTGGAAATTCTGAGGAACTCCCAGAGTAGTTTGTGGCACTTGGGAGAAGAGTTTTCCCATCGTGACTAAAATAATTATGCAGAGGCTCTTTAGGCTGGTGAGAAGTCCCCACCACCTCCTGCACATGAAGGTTTCAGCACAGGAAGGCACAACCTGGCGTTTAAACAGCTGTTAACAAAATCTGAGTGCTAAACTGCTTTTCATGGAAATATTTCTTCTAACGAGCTGCTGTTCTTTTTCCCCACCAGGAGCAGTGTCAGACCATCCTTTGTATTTTACACTGTGTGGTGAACCTGCAGGTGCTGCCAGCTGATGTGGAGGAGGCCTTAATTGCTCGTGCTATTAAAGCTTTCACCAAGGCAAGTAATCCCAAATAACTGCCCATGATATTGTATTTATTTGGTTTAAATCATGAAGGGTGAAGCAGTCAGCAGAGGGAGGCCTCTCTGAGAAAGGCTACAGTAATTCCTTCACGATGCAAGCTTATTTATTCCAGAGTTTTAAATTTTCTAATAATCACATACATAAAAGGTTGCAAATATTCTCAACCAAATTAAATTCTGCCACTACAGTCTTAACCCTGGAGTCTCATTTTTCTCTTTCTGGGCCACTGCCAGTTCACGGACATCCTCAAATTAAGGGCAAGATAATTTTAAAGGGTGACACTGACTGATCACTGGGAGTAGTTGACCAAAGGCTTTGGTAGATTCTGTACCATGTAAAGTTTTCCAATCAGATGAAACCATTTTCTGAAATTACACTGTAAGTCAGCTGAGTTCCAGGCCTGTACCACAGGATGTGACTAACTAATTTCTGCTTTGGGCTCATTCAGTGACAGTGACAGGTGAAGCTGTTGCTCAGCTCAGACTTCTTCTCAGACTGAGCAAATGAAATGTGAGCTTGAACAGAATGTTCACCGTGCTCTTCCTCATCTCTTGTAAATCTGCCTGTTAAAACAATCTCCACATTTCTCCTTTTTCTGCTTTATTTTAATGTCTAGTCAGCATAAAACTGGAAACACTTAGCATTAAGCACTCCATCAAAAATGCATCTTTTCTTTGATAAATCTCAAAGGGTTTTTTTTTTTTTTTTTTTAATGTTGTGCTTCTACTTTGCATGTATGGCATCTCTTTAACAACTGAACTGAAACTTCTCTCTTTTATTAGACAAGCGTCGATTCTGAGAATGGGCCATACGTTTACAATACCTTGAAAACTGTATTTAAACAAGCACTGGAAGAAAGAAGGAAAAAGATTAAGGAAGGAACAGAGAATTCTTCTTGATTTCTATACAGCTCTGCTGAAGCATTAGATGGGCCTACCAAATTATTTTGCATTTTTCAGCTACTGTATTTTGTGCTACCTGGCATGATCTACCTAACTCTAGGTAATAGAAGTTATTAACAAATAATTTTATTTTTTTAGAGGAAGTTTTAGTGGCAGTTGTTCAGTCTACAGAGTTTTAAAGAACAGCTCCATGTGACCATTCTCTGTAGCATTTGGTTTCAGGTACTGTTCTTTTATATTGTGAAGGGTTCTCCTGTTCTCAGATGTGTTTATTGATTTAGAAACCTCTGTTGTTGGCAAGAAACATTATTTTTGAGTTACATGATTGCCGTAAGTTCAGTGCCACGATTCCCAAAGGTTTAATGGATTGAGTTAATATTCATGTATTACATATGTTTACATTAATGACACTTGATTTCACTTGGCAGAAAATAAATGTTGACTGAACCTGTGAAACTGCTTTTCCTTTCAGAAATTTTAAAGTAAGACCAACAGTAGTAATGGACAGACTGACAGGTCTTGAGATCTGTTATTGACAGCTGACAATATTTTCCTTCAGATCTCTTAAATAATTGTAACCAAAGTGTTTCTAGAAGGAGTTGCAGTAGAGAAATGCACTGTGTTAAGCAGTAGTCATCAAACCCTAATTTTAGACTTTTTTGGCTGAGAAAGCTTCAAACTGTTTTTAAGAGGAAATTGATTGAGGCATTTGAAGTGCTTTGATTAAGAGTAAGATTTTATTTTATTAGTTTAACTTTTCTTGCTCTTAAGTGAAAAAACACTTCCTCATGAAATCTTCATAAGGATATGACATGAGATCTTCATAAGGATATGATTCTGTCCATACTTACATCCAGAAAATACTTACATAAAGAAGTGTGATATAACAATACTAAAAAAACATTAATCAAAACCTTATTAGCAGCAATACACTTTGCAGAGGCATTTTTATCTAACAAAACAGAAACAGCTGGGTCATCACCCTAACACAGTTTTGGATTGCAGCCTTAGGATCTGGACTGGAATGCAGTTTGCAGAATGAGCAGTTCATGCAGTTGGATAGATTTAAGTAGTTAAACAAGAATCTATCCTTTTCTGAAACACTTTTATTTGTTTCTTTAAATGACGAACATTTAGAGTTAAAAACAGACCAGTTTGAAATACAGGTAATTTTTACATGCTTCAACTGTTGCACGATTATACATCAAATTCAAATTAAAACAGCTACTTTGGAAGAATTGTCCTAAAATAGGCACACTTGAAAGAAAAATATCACATGTGAATCACAAACAAAAATCCAGCTTTGCAAAGAGGCAAGGCAACACGACAGGCAGTTCTGTGTTAGTGGTAGCAGTCAGGCTAAAACAAATATCATCCTCTAACCCACTGAATGCCCCCTTCTTCAGTGCCTGCTCTGGTGCTGTGCCCTCTCACTCACGGCAGTGTGATTCATATCCCGCAGCCCAGAGTCGGGTTTTTGCAACATTTAAATGGTTGTGGTCTGCACCACAGAGAAATTAACACAGAACTAAAGAAAATGTGTGCACCCTCCCAGGCTGGGTTTGAATGGACACAAGAATTTTGGAAAGATGAGGATGAGATAGCAGAGCAAATAGAACAATGTAAAAATCAGCTGAAAATAAAAGGAGTTATTTGTCCGCTTTCGGAGGTTTGTTTATCTTGGGTGCAAAGCAAAATCAAAAGCTCCCAAATGCCCAAAAGACTGGAAATGTGGAATGTACGCCACAGCAGAGCATCAGAGAACCGGATCCTTAAAACAGTCCTATATCCTGGTGGAAGAGTGGCAGCTTGAGCTGGTGCCTCTGGGGGAAAGACAACCCCTGGGCTTTTTCACCGTCCCAGCTGGAGGGTGACAGTCCGGGGTCATCTGCTGTGTCCAGTGCCCAGTCACTGGCTGCCACCACAGCTTCCCAGACCCTCTGCTGTGCCATCCCTCCCCTACAGCCAAGTTTACTCTAGGGAATTTGGCTTTTCTCTCGGATCCACCAGCGGGACTGCGAGAGCACATCGCCAGGAGGATGTGAAACTGCCCCTTCCTGCCGGAGCACTGCTGTTGGGTGAGGGCCCTGCGGGAAGAGGGGGATGTGGGCTCATCGCTGGTCCCAGCCGTGCTGCTCATCAGAGCTCCTGGGTGTTGGTGCTTGCTGGGACACGGCACCGCACCGCTGGGACTTACAATCAAAGAGTCTTCAAGGAAAACACACACTGAAACAAACGCTTGAGCCTGAGATTTTAAGCTGGTTCTCAGTTAATCTTTTACCAGGCCTGAACAAGTCTCCTATGAATTGTTTCTCTCCCTGGCAGGTTCCGAACCCCGCTGACCGTTCCCAGGGCGGCGGCAGCAGCCGGGCGCTGGCCGGGAGCCCCGTGCTGTGCGGAGGGCGCGGCTCAGAGCCAGGCCCGGCAGAGGCGGGCGAGCAGCGCGGCCCGGGGCTCCCCACGGCCCCCGTGCCATCCCCGGGCGCTGCCTGCGGGGCTGTCCGTGCTGCGGTGGAGACAGGGCCGAGGGCTCGGGGCCGTCTGCCCGGCGCTCAGCACCGCCCGTGCCGTGCCCGCCTCGGGCCCTCAGCACCCGGGCACGGCGGCTGCCATGGGCCGCGGCGGCGCCGAGCCCGCCGGGACCGGCAGAGACCCCGGACAGGGACCCGGGCAGGGACCCCGTCCCCTGCGTGCCTCAGAAGAGACTCCAGCCCGCAGTGCGTGCAGCAGGAGCGACCAAAGCACCGGCACACTCATGGGAGTCCAGAGCCCTCTCGGCATCTGAAATGAGAGTCCCAACTCCCCACATGTGCCTCAGGAGAGACCCCAGAACCCTGCACAGCCTGCGAGAGATCCCAAACCGCCTCATGCCTCACAAGGGATTCCAAATTCCTCGCGTGCCTTACAGGGACCCCAGTGCCCTCCATACCTGAGAGGACACCTAAAATACCCCTGTGTGTGTCACAAGGGACCCCAGGCCCCGTGCACCTCATGGGGACTCCAAAGCCCCCAGGTGCCTTACAGGGAAGTCCAGCCCAGCCCAGCTACTCCGAGTGCACTGAGAGGGAAATCAAGCATAGTTTCAGCAGGGCTGTTGTGCCTCCGGCGCTGTTCATCAGCCCCATCGCGCCCCACGGCCTTTCCCTTCCCTCCTAGCCCTGGGCAGCACATGGATTGGTAATGGCCCATCAATCGGGTCCTCTCAAGCCTGTGTTACTTAGGGAGGAGCTTTGTTTTGCCTGCTGACATTGCTGGTCAGGCTGTGCCCCTGGAGACGCCCGTGATGGGTTCCCTCTTTTCCGGGCCATGCCACTGGAGGAAGTCCATGGCCAGGGGATGCCACTGGAGGAAATGTGCCCCCAGCCCAGGGACGCTCAGCATGGGCTCCCCCAGCCCCTCGGGGCCCCGCCGCTGCTCACAGCAGCCCCTGCCTGCCTCCTGCCTGCCCACACCGTGGGGCATCCACGGCTGCTCCCGGCCATGGAGCTCAGCAGTGCTGCTGACCTCTGGGCTTTGCTGGGGGCAGCACACGGACACTGGGGTAACAGCTCCATCCATCTATTTATTGGGACATAAGAAGGGGCTGTCGCCTACGCTGGGGGGGTTGAGGTCGGGGAAGTCACCTATGCTGTTATCTAAAGAGAAGGGCCATGTTGGTCTCAGCTGGGGCTGGAGGCTGCTGGGCTGGTGCTTGAGTCTCCAGAAGAACTTGGGAATGGGCTGGGATGGGACAGAGTGATCTCAAAAAAGTGAAGGGAGTGAAGGCAGTTTGGGGATAGCTGTGGGGAGAAGAGGTGGCAGTGGCATCTACAGGAATGCAACAGATGACTTTGGTGATGACACTTCCTGGTTCCTCTTCCAACAGATCTTGAAAGGGCTGCCCAGGCCCTTCCTGCTGCTAGAAGAGCTGCTGAAGCTGTCCGTGTCTGAGGTGCATCCACTGCCCTTCAGCTGGTGTTGTGAGGTGCTCCTGTGGAGAGAGGAGTGTGTGAGGGCCCAGCTGGCGCTGGCACACAGGGAGCCTCCTGCACAGCAGGGCCCAGAGCTGCCAAGGCTCCCCAGCACGGCTGCAGCTGCTGGCACAGCTTGGCCCAGCTGCACAGCTGCCCCTCAGGGCCCCGGCCAGCCGGGGATGGCTCTGGGCAGCTCCCTGGCCAGGAGCGGCCCCAAGCGCCTCTGCCTTTCCAGGGCAATCTGCTCCCTGCTCTTTCTCCTCCCCACCTTGCTCTGCCCCTGCCCGCTGCCCCTGGGGCTGCTCTTGGCCAGGCAGCCTCAGTGGGAGCCAGCACTGACTAGGCACAACTCCACAGCAGCCTCACTGGGAATTTTCCCTCCCTACAGTCGACTTTCCAAAGAAGCTGTTGGAGGGAAAGATGAACAAACCCTCACCATTTTGTCTTCAAGCAACAGCAGAGTTTAAAGCAGCTTAAAATGAACACAGACTTGAGAAGAAGGAGGACTACAAATAGCAGTATCCAGCAGCGCTTTCCCTGACAGAGACCACTTCTGATGCCCTTCTGGGAGTCGGGAACACGTGTTGTGGTGGCAGCTGCATCTGCGGGAGCAATGGGGAGCGTGAGCCCGTGCTGTGCCCCAGTGCTGAGCAGGCAGCACGGTGCACACGGCCAGGACTTTCCGTGTTTCCCCCAGAGCTGGGCCTGCAGCCACCTTGCTGCCCCTTGGCACAGGCTGTGCCAGCCAACACAGCCCAGCAGGGCGGGAGGAGAGCCCGGGGCCAGCCCAGCTCTTTGGGCAGTGGCTTCTTGGAGGGACTCTGGCCAAACCCATCCCTGAGCAGCCACTGCCACCCCCGAGCCTCCGTGCCCCGTGACAGCTCCCCCAGCCCAAGGGGACATAGCCAGGCCCTGACAGGCCCCAGTGCAGCCCCTGCCCAGTGGGGAGGCAGGCCTGGCTCTGGCCCCGGGCTCAGGGCAGGGCTCCCGCTCGGGGCTGCTCCTGTGCCTTGGGCCTCTGGGCACTCAGGGCCAGCTCCGGGAGCAGCTGCAGCGAGAGGGACCTTGGGGCACCAGTGCCCTTTCCCAGGGGCTGTCACCGAGCTCCAGCGGCCTCCAAGCCCAGGTGCCTGCAGCTTTGGCTGCTGCTGGGCTGTGCAAGAGCAGGTGCTGGGGGAAGAGCTGCTGCCACACAGCCCCAGCGATGGCAGAGCCTGTCACCCAATTACCTTCTTTAACTGTGTCCGTGTCTGTGTCCATGTCCGTGTCCATGTCCATGTCCGTGTCCTTGTCCGTGTCCATGTCTGTGTCTGCCATCGCCTCCCTTCCTGCAGCAGAGGCTGCCACCAAGCCACTGCTTTCTCTGGGAAGTTCCTGTTTCTGCACAGACTTTTGGTCCATCCCTTGAGAAAGGAAAAGGCACAGCTGGATCAGATCAAAAACATTTGCCACTGGGGAGGTGGCACCTTCAGGAGGCAATATATGCGAAACATATGGATAAGGATCAGGAAAAATGCCCAGGACCTTGAGGCTGGGCCTGCAGAGCAGTCCCTCCTGCGAACAGGTGCCCCACTTGGACTGCTGGGACATGGGGAAAGGCTCAGGGACATGAACCCCCCTGGTCCTCCCTGCAGCATTTTCTTCTGTATTTGTCTCAGGAATTCGTTTGACTCAAGAGACTTTCTGGCTCCAGTATCTTGGGTCTTTGGTTTTGGAGGAACTTAACAGAAAGTATTTCCATTTTCCTGGAACAGATCTCACAACCCCAGGGCTCAGCCTGTGGGGTAGGCAGGGACACACGACTCACCCCTGCGATGGGAGCTGGGCTCCTGTGGGGTAAGCAGCTGATGGCCTGGAGAATTTCTCTCTGCAGACACACCTGTAAGTCAACAGCCACAGAAGCTTGTGCCATCTCTGCCCCACTGGCCGAGCTGTGGGCTCTGAGCTGGCACCTTTCCCAGGGGGAAAGGACTTGACCTACCCTCAGCATCTCCCACAGGCCCTGTCTTGGATGTGGGTTGTGAAGCCGGATCACTGCGATGAAGAGGTTCAGCTGCAAAGAAAGGCAGGACAGAAGAGCTCCCGTGGCACTGCAGGAGATCCTCAGGCTCCCTGGGGCTGCCAAAGGAGCCACCCAAGGCACAGCCCCGGGCCACAGCCCTGGGCCAGGCTCCTTCCCTCTCTGCTCTTCTCCGTGGCTGCACAGAGCACACGGAAGGACACCCTGGCATTGCACACGGGAAGGGGATTGACAGCTCAATGCTCCTTCCTGCCACTGACAGTGATCCTGTGGGACCACTCAGGGCTCCAGACGGGAGCAGGAAAATGTTTCCAGAGCCCTCCAACACTGATATCATGTTAATGGAAAGGGCACAGGAGTGAGCTCTTGTCACAGTTTCACTGATTTGTCAGTCAGGAAAGGCACAATCAGTACTTGCCTTCAGCACCCTCCAAGAGTTTCAAGCCATTTTCCAGGAGGGCTTCCAAATAATCCATGTCACGTTCCCAATCTAGAAGGGAGCACAGATGAGAAGCATTTCCATGGAGTGCTGGGATCCCCTTCTGCATTAGGGAATGTGGCACTGCCTGGGGGTTGGGTCAGTCAGTGGGAGGCAGATGTCAATGGACAGGGCCAGAGCTGCAGAGGGGCCTGGGGAACTCTGGGCTGGCTCTGGTCACTGTCCACACTCTTTCCATGTCCTGGGCAACGTCCCTGGAGGGCAGACACTGCCAAGCAGCAGAGATGGCAGCTCAGTCCTCAGCAGGACTCCGGCCCAGAGGAGCAATTACCTGCTGTGAGTGTGCCTGGCATCGGCTCCCTTCCTGCAGCAGAGGCTGCCGTGGAGCCACTGCTTCCTCCAGGAAACGCCGCTTTCAGCACATCTTCTGCGTCCACTTCTGGAGAAAGGAAAAGCACAGCTGGATCAGATGGAGATGTTCCCCATTTGGGAAGTGGCATCTTCAGCAGGCAATGCTTGTGAAAGACATTGATAAGCATCAGGAAAGGCCGAGGCTCCCAGGGCTGGGCCTCCCAGCTGCTTTTTCTGATCTGCTCAGAGCCCTGTAAACTGCAGGGATCTCAGGGCGTGCTTGGCCCCTGGTGCACTTTGGGCTCCCTGTCTGCTGATGCCCAATGCCTTCCTGCAGAGCCTGGGGAGAAGCTGCAGCCAGGCCAGGCTGGGAAACAGCCCTGCAGGGTGTGGAAGCAGCAGTGGGGCAGCGAGGCTGCCGTGGATCCCTTCCCGCTGGGCCGGGCACGGCATGTCCAGAGGTGCAGAGCCAGGCCCCGGCTGGGAGTGTCTGGAGAAGGCTCAGGGACATGAACCCACCTGGTCCTCCCTGCAGCATTTCCTTCAGCATTTGCCACATGACGTCAAATGGCCTCAGGAATTTCTTCTTTGCCATATGTTTGGTCTTTCCTGTGGTAGGATCTTAAAAAAAGTAGTTCCATTTCTGAGGAATGGATTGAACAGAACGCGGGCTCAGCCTGTGGCGTCATCAGGGACACATGACTCACCACTGCCATGGGAGCTGGGTTTGTGTGTAGCATCCAGTCCTGGAGCTGGAGAAGTCCTCTCTGCAGTCACACCTATAATTCAAGAGCCAGAGGAGATTCTGTCAGCTGGTTCCTGACAGGTTGACAGTGATTTTTCCTTGGTGGGACAGCGAGAACATACCAGCAGGAGGCCCAGAGGGCTTCCAAACTTCATACCGCCAAATCAATGGAGAAGCCTCCCCAGCAACCCCATCTAGAAGCAAACCAAGATTGGAACCATTTCCATTGTGTGCCAGGCCTGGCTCTGGCCCCGGGCTCAGGGCAGGGCTCCCGCTCGGGGCTGCTGCTGTGGCCTTGGGCCTCTGGGCACTCAGGGCCAGCTCCAGGAGCAGCTGCAGCGGGAGGGACCTTGGGGCACCAGTGCCCTTTCCCAGGGGCTGTCAACGAGCTCCAGCGGCCTCCAAGCCCAGGTGCCTGCAGCTTTGGCTGCTGCCGGGCCGTGCAAGGGCAGGTGCTGGGGGAAGAGCTGCTGCCACACAGCCCCAGCGATGGCAGAGCCTGTCACAGCAATTACCTTCTCTATCTGTTCCTGTGCCTGTGCCTGTGTCTTTGTCTCTGGCTGTCTCTCTGGTAGTGTCCATGTCTGGCATCGCCTTCCTTTCTGCAGCAGAGGCTGTGAATGTTCGACTGCTTCCAGCGGGAAATGCCACCTTCCACAGAACCTCTAGGTCCATCACTTGAGAAAGGAAGGGAGACAGCTGGATCAGGTGCAACTATTCCCCATTTGGGTACTGGCATCTTCAGGAGGCAATATTTGGCAAAGACATAGACCAGAAAATGCCCAGGTCTTAAGACAGGGCCAGGACACTCTCGCTTTCAAGCAGCCACCCTTTCTGATCTACCCAGAGCCCAGGTAATTGCAGGGATCTCAGGGTGTGCCTGGCCCCTGGTGCACTTTGGGCTTACTATCTGCTGATGCCCAATGCCTTCCTGCAGAGCCTGGGGAGAAGCTGCAGCCAGGCCAGGCTGGGAAACAGCCCTGCAGGCTGTGAAAGCAGCAGCCAGGCTGCCATGGATCCCTTCCCGCTGTGCCAGGCACGGCGTGTCCAGAGGTGCAGGGCAAGGCCCCGGCTGGGAGTGTCAGGAGAAGGCTCAGGGACATGCACCCACCTGGTCCTCCCTGCAGGTTGTTCACGATGTTTTTCAGGATGTTGTTTGACCCAAGCAATTCCTTCTCTCCTCTACGTTTGTACTTCCCCGTTGGAGGACCTTAACAGAAAGTATTTCCATTTTCCAGGAACAGATCCCACAAACCCAGGGCTCAGCCTGTGGGGTCAGCAGGGACACACGACTCACCTCTGCGATGGGAGCTGGGCTTGCCTGCAGCAACCCGGAAAGGTGGTGCAGAATTCCTCTCTGCAGACACCCCTGTAGCTGAAGAGCCACAGAAATTTCTGTCATCTGCTTCCTGCCAGGTTGTCAATGATATTTGCTTGGTGGGACAATGAGAACGTACCTACACGGGGCTCGGAGGGCTTCAAAACTTTATCCAGCCAAGCTAATGGGGAAGCCTCCGCAGGAGCCTGATCTAGAAAGGAGCACAGATGAGAACCTTTTTCAGAGTGTGCTGGGATCCCCTTCTGCCTTAGGGAACGGGGCACTGCCAGGGGGTCGGGTCAGTCAGTGGGAGGCAGATGTCAATGGACAGGGCCAAAGCTGCAGAGGGGCCTGGGGAGCTCTGGGCTGGCTCTGGTCACCCTCCACAGTCTTTCCATGCCCAGGGCAACGTCCCTGGGGGGCAGGCACTGCCAAGCAGCAGAGATGGCAGCTCAGGCCTCAGCAGGGCTCAGGCTCAGAGGCTCAGCAATTACCTGCTGTGAGTGTGCCTGGCATCGGCTCCCTTCCTGCAGCAGAGGCTGCCATGGAGCCACTGCTTCCTCTGGGAAATTCTTCCTTGTGCACATCCTCTCCTTTCATTTCTGGAGAATGGAAGGGAGACAGCTGGATCAGATGGAGATGTTCCCCATTTGGGAGGTGGCATCTTTAGAAGGTAATATTTGTGAAAAGCATGGATAAGGATCTGAAAGCACTCAGGGTTTTGGGAGTGTCCTGGGCTGGTCCCTTCTCCAAACAGCCCCTACACCTGATCTACTCAGAGCCCTGGAAACTGCAGGGATCTCAGGGCGTGCTTGGCCCCTGGTGCACTTTGGGCTCCCTGTCTGCTGATGCCCAATGCCTTCCTGCAGAGCCTGGGGAGAAGCTGCAGCCAGGCCAGGCTGGGAAACAGCCCTGCAGGCTGTGAAAGCAGCAGTGGGGCAGCGAGGCTGCCATGGATCCCATCCCGCTGTGCCGGGCACGGCGTGTCCAGAGGTGCAGAGCAAGGCCCTGGCTGGGAGCGTCAGGAGAAGGCTCAGGGACATGAACCCACCTGGTCCTCCCTGCAGCATTTCCTTCAGCATTTGCCTCATGGGTTCAGATGGTTCATGGGGTTTCTTGGCTTCTGTAGCATTGTACTTCCCTGTTGGAGGACCTTAGGGCAAAGTGTTTCCATTATCCAGGAACAGATCACACAAAGCCAGGGCTCAGCCTGTGGGGTCAGCAGTGACACGCGACTCACCCCTGCGATGGGAGCTGGGCTTGTGTGCAGCACCCAGCAAAGGAGCTGGAAAAGTCCTCCGTGCAGTCACAGCTGTAACTCAAGAGTCACAGAAGCTTCTGTCACCTCTGCTGCTCTGCACGGGCAGCACTGAGCCACAGGAGCAGTGAGAGGATTGTGCCCAGTGAGGGCACACACGGGCACGGCTCTGTCCTGGCACTGCCAGCGATGCCCCCCTGGCCGAGCTGTGGGCTCTGAGCTGGCAGCTCTCCCAGGGGAAAGGACTTGACCTACCCTCAGCATCTCCCACAGGCTCTGTCTTGGATGTGGGTTGCGGAGCCAGATCACTGCGATGAAGAGGTTCAGCTGCAAAGAAAGGCAGGACAGAAGAGCTCCCGTGGCACTGCAGGAGATCCTCAGGCTCCCTGGGGCTGCCAAAGGAGCCACCCAAGGCACAGCCCCGGGCCACAGCCCTGGGCCCGGCCCCTTCCCTCTCTGCTCTTCTCCGTGGCTGCACAGAGCACACGGAAGGACACCCTGGCATTGCACACGGGAAGGGGATTGACAGCTCAATGCTCCTTCCTGCCACTGACAGTGATCCTGTGGGACCACTCAGGGCTCCAGAAGGGAGCAGGAAAAGGTTTCCAGAGTCCTTCAACCCTGAGGTCATGATAAGGAAAAGGGCACAGGAGTGAGCTCTTGTCACAGTTTGACTGATTTTTCTGTCAGGAAAGGCACGCTGAGAACTTGCCTTCTATATCCTTAAAGAACTGCAAACCATTCTTCACCAGGCGTTCCAGATCATCCATTTCTTGATCCCAGTCTAGAAGGGAGCACAGATGAGAAGCATTTCCATGGAGTGCTGGGATCCCCTTCTGCCTTGGGAACGGGGCACTGCCAGGGGGTCGGGTCAGGCGGTGGCAGGCAGATGTCAGGGGACAGGGCCAAAGCTGCAGAGGGGCCTGGGGAGCTCTGGGCTGGCTCTGGCCACTCTCCACACTCTTTGCACGCCCTGTTCAGCATCCTTGGAGAGGAAACTGGAGCAGCCTAGGCCCCATTGGAGCTCTCTCCCTCCCAGAGGAAATCCTCCCTACAGGCTGGGGAAAACCATCCCCAGGGCTCCCCGGGGAGAAGGGAGCGCTGTCCCGGGAAAGGGCAGCCAGGCCCCGGCTCACCTGCTCCCCGCGCTCGCCACGGAGCAGCCTGGGCAGCCCTGGCAGGCAGGGCCACTGCCAGCAGGAGCAGGAGCAAGAGGCGCAGAGCAAGGGCCATGGTGCCTTGCCCTGAGCCAGTGCCCAGCTCTTGCTGCCACTGCTGTCCTCTCAGCAATGTCCCAATGTCAGCACCGCCGCCGCCGCTGCTGCCGCAGCAGTTGTGGTCAGGGACTGACTGCTGGGTCCTTGTGGTGCTGTGCAACCACGGGGCTCTGGGGCCTCTGTGACCTCAGAGCCTGCTGTGACCTCTGCCTGATGTCACCTCAGAGCCTGCTGTGACCTCAGCCTGATGTCATCTCAGAGCCTGCTGTGACCTCAGCCTGATGTCACCTCAGAGCCTGCTGTGACATCAGCCTGATGTCATCTCAGAGCCTGCTGTGACCTCAGCCTGGTGTCACCTCTGAGCCTGCTGTGACCTCAGCCTGGTGTCACCTCAGAGCCTGCTGTGACCTCAGCCTGATGTCATCTCAGAGCCTGCTGTGACCTCATGGCCTTGGCTGTACCCACAGAGTGTACCCTGCTCTGTACTAATGGACTGCCTGGATTGTAAATGTTTGGCTTCATCAAAGGGCCATGGCTTAGCCAAACCATTGTTTTGCCTGCTGACACTGGTGGTCAGGCTGAGCCCCTGGAGATGCTCTTGATGGCTTCCCTTTTTCCCTGGATATCCTTTTTGAGAAGATGCATGGCCAGATACTCTACTGTAATAAACAGAATCACTGAATCACAGAATCTGCTGAGTTGGAAGGGACCCCCAAGAATCATGTAATCCAACTCCTGGCCCTGCACAGGAGCGTTCTCAAGAGTCACACCACGTGCTTGAGAGTACTGTCCTGTTGGGGGTTAGGTTTTGTTCCTTTTTACTCTAAAGAAGTTTTTCCCCATAAGTTACCAAGAAGACAAAATGTCGTACTTAAGACAATTTAACAAAATCAAAGGGATGGTTGAAGTTCGGAGGGGGCGGGGGGGATAACGCGAGTTTTGGGGCAGGTAAAGGACAGAGCTTCAGGCAGCTTGGCACACTGGCTTTCGGCGTTCGGGGAGAAAGCACGGCTGGGCTTGGTGCTCCTGCCAGAAGAGTTCACTGTCCCTGGAGGAGTCCAGTCCTGGGAAATCTGCCATCATCTGCTCGCCCTGCAATTCTGAGTTTCTCTGCCGCCCTGCGAGAGCTGGGCCAGCCCTGTCCCGCCGTCGCAGTTTTTGTGGGCACTGCTCGTCTTTGCTGCGTGGTGACGCTGCACCCCCTGCCCTGCTGGGACACCCTGCACCCCCTGCCCTGCTGGGACACCCTGCCCTGCTGGGACACCCTGCCATCCCTGCTACCAGCCTGGGACTTATCCACTCTTTCCAGCTTGGTGCTCTGAGGATCCTATAGAGGCACTGAGAACAAACTGCCCTGGGTCTTTGTGAAGCCAAGTCCTCAAAGTTCTTGGTACTGTTTTTGTTATCAATGCTGTAGTTGTTTCTTTTTGTTTGTTTGCTGTGTTATACATACTAGCAAAGAACTGCTATTTCTATTTCTAAAATCTTTTGCCTAAAAGCTTTTAACTGAAAAAATTGTAATTGAAAAAAAGCGGGGGTGTGGTGTACATTCTCCATTCCGAGGGAAGCTCCAGCTTTTCCCTGGCAGATAGCTGTCTTCCCAAACCAAGACATGTCAAGTGCAGCTTGAGCTCTCTCAGACTTGATGCTGCCCTGAGGTGCCTGCTTCAGTGCTCAGCCATCCTCTGCATAAAATCCGTTTTCTCTTATCCAACCTAAATCTCCCCTGGCACAACTTCAGGCCGTTCCCTGTCACTGAGGACAAGAGAAAGAGATCAGTTCCTGCCTCTCCTCTTCCTGACGAGAGGAAGTCAGAGACCTCGATGAGGTGTCCCCCTAGTCTCCTCCAGGCAGAAGAGACAGTGGGCCCTCTGCTGCTCTTCACACAGCCTCCCCTTAGGCCCTTCCCCATCTTCATTGCCCTCCTTTGGAAAGTCATTCTCATACTGCGGAGACCAAAACTTCAGGCATTATTTGAGGTGGGGCTGCCCCAGTGCAGAGCAGAGTGAGACAATCCCATCCCTGGCCCCACTGGCCATTCTGGGCCTGGTGCTCCCAGAAGAGGGCTGTCCCCCCTGGCTGCCAGGGCAGTGCTGACTCGTTTCCAATTTTCCATGCACCACGATTCCCAGGTGCCTTTGCTGCTCTCCAGCATCTCATTGCCCAGCCTGTCCACACAGCCTGCCCCATGCCAGATGCAGAATCCAGCACCTTTCCCTTGTTGAACTTCACAGGGTTGGTGATTGTCCAGCCCTCCAACTTCTCCAGTGATGTCCCACGGCCCAGGAACGCTCAGCATGGTCTCCCCCAGCCCCTCGGGGCCCCGCCGCTGCTCACAGCAGCCCCTGCCTGCCTCCTGCCTGCCCACACCGTGGGGCATCCACGGCTGCTCCCGGCCATGGAGCTCAGCAGTGCTGCTGCCCTCTGGGCTTTGCTGGGGGCAGCACACAGACACTGGGGTAACAGCTCCATCCGTCTCTTTATTGGGACATAAGAATGGGCTGTCACCTACGCTGGGGGGGTTGAGGTCGGGGAAGTCACCTATGCTTTTATCTAGAGGGCAGGGCGAGGAGTCTCAGGGGCAGAGGGAATGGCCATGTTGGTCTCAGCTGGGGCTGGAGGCTGCTGGGCTGGTGCTTGAGTCTCCAGAAGAACTTGGGAATGGGCTGGGATGGGACAGAGTGATCTCAAAAAAGTGAAGGGAGTGAAGGCAGTTTGGGGATAGCTGTGGGGAGAAGAGGTGGCAGTGGCATCTACAGGAATGCAACAGACGACTTTGGTGATGACTCTTCCTGGTTCCTCTTCCAACAGATCTTGAAAGGGCTGCCCAGGCCCTTCCTGCTGCTAGAAGAGCTGCTGAAGCTGTCCGTGTCTGAGGTGCATCCACTGCCCTTCAGCTGGTGTTGTGAGGTGCTCCTGTGGAGAGAGGAGTGTGTGAGGGCCCGGCTGGCGCTGGCACACAGGGAGCCTCCTGCACAGCAGGGCCCAGAGCTGCCAAGGCTCCCCAGCACGGCTGCAGCTGCTGGCACAGCTTGGCCCAGCTGCACAGCTGCCCCTCAGGGCCCCGGCCAGCCGGGGATGGCTCTGGGCAGCTCCCTGGCCAGGAGCGGCCCCAAGCGCCTCTGCCTTTCCAGGGCAATCTGCTGCCTGCTCTTTCTCCTCCCCACCTTGCTCTGCCCCTGCCCGCTGCCCCTGGGGCTGCTCTTGGCCAGGCAGCCTCAGTGGGAGCCAGCACTGACTAGGCACAACTCCACAGCAGCCTCACTGGGAATGTTCCCTCCCTACAGTCGACTTTCCAAAGAAGCTGTTGGAGGGAAAGATGAACAAACCCTCACCGTTTTGTCTTCAAGCAACACCAGAGTTTAAGGCAGCTTAAAATGAACACAAACGCGAGAAGAAGCAGGATCACAATTAACAGTATCCAGCAGTGCGTTCCCTGACAGAGACCACTTCTGATGCCCTTCTGGGAGTCGGGAACACGTGTTGTGGTGGCAGCTGCATCTGCGGGAGCAATGGGGAGCGTGAGCCCGTGCTGTGCCCCAGTGCTGAGCTGGCAGCACGGTGCACACGGCCAGGACTTTCCGTGTTTCCCCCAGAGCTGGGCCTGCAGCCACCTTGCTGCCCCTTGGCACAGGCTGTGCCAGCCAACACAGCCCAGCAGGGCGGGAGGAGAGCCCGGGGCCAGCCCAGCTCTTTGGGCAGTGGCTTCTTGGAGGGACTCTGGCCAAACCCATCCCTGAGCAGCCACTGCCACCCCCGAGCCTCCGTGCCCCGTGACAGCTCCCCCAGCCCAAGGGGACACAGCCAGGCCCTGACAGGCCCCAGTGCAGCCCCTGCCCAGTGGGGAGGCAGGCCTGGCTCTGGCCCCGGGCTCAGGGCAGGGCTCCCGCTCGGGGCTGCTCCTGTGCCTTGGGCCTCTGGGCACTCAGGGCCAGCTCCGGGAGCAGCTGCAGCGAGAGGGACCTTGGGGCACCAGTGCCCTTTCCCAGGGGCTGTCAACGAGCTCCAGCGGCCTCCAAGCCCAGGTGCCTGCAGCTTTGGCTGCTGCTGGGCTGTGCAAGAGCGGGTGCTGGGGGAAGAGCTGCTGCCACACAGCCCCAGCGATGGCAGAGCCTGTCACCCAATTACCTTCTTTAACTGTGTCCATGTCTGTGTTCATGTCTGTGTCCATGTCCGTGTTTGTGTCCATGTCCATGTCCGTGTCCATGTCCATGTCCATGTCTGTGTCTGCCATCACCTCCCTTCCTGCAGCAGGGGCTGCCACCAAGCCACTGCTTTCTCTGGGAAGTTCCTGTTTCTGCACAGACTTTTGGTCCATCCCTTGAGAAAGGAAAAGGCACAGCTGGATCAGATCAAAAACATTTGCCACTGGAGAGGTGGCACCTTCAGGAGGCAATATATGCGAAACATATGGATAAGGATAAGGAAAAATGCCCAGGATCTTGAGGCTGGGCCTGCAGAGCAGTCCCTCCTGCAAACAGGTGCCCCACTTGGGCTGCTTGGACATGGGGAAAGGCTCAGGGACATGAACCCCCCTGGTCCTCCCTGCAGCATTTTCTTCTGTATTTGTCTCAGGAATTCGTTTGACTCAAGAGACTTTCTGGCTCCAGTATCTTGGGTCTTTGGTTTTGGAGGAACTTAACAGAAAGTATTTCCATTTTCCTGGAACAGATCTCACAACCGCAGGGCTCAGCCTGTGGGGTAGGCAGGGACACACGACTCACCCCTGCGATGGGAGCTGGGCTCCTGTGGGGTAACCAGCTGATGGCCTGGAGAATTTCTCTCTGCAGACACACCTGTAAGTCAACAGCCACAGAAGCTTGTGCCATCTCTGCCCCACTGGCCGAGCTGTGGGCTCTGAGCTGGCACCTTTCCCAGGGGAAAGGACTTGACCTACCCTCAGCATCTCCCACAGGCCCTGTCTTGGATGTGGGTAGTGGAGGCAGATCACTGCGATGAAGAGGTTCAGCTGCAAAGAAAGGCAGGACAGAAGAGCTCCCGTGGCACTGCAGGAGATCCTCAGGCTCCCTGGGGCTGCCAAAGGAGCCACCCAAGGCACAGCCCCGGGCCACAGCCCTGGGCCCGGCCCCTTCCCTCTCTGCTCTTCTCCGTGGCTGCACAGAGCACACGGAAGGACACCCTGGCATTGCACACGGGAAGAGGATTGACAGCTCAATGCTCCTTCCTGCCACTGACAGTGATCCTGTGGGACCACTCAGGGCTCCAGAAGGGAGCAGGAAAATGTTTCCAGAGCCCTCCAACACTGATATCATGTTAATGGAAAGGGCACAGGAGTGAGCTCTAGTCACAGTTTCACTGATTTTTCTGTCAGGAAAGGCACAATCAGCACTTGCCTTCAGCACCCTCCAAGAGTTTCAAGCCATTTTCCAGGAGGGCTTCCAAATAATCCATGTCACGTTCCCAATCTAGAAGGGAGCACAGATGAGAAGCATTTCCATGGAGTGCTGGGATCCCCTTCTGCATTAGGGAATGTGGCACTGCCTGGGGGTTGGGTCAGTCAGTGGGAGGCAGATGTCAATGGACAGGGCCAGAGCTGCAGAGGGGGTTGGGGAACTCTGGGCTGGCTCTGGTCACTGTCCACACTCTTTCCATGTCCTGGGCAACGTCCCTGGAGGGCAGGCACTGCCAAGCAGCAGAGATGGCAGCTCAGGCCTCAGCAGGGCTCAGGCCCAGAGGCTCAGCAATTACCTGCTGTGAGTGTGCCTGGCATCGGCTCCCTTCCTGCAGCAGAGGCTGCCGTGGAGCCACTGCTTCCTCCAGGAAACGCCGCTTTCAGCACATCTTCTGCGTTCACTTCTGGAGAAAGGAAAAGCACAGCTGGATCAGATGGAGATGTTCCCCATTTGGGAAGTGGCATCTTCAGCAGGCAATGCTTGTGAAAGACATTGATAAGCATCAGGAAAGGCCGAGGCTCCCAGGCCTGGGCCTCCCAGCTGCTTTTTCTGATCTGCTCAGAGCCCAGGAAACTGCAGGGATCTCAGGGCGTGCCTGGCCCCTGGTGCACTTTGGGCTGCCTGTCTGCTGATGCCCAATGCCTTCCTGCAGAGCATGGGGAGAAGCTGCAGCCAGGCCAGGCTGGGAAACAGCCCTGCAGACTGTGAAAGCAGCAGTGGGGCAGCCAGGCTGCCAATGGATCCCTTCCCGCTGTGCCGGGCACGGCGTGTCCAGAGGTGCAGGGCAAGGCCCCGGCTGGGAGTGTCTGGAGAAGGCTCAGGGACATGAACCCACCTGGTCCTCCCTGCAGCATTTCCTTCAGCATTTGCCACATGACGTCAAATGGCCTCAGGAATTTCTTCTTTGCCATATGTTTGGTCTTTCCTGTTGTAGGATCTTAAAAAAAGTAGTTCCATTTCTGAGGAATGGATTGAACAGAACGCGGGCTCAGCCTGTGGCGTCATCAGGGACACATGACTCACCACTGCCATGGGAGCTGGGTTTGTGTGTAGCATCCAGTCCTGGAGCTGGAGAAGTCCTCTCTGCAGTCACACCTATAATTCAAGAGCCAGAGGAGATTCTGTCAGCTGGTTCCTGACAGGTTGACAGTGATTTTTCCTTGGTGGGACAGCGAGAACATACCAGCAGGAGGCCCAGAGGGCTTCCAAACTTCATACCGCCAAATCAATGGAGAAGCCTCCCCAGCAACCCCATCTAGAAGCAAACCAAGATTGGAACCATTTCCATTGTGTGCCAGGCCTGGCTCTGGCCCCGGGCTCAGGGCAGGGCTCCCGCTCGGGGCTGCTGCTGTGGCCTTGGGCCTCTGGGCACTCAGGGCCAGCTCCGGGAGCAGCTGCAGCGAGAGGGACCTTGGGGCACCAGGGCCCTTTCCCAGGGGCTGTCAACGAGCTCCAGCGGCCTCCAAGCCCAGGTGCCTCCAGCTTTGGCTGCTGCCGGGCCGTGCAAGGGCAGGTGCTGGGGGAAGAGCTGCTGCCACACAGCCCCAGCGATGGCAGAGCCTGTCACAGCAATTACCTTCTCTATCTGTTCCTGTGCCTGTGCCTGTGTCTTTGTCTCTGGCTGTCTCTCTGGTAGTGTCCATGTCTGGCATCGCGTTCCTTTCTGCAGCAGAGGCTGTGAATGTTCGACTGCTTCCAGCGGGAAATGCCACCTTCCACAGAACCTCTAGGTCCATCACTTGAGAAAGGAAGGGAGACAGCTGGATCAGGTGCAACTATTCCCCATTTGGGTACTGGCATCTTCAGGAGGCAATATTTGGCAAAGACATAGACCAGAAAAATGCCCAGGTCTTGGGACTGGGCCAGGACACTCTCGCTTTCAAGCAGCCACCCTTTCTGATCTACCCAGAGCCCAGGTAATTGCAGGGATCTCAGGGCGTGCCTGGCCCCTGGTGCACTTTGGGCTCCCTGTCTGCTGATGCCCAATGCCTTCCTGCAGAGCCTGGGGAGAAGCTGCAGCCAGGCCAGGCTGGGAAACAGCCCTGCAGGCTGTGAAAGCAGCAGTGGGGCTGCCATGGATCCCATCCCGCTGTGCCAGGCACGGCGTGTCCAGAGGTGCAGGGCAAGGCCCCGGCTGGGAGTGTCAGGAGAAGGCTCAGGGACATGCACCCACCTGGTCCTCCCTGCAGGTTGTTCACGATGTTTTTCAGGATGTTGTTTGACCCAAGCAATTCCTTCTCTCCTCTACGTTTGTACTTCCCCGTTGGAGGACCTTAACAGAAAGTATTTCCATTTTCCAGGAACAGATCCCACAAACCCAGGGCTCAGCCTGTGGGGTCAGCAGGGACACACGACTCACCTCTGCGATGGGAGCTGGGCTTGCCTGCAGCAACCCGGAAAGGTGGTGCAGAATTCCTCTCTGCAGACACCCCTGTAGCTGAAGAGCCACAGAAATTTCTGTCATCTGCTTCCTGCCAGGTTGTCAATGATATTTGCTTGGTGGGACACTGAGAACGTACCTACACGGGGCTCGGAGGGCTTCAAAACTTTATCCAGCCAAGCTAATGGGGAAGCCTCCCCAGGAGCCTGATCTAGAAAGGAGCACAGATGAGAACCTTTTTCAGAGTGTGCTGGGATCCCCTTCTGCCTTAGGGAACGGGGCACTGCCAAGGGGTCGGGTCAGTCAGTGGGAGGCAGATGTCAATGGACAGGGCCAAAGCTGCAGAGGGGCCTGGGGAGCTCTGGGCTGGCTCTGGTCACCCTCCACAGTCTTTCCATGCCCAGGGCAACGTCCCTGGGGGGCAGGCACTGCCAAGCAGCAGAGATGGCAGCTCAGGCCTCAGCAGGGCTCAGGCCCAGAGGCTCAGCAATTACCTGCTGTGAGTGTGCCTGGCATCGGCTCCCTTCCTGCAGCAGAGGCTGCCGTGGAGCCACTGCTTCCTCTGGGAAATTCTTCCTTGTGCACATCCTCTCCTTTCATTCCTGGAGAATGGAAGGGAGACAGCTGGATCAGATGGAGATGTTCCCCATTTGGGAGGTGGCATTTTTTAGGAGGTAATATTTTTGAAAGTCATGGATAAGGATCAGAAAGCACTCAGGATTTTGGGAGTGTCCTGGGCTGGTCCCTTCTCCAAACAGCCCCTACACCTGATCTACCCAGAGCCCTGGAAACTGCAGGGATCTCAGGGCGTGCCTGGCCCCTGGTGCACTTTGGGCTCCCTGTCTGCTGATGCCCAATGCCTTCCTGCAGAGCTGGGGGGAAGCTGCAGCCAGGCCAGGCTGGGAAACAGCCCTGCAGGCTGTGGAAGCAGCAGTGGGGCAGCGAGACTGCCATGGATCCCATCCCGCTGTGCCGGGCACGGCGTGTCCAGAGGTGCAGAGCAAGGCCCCGGCTGGGAGTGTCAGGAGAAGGCTCAGGGACATGAACTCACCTGGTCCTCCCTGCAGCATTTCCTTCAGCATTTGCCTCATGGGTTCAGATGGTTCATGGGGTTTCTTGGCTCCTGTAGCATTGTACTTCCCTGTTGGAGGACCTTAGGGCAAAGTGTTTCCATTATCCAGGAACAGATCCCACAGACTCAGGGCCCAGCCTGTGGGGTCAGCAGGGAAACACGACTCACCCCTGCGATGGGAGCTGGGCTTGTGTGCAGCACCCAGCAAAGGAGCTGGAAAAGTCCTCCCTGCAGACACAGCTGTAACTCAAGAGTCACAGAAGCTTCTGTCACCTCTGCTGCTCTGCACGGGCAGCACTGAGCCACAGGAGCAGTGAGAGGATCGGGCCCAGTGAGGGCACACACGGGCACGGCTCTGTCCTGGCACTGCCAGCGATGCCCCCCTGGCCGAGCTGTGGGCTCTGAGCTGGCAGCTCTCCCAGGGGAAAAGACTTGACCTACCCTCAGCATCTCCCACAGGCTCTGTCTTGGATGTGGGTTGCGGAGCCAGATCACTGCGATGAAGAGGTTCAGCTGCAAAGAAAGGCAGGACAGAAGAGCTCCCGTGGCACTGCAGGAGATCCTCAGGCTCCCTGGGGCTGCCAAAGGAGCCACCCAAGGCACAGCCCCGGGCCATAGCCCTGGGCCCGGCCCCTTCCCTCTCTGCTCTTCTCCGTGGCTGCACAGAGCACACGGAAGGACACCCTGGCATTGCACACGGGAAGAGGATTGACAGCTCAATGCTCCTTCCTGCCACTGACAGTGATCCTGTGGGACCACTCCGGGCTCCAGAAGGGAGCAGGAAAAGGTTTCCAGAGTCCTTCAACCCTGAGGTCATGTTAAGGAAAAGGGCACAGGAGTGAGCTCTTGTCACAGTTTCACTGATTTGTCAGTCAGGAAAGGCATGGTAAGAACTTGCCTTCAATATCCTTAAAGAACTGCAAACCATTCTTCACCAGGCGTTCCAGATCATCCATTTCCTGATCCCAGTCTAGAAGGGAGCACAGATGAGAAGCATTTCCATGGAGTGCTGGGATCCCCTTCTGCCTTAGGGAACGGGGCACTGCCAGGGGGTCGGGTCAGGCGGTGGCAGGCAGATGTCAGGGGACAGGGCCAAAGCTGCAGAGGGGCCTGGGGAGCTCTGGGCTGGCTCTGGTCACTCTCCACACTCTTTGCACACCCTGTTCATCATCCTTGGAGAGGACACTGGAGCAGCCCAGGCCCCATTGGAGCTCTCTCCCTCCCAGAGGAAACCCTCCCTACAGGCTGGGGAAAACCATCCCCAGGGCGCCCTGGGGAGAAGGGAGTGCTGTCCCGGGAAAGGGCAGCCAGGCCCCGGCTCACCTGCTCCCCGCGCTCGCCACGGAGCAGCCTGGGCAGCCCTGGCAGGCAGGGCCACTGCCAGCAGGAGCAGGAGCAAGAGGCGCAGAGCAAGGGCCATGGTGCCTTGCCCTGAGCCAGTGCCCAGCTCTTGCTGCCACCGCTGTCCTCTCAGCAATGTCCCAATGTCAGCACCGCCGCCGCCGCTGCTGCCGCAGCAGTTGTGGTCAGGGACTGACTGCTGGGTCCTTGTGGTGCTGTGCAACCACGGGGCTCTGGGGCCTCTGTGACCTCAGAGCCTGCTGTGACCTCTGCCTGATGTCACCTCAGAGCCTGCTGTGACCTCAGCCTGGTGTCACCTCAGAGCCTGATGTGACCTCAGCCTGATGTCATCTCAGAGCCTGCTGTGACCTCATGGCCTTGGCTGTACCCACAGAGTGTACCCTGCTCTGTACTAATGGACTGCCTGGATTGTAAATGTTTGGCTTCATCAAAGGGCCATGGCTTAGCCAAACCATTGTTTTGCCTGCTGACATTGGTGGTCAGGCTGAGCCCCTGGAGATGCTCTTGATGGCTTCCCTTTTTCCCTGGATATCCTTTTTGAGAAGATGCATGGCCAGATACTCTACTGTAATAAACAGAATCACTGAATCACAGAATCTGCTGAGTTGGAAGGGACCCCCAAGAATCATGCAATCCAACTCCTGGCCCTGCACAGGAGCTTTCTCAAGAGTCACACCACGTGCTTGAGAGTACTGTCCTGTTGGGGGTTAGGTTTTGTTCCTTTTTCCTCTAAAGAAGTTTTTCCCCATAAGTTACCAAGAAGACGAAATGTCGTACTTAAGACAATTTAACAAAAAACAAAGGGATGGTCGAAGTTCGGAGGGGGCTGGGGGATAACGCGAGTTTTGGGGCAGGTAAAGGACAGAGCTTCAGGCAGCTTGGCACACTGGCTTTCGGCGTTCGGGGAGAAAGCACGGCTGGGCTTGGTGCTCCTGCCAGAAGAGTTCACTGTCCCTGGAGGAGTCCAGTCCTGGGAAATCTGCCATCATCAGCTCGCCCTGCAATTCTGAGCTTCTCTGCCGCCCTGCGAGAGCTGGGCCAGCCCTGTCCCGCCGTCGCAGTTTTTGTGGGCACTGCTCGTCTTTGCTGCGTGGTGACCCTGCATCCCCTGCCCTGCTGGGACACCCTGCCCCCCCTGCCCTGCTGGGACACCCTGCCCTGCTGGGACACCCTGCCATCCCTGCTACCAGCCTGGGACTTATCCACTCTTTCCAGCTTGGTGCTCTGAGGATCCCATAGAAGCACTGAGAACAAACTGCCCTGGGTCTTTGTGAAGCCAAGTCCTCAAAGTTCTTGGTACTGTTTTTGTTATCAATGCTGTAGTTGTTTCTTTTTGTTTGTTTGCTGTGTTATACATACTAGCAAAGAACTGCTATTTCTATTTCTAAAATCTTTTGCCTAAAAGCTTTTAACTGAAAAAATTGTAATTGAAAAAAAGCGGGGGTGTGGTGTACATTCTCCATTCCGAGGGAAGCTCCAGCTTTTCCCTGGCAGATAGCTGTCTTCCCAAACCAAGACATGTCAAGTGCAGCTTGAGCTCTCTCAGACTTGATGCTGCCCTGAGGTGCCTGCTTCAGTGCTCAGCCATCCTCTGCATAAAATCCGTTTTCTCTTATCCAACCTAAATCTCCCCTGGCACAACTTCAGGCCGTTCCCTGTCACTGAGGACAAGAGAAAGAGATCAGTTCCTGCCTCTCCTCTTCCTGACGAGAGGAAGTCAGAGACCTCGATGAGGTGTCCCCCTAGTCTCCTCCAGGCAGAAGAGACAGTGGGCCCTCTGCTGCTCTTCACACAGCCTCCCCTTAGGCCCTTCCCCATCTTCATTGCCCTCCTTTGGAAAGTCATTCTCATACTGCGGAGACCAAAACTTCAGGCATTATTTGAGGTGGGGCTGCCCCAGTGCAGAGCAGAGTGAGACAATCCCATCCCTGGCCCCACTGGCCATTCTGGGCCTGGTGCTCCCAGAAGAGGGCTGTCCCCCCTGGCTGCCAGGGCAGTGCTGACTCGTTTCCAATTTTCCATGCACCACGATTCCCAGGTGCCTTTGCTGCTCTCCAGCATCTCATTGCCCAGCCTGTCCACACAGCCTGCCCCATGCCAGATGCAGAATCCAGCACCTTTCCCTTGTTGAACTTCACAGGGTTGGTGATTGTCCAGCCCTCCAACTTCTCCAGTGATGCCCCCCGGCCCAGGAACGCTCAGCATGGGCTCCCCCAGCCCCTCGGGGCCCCGCCGCTGCTCACAGCAGCCCCTGCCTGCCTCCTGCCTGCCCACACCGTGGGGCATCCACGGCTGCTCCCGGCCACGGAGCTCAGCAGTGCTGCTGCCCTCTGGGCTTTGCTGGGGGCAGCACACGGACACTGGGGTAACAGCTCCATCCGTCTCTTTATTGGGACATAAGAATGGGCTGTCACCTACGCTGGGGGGGTTGAGGTCGGGGAAGTCACCTATGCTTTTATCAAGAGGGCAGGGCGAGGGGTCTCAGGGGCAGAGGGAATGGCCATGTTGGTCTCAGCTGGGGCTGGAGGCTGCTGGGCTGGTGCTTGAGTCTCCAGAAGAACTTGGGAATGGGCTGGGATGGGACAGAGATCAAAAAAGTGAAGGGAGTGAAGGCAGTTTGGGGAGAGATGTGGGGAGAAGAGGTGCCAGTGGCATCTACAGGAATGCAACAGACGACTTTGGTGATGACTCTTCCTGGTTCCTCTTCCAACAGATCTTGAAAGGGCTGCCCAGGCCCTTCCTGCTGCTAGAAGAGCTGCTGAAGCTGTCCGTGTCTGAGGTGCATCCACTGCCCTTCAGCTGGTGTTGTGAGGTGCTCCTGTGGAGAGAGGAGTGTGTGAGGGCCCAGCTGGCGCTGGCACACAGGGAGCCTCCTGCACAGCAGGGCCCAGAGCTGCCAAGGCTCCCCAGCACGGCTGCAGCTGCTGGCACAGCTTGGCCCAGCTGCACAGCTGCCCCTCAGGGCCCCGGCCAGCCGGGGATGGCTCTGGGCAGCTCCCTGGCCAGGAGCGGCCCCAAGCGCCTCTGCCTTTCCAGGGCAATCTGCTCCCTGCTCTTTCTCCTCCCCACCTTGCTCTGCCCCTGCCCGCTGCCCCTGGGGCTGCTCTTGGCCAGGCAGCCTCAGTGGGAGCCAGCACTGACTAGGCACAACTCCACAGCAGCCTCACTGGGAATGTTCCCTCCCTACAGTCGACTTTCCAAAGAAGCTGTTGGAGGGAAAGATGAACAAACCCTCACCATTTTGTCTTCAAGCAACACCAGAGTTTAAGGCAGCTTAAAATGAACACAAACGCAAGAAGAAGCAGGACCACAATTAACAGTATCCAGCAGTGCGTTCCCTGACAGAGACCACTTCTGATGCCCTTCTGGGAGTCGGGAACACGTGTTGTGGTGGCAGCTACATCTGCGGGAGCAATGGGGAGCGTGAGCCCGTGCTGTGCCCCAGTGCTGAGCTGGCAGCACGGTGCACACGGCCAGGACGTTCCGTGCTTCCCCCAGAGCTGGGCCTGCAGCCACCTTGCTGCCCCTTGGCACAGGCTGTGCCAGCCAACACAGCCCAGCAGGGCGGGAGGAGAGCCCGGGGCCAGCCCAGCTCTTTGGGCAGTGGCTTCTTGGAGGGACTCTGGCCAAACCCATCCCTGAGCAGCCACTGCCACCCCCGAGCCTCCGTGCCCCGTGACAGCTCCCCCAGCCCAAGGGGACACATCCAGGCCCTGACAGGCCCCAGTGCAGCCCCTGCCCAGTGGGGAGGCAGGCCTGGCTCTGGCCCCGGGCTCAGGGCAGGGCTCCCGCTCGGGGCTGCTCCTGTGCCTTGGGCCTCTGGGCACTCAGGGCCAGCTCCGGGAGCAGCTGCAGCGAGAGGGACCTTGGGGCACCAGTGCCCTTTCCCAGGGGCTGTCACCGAGCTCCAGCGGCCTCCAAGCCCAGGTGCCTGCAGCTTTGGCTGCTGCTGGGCTGTGCAAGAGCGGGTGCTGGGGGAAGAGCTGCTGCCACACAGCCCCAGCGATGGCAGAGCCTGTCACCCAATTACCTTCTTTAACTGTGTCCATGTCCGTGTCCATGTCCATGTCCGTGTCTGTGTCTGCCATCACCTCCCTTCCTGCAGCAGGGGCTGCCACCAAGCCACTGCTTTCTCTGGGAAGTTCCTGTTTCTGCACAGACTTTTGGTCCATCCCTTGAGAAAGGAAAAGGCACAGCTGGATCAGATCAAAAACATTTGCCACTGGGGAGGTGGCACCTTCAGGAGGCAATATATGCGAAAGGTATGGATAAGGATCAGGAAAAATGCCCAGGATCTTGAGGCTGGGCCTGCAGAGCAGTCCCTCCTGCGAACAGGTGCCCCACTTGGGCTGCTGGGACATGGGGAAAGGCTCAGGGACATGAACCCCCCTGGTCCTCCCTGCAGCATTTTCTTCTGTATTTGTCTCAGGAATTCTTTTGACTCAAGAGACTTTCTGGCTCCAGTATCTTGGGTCTTTGGTTTTGGAGGAACTTAACAGAAAGTGTTTCCATTTTCCTGGAACAGATCTCACAACCGCAGGGCTCAGCCTGTGGGGTAGGCAGGGACACACGACTCACCCCTGCGATGGGAGCTGGGCTCCTGTGGGGTAACCAGCTGATGGCCTGGAGAATTTCTCTCTGCAGACACACCTGTAAGTCAACAGCCACAGAAGCTTGTGTCATCTCTGCCCCACTGGCCGATTTTGGGCTCTGAGCTGGCACCTTTCCCAGGGGGAAAGGACTTGACCTACCCTCAGCATCTCCCACAGGCCCTGTCTTGGATGTGGGTAGTGGAGGCAGATCACTGCGATGAAGAGGTTCAGCTGCAAAGAAAGGCAGGACAGAAGAGCTCCCGTGGCACTGCAGGAGATCCTCAGGCTCCCTGGGGCTGCCAAAGGAGCCACCCAAGGCACAGCCCCGGGCCACAGCCCTGGGCCCGGCCCCTTCCTTCTCTGCTCTTCTCCGTGGCTGCACAGAGCACACGGAAGGACACCCTGGCATTGCACACGGGAAGAGGATTGACAGCTCAATGCTCCTTCCTGCCACTGACAGTGATCCTGTGGGACCACTCAGGGCTCCAGAAGGGAGCAGGAAAAGTTTTCCAGAGCCCTCCAACACTGATATCATGTTAACGGAAAGGGCACAGGAGTGAGCTCTTGTCACAGTTTCACTGATTTTTCTGTCAGGAAAGGCACAATCAGTACTTGCCTTCAGCACCCTCCAAGAGTTTCAAGCCATTTTCCAGGAGGGCTTCCAAATAATCCATGTCACGTTCCCAATCTAGAAGGGAGCACAGATGAGAAGCATTTCCATGGAGTGCTGGGATCCCCTTCTGCCTGAGGGAATGTGGCACTGCCTGGGGGTCGGGTCAGTCAGTGGGAGGCAGATGTCAATGGACAGGGCCAGAGCTGCAGAGGGGCCTGGGGAACTCTGGGCTGGCTCTGGTCACTGTCCACACTCTTTCCATGTCCTGGGCAACGTCCCTGGAGGGCAGGCACTGCCAAGCAGCAGAGATGGCAGCTCAGGCCTCAGCAGGGCTCAGGCCCAGAGGCTCAGCAATTACCTGCTGTGAGTGTGCCTGGCATCGGCTCCCTTCCTGCAGCAGAGGCTGCCGTGGAGCCACTGGTTCCTCCAGGAAACGCCGCTTTCAGCACATCTTCTGCATCCACTTCTGGAGAAAGGAAAAGCACAGCTGGATCAGATGGAGATGTTCCCCATTTGGGAAGTGGCATCTTCAGCAGGCAATGCTTGTGAAAGACGTTGATAAGCATCAGGAAAGGCCGAGGCTCCCAGGGCTGGGCCTCCCAGCTGCTTTTTCTGATCTGCTCAGAGCCCTGGAAACTGCAGGGATCTCAGGGCGTGCCTGGCCCCTGGTGCACTTTGGGCTGCCCTGTCTGCTGATGCCCAATGCCTTCCTGCAGAGCCTGGGGAGAAGCTGCAGCCAGGCCAGGCTGGGAAACAGCCCTGCAGGCTGTGAAAGCAGCAGTGGGGCAGCGAGGCTGCCAATGGATCCCTTCCCGCTGGGCCGGGCACGGCGTGTCCAGAGGTGCAGAGCCAGGCCCCGGCTGGGAGTGTCTGGAGAAGGCTCAGGGACATGAACCCACCTGGTCCTCCCTGCAGCATTTCCTTCAGCATTTGCCACATGACGTCAAATGGCCTCAGGAATTTGTTCTTTGCCATATGTTTGGTCTTTCCTGTTGTAGGATCTTAAAAAAGTAGTTCCATTTCTGAGGAATGGATTGAACAGAACGCGGGCTCAGCCTGTGGCGTCATCAGGGACACATGACTCACCACTGCCATGGGAGCTGGGTTTGTGTGTAGCATCCAGTCCTGGAGCTGGAGAAGTCCTCTCTGCATTCACACCTATAATTCAAGAGCCAGAGGAGATTCTGTCAGCTGGTTCCTGACAGGTTGACAGTGATTTTTCCTTGGTGGGACAGCGAGAACATACCAGCAGGAGGCCCAGAGGGCTTCCAAACTTCATACCGCCAAATCAATGGAGAAGCCTCCCCAGCAACCCCATCTAGAAGCAAACCAAGATTGGAACCATTTCCATTGTGTGCCAGGCCTGGCTCTGGCCCCGGGCTCAGGGCAGGGCTCCCGCTCGGGGCTGCTGCTGTGGCCTTGGGCCTCTGGGCACTCAGGGCCAGCTCCGGGAGCAGCTGCAGCGAGAGGGACCTTGGGGCACCAGGGCCCTTTCCCAGGGGCTGTCAACGAGCTCCAGCGGCCTCCAAGCCCAGGTGCCTCCAGCTTTGGCTGCTGCCGGGCCGTGCAAGGGCAGGTGCTGGGGGAAGAGCTGCTGCCACACAGCCCCAGCGATGGCAGAGCCTGTCACAGCAATTACCTTCTCTATCTGTTCCTGTGCCTGTGCCTGTGTCTTTGTCTCTGGCTGTCTCTCTGGTAGTGTCCATGTCTGGCATCGCCTTCCTTTCTGCAGCAGAGGCTGTGAATGTTCGACTGCTTCCAGCGGGAAATGCCACCTTCCACAGAACCTCTAGGTCCATCACTTGAGAAAGGAAGGGAGACAGCTGGATCAGGTGCAACTATTCCCCATTTGGGTACTGGCATCTTCAGGAGGCAATATTTGGCAAAGACATAGACCAGAAAAATGCCCAGGTCTTGGGACTGGGCCAGGACACTCTCGCTTTCAAGCAGCCACCCTTTCTGATCTACCCAGAGCCCAGGTAATTGCAGGGATCTCAGGGCGTGCCTGGCCCCTGGTGCGCTTTGGGCTCCCTGTCTGCTGATGCCCAATGCCTTCCTGCAGAGCCTGGGGAGAAGCTGCAGCCAGGCCAGGCTGGGAAACAGCCCTGCAGGCTGTGAAAGCAGCAGTGGGGCTGCCATGGATCCCATCCCGCTGTGCCAGGCACGGCGTGTCCAGAGGTGCAGGGCAAGGCCCCGGCTGGGAGTGTCAGGAGAAGGCTCAGGGACATGCACCCACCTGGTCCTCCCTGCAGGTTGTTCACGATGTTTTTCAGGATGTTGTTTGACCCAAGCAATTCCTTCTCTCCTCTACGTTTGTACTTCCCCGTTGGAGGACCTTAACAGAAAGTATTTCCATTTTCCAGGAACAGATCCCACAAACCCAGGGCTCAGCCTGTGGGGTCAGCAGGGACACACGACTCACCTCTGCGATGGGAGCTGGGCTTGCCTGCAGCAACCCGGAAAGGTGGTGCAGAATTCCTCTCTGCAGACACCCCTGTAGCTGAAGAGCCACAGAAATTTCTGTCATCTGCTTCCTGCCAGGTTGTCAATGATATTTGCTTGGTGGGACACTGAGAACGTACCTACACGGGGCTCGGAGGGCTTCAAAACTTTATCCAGCCAAGCTAATGGGGAAGCCTCCCCAGGAGCCTGATCTAGAAAGGAGCACAGATGAGAACCTTTTTCAGAGTGTGCTGGGATCCCCTTCTGCCTTAGGGAACGGGGCACTGCCAGGGGGTCGGGTCAGGCGGTGGCAGGCAGATGTCAGGGGACAGGGCCAAAGCTGCAGAGGGGCCTGGGGAGCTCTGGGCTGGCTCTGGTCACCCTCCACAGTCTTTCCATGCCCAGGGCAACGTCCCTGGGGGGCAGGCACTGCCAAGCAGCAGAGATGGCAGCTCAGGCCTCAGCAGGGCTCAGGCTCAGAGGCTCAGCAATTACCTGCTGTGAGTGTGCCTGGTATCAGCTCCCTTCCTGCAGCAGAGGCTGCCGTGGAGCCACTGCTTCCTCTGGGAAATTCTTCCTTGTGCACATCCTCTCCTTTCATTTCTGGAGAATGGAAGGGAGACAGCTGGATCAGATGGAGATGTTCCCCATTTGGGAGGTGGCATCTTATGAGGCAATATTTGTGAAAAGCATGGATAAGGATCAGAAAGCACTCAGGGTTTTGGGAGTGTCCTGGGCTGGTCCCTTCCCCAAACAGCCCCTACACATGATCTACCCAGAGCCCTGGAAACTGCAGGGATCTCAGGGCGTGCTTGGCCCCTGGTGCACTTTGGGCTCCCTGTCTGCTGATGCCCAATGCCTTCCTGCAGAGCTGGGGGGAAGCTGCAGCCAGGCCAGGCTGGGAAACAGCCCTGCAGGCTGTGGAAGCAGTGGGGCAGCGAGGCTGCCAGTGGATCCCTTCCCGCTGGGCCGGGCACGGCGTGTCCAGAGGTGCAGAGCAAGGCCCCGGCTGGGAGCGTCAGGAGAAGGCTCAGGGACATGAACTCACCTGGTCCTCCCTGCAGCATTTCCTTCAGCATTTGCCTCATGGGTTCAGATGGTTCATGGGGTTTCTTGGCTCCTGTAGCATTGTACTTCCCTGTTGGAGGACCTTAGGGCAAAGTGTTTCCATTATCCAGGAACAGATCCCACAGACTCAGGGCCCAGCCTGTGGGGTCAGCAGGGACACACGACTCACCCCTGCGATGGGAGCTGGGCTTGTGTGCAGCACCCAGCAAAGGAGCTGGAAAAGTCCTCCCTGCAGACACAGCTGTAACTCAAGAGTCACAGAAGCTTCTGTCACCTCTGCTGCTCTGCACGGGCAGCACTGAGCCACAGGAGCAGTGAGAGGATCGGGCCCAGTGAGGGCACACACGGGCACAGCTCTGTCCTGGCACCTGCAGCAGGGCTGCCCTGGCCGAGCTGTGGGCTCTGAGCTGGCAGCTCTCCCAGGGGAAAAGACTTGACCTACCCTCAGCATCTCCCACAGGCTCTGTCTTGGATGTGGGTTGCGGAGCCAGATCACTGCGATGAAGAGGTTCAGCTGCAAAGAAAGGCAGGACAGAAGAGCTCCCGTGGCACTGCAGGAGATCCTCAGGCTCCCTGGGGCTGCCAAAGGAGCCACCCAAGGCACAGCCCCGGGCCATAGCCCTGGGCCCGGCCCCTTCCCTCTCTGCTCTTCTCCGTGGCTGCACAGAGCACACGGAAGGACACCCTGGCATTGCACACGGGAAGAGGATTGACAGCTCAATGCTCCTTTCTGCCACTGACAGTGATCCTGTGGGACCACTCAGGGCTCCAGAAGGGAGCAGGAAAAGATTTCCAGAGTCCTTCAACCCTGAGGTCATGTTAAGGAAAAGGGCACAGGAGTGAGCTCTTGTCACAGTTTCACTGATTTGTCAGTCAGGAAAGGCACGCTGAGAACTTGCCTTCTATATCCTTAAAGAACTGCAAACCATTCTTCACCAGGCGTTCCAGATCATCCATTTCCTGATCCCAGTCTAGAAGGGAGCACAGATGAGAAGCATTTCCATGGAGTGCTGGGATCCCCTTCTGCCTTAGGGAACGGGGCACTGCCAGGGGGTCGGGTCAGGCGGTGGCAGGCAGATGTCAGGGGACAGGGCCAAAGCTGCAGAGGGGCCTGGGGAGATCTGGGCTGGCTCTGGTCACTCTCCACACTCTTTGCAGGCCCTGTTCATCATCCTTGGAGAGGACACTGGAGCAGCCCAGGCCCCATTGGAGCTCTCTCCCTCCCAGAGGAGACCCTCCCTACAGGCTGGGGAAAACCATCCCCAGGGCTCCCCGGGGAGAAGGGAGTGCTGTCCCGGGAAAGGGCAGCCAGGCCCCGGCTCACCTGCTCCCCGCGCTCGCCACGGAGCAGCCTGGGCAGCCCTGGCAGGCAGGGCCACTGCCAGCAGGAGCAGGAGCAAGAGGCGCAGAGCAAGGGCCATGGTGCCTTGCCCTGAGCCAGTGCCCAGCTCTTGCTGCCACCGCTGTCCTCTCAGCAATGTCCCAATGTCAGCACCGCCGCCGCCGCTGCTGCCGCAGCAGTTGTGGTCAGGGACTGACTGCTGGGTCCCTGTGGTGCTGTGCAACCACGGGGCTCTGGGGCCTCTGTGACCTCAGAGCCTGCTGTGACCTCTGCCTGATGTCACCTCTGAGCCTGCAGTTACCTCAGCCTGATGTCTCCTCAGAGCCTGCTGTGACCTCAGCCTGATGTCATCTCAGAGCCTGCTGTGACCTCATGGCCTTGGCTGTACCCACAGAGTGTACCCTGCTCTGTACTAATGGACTGCCTGGATTGTAAATGTTTGGCTTCATCAAAGGGCCATGGCTTAGCCAAACCATTGTTTTGCCTGCTGACATTGGTGGTCAGGCTGAGCCCCTGGAGATGCTCTTGATGGCTTCCCTTTTTCCCTGGATATCCTTTTTGAGAAGATGCATGGCCAGATACTCTACTGTAATAAACAGAATCACTGAATCACAGAATCTGCTGAGTTGGAAGGGACCCCCAAGAATCATGCAATCCAACTCCTGGCCCTGCACAGGAGCTTTCTCAAGAGTCACACCACGTGCTTGAGAGTACTGTCCTGTTGGGGCTTAGGTTTTGTTCCTTTTTACTCTAAAGAAGTTTTTCCCCATAAGTTACCAAGAAGACGAAATGTCGTACTTAAGACAATTTAACAAAAAACAAAGGGATGGTCGAAGTTCGGAGGGGGCGGGGGGGATAACGCGAGTTTTGGGGCAGGTAAAGGACAGAGCTTCAGGCAGCTTGGCACACTGGCTTTCGGCGTTCGGGGAGAAAGCACGGCTGGGCTTGGTGCTCCTGCCAGAAGAGTTCACTGTCCCTGGAGGAGTCCAGTCCTGGGAAATCTGCCATCATCTGCTCGCCCTGCAATTCTGAGCTTCTCTGCCGCCCTGCGAGAGCTGGGCCAGCCCTGTCCCGCCGTCGCAGTTTTTGTGGGCACTGCTCGTCTTTGCTGCGTGGTGACGCTGCACCCCCTGCCCTGCTGGGGACACCCTGCCCCCCCTGCCCTGCTGGGACACCCTGCCCTGCTGCGACACCCTGCCATCCCTGCTACCAGCCTGGGACTTATCCACTCTTTCCAGCTTGGTGCTCTGAGGATCCCATAGAGGCACTGAGAACAAACTGCCCTGGGTCTTTGTGAAGCCAAGTCCTCAAAGTTCTTGGTACTGTTTTTGTTATCAATGCTGTAGTTGTTTCTTTTTGTTTGTTTGCTGTGTTATACATACTAGCAAAGAACTGCTATTTCTATTTCTAAAATCTTTTGCCTAAAAGCTTTTAACTGAAAAAATTGTAATTGAAAAAAAGCGGGGGGGTGTGGTTTACATTCTCCATTCCGAGGGAAGCTCCAGCTTTTCCCTGGCAGATAGCTGTCTTCCCAACCCAAGACATGTCAAGTGCAGCTTGAGCTCTCTCAGACTTGGTGCTGCCCTGAGGTGCCTGCTTCAGTGCTCAGCCATCCTCTGCATAAAAACCGTTTTCTCTTATCCAACCTAAATCTCCCCTGGCACAACTTCAGGCCGTTCCCTGTCACTGAGGACAAGAGAAAGAGATCAGTTCCTGCCTCTCCTCTTCCTGACGAGAGGAAGTCAGAGACCTCGATGAGGTGTCCCCCTAGTCTCCTCCAGGCAGAAGAGACAGTGGGCCCTCTGCTGCTCTTCACACAGCCTCCCCTTAGGCCCTTCCCCATCTTCATTGCCCTCCTTTGGAAAGTCATTCTCATACTGCGGAGACCAAAACTTCAGGCATTATTTGAGGTGGGGCTGCCCCAGTGCAGAGCAGAGTGGGACAATCCCATCCCTGGCCCCACTGGCCGTGCTGGGCCTGGTGCCCCCCAGGAGAGGGCGGTCCCCCCTGGCTGCCAGGGCAGTGCTGACTCGTTTCCAATTTTCCATGCACCACGATTCCCAGGTGCCTTTGCTGCTCTCCAGCATCTCATTGCCCAGCCTGTCCACACAGCCTGTCCCATGCCAGATGCAGAATCCAGCACCTTTCCCTTGTTGAACTTCACAGGGTTGGTGATTGTCTAGCCCTCCAACTTTTCCAGTGATGTCCCACGGCCCAGGAACGCTCAGCATGGTCTCCCCCAGCCCCTCGGGGCCCCGCCGCTGCTCACAGCAGCCCCTGCCTGCCTCCTGCCTGCCCACACCGTGGGGCATCCACGGCTGCTCCCGGCCACGGAGCTCAGCAGTGCTGCTGCCCTCTGGGCTTTGCTGGGGGCAGCACACGGACACTGGGGTAACAGCTCCATCCATCTATTTATTGGGACATAAGAAGGGGCTGTCACCTACGCTGAGGGGGTTGAGGTCGGGGAAGTCACCTATGCTTTTATCTAGAGGGCAGGGCGAGGGGTCTCAGGGGCAGAGGGAAGGGCCATGTTGGTCTCAGCTGGGGCTGGAGGCTGCTGGGCTGGTGCTTGAGTCTCCAGAAGAACTTGGGAATGGGCTGGGATGGGACAGAGATCAAAAAAGTGAAGGGAGTGAAGGCAGTTTGGGGAGAGATGTGGGGAGAAGAGGTGCCAGTGGCATCTACAGGAATGCAACAGATGACTTTGGTGATGACTCTTCCTGGTTCCTCTTCCAACAGATCTTGAAAGGGCTGCCCAGGCCCTTCCTGCTGCTAGAAGAGCTGCTGAAGCTGTCCGTGTCTGAGGTGCATCCACTGCCCTTCAGCTGGTGTTGTGAGGTGCTCCTGTGGAGAGAGGAGTGTGTGAGGGCCCGGCTGGCGCTGGCACACAGGGAGCCTCCTGCACAGCAGGGCCCAGAGCTGCCAAGGCTCCCCAGCACGGCTGCAGCTGCTGGCACAGCTTGGCCCAGCTGCACAGCTGCCCCTCAGGGCCCCGGCCAGCCGGGGATGGCTCTGGGCAGCTCCCTGGCCAGGAGCGGCCCCAAGCGCCTCTGCCTTTCCAGGGCAATCTGCTCCCTGCTCTTTCTCCTCCCCACCTTGCTCTGCCCCTGCCCGCTGCCCCTGGGGCTGCTCTTGGCCAGGCAGCCTCAGTGGGAGCCAGCACTGACTAGGCACAACTCCACAGCAGCCTCACTGGGAATGTTCCCTCCCTACAGTCGACTTTCCAAAGAAGCTGTTGGAGGGAAAGATGAACAAACCCTCACCGTTTTGTCTTCAAGCAACACCAGAGTTTAAGGCAGCTTAAAATGAACACAAACGCGAGAAGAAGCAGGACCACAATTAACAGTATCCAGCAGTGCGTTCCCTGACAGAGACCACTTCTGATGCCCTTCTGGGAGTCGGGAACACGTGTTGTGGTGGCAGCTGCATCTGCGGGAGCAATGGGGAGCGTGAGCCCGTGCTGTGCCCCAGTGCTGAGCTGGCAGCACGGTGCACACGGCCAGGACGTTCCGTGCTCCCCCCAGAGCTGGGCCTGCAGCCACCTTGCTGCCCCTTGGCACAGGCTGTGCCAGCCAACACAGCCCAGCAGGGCGGGAGGAGAGCCCGGGGCCAGCCCAGCTCTTTGGGCAGTGGCTTCTTGGAGGGCCTCTGGCCAAACCCATCCCTGAGCAGCCACTGCCACCCCCGAGCCTCCGTGCCCCGTGACAGCTCCCCCAGGCCGAGGGGACATAGCCAGGCCCTGACAGGCCCCAGTGCAGCCCCTGCCCAGTGGGGAGGCAGGCCTGGCTCTGGCCCCGGGCTCAGGGCAGGGCTCCCGCTCGGGGCTGCTCCTGTGCCTTGGGCCTCTGGGCACTCAGGGCCAGCTCCGGGAGCAGCTGCAGCGAGAGGGACCTTGGGGCACCAGTGCCCTTTCCCAGGGGCTGTCACCGAGCTCCAGCGGCCTCCAAGCCCAGGTGCCTGCAGCTTTGGCTGCTGCTGGGCTGTGCAAGAGCAGGTGCTGGGGGAAGAGCTGCTGCCACACAGCCCCAGCGATGGCAGAGCCTGTCACCCAATTACCTTCTTTAACTGTGTCCATGTCTGTGTCCATGTCCGTGTTTGTGTCCATGTCCATGTCCGTGTCCATGTCCATGTCCGTGTCTGTGTCTGCCATCACCTCCCTTCCTGCAGCAGGGGCTGCCACCAAGCCACTGCTTTCTCTGGGAAGTTCCTGTTTCTGCACAGACTTTTGGTCCATCCCTTGAGAAAGGAAAAGGCACAGCTGGATCAGATCAAAAACATTTCCCACTGGGGAGGTGGCACCTTCAGGAGGCAATATATGCGAAAGGTATGGATAAGGATCAGGAAAAATGCCCAGGATCTTGAGGCTGGGCCTGCAGAGCAGTCCCTCCTGCGAACAGGTGCCCCACTTGGGCTGCTGGGACATGGGGAAAGGCTCAGGGACATGAACCCCCCTGGTCCTCCCTGCAGCATTTTCTTCTGTATTTGTCTCAGGAATTCTTTTGACTCAAGAGACTTTCTGGCTCCAGTATCTTGGGTCTTTGGTTTTGGAGGAACTTAACAGAAAGTGTTTCCATTTTCCTGGAACAGATCTCACAACCGCAGGGCTCAGCCTGTGGGGTAGGCAGGGACACACGACTCACCCCTGCGATGGGAGCTGGGCTCCTGTGGGGTAACCAGCTGATGGCCTGGAGAATTTCTCTCTGCAGACACACCTGTAAGTCAACAGCCACAGAAGCTTGTGCCATCTCTGCCCCACTGGCCGAGCTGTGGGCTCTGAGCTGGCACCTTTCCCAGGGGGAAAGGACTTGACCTACCCTCAGCATCTCCCACAGGCCCTGTCTTGGATGTGGGTAGTGGAGGCAGATCACTGCGATGAAGAGGTTCAGCTGCAAAGAAAGGCAGGACAGAAGAGCTCCCGTGGCACTGCAGGAGATCCTCAGGCTCCCTGGGGCTGCCAAAGGAGCCACCCAAGGCACAGCCCCGGGCCACAGCCCTGGGCCCGGCCCCTTCCCTCTCTGCTCTTCTCCGTGGCTGCACAGAGCACACGGAAGGACACCCTGGCATTGCACACGGGAAGAGGATTGACAGCTCAATGCTCCTTCCTGCCACTGACAGTGATCCTGTGGGACCACTCAGGGCTCCAGAAGGGAGCAGGAAAAGGTTTCCAGAGCCCTCCAACACTGATATCATGTTAACGGAAAGGGCACAGGAGTGAGCTCTTGTCACAGTTTCACTGATTTTTCAGTCAGGAAAGGCACAATCAGCACTTGCCTTCAGCACCCTCCAAGAGTTTCAAGCCATTTTCCAGGAGGGCTTCCAAATAATCCATGTCACGTTCCCAATCTAGAAGGGAGCACAGATGAGAAGCATTTCCATGGAGTGCTGGGATCCCCTTCTGCCTGAGGGAATGTGGCACTGCCTGGGGGTCGGGTCAGTCAGTGCGAGGCAGATGTCAATGGACAGGGCCAGAGCTGCAGAGGGGCCTGGGGAACTCTGGGCTGGCTCTGGTCACTGTCCACACTCTTTCCATGTCCTGGGCAACGTCCCTGGAGGGCAGGCACTGCCAAGCAGCAGAGATGGCAGCTCAGGCCTCAGCAGGGCTCAGGCCCAGAGGCTCAGCAATTACCTGCTGTGAGTGTGCCTGGCATCGGCTCCCTTCCTGCAGCAGAGGCTGCCGTGGAGCCACTGCTTCCTCCAGGAAACGCCGCTTTCAGCACATCTTCTGCATCCACTTCTGGAGAAAGGAAAAGCACAGCTGGATCAGATGGAGATGTTCCCCATTTGGGAAGTGGCATCTTCAGCAGGCAATGCTTGTGAAAGACGTTGATAAGCATCAGGAAAGGCCGAGGCTCCCAGGGCTGGGCCTCCCAGCTGCTTTTTCTGATCTGCTCAGAGCCCTGGAAACTGCAGGGATCTCAGGGCGTGCCTGGCCCCTGGTGCACTTTGGGCTGCCTGTCTGCTGATGCCCAATGCCTTCCTGCAGAGCCTGGGGAGAAGCTGCAGCCAGGCCAGGCTGGGAAACAGCCCTGCAGGCTGTGAAAGCAGCAGTGGGGCAGCGAGGCTGCCAATGGATCCCTTCCCGCTGGGCCGGGCACGGCGTGTCCAGAGGTGCAGAGCCAGGCCCCGGCTGGGAGTGTCTGGAGAAGGCTCAGGGACATGAACCCACCTGGTCCTCCCTGCAGCATTTCCTTCAGCATTTGCCACATGACGTCAAATGGCCTCAGGAATTTCTTCTTTGCCATATGTTTGGTCTTTCCTGTTGTAGGATCTTAAAAAAAGTCGTTCCATTTCTGAGGAATGGATTGAACAGAACGCGGGCTCAGCCTGTGGCGTCATCAGGGACACATGACTCACCACTGCCATGGGAGCTGGGTTTGTGTGTAGCATCCAGTCCTGGAGCTGGAGAAGTCCTCTCTGCAGTCACACCTATAATTCAAGAGCCAGAGGAGATTCTGTCAGCTGGTTCCTGACAGGTTGACAGTGATTTTTCCTTGGTGGGACAGCGAGAACATATCAGCAGGAGGCCCAGAGGGCTTCCAAACTTCATACCGCCAAATCAATGGAGAAGCCTCCCCAGCAACCCCATCTAGAAGCAAACCAAGATTGGAACCATTTCCATTGTGTGCCAGGCCTGGCTCTGGCCCCGGGCTCAGGGCAGGGCTCCCGCTCGGGGCTGCTGCTGTGGCCTTGGGCCTCTGGGCACTCAGGGCCAGCTCCGGGAGCAGCTGCAGCGAGAGGGACCTTGGGGCACCAGTGCCCTTTCCCAGGGGCTGTCACCGAGCTCCAGCGGCCTCCAAGCCCAGGTGCCTGCAGCTTTGGCTGCTGCCGGGCCGTGCAAGGGCAGGTGCTGGGGGAAGAGCTGCTGCCACACAGCCCCAGCGATGGCAGAGCCTGTCACAGCAATTACCTTCTCTATCTGTTCCTGTGCCTGTGCCTGTGTCTTTGTCTCTGGCTGTCTCTCTGGTAGTGTCCATGTCTGGCATCACCTTCCTTTCTGCAGCAGAGGCTGTGAATGTTCGACTGCTTCCAGCGGGAAATGCCACCTTCCACAGAACCTCTAGGTCCATCACTTGAGAAAGGAAGGGAGACAGCTGGATCAGGTGCAACTATTCCCCATTTGGGTACTGGCATCTTCAGGAGGCAATATTTGGCAAAGACATAGACCAGAAAAATGCCCAGGTCTTGGGACTGGGCCAGGACACTCTCGCTTTCAAGCAGCCACCCTTTCTGATCTACCCAGAGCCCAGGTAATTGCAGGGATCTCAGGGCGTGCCTGGCCCCTGGTGCACTTTGGGCTCCCTGTCTGCTGATGCCCAATGCCTTCCTGCAGAGCCTGGGGAGAAGCTGCAGCCAGGCCAGGCTGGGAAACAGCCCTGCAGGCTGTGAAAGCAGCAGTGGGGCTGCCATGGATCCCATCCCGCTGTGCCAGGCACGGCGTGTCCAGAGGTGCAGAGCAAGGCCCCGGCTGGGAGTGTCAGGAGAAGGCTCAGGGACATGCACCCACCTGGTCCTCCCTGCAGGTTGTTCACGATGTTTTTCAGGATGTTGTTTGACCCAAGCAATTCCTTCTCTCCTCTACGTTTGTACTTCCCCGTTGGAGGACCTTAACAGAAAGTATTTCCATTTTCCAGGAACAGATCCCACAAACCCAGGGCTCAGCCTGTGGGGTCAGCAGGGACACACGACTCACCTCTGCGATGGGAGCTGGCTTGCCTGCAGCAACCCGGAAAGGTGGTGCAGAATTCCTCTCTGCAGACACCCCTGTAGCTGAAGAGCCACAGAAATTTCTGTCATCTGCTTCCTGCCAGGTTGTCAATGATATTTGCTTGGTGGGACACTGAGAACGTACCTACACGGGGCTCGGAGGGCTTCAAAACTTTATCCAGCCAAGCTAATGGGGAAGCCTCCCAGGAGCCTGATCTAGAAAGGAGCACAGATGAGAACCTTTTTCAGAGTGTGCTGGGATCCCCTTCTGCCTTAGGGAACGGGGCACTGCCAGGGGGTCGGGTCAGTCAGTGGGAGGCAGATGTCAATGGACAGGGCCAAAGCTGCAGAGGGGCCTGGGGAGCTCTGGGCTGGCTCTGGTCACCCTCCACAGTCTTTCCATGCCCAGGGCAACGTCCCTGGGGGGCAGGCACTGCCAAGCAGCAGAGATGGCAGCTCAGGCCTCAGCAGGGCTCAGGCTCAGAGGCTCAGCAATTACCTGCTGTGAGTGTGCCTGGTATCGGCTCCCTTCCTGCAGCAGAGGCTGCCGTGGAGCCACTGCTTCCTCTGGGAAATTCTTCCTTGTGCACATCCTCTCCTTTCATTTCTGGAGAATGGAAGGGAGACAGCTGGATCAGATGGAGATGTTCCCCGTTTGGGAGGTGGCATCTTATGAGGCAATATTTGTGAAAAGCATGGATAAGGATCAGAAAGCACTCAGGGTTTTGGGAGTGTCCTGGGCTGGTCCCTTCCCCAAACAGCCCCTACACATGATCTACCCAGAGCCCTGGAAACTGCAGGGATCTCAGGGCATGCTTGGCCCCTGGTGCACTTTGGGCTCCCTGTCTGCTGATGCCCAATGCCTTCCTGCAGAGCTGGGGGGAAGCTGCAGCCAGGCCAGGCTGGGAAACAGCCCTGCAGGCTGTGGAAGCAGCAGTGGGGCAGCGAGGCTGCCGTGGATCCCTTCCCGCTGGGCCGGGCACGGTGTGTCCAGAGGTGCAGAGCAAGGCCCCGGCTGGGAGCGTCAGGAGAAGGCTCAGGGACATGAACCCACCTGGTCCTCCCTGCAGCATTTCCTTCAGCATTTGCCTCATGGGTTCAGATGGTTCATGGGGTTTCTTGGCTACTGTAGCATTGTACTTCCCTGTTGGAGGACCTTAGGGCAAAGTGTTTCCATTATCCAGGAACAGATCCCACAGACTCAGGGCCCAGCCTGTGGGGTCAGCAGGGAAACACGACTCACCCCTGCGATGGGAGCTGGGCTTGTGTGCAGCACCCAGCAAAGGAGCTGGAAAAGTCCTCCCTGCAGACACAGCTGTAACTCAAGAGTCACAGAAGCTTCTGTCACCTCTGCTGCTTTGCACGGGCAGCACTGAGCCACAGGAGCAGTGAGAGGATCGTGCCCAGTGAGGGCACACACGGGCACGGCTCTGTCCTGGCACCTGCAGCGGGGGCCCCCTGGCCGAGCTGTGGGCTCTGAGCTGGCACCTTTCCCAGGGGAAAGGACTTGACCTACCCTCAGCATCTCCCACAGGCTCTGTCTTGGATGTGGGTTGCGGAGCCAGATCACTGCGATGAAGAGGTTCAGCTGCAAAGAAAGGCAGGACAGAAGAGCTCCCGTGGCACTGCAGGAGATCCTCAGGCTCCCTGGTGCTGCCAAAGGAGCCACCCAAGGCACAGCCCCGGGCCACAGCCCTGGGCCCGGCCCCTTCCCTCTCTGCTCTTCTCCGTGGCTGCACAGAGCACACGGAAGGACACCCTGGCATTGCACACGGGAAGAGGATTGGCAGCTAGATGCTGCTTCCTGCCATTGACAGTGATCCTGTGGGACCACCCAGGGCTCCAGAAGGGAGCAGGAAAAGGTTTCCAGAGTCCTTCAACCCTGAGATCATGTTAAGGAAAAGGGCAGAGGAGTGAGCTCTTGTCACAGTTTCACTGATTTTTTCTGTCAGGAAAGGCACGCTGAGAACTTGCCTTCTATATCCTTAAAGAACTGCAAACCATTCTCCACCAGGCGTTCCAGATCATCCATTTCCTGATCCCAGTCTAGAAGGGAGCACAGATGAGAAGCATTTCCATGGAGTGCTGGGATCCCCTTCTGCCTTAGGGAACGGGGCACTGCCATGGGGTTGGGTCAGGCGGTGGGAGGCAGATGTCAGGGGACAGGGCCAAAGCTGCAGAGGGGCCTGGGGAGCTCTGGGCTGGCTCTGGTCACTCTCCACACTCTTTGCACGCCCTGTTCAGCATCCTTGGAGGGGAAACTGGAGCAGCCTAGGCCCCATTGGAGCTCTCTCTCTCCCAGAGGAAACCCTCCCTACAGGCTGGGGAAAACCATCCCCAGGGCTCCCCGGGGAGAAGGGAGTGCTGTCCCGGGAAAGGGCAGCCAGGCCCCGGCTCACCTGCTCCCCGCGCTCGCCACGGAGCAGCCTGGGCAGCCCTGGCAGGCAGGGCCACTGCCAGCAGGAGCAGGAGCAAGAGGCGCAGAGCAAGGGCCATGGTGCCTTGCCCTGAGCCAGTGCCCAGCTCTTGCTGCCACCGCTGTCCTCTCAGCAAGGTCCCAATGTCAGCACCGCCGCCGCCGCTGCTGCCGCAGCAGTTGTGGTCAGGGACTGACTGCTGGGTCCCTATGGTGCTGTGCAACCACGGGGCTCTGGGGCCTCTGTGACCTCAGAGCCTGCTGTGACCTCTGCCTGATGTCACCTCTGAGCCTGCAGTTACCTCAGCCTGATGTCACCTCAGAGCCTGCTGTGACCTCAGTCTGATGTCACCTCAGAGCCTGCAGTGACCTCAGCCTGATGTCATCTCAGAGCCTGCTGTGACCTCATGGCCTTGGCTGTACCCACAGAGTGTACCCTGCTCTTTACTAATGGACTGCCTGGATTGTAAATGTTTGGCTTCATCAAAGGGCCATGGCTTAGCCAAACCATTGTTTTGCCTGCTGACACTGGTGGTCAGGCTGAGCCCCTGGAGATGCTCTTGATGGCTTCCCTTTTTCCCTGGATATCCTTTTTGAGAAGATGCATGGCCAGATACTCTACTGTAATAAACAGAATCACTGAATCACAGAATCTGCTGAGTTGGAAGGGACCCCCAAGAATCATGCAATCCAACTCCTGGCCCTGCACAGGAGCTTTCTCAAGAGTCACACCACGTGCTTGAGAGTACTGTCCTGTTGGGGGTTAGGTTTTGTTCCTTTTTACTCTAAAGATGTTTTTCCCCATAAGTTACCAAGAAGACGAAATGTCGTACTTAAGACAATTTAACAAAAAACAAAGGAATGGTCGAAGTTCGGAGGGGGCGGGGGGGATAACGCGAGTTTTGGGGCAGGTAAAGGACAGAGCTTCAGGCAGCTTGGCACTCTGGCTTTCGGCGTTCGGGGAGAAAGCACGGCTGGGCTTGGTGCTCCTGCCAGAAGAGTTCACTGTCCCTGGAGGAGTCCAGTCCTGGGAAATCTGCCATCATCTGCTCGCCCTGCAATTCTGAGCTTCTCTGCCGCCCTGCGAGAGCTGGGCCAGCCCTGTCCCACCGTCGCAGTTTTTGTGGGCACTGCTCGTCTTTGCTGCGTGGTGACGCTGCACCCCCTGCCCTGCTGGGACACCCTGCACCCCCTGCCCTGCTGGGACACCCTGCCCTGCTGGGACACCCTGCCATCCCTGCTACCAGCCTGGGACTTATCCACTCTTTCCAGCTTGGTGCTCTGAGGATCCCATAGAAGCACTGAGAACAAACTGCCCTGGGTCTTTGTGAAGCCAAGTCCTCAAAGTTCTTGGTACTGTTTTTGTTATCAATGCTGTAGTTGTTTCTTTTTGTTTGTTTGCTGTGTTATACATACTAGCAAAGAACTGCTATTTCTATTTCTAAAATCTTTTGCCTAAAAGCTATTAACTGAAAAAATTGTAATTGAAAAAAAGCGGGGGGGTGTGGTTTACATTCTCCATTCCGAGGGAAGCTCCAGCTTTTCCCTGGCAGATAGCTGTCTTCCCAAACCAAGACATGTCAAGAGCAGCTTGAGCTCTCTCAGACTTGGTGCTGCCCTGAGGTGCCTGCTTCAGTGCTCAGCCATCCTCTGCATAAAAACCGTTTTCTCTTATCCAACCTAAATCTCCCCTGGCACAACTTCAGGCCGTTCCCTGTCACTGAGGACAAGAGAAAGAGATCAGTTCCTGCCTCTCCTCTTCCTGACGAGAGGAAGTCAGAGACCTCGATGAGGTGTCCCCCTAGTCTCCTCCAGGCAGAAGAGACAGTGGGCCCTCTGCTGCTCTTCACACAGCCTCCCCTTAGGCCCTTCCCCATCGTCATTGCCCTCCTTTGGAAAGTCATTCTCATACTGCGGAGACCAGAACTTCAGGCATTATTTGAGGTGGGGCTGCCCCAGTGCAGAGCAGAGTGGGACAATCCCATCCCTGGCCCCACTGGCCATTCTGGGCCTGGTTCCCCCAGGAGACGGCTGTCCCCCCTGGCTGCCAGGGCAGTGCTGACTCGTTTCCAATTATCCATGCACCAGGATTCCCAGGTGCCTTTGCTGCTCTCCAGCATCTCATTGCCCAGCCTGTCCACACAGCCTGTCCCATGCCAGATGCAGAATCCAGCACTTTTCCCTTGTTGAACTTCACAGGGTTGGTGATTGTCCAGCCCTCCAACTTCTCCAGTGATGCCCCCCAGCCCAGGGACGCTCAGCATGGGCTCCCTCAGCCCCTCGGGGCCCCGCCGCTGCTCACAGCAGCCCCTGCCTGCCTCCTGCCTGCCCACACCGTGGGGCATCCACGGCTGCTCCCGGCCATGGAGCTCAGCAGTGCCGCTGCCCTCTGGGCTTTGCTGGGGGCAGCACACGGACACTGGGGTAACAGCTCCATCCGTGTCTTTATTGGGACATAAGAAGGGGCTGTCGCCTACGCTGGGGGGGTTGAGGTCGGGGAAGTCACTTATGCTGTTATCTAGAGGGCAGGGCCAGGGGGCTCAGGGGCAGAGGGAAGGGCCATGTTGGTCTCAGCTGGGGCTGGAGGCTGCTGGCCTGCTGCTTGAGTCTCCAGAAGAACTTGGGAATGGGCTGGGATGGGACAGAGTGAGATCAAAAAAGTGAAGGGAGTGAAGGCAGTTTGGGGATAGCTGTGGGGAGAAGAGGTGGCAGTGGCATCTACAGGAATACAACAGACGACTTTGGTGATGACTCTTCCTGGTTCCTCTTCCAACAGATCTTGAAAGGGCTGCCCAGGCCCTTCCTGCTGCTAGAAGAGCTGCTGAAGCTGTCCGTGTCTGAGGTCCTGTCCCTGCTCTTCAGCTGGTGTTGTGAGGTGCTCCTGTGGAGAGAGGAGTGTGTGAGGGCCTGGCTGGCGCTGGCACACAGGGAGCCTCCTGCACAGCAGGGCCCAGAGCTGCCAAGGCTCCCCAGCACGGCTGCAGCTGCTGGCACAGCTTGGCCCAGCTGCACAGCTGCCCCTCAGGGCCCCGGCCAGCCGGGGATGGCTCTGGGCAGCTCCCTGGCCAGGAGCGGCCCCAAGCGCCTCTGCCTTTCCAGGGCAATCTGCACCCTGCTCTTTCTCCTCCCCACCTTGCTCTGCCCCTGCCCGCTGCCCCTGGGGCTGCTCTTGGCCAGGCAGCCTCAGTGGGAGCCAGCACTGACTAGGCACAACTCCACAGCAGCCTCACTGGGAATGTTCCCTCCCTACAGTCGACTTTCCAAAGAAGCTGTTGGAGGGAAAGTTGAACAAACCCTCACCGTTTTGTCTTCAAGGAACACCAGAGTTTAAGGCAGCTTAAAATGAACACAAACGCGAGAAGAAGCAGGATCACAATTAACCGTTGCCAGCAGTGCGTTCCCTGACAGAGACCACTTCTGATGCCCTTCTGGGTATCGGGAACACGTGTTGTGGCGGCAGCTGCATCTGCGGGAGCAATGGGGAGCGTGAGCCCGTGCTGTGCCCCAGTGCTGAGCTGGCAGCACGGTGCACACGGCCAGGACGTTCCGTGTTTCCCCCAGAGCTGGGCCTGCAGCCACCTTGCTGCCCCTTGGCACAGGCTGTGCCAGCCAACACAGCCCAGCAGGGCGGGAGGAGAGCCCGGGGCCAGCCCAGCTCTTTGGGCAGTGGCTTCTTGGAGGGCCTCTGGCCAAACCCATCCCTGAGCAGCCACTGCCACCCCCGAGCCTCCGTGCCCCGTGACAGCTCCCCCAGGCCGAGGGGACATAGCCAGGCCCTGACAGGCCCCAGTGCAGCCCCTGCCCAGTGGGGAGGCAGGCCTGGCTCTGGCCCCGGGCTCAGGGCAGGGCTCCTGCTCGGGGCTGCTCCTGTGCCTTGGGCCTCTGGGCACTCAGGGCCAGCTCCGGGAGCAGCTGCAGCAAGAGGGACCTTGGGGCACCAGTGCCCTTTCCCAGGGGCTGTCACCGAGCTCCAGCGGCCTCCAAGCCCAGGTGCCTGCAGCTTTGGCTGCTGCTGGGCTGTGCAAGAGCGGGTGCTGGGGGAAGAGCTGCTGCCACACAGCCCCAGCGATGGCAGAGCCTGTCACCCAATTACCTTCTTTAACTGTGTCCATGTCTGTGTCCATGTCCGTGTTTGAGTCCATGTCCATGTCCGTGTCCATGTCCATGGCCGTGTCTGTGTCTGCCATCACCTCCCTTCCTGCAGCAGTGGCTGCCACCAAGCCACTGCTTTCTCTGGGAAGTTCCTGGTTCTGCACAGACTTTTGGTCCATTCCTTGAGAAAGGAAAAGGCACAGCTGGATCAGATCAAAAACATTTGCCACTGGGGAGGTGGCACCTTCAGGAGGCAATATATGCGAAACATATGGATAAGGATCAGGAAAAATGCCCAGGATCTTGAGGCTGGGCCTGCAGAGCAGTCCCTCCTGCGAACAGGTGCCCCACTTGGGCTGCTGGGACATGGGGAAAGGCTCAGGGACATGAACCCCCCTGGTCCTCCCTGCAGCATTTTCTTCTGTATTTGTCTCAGGAATTCTTTTGACTCAAGAGACTTTCTGGCTCCAGTATCTTGGGTCTTTGGTTTTGGAGGAACTTAACAGAAAGTATTTCCATTTTCCTGGAACAGATCTCACAACCCCAGGGCTCAGCCTGTGGCGTAGGCAGGGACACACGACTCACCCCTGCGATGGGAGCTGGGCTCCTGTGGGGTAACCAGCTGATGGCCTGGAGAATTTCTCTCTGCAGACACACCTGTAAGTCAACAGCCACAGAAGCTTGTGTCATCTCTGCCCCACTGGCCGAGCTGTGGGCTCTGAGCTGGCACCTTTCCCAGGGGAAAGGACTTGACCTACCCTCAGCATCTCCCACAGGCCCTGTCTTGGATGTGGGTTGTGAAGCCGGATAACTGCGATGAAGAGGTTCAGCTGCAAAGAAAGGCAGGACAGAAGAGTTCCCGTGGCACTGCAGGAGATCCTCAGGCTCCCTGGGGCTGCCAAAGGAGCCACCCAAGGCACAGCCCCGGGCCACAGCCCTGGGCCCGGCCCCTTCCCTCTCTGCTCTTCTCCGTGGCTGCACAGAGCACACGGAAGGACACCCTGGCATTGCACACGGGAAGAGGATTGACAGCTCAATGCTCCTTCCTGCCACTGACAGTGATCCTGTGGGACCACTCAGGGCTCCAGAAGGGAGCAGGAAAGGTTTCCAGAGCCCTCCAACACTGAAATCATGTTAACGGAAAGGGCACAGGAGTGAGCTCTTGTCACAGTTTCACTGATTTTTCAGTCAGGAAAGGCACAATCAGTACTTGCCTTCAGCACCCTCCAAGAGTTTCAAGCCATTTTCCAGGAGGGCTTCCAAATAATCCATGTCACGTTCCCAATCTAGAAGGGAGCACAGATGAGAAGCATTTCCATGGAGTGCTGGGATCCCCTTCTGCATTAGGGAATGTGGCACTGCCTGGGGGTTGGGTCAGTCAGTGGGAGACAGATGTCAATGGACAGGGCCAGAGCTGCAGAGGGGCCTGGGGAACTCTGGGCTGGCTCTGGTCACTGTCCACACTCTTTCCATGTCCTGGGCAACGTCCCTGGAGGGCAGGCACTGCCAAGCAGCAGAGATGGCAGCTCAGGCCTCAGCAGGACTCAGGCCCAGAGGAGCAATTACCTGCTGTGAGTGTGCCTGGCATCGGCTCCCTTCCTGCAGCAGAGGCTGCCGTGGAGCCACTGCTTCCTCCAGGAAATGCCGCTTTCAGCACATCTTCTGCGTCCACTTCTGGAGAAAGGAAAAGCACAGCTGGATCAGATGGAGATGTTCCCCATTTGGGAAGTGGCATCTTCAGCAGGCAGTGCTTGTGAAAGACATTGATAAGCATCAGGAAAGGCCGAGGCTCCCAGGGCTGGACCTCCCAGCTGCTTTTTCTGATCTGCTCAGAGCCCAGGAAACTGCAGGGATCTCAGGGCGTGCCTGGCCCCTGGTGCACTTTGGGCTCCCTGTCTGCTGATGCCCAATGCCTTCCTGCAGAGCCTGGGGAGAAGCTGCAGCCAGGCCAGGCTGGGAAACAGCCCTGCAGGCTGTGAAAGCAGCAGTGGGGCAGCCAGGCTGCCATGGATCCCTTCCCGCTGTGCCGGGCACGGCGTGTCCAGAGGTGCAGAGCCAGGCCCCGGCTGGGAGTGTCTGGAGAAGGCTCAGGGACATGAACCCACCTGGTCCTCCCTGCAGCATTTCCTTCAGCATTTGCCACATGACGTCAAATGGCCTCAGGAATTTCTTCTTTGCCATATGTTTGGTCTTTCCTGTGGTAGGATCTTAAAAAAAGTAGTTCCATTTCTGAGGAATGGATTGAACAGAACGCGGGCTCAGCCTGTGGCGTCATCAGGGAAACATGACTCACCACTGCCATGGGAGCTGGGTTTGTGTGTAGCATCCAGTCCTGGAGCTGGAGAAGTCCTCTCTGCAGTCACACCTATAATTCAAGAGCCAGAGGAGATTCTGTCAGCTGGTTCCTGACAGGTTGACAGTGATTTTTCCTTGGTGGGACAGCGAGAACATATCAGCAGGAGGCCCAGAGGGCTTCCAAACTTCATACCGCCAAATCAATGGAGAAGCCTCCCCAGCAACCCCATCTAGAAGCAAACCAAGATTGGAACCATTTCCATTGTGTGCCAGGCCTGGCTCTGGCCCCGGGCTCAGGGCAGGGCTCCCGCTCGGGGCTGCTGCTGTGGCCTTGGGCCTCTGGGCATTCAGGGCCAGCTCCGAGAGCAGCTGCAGCGGGAGGGACCATGGGGCACCAGTGCCCTTTCCCAGGGGCTGTCAACGAGCTCCAGCGGCCTCCAAGCCCAGGTGCCTGCAGCTTTGGCTGCTGCCGGGCCGTGCAAGGGCAGGTGCTGGGGGAAGAGCTGCTGCCACACAGCCCCAGCGATGGCAGAGCCTGTCACAGCAATTACCTTCTCTATCTGTTCCTGTGCCTGTGCCTGTGTCTTTGTCTCTGGCTGTCTCTCTGGTAGTGTCCATGTCTGGCATCGCGTTCCTTTCTGCAGCAGAGGCTGTGAATGTTCGACTGCTTCCAGCGGGAAATGCCACCTTCCACAGAACCTCTAGGTCCATCACTTGAGAAAGGAAGGGAGACAGCTGGATCAGGTGCAACTATTCCCCATTTGGGTACTGGCATCTTCAGGAGGCAATATTTGGCAAAGACATAGACCAGAAAAATGCCCAGGTCTTGGGACTGGGCTAGGACACTCTCTCTTTCAAACAGCCACCCTTTCTGATCTACCCAGAGCCCAGGTAATTGCAGGGATCTCAGGGTGTGCCTGGCCCCTGGTGCACTTTGGGCTCCCTATCTGCTGATGCCCAATGCCTTCCTGCAGAGCCTGGGGAGAAGCTGCAGCCAGGCCAGGCTGGGAAACAGCCCTGCAGGCTGTGAAAGCAGCAGTGGGGCAGCGAGGCTGCCATGGATCCCATCCCGCTGTGCCGGGCACGGCGTGTCCAGAGGTGCAGGGCAAGGCCCCGGCTGGGAGTGTCAGGAGAAGGCTCAGGGACATGCACCCACCTGGTCCTCCCTGCAGGTTGTTCACGATGTTTTTCAGGATGTTGTTTGACCCAAGCAATTCCTTCTCTCCTCTACGTTTGTACTTCCCCGTTGGAGGACCTTAACAGAAAGTATTTCCATTTTCCAGGAACAGATCCCACAAACCCAGGGCTCAGCCTGTGGGGTCAGCAGGGACACACGACTCACCTCTGCGATGGGAGCTGGGCTTGCCTGCAGCAACCCGGAAAGGTGGTGCAGAATTCCTCTCTGCAGACACCCCTGTAGCTGAAGAGCCACAGAAATTTCTGTCATCTGCTTCCTGCCAGGTTGTCAATGATATTTGCTTGGTGGGACACTGAGAACGTACCTACACGGGGCTCGGAGGGCTTCAAAACGTTATCCAGCCAAGCCAATGGGGAAGCCTCCCCAGGAGCCTGATCTAGAAAGGAGCACAGATGAGAACCTTTTTCAGAGTGTGCTGGGATCCCCTTCTGCCTCAGGGAACAGGGCACTGCCAGGGGGTCAGGTCAGTCAGTGGGAGGCAGATGTCAATGGACAGGGCCAGAGCTGCAGAGGGGCCTGGGGATCTCTGGGCTGGCTCTGGTCACCCTCCACAGTCTTTCCATGCCCAGGGCAACGTCCCTGGGGGGCAGGCACTGCCAAGCAGCAGAGATGGCAGCTCAGGCTTCAGCAGGGCTCAGGCCCAGAGGCTCAGCAATTACCTGCTGTGAGTGTGCCTGGCATCGGCTCCCTTCCTGCAGCAGAGGCTGCCGTGGAGCCACTGCTTCCTCTGGGAAATTCTTCCTTGTGCACATCCTCTCCTTTCATTTCTGGAGAATGGAAGGGAGACAGCTGGATCAGATGGAGATGGTCCCCATTTGGGAGGTGGCATCTTTAGGAGGTAATATTTGTGAAAAGCATGGATAAGGATCAGAAAGCACTCAGGATTTTGGGAGTGTCCTGGGCTGGTCCCTTCTCCAAACAGCCCCTACACCTGCTCTACCCAGAGCCCTGGAAACTGCAGGGATCTCAGGGCGTGCCTGGCCCCTGGTGCACTTTGGGCTCCCTGTCTGCTGATGCCCAATGCCTTCCTGCAGAGCCTGGGGGGAAGCTGCAGCCAGGCCAGGCTGGGAAACAGCCCTGCAGGATGTGGAAGCAGCAGTGGGGCAGTGAGCCTGCCATGGATCCCTTCCCGCTGTGCCGGGCACGGCGTGTCCAGAGGTGCAGGGCAAGGCCCCGACTGGGAGTGTCAGGAGAAGGCTCGGGGACATGAACTCACCTGGTCCTCCCTGCAGCATTTCCTTCAGCATTTGCCTCATGGGTTCAGATGGTTCATGGGGTTTCTTGTCTCCTGTAGCATTGTACTTCCCTGTTGGAGGACCTTAGGGCAAAGTGTTTCCATTATCCAGGAAGAGATCCCACAAACCCAGGGCTCAGCCTGTGGGGTCAGCAGGGACACGCGACTCACCCCTGCGATGGGAGCTGGGCTTGTGTGCAGCACCCAGCAAAGGAGCTGGAAAAGTCCTCCCTGCAGACACAGCTGTAACTCAAGAGTCACAGAAACTTCTGTCACCTCTGCTGCTCTGCACGGGCAGCACTGAGCCACAGGAGCAGTGAGAGGATCGTGCCCAGTGAGGGCACACACGGGCACGGCTCTGTCCTGGCACTGCCAGCGATGCCCCCCTGGCCGAGCTGTGGGCTCTGAGCTGGCAGCTCTCCCAGGGGAAAAGACTTGACCTACCCTCAGCACCTCCCACAGCCTCTGTCTTGGATGTGGGTTGTGGAGGCAGATCACTGCGATGAAGAGGTTCAGCTGCAAAGAAAGGCAGGACAGAAGAGCTCCCGTGGCACTGCAGGAGATCCTCAGGCTCCCTGGTGCTGCCAAAGGAGCCACCCAAGGCACAGCCCCGGGCCACAGCCCTGGGCCCGGCCCCTTCCCTCTCTGCTCTTCTCCGTGGCTGCACAGAGCACACGGAAGGACACCCTGGCATTGCACACGGGAAGAGGATTGGCAGCTAGATGCTGCTTCCTGCCATTGACAGTGATCCTGTGGGACCACCCAGGGCTCCAGAAGGGAGCAGGAAAAGGTTTCCAGAGTCCTTCAACCCTGAGATCATGTTAAGGAAAAGGGCACAGGAGTGAGCTCTTGTCACAGTTGCACTGATTTTTCTGTCAGGAAAGGCACGCTGAGAACTTGCCTTCTATATCCTTAAAGAACTGCAAACCATTCTCCACCAGGCGTTCCAGATCATCCATTTCCTGATCCCAGTCTAGAAGGGAGCACAGATGAGAAGCATTTCCATGGAGTGCTGGGATCCCCTTCTGCCTTAGGGAACGGGGCACTGCCAGGGGGTCGGGTCAGGCGGTGGGCAGGCAGATGTCAGGGGACAGGGCCAAAGCTGCAGAGGGGCCTGGGGAGCTCTGGGCTGGCTCTGGTCACTCTCCACACTCTTTGCACGCCCTGTTCAGCATCCTTGGAGGGGAAACTGGAGCAGCCTAGGCCCCATTGGAGCTCTCTCTCTCCCAGAGGAAACCCTCCCTACAGGCTGGGGAAAACCATCCCCAAGGCTCCCCGGGGAGAAGGGAGCGCTGTCCCGGGAAAGGGCAGCCATGCCCCGGCTCACCTGCTCCCCGCGCTCGCCACGGAGCAGCCTGGGCAGCCCTGGCAGGCAGGGCCACTGCCAGCAGGAGCAGGAGCAAGAGGCGCAGAGCAAGGGCCATGGTGCCTTGCCCTGAGCCAGTGCCCAGCTCTTGCTGCCACCGCTGTCCTCACAGCAAGGTCCCAATGTCAGCACCGCCGCCGCCGCTGCTGCCGCAGCAGTTGTGGTCAGGGACTGACTGCTGGGTCCTTGTGGTGCTGTGCAACCATGGGGCTCTGGGGCCTCTGTGACCTCAGAGCCTGCTGTGACCTCAGCCTGATGTCACCTCAGAGCCTGCCGTGACCTCAGTCTGATGTCACCTCAGAGCCTGCAGTGACCTCAGCCTGATGTCATCTCAGAGCCTGCTGTGACCTCATGGCCTTGGCTGTACCCACAGAGTGTACCCTGCTCTTTACTAATGGACTGCCTGGATTGTAAATGTTTGGCTTCATCAAAGGGCCATGGCTTAGCCAAACCATTGTTTTGCCTGCTGACACTGGTGGTCAGGCTGAGGCCCTGGAGATGCTCTTGATGGCTTCCCTTTTTCCCTGGATATCCTTTTTGAGAAGATGCATGGCCAGATACTCTACTGTAATAAACAGAATCACTGAATCACAGAATCTGCTGAGTTGGAAGGGACCCCCAAGAATCATGCAATCCAACTCCTGGCCCTGCACAGGAGCGTTCTCAAGAGTCACACCACGTGCTTGAGAGTACTGTCCTGTTGGGGCTTAGGTTTTGTTCCTTTTTACTCTAAAGATGTTTTTCCCCATAAGTTACCAAGAAGACGAAATGTCGTACTTAAGACAATTTAACAAAAAACAAAGGAATGGTCGAAGTTCGGAGGGGGCGGGGGGGATAACGCGAGTTTTGGGGCAGGTAAAGGACAGAGCTTCAGGCAGCTTGGCACTCTGGCTTTCGGCGTTCGGGGAGAAAGCACGGCTGGGCTTGGTGCTCCTGCCAGAGGAGTTCACTGTCCCTGGAGGAGTCCAGTCCTGGGAAATCTGCCATCATCTGCTCGCCCTGCAATTCTGAGCTTCTCTGCCGCCCTGCGAGAGCTGGGCCAGCCCTGTCCCGCCGTCGCAGTTTTTGTGGGCACTGCTCGTCTTTGCTGCGTGGTGACCCTGCACCCCCTGCCCTGCTGGGACACCCTGCCCCCCCTGCCCTGCTGGGACACCCTGCCCTGCTGGGACACCCTGCCATCCCTGCTACCAGCCTGGGACTTATCCACTCTTTCCAGCTTGGTGCTCTGAGGATCCCATAGAAGCACTGAGAACAAACTGCCCTCGGTCTTTGTGAAGCCAAGTCCTCAAAGTTCTTGGTACTGTTTTTGTTATCAATGCTGTAGTTGTTTCTTTTTGTTTGTTTGCTGTGTTATACATACTAGCAAAGAACTGCTATTTCTATTTCTAAAATCTTTTGCCTAAAAGCTATTAACTGAAAAAATTGTAATTGAAAAAAAGCGGGGGGGTGTGGTTTACATTCTCCATTCCGAGGGAAGCTCCAGCTTTTCCCTGGCAGATAGCTGTCTTCCCAAACCAAGACATGTCAAGTGCAGCTTGAGCTCTCTCAGACTTGGTGCTGCCCTGAGGTGCCTGCTTCAGTGCTCAGCCATCCTCTGCATAAAAACCGTTTTCTCTTATCCAACCTAAATCTCCCCTGGCACAACTTCAGGCCGTTCCCTGTCACTGAGGACAAGAGAAAGAGATCAGTTCCTGCCTCTCTTCTTCCTGACGAGAGGAAGTCAGAGACCTCGATGAGGTGTCCCCTAGTCTTCTCCAGGCAGAAGAGACAGTGGGCCCTCTGCTGCTCTTCACACAGCCTCCCCTTAGGCCCTTCCCCATCTTCATTGCCCTCCTTTGGAAAGTCATTCTCATACTGCGGAGACCAAAACTTCAGGCATTATTTGAGGTGGGGCTGCCCCAGTGCAGAGCAGAGTGGGACGATCACATCCCTGGCCCCACTGGCCATTCTGGGCCTGGTTCCCCCAGGAGACGGCGGTCCCCCCTGGCTGCCAGGGCAGTGCTGACTCGTTTCCAATTTTCCATGCACCACGATTCCCAGGTGCCTTTGCTGCTCTCCAGCATCTCATTGCCCAGCCTGTCCACACAGCCTGTCCCATGCCAGATGCAGAATCCAGCACTTTCCCTTGTTGAACTTCACAGGGTTGGTGATTGTCCAGCCCTCCAACTTCTCCAGTGATGCCCCCCAGCCCAGGGACGCTCAGCATGGGCTCCCCCAGCCCCTCGGGGCCCCGCCGCTGCTCACAGCAGCCCCTGCCTGCCTCCTGCCTGCCCGCACTGTGGGGCATCCACGGCTGCTCCCGGCCATGGAGCTCAGCAGTGCCGCTGCCCTCTGGGCTTTGCTGGGGGCAGCACACGGACACTGGGGTAACAGCTCCATCCGTGTCTTTATTGGGACATAAGAAGGGGCTGTCGCCTACGCTGGGGGGGTTGAGGTCGGGGAAGTCACTTATGCTGTTATCTAGAGGGCAGGGCCAGGGGGCTCAGGGGCAGAGGGAAGGGCCATGTTGGTCTCAGCTGGGGCTGGAGGCTGCTGGCCTGCTGCTTGAGTCTCCAGAAGAACTTGGGAATGGGCTGGGATGGGACAGAGTGAGATCAAAAAAGTGAAGGGAGTGAAGGCAGTTTGGGGATAGCTGTGGGGAGAAGAGGTGGCAGTGGCATCTACAGGAATACAACAGACGACTTTGGTGATGACTCTTCCTGGTTCCTCTTCCAACAGATCTTGAAAGGGCTGCCCAGGCCCTTCCTGCTGCTAGAAGAGCTGCTGAAGCTGTCCGTGTCTGAGGTCCTGTCCCTGCTCTTCAGCTGGTGTTGTGAGGTGCTCCTGAGGAGACAGGAGTGTGTGAGGGCCCGGCTGGCGCTGGCACACAGGGAGCCTCCTGCACAGCAGGGCCCAGAGCTGCCAAGGCTCCCCAGCACGGCTGCAGCTGCTGGCACAGCTTGGCCCAGCTGCACAGCTGCCCCTCAGGGCCCCGGCCAGCCGGGGATGGCTCTGGGCAGCTCCCTGGCCAGGAGCGGCCCCAAGCGCCTCTGCCTTTCCAGGGCAATCTGCTCCCTGCTCTTTCTCCTCCCCACCTTGCTCTGCCCCTGCCCGCTGCCCCTGGGGCTGCTCTTGGCCAGGCAGCCTCAGTGGGAGCCAGCACTGACTAGGCACAACTCCACAGCAGCCTCACTGGGAATGTTCCCTCCCTACAGTCGACTTTCCAAAGAAGCTGTTGGAGGGAAAGATGAACAAACCCTCACCGTTTTGTCTTCAAGCAACACCAGAGTTTAAGGCAGCTTAAAATGAACACAAACGCGAGAAGAAGCAGGATCACAATTAACCGTTGCCAGCAGTGCGTTCCCTGACAGAGACCACTTCTGATGCCCTTCTGGGAGTCGGGAACACGTGTTGTGGTGGCAGCTGCATCTGCGGGAGCAAAGGGGAGCGTGAGCCCGTGCTGTGCCCCAGTGCTGAGCTGGCAGCACGGTGCACACGGCCAGGACGTTCCGTGTTTCCCCCAGAGCTGGGCCTGCAGCCACCTTGCTGCCCCTTGGCACAGGCTGTGCCAGCCAACACAGCCCAGCAGGGCGGGAGGAGAGCCCGGGGCCAGCCCAGCTCTTTGGGCAGTGGCTTCTTGGAGGGCCTCTGGCCAAACCCATCCCTGAGCAGCCACTGCCACCCCCGAGCCTCCGTGCCCCGTGACAGCTCCCCCAGCCCAAGGGGACATAGCCAGGCCCTGACAGGCCCCAGTGCAGCCCCTGCCCAGTGGGGAGGCAGGCCTGGCTCTGGCCCCGGGCTCAGGGCAGGGCTCCCGCTCGGGGCTGCTCCTGTGCCTTGGGCCTCTGGGCACTCAGGGCCAGCTCCGGGAGCAGCTGCAGCGAGAGGGACCTTGGGGCACCAGTGCCCTTTCCCAGGGGCTGTCACCGAGCTCCAGCGGCCTCCAAGCCCAGGTGCCTGCAGCTTTGGCTGCTGCTGGGCTGTGCAAGAGCGGGTGCTGGGGGAAGAGCTGCTGCCACACAGCCCCAGCGATGGCAAAGCCTGTCACCCAATTACCTTCTTTAACTGTGTCCATGTCTGTGTCCATGTCCGTGTTTGAGTCCATGTCCATGTCCGTGTCCATGTCCATGTCCGTGTCTGTGTCTGCCATCGCCTCCCTTCCTGCAGCAGGGGCTGCCACCAAGCCACTGCTTTCTCTGGGAAGTTCCTGTTTCTGCACAGACTTTTGGTCCATCCCTTGAGAAAGGAAAAGGCACAGCTGGATCAGATCAAAAACATTTGCCAGTGGGGAGGTGGCACCTTCAGGAGGCAATATATGTGAAACATATGGATAAGGATCAGGAAAAATGCCCAGGATCTTGAGGCTGGGCCTGCAGAGCAGTCCCTCCTGCGAACAGGTGCCCCACTTGGGCTGCTGGGACATGGGGAAAGGCTCAGGGACATGAACCCCCCTGGTCCTCCCTGCAGCATTTTCTTCTGTATTTGTCTCAGGAATTCGTTTGACTCAAGAGACTTTCTGGCTCCAGTATCTTGGGTCTTTGGTTTTGGAGGAACTTAACAGAAAGTATTTCCATTTTCCTGGAACAGATCTCACAACCCCAGGGCTCAGCCTGTGGCGTAGGCAGGGACACACGACTCACCCCTGCGATGGGAGCTGGGCTCCTGTGGGGTAACCAGCTGATGGCCTGGAGAATTTCTCTCTGCAGACACACCTGTAAGTCAACAGCCACAGAAGCTTGTGTCATCTCTGCCCCACTGGCCGAGCTGTGGGCTCTGAGCTGGCACCTTTCCCAGGGGAAAGGACTTGACCTACCCTCAGCATCTCCCACAGGCCCTGTCTTGGATGTGGGTTGTGAAGCCGGATAACTGCGATGAAGAGGTTCAGCTGCAAAGAAAGGCAGGACAGAAGAGTTCCCGTGGCACTGCAGGAGATCCTCAGGCTCCCTGGGGCTGCCAAAGGAGCCACCCAAGGCACAGCCCCGGGCCACAGCCCTGGGCCCGGCCCCTTCCCTCTCTGCTCTTCTCCATGGCTGCACAGAGCACACGGAAGGACACCCTGGCATTGCACACGGGAAGAGGATTGACAGCTCAATGCTCCTTTCTGCCACTGACAGTGATCCTGTGGGACCACTCAGGGCTCCAGAAGGGAGCAGGAAAAGGTTTCCAGAGCCCTCCAACACTGAAATCATGTTAACGGAAAGGGCACAGGAGTGAGCTCTTGTCACAGTTTCACTGATTTTTCAGTCAGGAAAGGCACAATCAGTACTTGCCTTCAGCACCCTCCAAGAGTTTCAAGCCATTTTCCAGGAGGGCTTCCAAATAATCCATGTCATGTTCCCAATCTAGAAGGGAGCACAGATGAGAAGCATTTCCATGGAGTGCTGGGATCCCCTTCTGCATTAGGGAATGTGGCACTGCCTGGGGGTTGGGTCAGTCAGTGGGAGGCAGATGTCAATGGACAGGGCCAGAGCTGCAGAGGGGCCTGGGGAACTCTGGGCTGGCTCTGGTCACTGTCCACACTCTTTCCATGTCCTGGGCAACGTCCCTGGAGGGCAGGCACTGCCAAGCAGCAGAGATGGCAGCTCAGGCCTCAGCAGGGCTCAGGCCCAGAGGCTCAGCAATTACCTGCTGTGAGTGTGCCTGGCATCGGCTCCCTTCCTGCAGCAGAGGCTGCCGTGGAGCCACTGCTTCCTCCAGGAAACGCCGCTTTCAGCACATCTTCTGCGTCCACTTCTGGAGAAAGGAAAAGCACAGCTGGATCAGATGGAGATGTTCCCCATTTGGGAAGTGGCATCTTCAGCAGGCAGTGCTTGTGAAAGACATTGATAAGCATCAGGAAAGGCCGAGGCTCCCAGGGCTGGACCTCCCAGCTGCTTTTTCTGATCTACCCAGAGCCCAGGTAATTGCAGGGATCTCAGGGCGTGCCTGGCCCCTGGTGCACTTTGGGCTCCCTGTCTGCTGATGCCCAATGCCTTCCTGCAGAGCCTGGGGAGAAGCTGCAGCCAGGCCAGGCTGGGAAACAGCCCTGCAGGCTGTGAAAGCAGCAGTGGGGCAGCCAGGCTGCCATGGATCCCTTCCCGCTGTGCCGGGCACGGCGTGTCCAGAGGTGCAGAGCCAGGCCCCGGCTGGGAGTGTCTGGAGAAGGCTCAGGGACATGAACCCACCTGGTCCTCCCTGCAGCATTTCCTTCAGCATTTGCCACATGACGTCAAATGGCCTCAGGAATTTCTTCTTTGCCATATGTTTGGTCTTTCCTGTGGTAGGATCTTAAAAAAAGTAGTTCCATTTCTGAGGAATGGATTGAACAGAACGCGGGCTCAGCCTGTGGCGTCATCAGGGACACATGACTCACCACTGCCATGGGAGCTGGGTTTGTGTGTAGCATCCAGTCCTGGAGCTGGAGAAGTCCTCTCTGCAGTCACACCTATAATTCAAGAGCCAGAGGAGATTCTGTCAGCTGGTTCCTGACAGGTTGACAGTGATTTTTCCTTGGTGGGACAGCGAGAACATATCAGCAGGAGGCCCAGAGGGCTTCCAAACTTCATACCGCCAAATCAATGGAGAAGCCTCCCCAGCAACCCCATCTAGAAGCAAACCAAGATTGGAACCATTTCCATTGTGTGCCAGGCCTGGCTCTGGCCCCGGGCTCAGGGCAGGGCTCCCGCTCGGGGCTGCTCCTGTGCCTTGGGCCTCTGGGCATTCAGGGCCAGCTCCGAGAGCAGCTGCAGCGGGAGGGACCATGGGGCACCAGGGCCCTTTCCCAGGGGCTGTCAACGAGCTCCAGCGGCCTCCAAGCCCAGGTGCCTGCAGCTTTGGCTGCTGCCGGGCCGTGCAAGGGCAGGTGCTGGGGGAAGAGCTGCTGCCACACAGCCCCAGCGATGGCAGAGCCTGCCACAGCAATTACCTTCTCTATCTGTTCCTGTGCCTGTGCCTGTGTCTTTGTCTCTGGCTGTCTCTCTGGTAGTGTCCATGTCTGGCATCGCCTTCCTTTCTGCAGCAGAGGCTGTGAATGTTCGACTGCTTCCAGCGGGAAATGCCACCTTCCACAGAACCTCTAGGTCCATCACTTGAGAAAGGAAGGGAGACAGCTGGATCAGGTGCAACTATTCCCCATTTGGGTACTGGCATCTTCAGGAGGCAATATTTGGCAAAGACATAGACCAGAAAAATGCCCAGGTCTTGGGACTGGGCTAGGACACTCTCTCTTTCAAACAGCCACCCTTTCTGATCTACCCAGAGCCCAGGTAATTGCAGGGATCTCAGGGCGTGCCTGGCCCCTGGTGCACTTTGGGCTCCCTGTCTGCTGATGCCCAATGCCTTCCTGCAGAGCCTGGGGAGAAGCTGCAGCCAGGCCAGGCTGGGAAACAGCCCTGCAGGCTGTGAAAGCAGCAGTGGGGCTGCCATGGATCCCATCCCGCTGTGCCAGGCACGGCGTGTCCAGAGGTGCAGGGCAAGGCCCCGGCTGGGAGTGTCAGGAGAAGGCTCAGGGACATGCACCCACCTGGTCCTCCCTGCAGTTTGTTCGCGATGTTTTTCAGGATGTTGTTTGACCCAAGCAATTCCTTCTCTCCTCTACGTTTGTACTTCCCCGTTGGAGGACCTTAACAGAAAGTATTTCCATTTTCCAGGAACAGATCCCACAAACCCAGGGCTCAGCCTATGGGGTCAGCAGGGACACACGACTCACCTCTGCGATGGGAGCTGGGCTTGCCTGCAGCAACCCGGAAAGGTGGTGCAGAATTCCTCTCTGCAGACACCCCTGTAGCTGAAGAGCCACAGAAATTTCTGTCATCTGCTTCCTGCCAGGTTGTCAATGATATTTGCTTGGTGGGACACTGAGAACGTACCTACACGGGGCTCGGAGGGCTTCAAAACTTTATCCAGCCAAGCTAATGGGGAAGCCTCCCCAGGAGCCTGATCTAGAAAGGAGCACAGATGAGAACCTTTTTCAGAGTGTGCTGGGATCCCCTTCTGCCTCAGGGAACAGGGCACTGCCAGGGGGTCGGGTCAGTCAGTGGGAGGCAGATGTCAATGGACAGGGCCAAAGCTGCAGAGGGGCCTGGGGATCTCTGGGCTGGCTCTGGTCACCCTCCACAGTCTTTCCATGCCCAGGGCAACGTCCCTGGGGGGCAGGCACTGCCAAGCAGCAGAGATGGCAGCTCAGGCCTCAGCAGGGCTCAGGCCCAGAGGCTCAGCAATTACCTGCTGTGAGTGTGCCTGGCATCGGCTCCCTTCCTGCAGCAGAGGCTGCCGTGGAGCCACTGCTTCCTCTGGGAAATTCTTCCTTGTGCACATCCTCTCCTTTCATTTCTGGAGAATGGAAGGGAGACAGCTGGATCAGATGGAGATGGTCCCCATTTGGGAGGTGGCATCTTTAGGAGGTAATATTTGTGAAAAGCATGGATAAGGATCAGAAAGCACTCAGGATTTTGGGAGTGTCCTGGGCTGGTCCCTTCTCCAAACAGCCCCTACACCTGCTCTACCCAGAGCCCTGGAAACTGCAGGGATCTCAGGGTGTGCCTGGCCCCTGGTGCACTTTGGGCTCCTTGTCTGCTGATGCCCAATGCCTTCCTGCAGAGCCTGGGGGGAAGCTGCAGCCAGGCCAGGCTGGGAAACAGCCCTGCAGGCTGTGGAAGCAGCAGTGGGGCAGTGAGCCTGCCATGGATCCCTTCCCGCTGTGCCGGGCACGGCGTGTCCAGAGGTGCAGGGCAAGGCCCCGGCTGGGAGCGTCAGGAGAAGGCTCGGGGACATGAACTCACCTGGTCCTCCCTGCAGCATTTCCTTCAGCATTTGCCTCATGGGTTCAGATGGTTCATGGGGTTTCTTGTCTCCTGTAGCATTGTACTTCCCTGTTGGAGGACCTTAGGGCAAAGTGTTTCCATTATCCAGGAAGAGATCCCACAAACCCAGGGCTCAGCCTGTGGGGTCAGCAGGGACACGCGACTCACCCCTGCGATGGGAGCTGGGCTTGTGTGCAGCACCCAGCAAAGGAGCTGGAAAAGTCCTCCCTGCAGACACAGCTGTAACTCAAGAGTCACAGAAGCTTCTGTCATCTCTGCTGCTCTACACGGGCAGCACTGAGCCACAGGAGCAGTGAGAGGATCGTGCCCAGTGAGGGCACACACGGGCACGGCTCTGTCCTGGCACTGCCAGCGATGCCCCCTTGGCCGAGCTGTGGGCTCTGAGCTGGCAGCTCTCCCAGGGGAAAAGACTTGACCTACCCTCAGCACCTCCCACAGCCTCTGTCTTGGATGTGGGTTGTGGAGGCAGATCACTGCGATGAAGAGGTTCAGCTGCAAAGAAAGGCAGGACAGAAGAGTTCCCGTGGCACTGCAGGAGATCCTCAGGCTCCCTGGTGCTGCCAAAGGAGCCACCCAAGGCACAGCCCCGGGCCACAGCCCTGGGCCCGGCCCCTTCCCTCTCTGCTCTTCTCTGTGGCTGCACAGAGCACACGGAAGGACACCCTGGCATTGCACACGGGAAGAGGATTGGCAGCTAGATGCTGCTTCCTGCCATTGACAGTGATCCTGTGGGACCACCCAGGGCTCCAGAAGGGAGCAGGAAAAGGTTTCCAGAGTCCTTCAACCCTGAGATCATGTTAAGGAAAAGGGCAGAGGAGTGAGCTCTTGTCACAGTTTCACTGATTTTTCTGTCAGGAAAGGCACGCTGAGAACTTGCCTTCTATATCCTTAAAGAACTGCAAACCATTCTCCACCAGGCGTTCCAGATCATCCATTTCCTGATCCCAGTCTAGAAGGGAGCACAGATGAGAAGCATTTCCATGGAGTGCTGGGATCCCCTTCTGCCTTAGGGAACGGGGCACTGCCAGGGGGTCGGGTCAGGCGGTGGCAGGCAGATGTCAGGGGACAGGGCCAAAGCTGCAGAGGGGCCTGGGGAGCTCTGGGCTGGCTCTGGTCACTCTCCACACTCTTTGCACGCCCTGTTCAGCATCCTTGGAGGGGAAACTGGAGCAGCCTAGGCCCCATTGGAGCTCTCTCTCTCCCAGAGGAAACCCTCCCTACAGGCTGGGGAAAACCATCCCCAAGGCTCCCCGGGGAGAAGGGAGCGCTGTCCCGGGAAAGGGCAGCCAGGCCCCGGCTCACCTGCTCCCCGCGCTCGCCACGGAGCAGCCTGGGCAGCCCTGGCAGGCAGGGCCACTGCCAGCAGGAGCAGGAGCAAGAGGCGCAGAGCAAGGGCCATGGTGCCTTGCCCTGAGCCAGTGCCCAGCTCTTGCTGCCACCGCTGTCCTCACAGCAAGGTCCCAATGTCAGCACCGCCGCCGCCGCTGCTGCCGCAGCAGTTGTGGTCAGGGACTGACTGCTGGGTCCTTGTGGTGCTGTGCAACCACGGGGCTCTGGGGCCTCTGTGACCTCAGAGCTTGCTGTGACCTCAGCCTGATGTCACCTCAGAGCCTGCTGTGACCTCAGCCTGATGTCACCTCAGAGCCTGCCGTGACCTCAGCCTGATGTCACCTCAGAGCCTGCCGTGACCTCAGTCTGATGTCACCTCAGAGCCTGCAGTGACCTCAGCCTGATGTCATCTCAGAGCCTGCTGTGACCTCATGGCCTTGGCTGTACCCACAGAGTGTACCCTGCTCTTTACTAATGGACTGCCTGGATTGTAAATGTTTGGCTTCATCAAAGGGCCATGGCTTAGCCAAACCATTGTTTTGCCTGCTGACACTGGTGGTCAGGCTGAGCCCCTGGAGATGCTCTTGATGGCTTCCCTTTTTCCCTGGATATCCTTTTTGAGAAGATGCATGGCCAGATACTCTACTGTAATAAACAGAATCACTGAATCACAGAATCTGCTGAGTTGGAAGGGACCCCCAAGAATCATGCAATCCAACTCCTGGCCCTGCACAGGAGCGTTCTCAAGAGTCACACCACGTGCTTGAGAGTACTGTCCTGTTGGGGCTTAGGTTTTGTTCCTTTTTACTCTAAAGATGTTTTTCCCCATAAGTTACCAAGAAGACGAAATGTCGTACTTAAGACAATTTAACAAAAAACAAAGGAATGGTCGAAGTTCGGAGGGGGCGGGGGGGATAACGCGAGTTTTGGGGCAGGTAAAGGACAGAGCTTCAGGCAGCTTGGCACTCTGGCTTTCGGCGTTCGGGGAGAAAGCACGGCTGGGCTTGGTGCTCCTGCCAGAAGAGTTCACTGCCCCTGGAGGAGTCCAGTCCTGGGAAATCTGCCATCATCTGCTCGCCCTGCAATTCTGAGCTTCTCTGCCGCCCTGCGAGAGCTGGGCCAGCCCTGTCCCGCCGTCGCAGTTTTTGTGGGCACTGCTCGTCTTTGCTGCGTGGTGACGCTGCACCCCCTGCCCTGCTGGGACACCCTGCACCCCCTGCCCTGCTGGGACACCCTGCCCTGCTGGGACACCCTGCCATCCCTGCTACCAGCCTGGGACTTATCCACTCTTTCCAGCTTGGTGCTCTGAGGATCCCATAGAAGCACTGAGAACAAACTGCCCTGGGTCTTTGTGAAGCCAAGTCCTCAAAGTTCTTGGTACTGTTTTTGTTATCAATGCTGTAGTTGTTTCTTTTTGTTTGTTTGCTGTGTTATACATACTAGCAAAGAACTGCTATTTCTATTTCTAAAATCTTTTGCCTAAAAGCTATTAACTGAAAAAATTGTAATTGAAAAAAAGCGGGGGGTGTGGTTTACATTCTCCATTCCGAGGGAAGCTCCAGCTTTTCCCTGGCAGATAGCTGTCTTCCCAAACCAAGACATGTCAAGTGCAGCTTGAGCTCTCTCAGACTTGGTGCTGCCCTGAGGTGCCTGCTTCAGTGCTCAGCCATCCTCTGCATAAAAACCGTTTTCTCTTATCCAACCTAAATCTCCCCTGGCACAACTTCAGGCCGTTCCCTGTCACTGAGGACAAGAGAAAGAGATCAGTTCCTGCCTCTCTTCTTCCTGACGAGAGGAAGTCAGAGACCTCGATGAGGTGTCCCCCTAGTCTCCTCCAGGCAGAAGAGACAGTGGGCCCTCTGCTGCTCTTCACACAGCCTCCCCTTAGGCCCTTCCCCATCTTCATTGCCCTCCTTTGGAAAGTCATTCTCATACTGCGGAGACCAAAACTTCAGGCATTATTTGAGGTGGGGCTGCCCCAGTGCAGAGCAGAGTGGGACGATCACATCCCTGGCCCCACTGGCCATTCTGGGCCTGGTTCCCCCAGGAGACGGCGGTCCCCCCTGGCTGCCAGGGCAGTGCTGACTCGTTTCCAATTTTCCATGCACCACGATTCCCAGGTGCCTTTGCTGCTCTCCAGCATCTCATTGCCCAGCCTGTCCACACAGCCTGTCCCATGCCAGATGCAGAATCCAGCACTTTCCCTTGTTGAACTTCACAGGGTTGGTGATTGTCCAGCCCTCCAACTTCTCCAGTGATGCCCCCCAGCCCAGGGACGCTCAGCATGGGCTCCCCCAGCCCCTCGGGGCCCCGCCGCTGCTCACAGCAGCCCCTGCCTGCCTCCTGCCTGCCCACACCGTGGGGCATCCACGGCTGCTCCCGGCCATGGAGCTCAGCAGTGCCGCTGCCCTCTGGGCTTTGCTGGGGGCAGCACACGGACACTGGGGTAACAGCTCCATCCGTCTATTTATTGGGACATAAGAAGGGGCTGTCGCCTACGCTGGGGGGGTTGAGGTCGGGGAAGTCACTTATGCTGTTATCTAGAGGGCAGGGCCAGGGGGCTCAGGGGCAGAGGGAAGGGCCATGTTGGTCTCAGCTGGGGCTGGAGGCTGCTGGCCTGCTGCTTGAGTCTCCAGAAGAACTTGGGAATGGGCTGGGATGGGACAGAGTGAGATCAAAAAAGTGAAGGGAGTGAAGGCAGTTTGGGGATAGCTGTGGGGAGAAGAGGTGGCAGTGGCATCTACAGGAATACAACAGATGTCTTTGGTGATGACTCTTCTTGGTTCCTCTTCCAACAGATGTTGAAAGGGCTGCCCAGGTCCTTAGTAGTACTAATGGAAGAGCTGCTGAAGCTGTCCGGACCCCGGTGCCCTCCATACCTGAGAGGATACCTAAAATACCCCTGTGTGTGTCACAAGGGACCCCAGGCCCCGTGCACCTCATGGGGACTCCAAAGCCCCCAGGTGCCTTACAGGGAAGTCCAGCCCAGCCCAGCTACTCCGAGTGCACTGAGAGGGAAATCAAGCATAGTTTCAGCAGGGCTGTTGTGCCTCCGGCGTTGTTCATCAGCCCCATCGCGCCCCACGACCTTTCCCTTCCCTCCTAGCCCTGGGCAGCACCTGGATTGGTAATGGCCCATCAATCGGGTCCTCTCAAGCCTGTGTTACTTAGGGAGGAGCTTTGTTTTGCCTGCTGACATTGCTGGTCAGGCTGTGCCCCTGGAGATGCCCGTGATGGGTTCCCTCTTTTCCGGGCCTTGCCATTGGAGGAGGTCCATGGCCAGGTGATGCCACTGGAGGAAATGTGCCCCCAGCCCAGGGACGCTCAGCATGGGCTCCCCCAGCCCCTCGGGGCCCTGCCGCTGCTCACAGCAGCCCCTGCCTGCCTCCTGCCTGCCCACACCATGGGGCATCCACGGCTGCTCCCAGCCATGGAGCTCAGCAGTGCTGCTGACCTCTGGGCTTTGCTTGGGTCAGCACACGGACACTGGGGTAACAGCTCCATCCATCTATTTATTGGGACATAAGAAGGGGCTGTCGCCTACGCTGAGGGGGTTGAGGTCGGGGAAGTCACCTATGCTTTTATCTAGAGGGCAGGGCGAGGAGTCTCAGGGGCAGAGGGAATGGCCATGTTGGTCTCAGCTGGGGCTGGAGGCTGCTGGGCTGGTGCTTGAGTCTCCAGAAGAACTTGGGAATGGGCTGGGATGGGACAGAGTGATCTCAAAAAAGTGAAGGGAGTGAAGGCAGTTTGGGGATAGCTGTGGGGAGAAGAGGTGGCAGTGGCATCTACAGGAATGCAACAGACGACTTTGGTGATGACTCTTCCTGGTTCCTCTTCCAACAGATCTTGAAAGGGCTGCCCAGGCCCTTCCTGCTGCTAGAAGAGCTGCTGAAGCTGTCCGTGTCTGAGGTGCATCCACTGCCCTTCAGCTGGTGTTGTGAGGTGCTCCTGTGGAGAGAGGAGTGTGTGAGGGCCCGGCTGGCGCTGGCACACAGGGAGCCTCCTGCACAGCAGGGCCCAGAGCTGCCAAGGCTCCCCAGCACGGCTGCAGCTGCTGGCACAGCTTGGCCCAGCTGCACAGCTGCCCCTCAGGGCCCCGGCCAGCCGGGGATGGCTCTGGGCAGCTCCCTGGCCAGGAGCGGCCCCAAGCGCCTCTGCCTTTCCAGGGCAATCTGCTGCCTGCTCTTTCTCCTCCCCACCTTGCTCTGCCCCTGCCCGCTGCCCCTGGGGCTGCTTCTTGGCCAGGCAGCCTCAGTGGGAGCCAGCACTGACTAGGCACAACTCCACAGCAGCCTCACTGGGAATGTTCCCTCCCTACAGTCGACTTTCCAAAGAAGCTGTTGGAGGGAAAGATGAACAAACCCTCACCGTTTTGTCTTCAAGCAACACCAGAGTTTAAGGCAGCTTAAAATGAACACAAACGCGAGAAGAAGCAGGACCACAATTAACAGTATCCAGCAGTGCGTTCCCTGACAGAGACCACTTCTGATGCCCTTCTGGGAGTCGGGAACACGTGTTGTGGTGGCAGCTGCATCTGCGGGAGCAATGGGGAGCGTGAGCCCGTGCTGTGCCCCAGTGCTGAGCTGGCAGCACGGTGCACACGGCCAGGACGTTCCGTGCTTCCCCCAGAGCTGGGCCTGCAGCCACCTTGCTGCCCCTTGGCACAGGCTGTGCCAGCCAACACAGCCCAGCAGGGCGGGAGGAGAGCCCGGGGCCAGCCCAGCTCTTTGGGCAGTGGCTTCTTGGAGGGACTCTGGCCAAACCCATCCCTGAGCAGCCACTGCCACCCCCGAACCTCCGTGCCCCGTGAGAGCTCCCCCAGACCGAGGGGACAGAGCCAGGCCCTGACAGGCCCCAGTGCAGCCCCTGCCCAGTGGGGAGGCAGGCCTGGCTCTGGCCCCGGGCTCAGGGCAGGGCTCCCGCTCGGGGCTGCTCCTGTGCCTTGGGCCTCTGGGCACTCAGGGCCAGCTCCGGGAGCAGCTGCAGCGAGAGGGACCTTGGGGCACCAGTGCCCTTTCCAGGGGCTGTCACCGAGCTCCAGCGGCCTCCAAGCCCAGGTGCCTGCAGCTTTGGCTGCTGCTGGGCTGTGCAAGAGCGGGTGCTGGGGGAAGAGCTGCTGCCACACAGCCCCAGCGATGGCAGAGCCTGTCACCCAATTACCTTCTTTAACTGTGTCCATGTCTGTGTCCATGTCTGTGTCCATGTCCGTGTTTGTGTCCATGTCCATGTCCGTGTCCATGTCCATGTCCGTGTCTGTGTCTGCCATCGCCTCCCTTCCTGCAGCAGGGGCTGCCACCAAGCCACTGCTTTCTCTGGGAAGTTCCTGTTTCTGCACAGACTTTTGGTCCATCCCTTGAGAAAGGAAAAGGCACAGCTGGATCAGATCAAAAACATTTGCCAGTGGGGAGGTGGCACCTTCAGGAGGCAATATATGCGAAAGGTATGGATAAGGATCAGGAAAAATGCCCAGGATCTTGAGGCTGGGCCTGCAGAGCAGTCCCTCCTGCGAACAGGTGCCCCACTTGGGCTGCTGGGACATGGGGAAAGGCTCAGGGACATGAACCCCCCTGGTCCTCCCTGCAGCATTTTCTTCTGTATTTGTCTCAGGAATTCGTTTGACTCAAGAGACTTTCTGGCTCCAGTATCTTGGGTCTTTGGTTTTGGAGGAACTTAACAGAAAGTATTTCCATTTTCCTGGAACAGATCTCACAACCGCAGGGCTCAGCCTGTGGCGTAGGCAGGGACACACGACTCACCCCTGCGATGGGAGCTGGGCTCCTGTGGGGTAACCAGCTGATGGCCTGGAGAATTTCTCTCTGCAGACACACCTGTAAGTCAACAGCCACAGAAGCTTGTGCCATCTCTGCCCCACTGGCCGAGCTGTGGGCTCTGAGCTGGCATCTTTCCCAGGGGGAAAGGACTTGACCTACCCTCAGCATCTCCCACAGGCCCTGTCTTGGATGTGGGTTGTGAAGCCGGATAACTGCGATGAAGAGGTTCAGCTGCAAAGAAAGGCAGGACAGAAGAGCTCCCGTGGCACTGCAGGAGATCCTCAGGCTCCCTGGGGCTGCCAAAGGAGCCACCCAAGGCACAGCCCCGGGCCACAGCCCTGGGCCCGGCCCCTTCCCTCTCTGCTCTTCTCCGTGGCTGCACAGAGCACACGGAAGGACACCCTGGCATTGCACACGGGAAGAGGATTGACAGCTCAATGCTCCTTCCTGCCACTGACAGTGATCCTGTGGGACCACTCAGGGCTCCAGAAGGGAGCAGGAAAAGGTTTCCAGAGCCCTCCAACACTGATATCATGTTAATGGAAAGGGCACAGGAGTGAGCTCTTGTCACAGTTTCACTGATTTGTCAGTCAGGAAAGGCACAATCAGTACTTGCCTTCAGCACCCTCCAAGAGTTTCAAGCCATTTTCCAAGAGGGCTTCCAAATAATCCATGTCACGTTCCCAATCTAGAAAGGAGCACAGATGAGAAGCATTTCCATGGAGTGCTGGGATCCCCTTCTGCATTAGGGAATGTGGCACTGCCTGGAGGTCGGGTCAGTCAGTGGGAGGCAGATGTCAATGGACAGGGCCAGAGCTGCAGAGGGGCCTGGGGAACTCTGGGCTGGCTCTGGTCACTGTCCACACTCTTTCCATGTCCTGGGCAACGACCCTGGAGGGCAGGCACTGCCAAGCAGCAGAGATGGCAGCTCAGGCCTCAGCAGGACTCAGGCTCAGAGGCTCAGCAATTACCTGCTGTGAGTGTGCCTGGCATCGGCTCCCTTCCTGCAGCAGAGGCTGCCGTGGAGCCACTGCTTCCTCCAGGAAACGCCGCCTTCAGCACATCTTCTGCGTCCACTTCTGGAGAAAGGAAAAGCACAGCTGGATCAGATGGAGATGTTCCCCATTTGGGAAGTGGCATCTTCAGCAGGCAATGCTTGTGAAAGACATTGATAAGCATCAGGAAAGGCCGAGGCTCACAGGCCTGGGCCTCCCAGCTGCTTTTTCTGATCTACCCAGAGCCCAGGAAACTGCAGGGATCTCAGGGCGTGCCTGGCCCCTGGTGCGCTTTGGGCTCCCTGTCTGCTGATGCCCAATGCCTTCCTGCAGAGCCTGGGGAGAAGCTGCAGCCAGGCCAGGCTGGGAAACAGCCCTGCAGGCTGTGAAAGCAGCAGTGGGGCAGCCAGGCTGCCATGGATCCCTTCCCGCTGTGCCGGGAACGGCGTGTCCAGAGGTGCAGAGCCAGGCCCCGGCTGGGAGTGTCTGGAGAAGGCTCAGGGACATGAACCCACCTGGTCCTCCCTGCAGCATTTCCTTCAGCATTTGCCACATGACGTCAAATGGCCTCAGGAATTTCTTCTTTGCCATATGTTTGGTCTTTCCTGTTGTAGGATCTTAAAAAAAGTAGTTCCATTTCTGAGGAATGGATTGAACAGAACGCGGGCTCAGCCTGTGGCGTCATCAGGGACACATGACTCACCACTGCCATGGGAGCTGGGTTTGTGTGTAGCATCCAGTCCTGGAGCTGGAGAAGTCCTCTCTGCAGTCACACCTATAATTCAAGAGCCAGAGGAGATTCTGTCAGCTGGTTCCTGACAGGTTGACAGTGATTATTCCTTGGTGGGACAGCGAGAACATATCAGCAGGAGGCCCAGAGGGCTTCCAAACTTCATACCGCCAAATCAATGGAGAAGCCTCCCCAGCAACCCCATGTAGAAGCAAACCAAGATTGGAACCATTTCCATTGTGTGCCAGGCCTGGCTCTGGCCCCGGGCTCAGGGCAGGGCTCCCGCTCGGGGCTGCTCCTGTGCCTTGGGCCTCTGGGCACTCAGGGCCAGCTCCGGGAGCAGCTGCAGCGAGAGGGACCTTGGGGCACCAGTGCCCTTTCCCAGGGGCTGTCAACGAGCTCCAGCGGCCTCCAAGCCCAGGTGCCTGCAGCTTGGGCTGCTGCTGGGCTGTGCAAGAGCAGGTGCTGGGGGAAGAGCTTCTGCCACACAGCCCCAGCGATGGCAGAGCCTGTCACAGCAATTACCTTCTCTATCTGTTCCTGTGCCTGTGCCTGTGTCTTTGTCTCTGGCTGTCTCTCTGGTAGTGTCCATGTCTGGCATCGCCTTCCTTTCTGCAGCAGAGGCTGTGAATGTTCGACTGCTTCCAGTGGGAAATGCCACCTTCCACAGGACCTCTAGGTCCATCACTTGAGAAAGGAAGGGAGACAGCTGGATCAGGTGCAACTATTCCCCATTTGGGTACTGGCATCTTCAGGAGGCAATATTTGGCAAAGACATAGACCAGAAAAATGCCCAGGTCTTGGGACTGGGCCAGGACACTCTCTCTTTCAAGCAGCCACCCTTTCTGATCTACCCAGAGCCCAGGTAATTGCAGGGATCTCAGGGTGTGCCTGGCCCCTGGTGCACTTTGGGCTCCCTATCTGCTGATGCCCAATGCCTTCCTGCAGAGCCTGGGGAGAAGCTGCAGCCAGGCCAGGCTGGGAAACAGCCCTGCAGGCTGTGAAAGCAGCAGTGGGGCAGCGAGGCTGCCATGGATCCCTTCCCGCTGTGCCGGGCACGGCGTGTCCAGAGGTGCAGGGCAAGGCCCCGGCTGGGAGCGTCAGGAGAAGGCTCAGGGACATGAACCCACCTGGTCCTCCCTGCAGGTTGTTCACGATGTTTTTCAGGATGTTGTTTGACCCAAGCAATTCCTTCTCTCCTCTACGTTTGTACTTCCCCGTTGGAGGACCTTAACAGAAAGTATTTCCATTTTCCAGGAACAGATCCCACAAACCCAGGGCTCAGCCTGTGGGGTCAGCAGGGACACACGACTCACCTCTGCGATGGGAGCTGGGCTTGCCTGCAGCAACCCGGAAAGGTGGTGCAGAATTCCTCTCTGCAGACACCCCTGTAGCTGAAGAGCCACAGAAATTTCTGTCATCTGCTTCCTGCCAGGTTGTCAATGATATTTGCTTGGTGGGACACTGAGAACGTACCTACACGGGGCTTGGAGGGCTTCAAAACTTTATCCAGCCAAGCTAATGGGGAAGCCTCCCCAGGAGCCTGATCTAGAAAGGAGCACAGATGAGAACCTTTTTCAGAGTGTGCTGGGATCCCCTTCTGCCTTAGGGAACGGGGCACTGCCAGGGGGTCGGGTCAGGCCGTGGGAGACAGATGTCAATGGACAGGGCCAAAGCTGCAGAGGGGCCTGGGGATCTCTGGGCTGGCTCTGGTCACCCTCCACAGTCTTTCCATGCCCTGGGCAACGTCCCTGGGGGGCAGGCACTGCCAAGCAGCAGAGATGGCAGCTCAGGCTTCAGCAGGCCTCAGGCCCAGAGGCTCAGCAATTACCTGCTGTGAGTGTGCCTGGCATCGGCTCCCTTCCTGCAGCAGAGGCTGCCGTGGAGCCACTGCTTCCTCTGGGAAATTCTTCCTTGTGCACATCCTCTCCTTTCATTTCTGGAGAATGGAAGGGAGACAGCTGGATCAGATGGACATGTTCCCCATTTGGGAGGTGGCATCTTTAGGAGGCAATATTTGTGAAAAGAATGGATAAGGATGAGAAAGCACTCAGGATTTTGGGAGTGTCCTGGGCTGGTCCCTTCCCCAAACAGCCCCTACACCTGATCTACCCAGAGCCCGGGAAACTGCAGGGATCTCAGGGCGTGCTTGGCCCCTGGTGCACTTTGGGCTCCCTGTCTGCTGATGCCCAATGCCTTCCTGCAGAGCTGGGGGGAAGCTGCAGCCAGGCCAGGCTGGGAAACAGCCCTGCAGGCTGTGAAAGCAGCAGTGGGGCAGCGAGGCTGCCATGGATCCCTTCCCGCTGTGCCGGGCACGGCGTGTCCAGAGGTGCAGAGCAAGGCCCCGGCTGGGAGTGTCAGGAGAAGGCTCAGGGACATGAACCCACCTGGTCCTCCCTGCAGCATTTCCTTCAGCATTTGCCTCATGGGTTCAGATGGTTCATGGGGTTTCTTCGCTCCTGTAGCATTGTACTTCCCTGTTGGAGGACCTTAGGACAAAGTGTTTCCATTATCCAGGAACAGATCCCACAAACCCAGGGCTCAGCCTGTGGGGTCAGCAGGGAAACACGACTCACCCCTGCGATGGGAGCTGGGCTTGTGTGCAGCACCCAGCAAAGGAGCTGGAAAAGTCCTCCCTGCAAACACAGCTGTAACTCAAGAGTCACAGAAGCTTCTGTCACCTCTGCTGCTCTGCACGGGCAGCACTGAGCCACAGGAGCAGTGAGAGGATCGTGCCCAGTGAGGGCACACACTGGCACGGCTCTGTCCTGGCACTGCCAGCGATGCCCCCCTGGCCGAGCTGTGGGCTCTGAGCTGGCACCTTTCCCAGGGGAAAGGACTTGACCTACCCTCAGCATCTCCCACAGGCTCTGTCTTGGATGTGGGTTGCGGAGCCAGATCACTGCGATGAAGAGGTTCAGCTGCAAAGAAAAGCAGGACTGAAGAGCTCCCGTGGCACTGCAGGAGATCCTCAGGCTCCCTGGGGCTGCCAAAGGAGCCACCCAAGGCACAGCCCCGGGCCACAGCCCTGGGCCCGGCCCCTTCCCTCTCTGCTCTTCTCCGTGGCTGCACAGAGCACACGGAAGGACACCCTGGCATTGCACACGGGAAGAGGATTGACAGCTCAATGCTCCTTCCTGCCATTGACAGTGATCCTGTGGGACCACTCAGGGCTTCAGAAGGGAGCAGGAAAAGGTTTCCAGAGTCCTTCAACCCTGAGGTGATGTTAAGGAAAAGGGCACAGGAGTGAGCTCTTGTCACAGTTTCACTGATTTGTCAGTCAGGAAAGGCAAGCTGAGAACTTGCCTTCAATATCCTTAAAGAACTGCAAACCATTCTTCACCAGGCGTTCCAGATCATCCATTTCCTGATCCCAGTCTAGAAGGGAGCAAGTTGAGAAGCATTTCCATGGAGTGCTGGGATCCCCTTCTGCCTTAGGGAACGGGGCACTGCCAGGGGGTCGGGTCAGGCGGTGGCAGGCAGATGTCAGGGGACAGGGCCAAAGCTGCAGAGGGGCCTGGGGAGCTCTGGGCTGGCTCTGCTCACTCTCCACACTCTTTGCACGCCCTGTTCAGCATCCTTGGAGAGGACACTGGAGCAGCCCAGGCCCCATTGGAGCTCTCTCCCTCCCAGAGGAAACCCTCCCTACAGGCTGGGGAAAACCATCCCCAAGGCTCCCCGGGGAGAAGGGAGCGCTGTCCCGGGAAAGGGCAGCCAGGCCCCGGCTCACCTGCTCCCCACGCTCGCCACGGAGCAGCCTGGGCAGCCCTGGCAGGCAGGGCCACTGCCAGCAGGAGCAGGAGCAAGAGGCGCAGAGCAAGGGCCATGGTGCCTTGCCCTGAGCCAGTGCCCAGCTCTTGCTGCCACCGCTGTCCTCACAGCAATGTCCCAATGTCAGCACCGCCGCCGCCGCTGCTGCCGCAGCAGTTGAGGTCAGGAACTGACTGCTGGGTCCCTGTGGTGCTGTGCAACCACGGGGCTCTGGGGCCTCTGTGACCTCAGAGCCTGCTGTGACCTCAGCCTGATGTCATCTCAGAGCCTGCTGTGACCTCAGCCTGGTGTCACCTCAGAGCCTGCTGTGACCTCAGCCTGATGTCACCTCAGAGCCTGCTGTGACCTCAGCCTGATGTCACCTCAGAGCCTGCTGGGACCTCAGCCTACTTTGACAGCAGTCTCTTGTGACCTCAAGGCTGGGTAATGGATCCGAAGAGGTGCCCTCCCAGTATGGAGAGCATGTCTTGCCAGTCAGTTGCATCCAGCCTGTTTTTCTTCACAAGAACTCTCAGCTATATGACATTGGACAAATGAGTTATTTCTTGGTTGTACCTGCAATAGCAATGTCTAGTCCCAAATTCAGGTCACTGATTCCCGCTGTTGCAGGCAGCAGCAGCACTGACACCTAGTGTGTGCTGAGGGCTCAGTGCTGGGTTTGGAGCACGAATGACATCGCCACCAGGCCTCGTCATCCCCAAAGGAAGGTCTGATCAGTGTGTGGGTGGGCACTGCTCATGCATCATTACACCTGCCCATTTACCTGCTTTTCTTTTAGTCAGTAATCCATTTCCCTTAATTTCCTAGCTGCTGTACAACACACGGTGGATTTAAAATAGATGAGGATTGGCTTACGTGGTTTCTATACCCCTGGCTAAAAGCAGCACCCAAATCATACTGTCACAAGAACTATTCAATTCTCAGGCAAGTGTTTTTCTGCATTGCACTGAATTATTAGAGAAGTAAAGTGTTCCTGCATCACTCAAACTATTTTACGTATTATTTCCTTTGTAAATAACTTATTTGAGGGATGGAGGAACGTGTTGACCTGCTATGAAATCGTGTAATTGAAGGCACACTGGAGAGATTTAAAATTGAACTTAAAAAATCTGTAGTCAGGAAAAAAAGACAGTCATCCCAAATATTTAAAGAACATGGAGAAAACATAAACCTGGTATGAATTTTTCTTAGTTTGTTTTCATTTTAGTTATCTGCACATTTTCTATCCTATAAGTGTTAACTCCCTACGAATTTGAAAATGTATTTATTGGAAATTCTAGCTGTTGATCAATACCTCACAAAGTCCTTACTCTATATATTTTACATATATATTTATAGTTTTAATATCAAAGTGATTTTAGTAAAATAAATAGCATTATGGTACAGAAGTCTAGCCAAGGCACTCGTTCTCTTCCTGAATCTGAGATAAAAATCACTACTTTTGAAGTGAGGCAGGACACAAGGCACACAAAAACTTCATCATTCCAACTCTATAAACTTTTTAAAAATTGTTAAGACCTGATGAGTTTAATTATTAAAAAAAATCCTAAAAGAAAAAAATTCTGACAAGAATAGATTGTGAATTCACACAGTTTTACTTATTTACTCCATAATTTTACACTGAATATAATTATATATAGTTGTAGATAATAATAAACATTATAATTGGGTGTTATAGCCAATATTTATCTTTATTAGAATCAAGATCCTCCCAAAAGTCGAGAACCCAAAAATCTTTTGAAAATTGAGACGTGGTAAACAAATGTTATGTTTGAAGTTCTATTTTAAACACAGCATTTCTCTCTATGAGCTTTTATTATTCCTGATGACTGATATTGCAGACACACTAAGGAGCTGAAGGACCACTTCTCCTCCTCTGAAAGGCTCTGATGCTCCCTACAGACCCTGTGCATCCCCCAAACGTTACAAAAATCCTTCAGGAGCGTAACCAGAAAAGGTTATTTGGACCCCAGTGAGGTGGTGCTGTGCAGTGAGAAGGTCACGGCAAACGTGAGCTGAGACAGGGGAAATTCAAATGTCAGGAAAGTGCTCTCAGTGCTCAGGTGTTCAGGCACTGGAGGGGCTGTGCTGGAGTCACCATCCCTGGGGCTGTGCAGAAGGTGTCTGCGTGTGCCGGGTCAGTGTCAGCGCTGGGCGACATTAAAGGGCTCTTTCTCCCCGGATGATTCTCTGATGCTGTGCCCTGGGGAGGCCTCGGTCCCTAAGGCCGTGACTGCGGCCATGCCGCACGCAGCGGCCGGGCCGCACACCCGGCAGGGCCGGGCCGAGGTGGAGGCGGGGAAGGGCGGGCGCGGCCCGGGGCAGGCGGGGAGCGGCGGCCGCCGGGGGCGCCATTACGGGAGCGCCGCGGAACGCGCCCGAAATAAATGGCGGAGGGGGCGGGGCCCTATTCATAGCCGACTAATGAGAAGCTGTATTCCCGCGCGGGGGCGGGCTCTTTTGGCCCCGCAGCCAATGGGCGCTGGAGGCGCCGGGTGATGGACGGGCGGGCGGCGGCTGCGGCGGGCGGGGCGTGGCGCCCTTCCCGTGGTGCCGCGGGAGCGGCGGCCGCAGCGGCCGCGACTCCATCCGGGTCCCGCAAGTACCGGGGCGGCGGGGCCGGGCGGCGGCCGCGGGGCCGGGCGGGCGCGGGATAGGCCGCGGGGTCGGGGCGCGCTGGGGAGAGGGGGGGCGCGGCGGGACTGAGTCGAAGGGCCCGTACGGGCGGGCGCGGGAGCCTCGGCAGCCTCGGCCCGGCCTCTCCGCCGCCTCTGCCGCGGGCCCGGTTCATTGTCCTTATTCCCCTCATCGATGCCTTTTCCCCCCGTTCTCCCCCGCTCTCCTCCAGGCTTACTGGAAGGTCCGGAAGTGCCGCCCCCGGGAGCCGCCAGCGCCAGGTACGTCACTGCCGGGGCCGGGGGGGATCTTGGCCGGGGGAGGCCCCCCGGTACCGGGGCTGGGGGGGCTCGGCCCTGCCCCGCCACCGAGAGGGCGGCAGCGGGGGCTCAGCCTGCACCGAGGGCCGAAAGGTGAAGGAAATCGCTTAGGAAGTAGGTGGAAGTGCCTTGGCGGCCCAGCCCGTGCCGGGTGGCCCGGGGCTGTCGTTTCTACCGAGCACCATCCCCAGCGAGGGGCCGTGCCTTCGCGGGCCCGTCGCCCCGGCCGCTCCCGCCCGCTCCCTCAGCCGCCGCTCTGCTGGAAGCGGGTCGGCGGCCAGCGGTGCCAGTGCGGGCCTGCCCCGGCGTGTGACACGGGCACATCGCGGCCGGGCCGGGCTGGGGCTGGCTGCGCACCTGAGCACAGCACCCGGGGGAGCAGAGGTGGCCCGGTGTGACCGCAGAGTGCCGCGGTGTGACCCGTACCCGGAGCTCTGGTTGGCCCCGGGGCGGTGCAGGAGCTGCTCTTGCCCTCGGCACGGGCGGCTCGGCGCCGGGCCGGCTCCAGGCTCGGCACACGCGGGTTCCCTGGCAGGGCTGGGGGTGGCACAGAGCAGGTCCCGGCCCTGGCACGCCACAGCTGCTGCTGGGGGCTTGGTTCCGGCACATCTCGGTCAGTTTGACCTGAAGGTGTTACCCCCATCAAATTGTATTTTTATGATTTTGTGTTACAACTTTACATAAGGATGGCAGAACACTGAACGAGGCTGCTCAGGGAGGGCATGGAGACATTCCAAACCCACCTGGACCTGTTCCCGTGTCACCTGCTCTGGGTGACCCTGCCTTGGCAGGGCCTGGGGCTGGATGATTTCCAGAGGTCCCTTCCAACCTTAACAGTTCTGTGATTTTCTGTGATTTATTTCAGGAGGGAAAACTCAACCTGATGCTCAAGGTCGGGATAAGCCTTGTTTAGGGATGTGCCTGCCCCACCTTGTTGGTGCTCCTCTCTCCACTCCTCTGCACAGGCAGTTTTGTCACTGAAGTGCTTAACTGGCAGGGGAAAATTACTCCCATTCAGAAAGTACACAGGAACACTGCTCAGTAGCAGCAGTGGGGCAAATTGAATCGATCACAAAATTTTGGAGCAAATCAATCTGTCTCTTCAAAAGCAGTAACAGAAATAATACTTAAGAAACAAGGCAGATTCAAACATCCCCAGCTGGTAGGGGCCTTGCCAAACAGTTATTTGCTGTTGGGGCTTCTGTTGTTAAATTTGGCCAGTTTTGTTCACAGCAACGCTCAGGTGTTAAATAGTCTGAACTCCCAAGAAGTTTTTTTGCAGTGGTGGTTCAACCTTGCTGCATTCAACAGGCAATAATGGGCTAATGAGGGTTGGGTTTTTTTGCCCTATGATAGTTAGCTTCATGATGAAGGGCTTGGTAAATAGCTGTATTATGATATTTTTAATAGAAAATTGCTGGCTGTGATTTTTTTCACTGTGTTTTTCCCAAGTGGTACTCTGTATCTTATGTGCAACCTCAATTCACATGGGTCATACTAGGAAATGATTTTGCATACTAATACTGGAGATTTAGTACTTCCTTAGTGGAAGGGAAGTTTAGATAAAACATGAGTTCACTTGCTTTCACTTTCACTTGCATTCCTACTGCAATGAGCTGTGTCCTTACTTCACTTTCCTTTTGATAAATATCTTCTGTATTTCCCTCTGTTTTTACTAGTGGAAAACAACAGTTCATTTGCAAATAGTGAAAGGCTCCCAGCGCTTAGAGAAGGCAATAAATGTCTTATTATATTGCCAATTAATAACATAACACAGCAATCTTGAAATATTTTTGTGCGCTAACTTTCTTGCTGAATTTGCGTAATCATTATAATATGTAAACTTTTTGCAGAAAAAGCCTGCTTGTTCCTAGCATGTCTTAAGAGACACAAATCTAGGGAGTAAATACACAGGTGTGTATTTCATTTATATATATATACATACACACACACACACGCATTGATGTTTGGAGCAGGAGCAGATAACCAAACTGGTGCTTTCCTGTGAGAATGGCACTGAGGCCTTTGTAATGTTTGAAGGTAAAGTCCACATTTATTTATTTATTAGTATCTGCCTTTATTCTGTGTACTGAGAGAGGAGTACTGGAAGAGAAGTAGAACATTGTTTATTTTGGTGCAGCCATTCTCATGGTGACTTCTATTTCTCTCAGGCCATGGTTTCTGGATACTTATATAAATATAATATATTTATGATAGGTATATATCCCATCTATAACTACATGGTTAGAAAAATAAATTGAAACCAAACACACTAATTGAAACTGTAGCACAGCAGTAGTATCTTGTGATAATGACTTAAAGCCAGAATGCTATGTGTTAATTAAATGCAAGTGGGATAGAGATTTTGGGAAAAATCCCTGCATTTCCAATTGAGGCAGTCGATAAAGACATTATTGGTAGCAGTCAATGCTGTTAATGTTGTGTAAAAAATTCGAAAAAATGTCATTGTGGACACGTATCTCTGTCTGGCTGTGTGGACTGTGGTGCTGCCCAGGAGCACATCAGTGCATTTGTCTGTGCTGGAACTGCTTGTTCTCCTTTTCCCCTTGGTACAATCTCCCAGTTCAGAGCAGCTTTCTGCTCTGATTTACTCTTGCTCCAGCCTTATGGCTGCTCAGGGGGCTGGCAGGTGCAGAAAGAGGTATTAAATCTTTCAATTTGGGGTCTAAGCAGGGGAAATAGAGATGCCTGGGCTTGAGCTGGAAGGTGTTACCTTCACATTAGCATATTAAGACAAAAGAAGGTACAATCCAAAACTGAATAAGAAGGAAATGTTTTTAGTTTGTGCTGAAACTTTTGTGTCAGTTGCCATCTGATTTTCCTGAGCCTGTTTTAGGAAGAGGGGCTGAGATGTGCCTGTGACAACAGGCAGTGCAGAGGTGCCTGAGTGGAGTGAGGGGAAGCAGTACCAGGAATGATTAAATTTGTATTAATTGTGCTGCTCCCTTTCTTCCTGTTGTGCACTCCAGTCTCACAAAAACCCCTTGGAATGAGCACATTTGAGCAGGAGCTGCATCAGTCACTTGGGATGCTCAGCACGGCTGAAGAAGGGACGTTCACTCAGCAGAAGCTCCTGGGATTCAGGGATTGTGGCTTCAGTGCAGGCAGAGCTGCTGGAATCCTGGGGTAAAGCTGAGGAATTGGTGTTGGAGCTGCTCTGTAAATCCCGGAGCTCCATCGTGTGGTGGGAGCTGTGCAGGCCAGAGCTGCAAGCCTCAGGATTGGGAGCTGAGGCTGCTCAGGTTGTCCATCCCCATAACCCCCACTGCTCTGGGGGTTTTAAACTCATGCTAGCAGGAAAAGCAGACCTTGGGAACCTGGCTTTTCTTTAACAGGGAAAGCAGATGACCCAGGGATTGTTTAAAGCTTGTCTCTCACGGTGCATTGTGCTGAAAGAGTGAACGTGAATGTGCAGGTGCATGGCCCCGAGCTCCTGTGCTGCACTGGCTGTGACATCAGCAGCTCTGGATTCACAGGGGATGAGAACACCAGCTCAGTGGAGGCTGTGCCAGCAGGATAATTTGTCAGGCTTCCCTGCTGCTGGGACTGCCAGAACCCCTAATGAATGGCCTGAGAGCAGCAGCACACAGCAGGCTCCCAAGGGGACCTGGCAGATCTCACCTGTCCAAGAGCATGGCAGTGTAGGTGATGCAGCTTGAAAAGACTGTTAGAAATAATCCACAAGTTAAAAATGCCCCAAAATGCAGTATTAATGTAAAGCAGAATACTAAAAATAAAAGTTGTTTGGTACATGACAGGTTGGTTAGATTTGCAGCTAAGCTTTATCTAAAGGTGGAGAGGTACTGATCAATTTCTAGGTTTATTTTAATCCTTGTGTCTTCAGGCTTAATTTTAAAAAGAAATGCAGAAGTACTGCCTTATATTTTGTCAAATGTAAACAGGTGTATAACACCCGTCCAGGTTTTCAAAATGCTTCCAACATTTTCAGTACCTCTCAGAACCATCAGCATCAGATGCAGCGTTGGTGCTGTGCAGCTCAGCTCCCTGGCCAGGGCCTCTCCCCCTGGGGGAATGGGAATTCACAGGGATTCTGCTCAGCTGCTGAAGGCTGAGATACAGGAACAGGGAACTGAAAGCAATGGCAGCTTCTCTGCTGAATGTCAGCTCTGCTGGAGCTGATTTAAAAGGATGTGATGGGGGCTGGTGCTCTGTAAAGGTTTGACTGTGACCCAGAGCTGCTGTTCTGATCTGTTCCTGCTTTGGGCATTGGGACCAGGCCCTCGTATCCACGCTGAAGTTTATTTCCTGGTAGATGTGTAAGTTAGAAAAGCAAATAAGAGGATTTCTACCAGTTACTAGTGAGATTTGACGGTTGATTCACCCAGATTTGTCATCACTGTTTGTATAAGGATTCTGTAGTAAGGCACTGAGGGGGCTGGAAAGTAATTTGATTTTGTGTCTGTCCAAGGAATAACGTCATCCCTTTGTGTGAGTGCACGGGATCACGCGCTGTGTGCTTGGCAAGGACACCAACGGGCATCAGGGTGCTCTTGTTCTGAGCAGCCTTTGTTTGGAGAGTGGGCTGAAAACAGCAGGGAGCCAGGGGCAGTGAAATCTATTTCATGTTTTAAAAACTGCTTTTCTCTAAACGTTTTCAGCTATTGTATAAATTACCTGGACAAACAGTCGTTTTCCTTTGCAGCCCTGTTCTGGAGCTGTCCTTGCTGTGAAGGGGATTCTGAGTCACACATCTGTCTGGCAAGTGTTCTCATTTCAGTATTCCAAGATGATGTGGAGTTGTGTTAATGTGGAAATTGGCTTTAAAGTTACATCAGCAGCAGTTAGAGAAACTCAGACTCCTTTCTGATGGGACAACATGCCTTTTCAGTGGCCTTTTGGTAAGGCAGTTTAACAGCTAAATGTCAGGGTAGAGGCCGTAACACTTTTGAGTTTTGTTTCTAATAAAAGAATTCCTGTGCACAAGGCTTAATGTAGTTTAAGACTAGCAGAAAAAGCTCCAAGCAGTACTTTAGACAGTGCATGATTTTATTTTTTTAAATTTTTTTAACCTATTGTTACAACAGGTGGAAAGGTCGCTCTCTGTAATAATATTTATTTAATCAGGATTACAAATATTAGGGCCTCATCCTGATTGTATAAATCAGTCACATAGCTGTGGTCCTAGATTACATTATTTTTAAGTTCTGAAGAGGAAGAAATGTGTATCTGCCTGCAGTGTCACTGACAGCCATTTCTTCTCATTTCAGGTGAGAAGTGGCACCTGTGGAACATGACTGGTGATTCAACAGAAGTTTAACGAATCTAGTTGCTATGACTGCTACAACTTACTTACCTAAGACCCAAGCAATTGGTAAAATTTTGACATTAAGAAACCTTATTTTTAACAGAAATTCCTTCTGTGACTAGGGGGAGCAGGAGGAAGGCTTTTTCTGTGGTGACTGTTATGAATGCTGTCTGCAGCTAGCCTGACTTGTCTTGACTGAAGCAGCAATCCTGCCCCTGCTCTGAAGATGCCTGCACTGTGGGATGAGGTAGTAGGTTGTATAGTTTTAGGGTCATACCCACCACTGGGAGATAACTATACAATCTACTGTCTTTCCTAAAGCAGCAGATCAGCAACAGTGGAAACTTCTCAGTTTTAAGCTCAGTGTCAGATTTTGCTGAACTTCTGTACTTGTGGTGCCTGTGACAGGACAAAATACTTGTGTAATAGCTGTGGGAATTGTGTTGAGACTTTTCTAGTTCTCAGAAAAGTTAGGTTTCATTCTGCATTAATTTTTCTGCTCTAATGAATAAAATATTCAGATTATTCCTGTATGTGTACAGTGGGGTAATCAAAGCGAGACTCCTGGTGTTCCAGTTGTTGGGGTGTTGTATCAAACATCCTTCAGAAGGAAGCTGAGGTTGGCTGCTGAGCTCTTGCTGAGGTCTGTGCTTCTCTGTCAGAGTGAGGTAGTAGATTGTATAGTTGTAGGGTAGTTATTTTACCCTGTTCAGGAGATAACTATACAATCTATTGCCTTCCCTGAGGAGTAAAACAAACTACGCTCCCTTGCAGCCAGTCCTGGGCTAAAAATACTCCTGGAGTGAAAGCAGATGAATTGAGGGTTGTGAAGCAGCAGTGGCAGGGTGTGCAGGACTGACAGTCAGTGGGGAATGGTGCAACTCCGCAGGATAGCTCTGACTTAACATGACTTTTCTCCCAAGGTGAGTGGCAGTACTGCCTGGGAATGGAAAATGCCATACTTTAGGTGGAGGGAGGAACACTCCACAGAGGGAAGTTATTCCAAGCCAGTTAGGAGAACGTAAAATAGAGTAAGCTCAGATTTGTTCATTGGGACTTAAACTCTTCTGACATCCCAATTTCCATAATGCATTTAAACTCCATCACCCCCAAGTGCTTGGTAGAACTTGGAGGGAAAACTTAAAATTATCCTTCATTAATAAGTCTGCACGTTTTTCTGCAGCTTTTCCAGATGTAAATCAAAGTCTAAGTGTTGGCTAATTCTGGCCAAAACTGACCTCTCACCTTTCTGGGGTGAAGCTGTGGAGTTTGAGCATCCACGAGCCAGCACTTTTCTCTGAGGTGCTATTGTTTGTATAAAAAGGCTTTTAAAGTTGATTGCATTCTCTTTCCTCCTGCTGTGCTTGCTGCACCCGGCCTGTAACTGGTTCTGTGCTAGCACACCCAGCAAGCAGGAACAAAAAATGCCAGGAAATAAATGTGTTTTGGGGTGGGAAGTTCAGCTTCGGCAGGGTGCAGATGGAGCTGTCGGTGAGTGTTGCAGGCAGTGTGTGTCATTGTCACCCCGGAGTGTGTGCCCAGCCAGGGCAGAAGAGCAGAGCAGCTGGGGAGATAAAGCCCTGCAGAGAGTGAAGAACTGCCCAGAGGAAGCGTGGGGCTCCTAGGAAGAGGTAGTAGGTTGCATAGTTTTAGGGCAGGGATTTTGCTCACAAGGAGGTAACTATACAACCTGCTGCCTTTCTTAGGGCTTTATTATAACACCAGGACCGTTTGGGCTTCAGCCTGCAAACCTCTGCAGCTTTGGGACATGGAGAGAAAGGACAAGGTATTCCAAGTGTGCTGAGGCTTCACGAGAGCTGTGTCTTGGCAGATTTGGTCCCAAATGGAAGTGTAGGAATGCTGGCTGCAATGCAGCATGGTGACATTGGTGACACTGGGCTGTGCTGGGAGGGCAGCTCCTTTCAAAGCTGGAGGCCCCTGAGGTTAGGGTGAAGATGAACTTCTGAACATCAAGGTACTGGTACTATGTGCTCACAGGGAGCTGGAATACACCTTCCTTGGGCTTGGTGCATTTCAGGTGGAAAACCTGCAGTTTTCCTTCCCCAGAAGTACCAGACTCCATGGAGCTCCCCTGAAAGCTGGAGCTCTCACCAGGCATGGCCACTCTGAGTGAAACAAGCTCAGTGGTGCATTATTTACAGCCCTGCAGGGGGGAGCTCTCCGTTCAGAATGGTGGTGTGCTTTTTCATGGAACTGTTACGGTTTTTGACGTAAGTGCTCTGCACCACAGCAACGGTTCTGGTGGGGCTCTGGCTGGACTCTGTTCTGTGGGATACAGAGATTTCAGTTCTGAGCACCTGGCAGCATTAATGTGCTGTGCTCACACCAGCCGCTCATTAAATTGCAAATCAGACACAGCCCTAGCTTATAAACATGTTAAGTATTGCTTATATTGAACATTTTTGTGTGAATTTAACTGTACTTTTTGATGTGGTTAATAAAATACAGCATTTTGTGCAACTGATGGTGAATTGCCTTTACTTTCTCCTAAATGAAGATGTGAGTTTTAAAGGAAAACACTGCCCACGTTGAAATAAACTCAAGGCCGTGTTTGGTCTTCACTATAATTCCAACATTTTAATTTTAATGTTAATTATTCTAGTATTAACTTTTGTTTAAGAGCTTTGGTGCAAGACTTCACTGCAGGTGGGGAATACCTGTTTACTGCTGAGTGTGCAGGAGCTCTGCTAATTCCAGACCTGGTTTCTGACCATAAGTTTCAGTTGCTGCACAAGTGTCTAGACTTTAGACTTAACATAATTGCAGCTGGTAAGGTATCTACAGGGAAGGCTCAGGCAGAGAAACACCAGTGAGTTTGATTTTGGCAGTACAAATGCCTTGAAAGCTTTCGTGTTAGGTATCTAACATTTTATAAATATAAGTGGTATGTTTACAAGAGGTTTAAATAATCTGTGCTACCCACTGCAGCTGCTGGTTCAGCAGTCTTGTCTCACCAGGTTATTTCTCATCTGGATCTGTCTGGATTCCACCCAGTAGATGGGATCTGCTCATAGTTGCTTTGCCTTTTCCATGTGTGTATTCTGGGCTGTGCAAAGGTGAGGTGACAGCATGGCAAGGACCCTTGTAAAACAGGCAGTGGTTCAAGAATGCACAGCAAGCAGTGCAGGAAGGGTTGCAGCAGCAGTAGAGACTTGTTTACCACCCATAGTGCAGTGGTTGTGTCATGGTGGTCTTGGAAGCATTCCAGTGTTGCTCCAAAAATAGAATACACAGCCCCAGCCCAGATGCGCATCCCGGGATGATCTGTGTGCTGTGCCCTGTGCACAAAGGTGTGCTGGGAAATCTCCCTGCAGTGTGAAACCTGAGACCTGTTGGGCTTTTTCTGAGGGAGAAACCCCTGCTAATGAACATCCCTGTGCTTGCAGAGGGGTGCTGGGGCCGTGCTCATGGGAAGGGAACTTGGTGCATTAAAAATTCTCTCCCTTGTGTTGAGAACTTGAGGTGTGGCAGCCTCGAGTTTCCCTCTGCTGTATCCAGTTCTGGGATCTGCAATAGAGGAGGGATGTGGAGCTGCTGGAGAGAGTCCAGAAGAGTCCCTGGACCTGATCCCAGGGCTGGAGCCCCTCTGGAGCCAGGCTGGGAGAGTTGGGGGTGCTCACCTGGAGAGGTGAAGCTCCAGGGAGAGCTCAGAGCCCCTGGCAGGGCCTGAAGGGGCTCCAGGAGAGCTGCAGAGGGACTGGGGGCAAGGGCTGGAGGGACAGGACACAGGGAATGGCTTCCCAGTGCCATAGGGCAGGGATGGATGGGAGATTGGAATCTGGCAGTGCTGGGTTAATGGTTGGATCCTATCTAAAGGACCTTTTCCAACCTGAAGGATTCTGTGACATCTTTATGCCAAAAAGCCCTTCTTGCTCTGTCCCTGGGTCAGCAGCAAGCTGGGTTCCAATAGGTGCAGACAGGTTTTTGCTTTACAAGACAAAGGATAAAATACCTGATATTTGTGCAAGGGGGAAACCAAACCCCTTGAAAGAGAGGAAGGCAAATCTCAGGTTCACTGGTCAGGAGACCAGTGAGGCTCAGCTGAGATCACTGCTTTCAGCTGAGCCTCCCAAAAGAGGGGACGTCCCTCCATTCTAGAGCCATCAGAGCATGGTGTGGCCTTCAGCCCTCAAGCTGAAGTTGTACATTTACTGTCATAGTTCTGTAAAGATGAGTCCTGGCAGGAGCTACTGCAGGCATCAGATGTCAGTGTGTGTTGTTGCAACACGAGAAATCAGATCTGTTCTTATTTGTTCTATTGGTTCTAGTGGAATTGGATTTTTAGGCTGGTTTGTTTCAGGCACTTAAAACCACTCCAGTGAAGAGGCATTGGAAAATCAGACACTGTACTCTTCCAGCCTGTTGTATTAAAGCAATCTTCAAAATAAAGCTATTACAAGCCACATAATGCTACAAAGGACTGTATTTTTGGCAACTAAAAAGGTCCCTTCTGAAATAGGAGAATGTTTCTGAAAAAACACTCCTTTGACATTCAAACTCTCTATACAGATGATGTCAAGCTGGTTAGTTCAACCCAGCACAGCGTAAAAGCAGGGACAAGGATGAAATCCCAGTTCTGTGAGGGAGTTTGCTGCTCCCTGTGTGCCTCAGCTTGGGTGTTACACACCCTTTAGTACACTCCCAAAAGTTGTGTGTAAATGAGGGGAAAGGAGCAAGCAGTGGTCAGTCAATGCCAAAATGCTGCCACACATTAACTCCCATTCTCACCTGGAAGTGGCTTCTGCAGTAGCTCCCAAAAATGAGAGGGGATAAGGAAGAAAATGAGAGGTGTGATTTGAACTTCCCAACTCCTGCAACTGTAAATTTTCCCCCAGCTCACACTGGTGGAGGTGTTGGGTCCTGGTACAGACACTGAAGGGTCTTAGGCCAGAAGAGCAGGCAGAGCCTTTCCTGGCTATTTATTTTACTGAGAGCAAGGCTGAGCCTGATGTAATTCCTGATGGGTTCTTCATCAGCTGCCCAGCACTGCCCCCACTGAGGGGATGCACAGACAACACTGCAGCTGTTCCTCAGTTCAGAGCAAACCTCCTCAGACCAGTGGAATAACCTGCAGGTAAGGGAAATAAGTGGAGCATTAGGCCTGAGGGTAAGTAAGGGGTGTGAAATGAGCAGTACGTGAGTGTCTGAAGGATGCAAAGGCAGGAAATAGGATTCTAGTTCAGGGCTGGTGAAAGGTTTCAGCTGACTGTCACACAGATGTGCAGGGGAGATGTGAGGCTCCTGAGCAGGGAGCTGAAATGGGTGCAGTGCCAGCTCTGGAGAGCTGAGCTTTGACAGGAACAGACCTGTTTAAACCTGCGTTCAGCTGAGTCAAGGCAAATCCTTCCCTTCATCTCAGGACAGGATTTCATTTCGAACTCAGAATAATTCACAGAATCTTGAATATCCCATGGATTACTGGGTCCTGCTCCTGGACCTGCACAGGAGACCCCAGAAGTCCCCCCCTGGGCCTGAGGGTGTTGTCCAAACACTTGGTTGAAATAAAGCATACTATGAACTCATTACATTAATTAACATATTAAGAGAAGACTTAGCTAAGATACTAATTATTAAGTATTCTTAATTATATTAACATATTGTAAATTAAAAGATTGAAAAATAAAATTATTAGAGTATTAATTAGCTTGTAACAGATTATCACCTTTTTTTTTTTTTTTTAATCCACTCAGAGCTAGGAAAGGCTTGTTGTTAACTGAGTGGGCAGCAGGAAGGTGGGATGTAGGAAATGCACTGGGCACTTTTCCAGGCCCTGTGCCAGCCTGGCCCCTCAGGACAGAGGCTGCTGGCCCTTACTGGGGGACTGTGCCTTTCACAAGTGTTTGCTTTGAGGAGCTTAGCCATGTCTGCTCAGCCCAGCCGTGAACAGAAAGATGCTATTAGCACACTGAGGGATACAGGAGTTAATTATTAAAATATCACAGAGTCCCAGAAGTGTTTGGGTTGGAAGGGACCCTTAAAGCTCATCTTGTTCTACCTCTGCCATGGGCAGGACACTTGCCATAGACCAGGCTGTTTGTTTATTCATTGTGAACTGAATTAGACCAGGTGAAATCCTCCAAAGCATTTAAGTATATTTTTGAGGTGTGTGATAACGTTTTTACTCTTAATAAAATATCTGTTTTCTGTTTCAGATTTCAACCCTGGCAAAACCTGTGTTCCCACTGGATTGCCATGACTCAGTGAACTCCATTGTGTTGTAGAAATTCTGAAATGGGGCCAAGAAATTCCAAGATTACCTTCTTAAAGAAATAAATACCCGCTGCTTGTCCTTTAAATCCCATTCAGTGACCACAGTGTTGTGTTTCAAGCAAGGCCAACACAGGAGTTTTCTTTTCAGCTGCTCTTAAAATGTAGAAACTAAAAATCACTGAATATCCCGAGTTGGAAGGGACCCAGAAGGATCCTGAGTTCAGCTCCAGGCCCTGCACAGGACACCCCAACCACCCTCCCCAGTTCCCCTGTATCCCCTTTCCTTTGGATTAGGGGCTGCTCGGGGCTCTGTGGATCCAGCTGCAGCACAGCTGTACACCAAACTTTCCACCTGCTCTGTGTGCCCTGCCACTGTTGGCTCACGGAGGGATGTCCCAGGTGTTCCCAGACTCCACTGAGCTGCAGCCAGGTCTGTCTCTGACAGCAGCCAGGTCTAAGCTGCTCTGGAGCTGTGTTTATTTGGTTTAATAAACTGGTAGGGAGGGCAAGTGCTCAAGAATTGATCTCCAGAGATGCAAGAAGTTTTGATGGGTGAATTCGAGGCTGAGCAGGGTGTGGCACTCTGGAGAGCAGCTCTGGGCTGATCACTGTGCCATCCCTCCAACCCAAACACTGCTCTCTGCACTGAAATGGGCAACAGAAAAGAGCCCAGTGCTGCTTTTAGATTTAGAACAAATTCTGAGACTGGATAACAACATCTCCTGTGCACCTTTGCCCTGGAGCCAGGCTGGGAGAGCTGGGGGTGCTCTCCGGGAGAGGACAGGGCTCCAGGGAGAGCTCAGAGCCCCTGGCAGGGCCTGAAGGGGCTCCAGGAGAGCTGCAGAGGGACTGGGGACAAGGGACAGAGGGACAGGACACAGGGAATGGCTTCCCACTGGCAGAGGGCAGGGCTGGACGGGAGATTGGGCAGGGTTTGTTCCCTAGGAGGGTGGTGAGGGCCTGGCATGGGTTTGGATGCTCATTTTCCAGCCCCAAACACGTTCATTGTTGGACAGATAAGCCATGACAAGTGTTTTTCCTACATTAAAATAAACCAACACCTCATGAAACAGAGCTGGGAGCTGTGGGTGTCCCTGAGCTGTGCTCAGCAGGGCTGGAGGCTGTGGAGCTCTCCCAGGAGAACGCCCTGGCTGCCCTTTGGCCAGTGCAGGGCTGAGCTCTGGCAGTGACTGCACCTGGGAGGGTTCCTGTGTCTGTGCTGCCTCCCAGGTGATCAACAGCCCAGATGTTACTGCAGCTCCCACTGGCACATCTGCACCAATGAGGTGACAGGCTGCTGTGCAGATAATGCCCCAAATATTTTCTCAGGTTGGCTCAGGGTCAGAGGAGATGGCAAAGATGCTTCAACAGTGAAGTAATTCCTTGTCCACCGTCGATGACCTCATGAGACACAGTCATGAGATAAGGGTTTGCGTCACCATCTTTTATGTAAATTCTTTTTTAGGGCTGGTAAGGGAGTGTTACAGTTGGCCACTTCATAAAGGAAAACAAACAGATGGAGCTCTATTTTTAGTCTTCTGAGAATATACCTCACAAATGCCATTTTTCCAGAGGTGATTCGGTGAGTTTCCACATTTCTGCTTATGGTCAGCAGAGCTTTTAACACGGGTTTGCACATTAAATTAAATGTGACAGTTCCATCCAAAGCTTTGGAAGTGCTGGTTTGATACCTAACAGAAAATACACAGGTGGCTTCTTCTAACATTCATCTTCGGGAGCTTCATCAAAGCTCAGTCAGTTCCAACCAAGCATTTGGAAAACTGTTACCTACAAACAAGGCAAGAGACCAAACCAAACTCTATATTCTCTGTTGCCTAAACCATGGTGGATATAACCCTCCCTCATATTTTTAGATTCTTTACAGGCCACATTTAGTGGATCTGTTACTGCTTGGGTAGTTTGAGAGGGTATTTTCCTTGTACAGTAATAAAATCCCAAGCAGATCTTTATAAGGTGTACATATACAACAGTGTTTTAGCACTGTTTACCCAAATAAAAGTGGTTTTGATACTTCAGGCATTGAAGCAGCTTTCCCTGGCCAGGTAGCTGCTCTCAGAAGTGTTGCTCTGGAGCTCTCGTGCCAGGAAAAGAAAATAAAAATAGAAATAATAAAAAAGATTTTAGATATGGTGAAACCAATTCAAAGCATTCAACACTCAAGGAAGCAGTAGCAGATTGAATCTGTTCTGTCACTACAGCCCCAGTTCTCTGAGCTGTTGGTGTTCCACAGACAAAGAAACTGCAATTGTAACTGTGGGCTGCTGGGAGAGTTCTCAAAACAAACCCGTGTGCTCACAGTTCATGTTAACTTCTTCACAGTAAAAGCCACTAGAATATTCCATTTTGTGTTTGTTCTCACGAAACAGCCCATAACTATGTACTGTGCAGAGAGGGGCTGTGGGACGCCCATCACGTATAAAATCAGTTTGGTGTTGAGAACTGTTCCACCAGTCAGGACCATGAGCGGGAGAGCAGAGGCCCTGGGTGCCCTGGTGAGCAGCACAGCTCCTGCAGGGCAGCCTGGGCTGTCTGCTGGCAGCAGCGGCTGCAGGAGAGCTGCTCTGCCGCCAGCCCCTGGTGTGGCTGTGCAGCTTTCCCTGGGCGTGTGCCAGCGCTGGCTGTGCTGGCCGCTGTCCCTCCTGTGTTCGGAGATCGGCCCTGTGCTGTACCTGTGTGTGTGACGGGGTGACACAGGAGCCGTGCCTGTGCTGCCCTGCGCAGGGACCTCAATCACTGCCACTTCCCCAGGGAAAGGTGGTTAACCCGGTCCCATCCAGCCTGCCCTTTTCCTGCCTCTGCTCCTCTGCCCCACACCGGCAGGGAGAGCCGAAGGAGCTGCGAGCCGGGAGCCCAGCCCTCCGGCACGGACACCAGAGTGCGAGCGAGGGAAAAGCCCCCAGAGAGCGCCACGGCAAGGCTCTGATCCTCCTGGGTGCCGTGTCCTGCATCCTGTCCTGCATCCCGCTCCGGTGGGAGCGGAGCCCGGGGGAGCGCAGGAGGCGCGGACAGCCCCGGCCGGGCTGGCAGAGCGGCGGAGCTGATCCTGCCTGCCGGGCACATTCCCTTCCCCCTGGCCTCTGCGCCGTGACGAGATCATGCTAAAGCCTGCCCGGGTTGCGTTCTTCACGTGCGGTAAAATCCGAGTGCCAAAATCTTTCAGGATTCTCCCTCCCCTGTCCTCCATGACTTACGCTTCCTTGAGAAACCACAGCCCTCTCTAAGTACCTTAGAAATGCACCATAAGCATTAAGCCAACGCTCGAGGATAATAAATGAGGCCAAATTACATGCCAGGATGTGCTGGCGATAATGTTTTCCACCGAAGACGGGAGCGGTGAGATTTTCCAGCACAACAGCGGAGGCGCTGTGCCCCCGCCCCGCAGGGGTGACCTTTACCTGACCACGGCCAGCCCCAAACCCTGGGGACCGTGTCCCCACAGGTGACACGCTGGGGCAGTGCCCAGCCCGGCCCTGCCTGACCTTTAAATCCATCTTCTCCTGTTTGCGTGCCCAAGAGGAAATCACATGTGTGGCACGAGCCTGACCCAGAAATATTGCAGGGAGTAGGATATTTTGTGCGAATAAGGAAGGGCAGGGTCTGCAAGATGAATCACCAAAACAATAATTATCCTGAGGAAAAACCTTGGAGGGTGGATTAGCCGTGATAACTGCCCTTTCAAGGTAACAACAATGCGAGCCGTCAGCTCTTCTCCGTGGTGAGGGATGCAAAATGTTACAGCACAAAGCTTAAAAGTAAAAATGATGGAAGTTCACAAGAAGAGATTGCCCAAGGAGGCATCCTTCACTTCCCAGCTGCTCCGACTTCGGCCCGTGATTGTTAAACAATCTGCCACAAGAATTGCTTCAAAAATTATTTTTAGCACACCAGCAGCTTTCGGTGAAAATAAATAAAGGGCCAGACAGTTGCTATAAAGACAGGAAATAAACTTTAGAAACTCTTTAACTTTTGGCTAAGCAGGGACACTGAATTACACAGTTCCTGAGCGTGCATGATTGTCTCAGATAAGATGAGCTCCGATAGTTTTCTCTTTTCTTTCCCATCAGCCCAGTTACAACACCACGGTCAGTGCTCTGTGTCTGGGCACACCTGGAGCCACCCCCAGGCCGGGAATCTCGGGGTGCTGCCGTCCCTGCCTGCCCCTCTGGTGTGCATTTGCCGTGGCTGTGCCATGTGCAGGCAGCCAGCAGCTCCCAGGCAGCCCTGAGCCCCTGGAGGGATTCGGGCACAGCCCATGCCCAGAGCGGTGTCCTCTCCTCTCCTCCCCAGCCCAGCAGGATCCCTCCTGCAGGGGTAGGAGACCTTTGCCTGCCTGGCTCTTTCTCTGCTCCCAGAAGCTTCAGGCACCCCAAAGATGAGCACAGCCACGGTGGGGAACAGGACCTGAGCCCCAGCAGAGTTGGGCAGGGACAGCAGCCCCTGCAGAGCCCGCAGTGGGCATGGCACTGCCCAGGCTGCACACAGAGCACAGCGAGCTGCTGCCCATCAAACATCTCTCCTGAAGCAGCAGTGAGGGAAAGCCCAGCTCTGGCTCCCAAGTGGAACAATCTCCTCATTCCCATGATTGAGCCAAGCTTGCGCTCAGCCCAGGTTGCCTGGGCTGGTGCTCCCTGTCAGGAGTCAGTCAGGACAGATGTTGGGAGGTGAAAACATTTTGCTGCCTTTCAGTTTTACACCCAGTGATCTGCCTCAAGGGCGCCTTGAGGAGCAGAGGTGCCACAGCCTTGTCTGTACCTCGCCCCGTCTGCCCCCGAGAATGTGCTGCCATTCCTCTGGGAACGGGCACAGGCATTTCCCAGGGAAAGGCTGAGTGAAAAACCTACCGGGGTCACTCAGGCTGTGCCCTGCACCCCAACAGGAACGTTCTCTGCAGTGACAGCAGCTGGGGCAGGCAAGGCAGCAGCTGGCCGAGGAGACTGCAGGGAAGGAGCAGCCTCAGAGCTGCAGCATCGCCGGCCCCTGCAGGGCTGCGCCTCTCACAGCCGGGCAGGGCTGTGGGTGTGCTGCCAGCCGTGTCCCAAGGAAAGGCTGGACAGGGCTGTGGGTGTGCTGCCAGCCGTGTCCCAAGGAAAGGCTGGACAGGGCTGTGGGTGTGCTGCCAGCCGTGTCCCAAGGAAAGGCTGGACAGGGCTGTGGGTGTGCTGCCAGCCGTGCCCCAAGGAAAGGCTGGACAGGGCTGTGGGTGTGCTGCCAGCCGTGTCCCAAGGAAAGGCTGGACAGGGCTGTGGGTGTGCTGCCAGCCGTGCTCCAAGGAAAGGCTGGACAGGGCTGTGGGTGTGCTGCCAGCCAGGCTCCAAGGGAAGGCTGGACAGGGCTGTGGGTGTGCTGCCAGCCGTGTCCCAAGGAAAGGCTGGACAGGGCTGTGGGTGTGCTGCCAGCCAGGCTCCAAGGAAAGGCTGGACAGGGCTGTGGGTGTGCTGCCAGCTGGGTCCAAGGAAAGGCTCCTCCCGCTCCTCTCGCCGAGCTGATGCTCTGCCAGCAGCCGGGAAAGTGAAACCGCAGCAGAGATGGAGAAGGCACTTCCCAGGTGCTGCTCCTTCTCCCGGGGCTCGCAGTCACCACGATGTTCTTGTGCCCTCTGCCATGTGTGCAGGAACTTTATTAATAACGAGAAAAGGAATAAAATAATTACCCTGCTCCAGTGGGACGTGGATACCTTTCCCTCTCCCAGCTCCTGAGCTATTGGAAGGAGTAAGTGGATGGTTGCAATTCACCATTACTGAGCCTGCTAACAGCTCTGGGTGCCTCTGCCAGTTCCCCTCCATCCTGAGCTGGGCTGCCCACCCTCTCTGGGCTCTCCCCAGCTCTCCTGGATGTCTGGGTTTGTGTCCATCAGCCCTTGGAGGGTGGCCTGGGGCAGGATGGGGTCACAGCACTCCAACATCCCACTCCTTTATTTGCTTGTTTAGCTGTACACGGAATCCCCTCCTGGCTGCAGTAACATCCCTCCTTTCTGTTTTTAATTTAAGGTGTAACAAAATTATTTCCATATTTTTATGTCCCCGAAACATATAAAAACCCCACCTATAGCCACAACCCCTCAGCTGGGGCTCAGTCATGCTTCCCTCAGTGACAGAACGAGAGTAAAACACCTTATCAATTTGGACAGATCAGTTTCCCTTATGGTGGGGTTGTTTTCAGCGGGCTGTGATGTGCATTACAAAAGCCAAAGATATAAATGATCAACTGGAAGCTCGAATTAATTTTTCCTTGTGTCTAAATTAGGAGAGTGAGTAATTGCTGCAGTAATCGCGGGCAGAGCCTGTTTATCAATGCCAGTGAATAATTGGCTATCAAACAATGGTGCACTTTGCCTTTGAACATTCCCAACAGCCCAGCAGGAAGCCCAGGGCCGGCTCTGAGCCCGCCCGTGATGGATGAGAGGAGTGGCAGCATTACAAACGCAGCCTGGGGAAAAGCTTTCTGACGTGTCCCCCCCAAAGCATCCCTGTGCCTCAGGAGTTATCCTTGCTGCAAGGATAAGCTCACAGCAGCCTCAGATTACAGCATCTGAAGTCACAGGGCCGAAATAGCAGCAGCCTAATTCTGTAATCAATCACTGCTGCTCACAGCAGCCAAGAGCTGTACCTGGAAGCCACAGGCAGGAGCTGCCTCTTGTTTGGTGATTTTGTACCGTCTGCCACAGCTCTGACCTCACCCCTGTCCGTGCATCATGGCCCTCTCCTCGGGCCCTCCCCTTTGCCCTGCCCAGCCTGTCCTGTCCCCACTGCTCATCCCTGTCCTGTGTCCCTGTCCTGTGTGTCTGTCTTTTGTCCCTGTCCTGTCCCCACTGCTCATCCCTGTCCTGTGTCCCTGTCCTGTGTGTCTGTCTTGTGTCCCTGTCCTGTCCCCACTGCTCATCCCTGTACTGTGTCCCTGTCCTGTGTGTCTGTCCTGTGTCCCTGTCCTGTCCACACTGCTCATCCCTGTCCTGTGTCCCTGTCCTGTCCCCACTGCTCATCCTTGTCCTGTGTCCCTGTCCTGTGTGTCTGTCCTGTGTCCCTGTCCTGTCCCCACTGCTCATCCCTGTCCTGTGTCCCTGTCCTGTCTGGCTGTCCCAGCCCTCCATGGTCACCACTGCCCCTCCTGTGTCCAGTCCCTTCCCAGGGCTCTGTGTGCTCACCCACAGCTCCTCCAGCCCTCAGCACCTCCCCTGTGCTCTGCTCCTGCTCCCAGCCCCTTCCTCTCCCTGGGCTGTCAGGTCAGGAGCAGAGTGGTGCCAATGGTGGGGATCCCTCCTGCTGATCCCCAGCCCCTGCTCCTGCCCAGTCTCTCCTCACCCTCCTCCTCCTCCAGGCTCCCTCCAGGGCTCTTCCTTCTCCTCCCACATCCCCACACACACTCTTGGTGCTCTCAGGTTCTGGAGAGACAGCCCAGGCCATTCCTTACGCTGGCATCTCCTCGCTCCCTGAGCTGAGCCCAGCTCCTGTTTGAGCCTCCCAGGCACCCTGAAAAGGTTCATTCCCAACATCCTGCTTTGGCACTGCTCTTCCTCACCTCTCTGCTGTGCAAATTGTGATGTGCACTGTGTTCTGCTCACTGCTCATCCAGATAATTTAATTAGTCCTCCTCTCCTCCTCTGTTTGCAGACCTCTCCTCCCCGTCCTTTTCTCAATTTGAAAATTGCTCATTTGCTTTCAGGCTTCATTTCAGTCCAGTCTATCCTGTTCTCCCAGAGTCTGGCCTACTGACTGAATTGCACTGCTTTTTATGCCCCTGGAGCTTTTAACACAGCAGAAAATTCATTCTCTCCGCCTCTGTACCGTTCCCTTTCCCACTCTGCAGCTGTAAGACCCAGCTGAATCTGAAGAAATGTATCTGCAGCCCTGTCTGATGCAATTTCTCCCTGGTGGCTCTGTGCTGGCTCCCCTGTTCTCCCAGGAAACATGAGCTGGCTGGTTTTCCTCGTGTCTCCAGGAGGACACTGCTCTGTTCTCCCTCCCAGCAGCATCTCCCTGACACCTCACTGGCTTTCATCCTTCCTTCATCCCTTTTAATTCTAATTCTGTTTAGCTCTCCTCGTTTAACCTTGAATCCTGCAGTTTCCCCTTCAGTAACATACCTGAACATCTCCTTTCTTTAAGATGGATCAAATGTATTCCCCGGCCCTTGATTTTCCCCTTGTCCCTGGACACCCTGCTCCACCCCAAGCTCTTGTTGTTACAAAGCTCTGGAATATTCACTGCAGAGTTGCTGCTGGAAAATGTGTCCCTGAATGGCTGCAGACACCAGCCTGTGGTACCAACGTGCTGGAAGTGCTGGACAGGAAACCTTTCCAAGAGCAGGAATCAGCTCAGTTGAGTGTTTTCCATGAAGGCATTTTTGACAGATCAAAATATTTATATATATATATATATATATATATAAAAAAAAAATATTTTGATATATATATATATACACATACAAACACATATATTTATATATGTATATGTTTATATAGCTCCATATATAAACATTACGTATATTTTTGATTGGCTATAAAACATTTTATAGAATGATATTTATATTTAATAAATGAATATGTTTATATTTAATTAGATTTATATTTACCTACAATATTAAAATAAATATAAATAGAATATATTATTGTCTAAATTTATATTACATATAATTATTTATGTTTATTTTAAATACTATTTACATCACTTTAAACTAAATGCTGAATGCAAGACTATTTTGCCCTTCATCTGGACATAAAGTATATCTTTGCACAGGTAGATAGGGAAATGTTCCCAGATTTGCAAGGAGATAGGAAATTATTGATAAGAGCCCTGATATCTGCAGTACAAGCCACTTTCATAGAGTTCACGGAATAGCCCCAAAGCTCTCCTATTGGCAAAGTCTGTTACAAACTTGGCTGGAAAACAAAATCCAGTTCAGTACTTTTCCCTGGTTTGTTTTTTTTTTTTACCTGTAGTGCTATTTTAAGATGAGTTTTATGGTTCCAGTTTAGGCAATGGCCAAAACGGAAGGGAAAAAAATGACAATATTTCATGAAGTTTACGTGCCTTGCTCGTGACTCTCTCACACCATGATATCACCATGGCCTCGTGCATTTCTATTGACATTTGACATCAGCCTTGTAAAAATGCACCTCCAATCTCTGAATAGATGTCAAAGGGAAGTTTTGTTTTGGAAAAAGACAGGGTTTGAGTTCTGTCATTTTAATTATAGTTATATGGAGATATTAATCTAGTCACAGTCTCAAAATGTCTTCTGCTGATTGTCAGATTTGTAAATATGCTTTAGCCCAAGGTCAGCTTTCGTCACCACACCAAGTGGACCCGTGTCTCTCTGCACCCTCCTCCCCATCATTCCACTTTCTCCACCCTTTCTCTCCTTCCTGCCATGGACATGAGCTTGCTTCCCCTGCTCTCCACATGATTTCCTCACGCTATTTGTTACCCCTTGCACACAGGGCTGTGGGCTCCTCCCTGCCATGGCCAGGGGATGGACACCACCCTTGTTGTCTGGGCTGTCCCCACCCAGCCACACGCGCTGGGCACATCCCCTGGCCAGCCTGGACAGCCAGGAGCACCTCAGGGGCTGCAGTGCCCAGTGCCCAGTGCCCAGTGTCCAGTGCCCAGTGCCCAGTGTCCAGTGCCCAGTGCCCAGTGCCCAGTGTCCAGTGCCCAGTGTCCAGCTCTGCAGTGTCCAGTGTTCCTGCAGTGCCCAGTGCCCAGTGCCCAGTGTCCCGTGTCCAGCCCTGCAGTGTCCAGCCCTGTAGTGCCCAGTCCAGCCCAGCTCTGCCTCCTCCTCCTCCAGCCAGAGCTGACCTTTTCCCGTGGCCAGTCGCTGTTCCCAGCAGGTTTTGTCACCAGGAGGCTCCTGCAGGACTCAGGCGCAGGTGGGCACAGGCAGCCAGGGTGTCCACCACAGCCAGCCCTGCAGCCCAGCTCCCTTCCCTCCACACCTGCTGCCCCTCTCAGCAGCCTTGGGGACACCCTGGCGGCTTTGGACCCTTTCTTTGGGTGCATCCACAGCTCTCTGCTCCTTACACTGCCTGCAAGGCTGTGTCGTGTTTTCTGGATCGGATCCATGGCGTGTGAGACCTTTCTTTGGCAGTGAATAATCTGCTTTGACAGTTCATCCTCTCACCCCTTGTGTCCATTAATAAATGTCTAAAGGAAATGTCATGTCTTTTTTTTAAAAAAAGCAAAAATAATGTTTGCCTAAGTGCACGTTGTGATAACGAAGGAATAGTGGGTTTTTTGGGTGTTTTTTTTGCAAATACCATGTATTCCCCAGTGTGTCTGCAACAAGTAGCACATTATGGGATGGAACCAGGAGTGTCTCCCAAAGCAGCTGTGCAGGAAATGAATAATTAAAAAAAAAGTTTGGATGGGCATCATCCCTGTGAAGAGATAGCCATGTTAATGCCTGTCAGGGAATAAAGGGTGAACAAAAAGAAAGAAACGAGCCCCTGCAGGTCTGGAAGTCAGTGATGTGCAGCGGGCACCTGGTGGAGCTCAGCAGCTCAGGCTTGGAGCAGTTTCACAACCCATCACTTCGGTTTGGACGTAAAGTGTTCCTTTATTTGTGCTTGGGTTAAAAAGTCTGAGCAAACCCAAACCCAGGGAAACCCTGGACTCACAGGATGTGTTTTCAGGAGCTCCTGAGGCCGTGCCCAGCTCCAAAAGCCACGGGATGTGTTGGAGGCTGGGGCAGGGGAGAACCTGCCTGGTGCTCACACAGACACAGATCCAGCTGCACCTCCCACACCACTGAACAGCCAGTAAACCCCTAAATGCTCCAATCAGGGCCCCTCTTTCCTCATCCCAAATCTTCTACTGGCTTCTGTACATCCAGCCCCCTCCTCATCATGCCCCCACAGCCCCCTGAGCCCACCAGTTGCTAATTAGATGCAGGTAATTAGGTCCCAGTCACCTTCTGCATCCTGAATGCATTACCTGTGGGTGTCCCTGTGCCTGTGCCAGGCTGGGGGGCACACCTGGAGCTGCCCTGGGTGACACTGGGGCTCAGAGCTGTCTCCTCAGGGGTGTCACCCTGTCCTGGGCTCTCTGACCCCTCAGCTGGCCTGGGTTTGTGTCCCCAAATCAATTGGTGGGAAGGGGATTGGTCACAACAGGGTCACAAGGGTCTCAAAGGCAGCAGGGGCTGTGGGCAGCTCTCACCCTGCCTGGCTCTGCCCTTCATGGAATTCATGGAGGGAACAGCTCTGCAGCCTTTTAATTGCTCATTCTGCATCCTTTTTACTGCTCCTTCTGCAGTTCCTGCAGCTCTGCAGCCTTTTTTACTGCTCCTTGTGCAGCCCCACGGCTGCAGCTGCAAACTGAGCAGTCACTGTGGCTGCTGATATCAGGTTCTATCAGGAGTTGGCCAGGAAATTACCTGGCTTCGTGAATGTTGTTTATTTATTTACCGTATCTTTTTTTCCACACGCTTTTGGGAGGCAGGAGATTCTTAACACGGGGAGAGTTGGTGTATTAACTTCACATTTTTGCTACTGAAAGGACTGTCTGCTCTGACTTCTGCAGGAGGTGTTTTGACAACAAAACAGTGCAGCTATGATTAGCCTGATAAAAGGGAGCCAGAGTTAGAGTATTGATGGTATGTGCATCCAGGATCTAGTTACAAAATGGGCTTTTAACCACATTTTCCCTTGTGAATTCCTGTTATCAGAGGCCATCTCAAAAGAAAAAAAAAAAAAAAAAAAAAAAAAAAAAAAAAAAAAAAAGGCAACCTTTCTTTTTCATTTTAGTTGGAGATGTTTCTTGCATTTCTTTATGCTTATGGAAAATGAGCCATTAGAACCCCAAGCTGTGTGCTGGGCAAACTCCTGAGGCAGCTCCATGCCCCGTGCTGGGGACAGAGCAGCACTGAACCTGCTGCACCAGCTGTGGGGAGAGAGGGAGCTCAGCAGTGCCACACGAGTGTATCCAGACCAACAGACTCTTCGAGCTTCTTTTTTTAAATTTTTTTTATTATTTTTTTGGATCTAATTTATTTTGAGAATACATTTTCAGAGCTGATTAGCTACCATACTAAATCACTGCACTGTCTAACCCCAAAAAGCTGCCCTGACAAACAATTAACAATAGGAACACCATTGTGGCAACAAGTGATGGATGGCTCCAGGGTGCAGCTCCGGCCCAGGCTTTGTTCAGAAGAAAGTTGCTGCTGCTAAATAAAGCTGTGGGTAGTAAGAGGTGAGAGCACAGAGATTGTATCTGGAATAAAACTATTTGCTCTGCTTGGGGTATGTTTCTCACAGCACTGAGCATCTCAGGAGAGGTAAGAGAGCCCCATGGCTCTGGTCATGGTCAGAACCTGCCAGGCACCAGAGATTCAGGGAATGAGGGAATGCTTTGGGTTGGAGGGACCTTTAATCCCACCCAGTGCCACCCCTGCCATGGGCAGGGACACCTCCCACTGTCCCAGGCTGCTCCAAGCCCCAGTGTCCAGCCTGGCCTTGGGCACTGCCAGGGATCCAGGGGCAGTGCCACCCTGTGCCAGGGCCTGCCCACCCCCCTAGGGAGGAATTTCCTCCCCAAATCCCATCTAAAATTGGCTTCCTTCAGCTCGAGGTCATTCCCCCTTGTCCTGTCACCCCAGACCCTCGTGGAAAGTTCCCCTCCAGCCTTCCCCTCTGGGCACTGGGAGGAGCATCAGAGCCAAACTCTCCTGCCACCAGCTCTGGGACTTCTCTTAAATCCTTTTAAGAACATGGTTTTGAGTTAATTTCTCTTGCCACAGGCAATTTCCTGATTCCTACTGTTCTGTCATTAATCTCTAATTGTTGTTCTAAGTTTTGTGTTAATTTACCAACTTGCCTGTAAGTTATTACTCTACTCTAAAGAGAAGTAGAATAATTTATCACAATGCCTCATATTGATTTTATTATGCAGATATTAGAATCTATTTATTAGAAGTAATAAATATGAAGACATGGTGTGAAAAAGGAAGCTGGATCTGCAGACACTGTAATGTAGGTAAGGATCAGTTACTACAGACCACTCCAAAGACACCATGGTTGAGAGGATGATTTAAGTTCTACAGCATTTTAAAAATTATTAAGAAGCCCAAGAAACTTTGACAAACAAGCCAAACTACCTCCTGTAATCTGCACAGGAATGTTATTTTATGTATGCTTCAAATGCATCTAGGTCACAACTTTTTCAGGAATGAAGCGAGTAAGAGAAAGTCATTGATTAGTCCAGGAAGTTATTTTCTCAGGAAGGTTTGCCATTTCCCACTCTTCCTGAACCCCAAGACAATAGTTTGCTCATCCTTGACCTGTCCCATACCCGTGTGCTGTGTTAAAGAGCTGAGGCTGAATGATACTGATCATCACTAGCTGCAGTGTCAGAAAATAAAATAAAATAAAATAAAATAAAATAAAATAAAATAAAATAAAATAAAATAAATTGTCCAAAGAATGAAGCATAAAAAGCTGTGGCAGTGTTTGCTGGAGGAGCCCGTGGTGTGTGAGCAGGGCAGCTCTCCCAGATTCCCAAACATCTGTCTGTGCACAGCCGTCCCTGCCCTGCCCGTGGTCCTGGAGTGGCCACAGCTGTGCCAGGTGCTCCCTGCTGCTGCCGGGGGTGACAGAACGGCCTTTCTGCTGCCTCCTGATGGCTCTGCTGGCGCTTTCCCCACCCAAAGAGGATCTGCCTCAAGCCTTGAATTTGTTCTTCTCAATATCTGCTGCCCTCTCCTCACACCTACGGTCTCTGGCCGGTCCCTTGTCCCTGGTGCTGGCTGTGCTCCGGGGCTGGGAGCATCTATTACACTGAAGGCTGCAAAAGCCTCGGGCCAGCTGTTCCCAGCGCCCCAAATGCCCTGGAGATGCTGCGGGCTGCCTGCTGCTGCCAGCTCTGCTCTCTGCACCCACCCTGCCCTCTGCACCCACCCTGTCCTCTGCACCCACCTGTCAGCTCTGCCCCCTGCACTCACCCCGGCCTCTTCATCCTCTTTCTCCTCTCCCTCTTTTCCCTTTCCGCTTTCCCCCTTTCCCCCTTTCCCCTTTTCCCCCTTTCCCCCTTTCCCCTTTCCCCTCTCCCCGCCGCGCTCCCGGCCGCTGCAGTTCCGGCTGTGTCCGCCAGGTGTCGCTCTGACAAAGAGGTTGCGGCGGGCGCTGCCCGCGGGGCTCGGGGCGCCCCGAACCGAACCGCAACTGAACCCGAACTGAGCCCCACCTGGCACCCAAATCCCGAACCGAACCCGAACTGAACCCCACCTGGCACCCAAATCCCGAACCGAACCCGAACCTGAGCCTCTCACCCAAATCCCGAACGGAACCTGAACCTGAGCCTCTCACCCAAATCGCGAACGAAACCTGAACTGAACCCCACCTGGCAGCCAAATCCCGAACCGAACCCGAACCGACCCCGAACCTCGCACCCGAACCGACCCCAAACCAAACCCGAACCCCGAACCAGAGCCCCCCGAAATCCTGCGCCCCACACCCTGCAACCCCGAACAGTGCACTCCCTGAACCCTGCACCGCACAGCCCGCACCCCGCACCTCCCGCACCCCGCATTTCGCTCCGTGCTCCGGGCCGGGCCGGAGAGGCTGCGGGGCATCACGGTGGTGGGAATCGCCCGCAGCGCCGGGGAACGGGAGCGATGGAGAGCGGGACTGGGACACCCCTTCCCTGCCCCGGGAGCTCGGCAGGGACGGACCCGGCCCGGGACCTGGCCCGGCCCCAGGAGCGGCTGCGCCCCGCTCGGACCCCCCCGGGGCGGTTCGGGGAGAGGGGGATCCGTGCGGCCGCTGCCCCCCAGAGGGGCTCGGGCCGGCTCCTCCGAGGGACCCTGAGGGATCCTGTCATCGTGCTTTTGTTTTCAGAAAAACATTATCAGCAGAACAATTCCCGCACCACACCCCTGTTATCATTTAGGTAACCTCCCTGTTTGAAATATTTTAAGTGGATAATAAAATAGTCACCATATCCGTGTAAATTCCCGCAACGAGGAGCCGGGATCCTCCTCCCGGCCGGCCCGGCCCCCCCGCCCGCGGCAGGCGGCGGCTCCGCCGAGCTCCCTGGCGGCCGCAGCCCCCGGGCCACCCCCAGCGCGGCCTCGGACCGCGGACAGCGACCCGAGCGCACGGCCGCGGGCACCGAGCCCTGCCCCGTCACCGCAGAAGCGGCGGGGAGGTCACGGCGGGCACACGGGGCCCCCTCCCGGCCCCCCGGCACCTGCCGGGGCCGCCTCGCCCCCCGGTGCGGGCGGGGCGGCGCTCCGGGGATGCTGCGGCCGCCCGGGGCTCACCTCGGCGCGGGCACCGGGAGGCTGCGGGACAGCCCGCGACACGCGGGAGGCAGACCGGGGGGAGGAGCGTCGGGACAAACGCATAAAACCGGCCCCAGGTGCTCGGCGGCCCCGGCGAGCGGGCGGCGAGCGCGGAGTGGAAGCTGCGGCCCCGCTGCCGGCGCGGAGCAGCGCGGGGTGCGGGCCCCCGATGCCGCCCGGCGGGCCGGGGCCAGCCCCGGGGGCGTCCCCCGGTGACACCCCCCGGAGCCCCCGCCGCCTTCCCCCGGGCCGTGCCCGCAGGAGGAGCATCGCGCCGAGCCTGCCCGCAGGCAGGTGATCCGCCTGCCCTTCCCGGTTCCCCTCGTGCCCACCTCCCCGCCTCGCTTCCCACCCCGGCTGGACAACTCCCTTCTCTGGAGAACACGCCCAAGTAGCTGAAAAAGACAGAAAGAGAGAGAGGAGAAAAAAAAAAAAAAAAAAAAAAAAAAAAAAAAAAAAAAAAAAAAAAAAAAAAAAAAAGATAAAAGGGTTGGGGGGCTGTGAAGAAGAGAGAGAGGCAATTCCCAGTGACGGAGGGGACGCGGGCGGCGCTCACCGGACAGCCCCGCGCTCCCCGGACAGCCCGGCGGGGCCATGCTGAGCGGCGGGGGCTCGGCGCGGAGCCGCGGGCGCTGCGGGGCGCGGCGGGGGCTGCCCCGCTCGGCCGGGCGGCCGTGAGCGCCAGGCACGGAGCGGCCCCGGCCCCGAGCGCGCCGGGCATCGTTTCGCGTGTTGGTCTGAGGCACGGCAAGCAAGGAATATGAACAGGAAAACAAGGCGCTGGATCTTCCACATCTTCCTGAGCCTGGGGATTGTGTATATCAAGATCGGGTAAGTAACTTTTTTTTTTTTTTTTCTCTTTCTTTTATAACAATCGCGCTCTCGCGCGCGCTCAGCCCAACCTGCCCAGACCTGTTACTATTTAACTCGGGAAGTCTCAAAAAAAAAAAAAAAAAAAAAAAAAAAAGGAAAAAATGATGGTGGTGGAGATCACGATTATTTCTCAAAGGACAGGTAAAGCGTCCGCACCTCGAGGTGGCGGCGCCGGCGCTGTGCGGGGCTGCGAGGGGCCGGTCCCTGCCGGGCAGGGACAGCCGGGCAGTCCCCGGCCCGCTGCGGGCTGTCCCGGCCGCTCCGTGCCCGGTCCCTGCCCGCGCCTCCCGCGGGGACATCCTCGGCCCGGGAGCGGCCCGGGGAGGGCGGCGGCGCTCCGGAGCATCCCCGGCCAGGTGCGCTGGGTGCGGGAGGAGGCGGCGCGGCCCCGGGGCAGGGAGCGTTGAGTTGTGCCCCGTCCTTCCTTCCCTCCCTCTCTCCCCGTCTCCTCTAAGTGCTCGGCAGGTTTGGGGGAAGCCTCCCCGCCCGCTGCCTGTGCGTGGGCCGGGCAGGCAACGCTCCGAGGAGGAAGTTTGGTCCTGTTTCGGCAGGAGCGCTGCTCGTCTCTGCCTGGGCTCGGAGGGGGCACAGGGAGAGGGCAGCCACGGGGAAAGGCGGGCGCTTCCCGGGACACCTGCCGCCGCCGGGGCCGCAGCTTGGGAAGGCAGCGGGCGCTGTTCTGCCGCCCCTCAGCCAGCGCCGGTGTCTTGTCGTTGCAGGGGTTTCTCCTCTGTGGTGGCCCTGGGAGCCAGCATCATCTGTAACAAGATCCCGGGGCTGGCCCCCCGGCAGCGGGCCATCTGCCAGAGCAGGCCCGACGCGATCATTGTCATCGGGGAAGGCTCCCAGATGGGCATCAACGAGTGCCAGTTCCAGTTCCGCAACGGGCGCTGGAACTGCTCGGCGCTGGGCGAGCGCACGGTCTTCGGCAAGGAGCTCAAAGTGGGTACGTGCTCTCGGCCCCGCCGCCGGGCCGCCCCAGGGCACAGGGACACGGCGGGTGGCACGGGGGGACACCGCGCTGGGGACAGGCAGCCCCCGGACCGCGCCAGCCCGGGCAGGACGGGCGCTGTGAGCGTGTCACCCGGACGCTGTCGCTGTCACCGGCAGCGTGCTCCGTCCCGGCGGGGCACCTGCCTGGGCTTCAGTGCGTGTGTGCCACCTCCCGCCGCAGCATCCCACTCTCAGGAATCCTCCCCAAATCCTGCCCGTTTGTGTGCACGGGGCTGCAGCCTCCTCCGTGTGCTTAGGGATGGAAAAAAGGGGCTCGGTCCTTGTTGAGGACAGCGGTGAGAGGCAGGACGCCGAGCAGAGCTGGAATTGCACTTCTGGGGTGCAGCAGCCCCACGGGGATGTCACTGGCCTGGTGTTTGTGGGACCCAGGCACAGCAATCAGCCTCCCTGTGAGAGATTCTCACCACACGAAATCCTTCTCCTGCAGCAGCTGTGCCTCCGTGCCACGGGGAAGAGTGGGTGTGTTGTGCTTTGAGATGTCAGGGCGTTCACAAACGCCGTTCCGATCGACTGACAGGAGATCCCACTCCCATTTTCCATGCTCTCAGTTGTTGAGGCAGTACAAAATATATCCAAATTCTGAACTGAAGAAGCATCAATAATAACAAACATAAATACCTGAAGAGATGGGGCTGAGGTTAAAACTCTCATGTCCCCATTCTGCAAAACACAGTAGCAAATCTTACTCTTTTTTTTGATCCTTTTTTTTATTATTATTATTATTTTTATTTTTTTTTAATTCCACTAAAGATCCAAAGACCAAGGAATGTGTTTTCCGAGCTTTTTTAGAGCCACCACTGCCAGGCAATCACTCACAGCATCGCATTCCACTTCCAGAAGGATCTGTGGTTTCCAGTCTCTTCCCCACGTAAAATGAAGTTGCAAAACCCAATGAAGCAATGCTCAGCGTGGTAGAAACCATTAATGTTTCAGGAGGACAGCCCAGAGAGCAGGGGCCAGGAGAGCCCTGAGCAGCTGTGGGGAACCCAGTGGATGGGCTGGGCACGGCAGTGCCATGGCAGGACCTGTCCCCATCTCTCATTCCTGGGATTTCCATGGAACACAGAGCTGTAGCCTTGCCCCTCTGCTCTGGAACCCCCGAGCACACTGAGTGTTTTATCACATCAGTGCACCCTGAGCGTGTGTTTCATCACATCAGGGCACACTGATAACTGCTCTCCAAGCCTGAGATATTTCAGGGAAGGACAGGAAGAGAACAACACGGCTCCATGTGAGAGCCCCGCCCTTCAACACCTTTGATAATCACAGTGGCTCAGGTAGAGAAGGTAAAAAGCCCCCTGCACAGCGCTGGGAAATATCTGAAAATGGAGCAGTTATTCAGCTTAGCTCGTTATTTCTGTTCCTGAAGCTGAGCTCTTCCTGTCAACCACACAGGCAAGTGTTTGTCCCTTCTGTCAGTGAAGAGTCCATTTGGGTAGCCGACAGGTTTGGGCTCATTTAGTCTAAGAGTAACATTCGCTTAAACAGCAAATGTGAGAGGGATTTTTTCTTCTCCCAGAAATTAGAAAATTGCGGAGTTGTTGTGGTCTGTTGTGTAAACATGCTCTCAGTTCCTTTCCTCCCTTTCGAAAATTGAATTATTTAGCTAGTGGGTTATATTTAGGTCCTTTTAAAGAAAGTCAATATCAAAGGAAGTAGACTTTGATCTGTCTTTGAGGTGATAACTCTTAATATGTTCTATCTATCCATTACGAGGCTAAGATGGATAGGGCAAACTCTTCCTTGGTTTCAGAACAGAGTCAAGAGTTGAATGGCATCCAAATTACAAAATGCCATAAAATTCATTTAAAGAATAACAAACCCCTCAAATTTAAACAGGTTATGTAGGTTAATTTTGGAGTAAACTTCAGTAAAAATCACAGAGGGTTGAAATCCAATGGTGAATTTTTGTTTTGCACAGGCATTCCTGTGGTCTCAAGGATAAAACTACTCAGGCTCTTAAACATGACAAAATATTTTAACGCAACTGCTCCTGCTCAGGTGGTCTCCTTGTTCTTCTGCTTCTTCCCTATCAACGGGTATAGAAACTCTGATTATCTGACACCGCTTATCTTTCCATGGCTATGAGGAAAAGGCTTCTCTTGCTCCTTCCCCAGGGTCTCTGAGAGCCAGGGAGTGCTCCAGGTCACCATCCAGACAAGGAATGTTTTGCTCTGGTTAAAAGGGGTACAACCTATGTGCCATAAAGCCATAAGTCAGCTTTGGTGCCCAGGAGCAGGACATCAGAGAGCCTTACCCTGGATAGGACAGAGAGATGTGTGACATAAGGACCACAAACGCCTGTAGGGAACGTTCCAAGGTGACAGAGCAGCAGGTGAACCCAGGTTACCATTAGAGGAGGACAATGTACCCTCCTTGCTTTTTTAATTAGCCTTTGACACGGTGTGTTCCAAAATACCATCCCGAGAGCCCCGGACAGAGCAGTCCCTTCCCTGGCCCTTAACACCTACTGCACCTTCAGCAATTGCATCCTGAGCTACTGCTGGGACTGCAGGGCACTTTGTCCTGCAGTGAAGTCACTGAGGCACACACGAGTCCTCCCTGTGTCCCTGAGGTGTCCTCTGCCCCCGGAGGTGGCTGCAGGGTGACAGTGCTGTGAGTGTGTCCCTGAGGTGTCCTCTGCCCCCGGAGGTGGCTGCAGGGTGACAGTGCTGTGAGTGTGTCCCTGAGGTGTCCTCTGCCCCCGGAGGTGGCTGCAGGGTGACAGTGCTGTGGCTGTCCCGGGCGGGGCAGCCGGCACAGGCTCACAGCAGCCTGGGAGGATGTGCCTGAGGGATTTCTATGGAAATGGGCTTGGTGTGTGTCAGTGCACACAGATCAGGTCCCTTAGGTACCACAGAGTCCTGTGATGTTTCCCACCCACGGCTTTGGTGGCACACCAAGCCACATCTTCAAATCCAGATTTCTTCCCTTTTACCCTTGCTGGGGTATTTTATGGATGTTATGCAAGTGTACTGCAATTATTTAAATTCTCTTATTGCCGCTCAGGGTGATTCTCCTCCTGGCCCTGCTGTTGTGTAGCTGAGGGATCATGGCACTCTCTTCTGTGCTTCTCTTTTCCTACCTTTAAAATGGCAACAGAGATATTAACCTTATTGAAACACTTGGAATTCTCTAGCAGGAAAGCATCAAACAATATTTCCCTGTTCTAGTAGCATGTGAGTATTTTTAAAAATTTGCATGTAATCCATCTCCCAGTGAAGTGAAAGTTATTTGTAGAATTTATGTGTAGAGTTTATTTGTAGAGGTACAGTGAGCAACTATTTGAATTCATCCTGGAGCATATTTGTGCTCACAGGCTTGAGCATCACAACTAGTCCAACCAGTGCCCAGCCCTCCCTCTCCATCTCCTGGGTTCTTTTATCTGGTTTGCCCTTCCAAAGAGATATCCTCCCCTCCTGCCACCCTGGGGATGTGTCACCGTGCCAGCAGAGCACCAGGAGCACCAGGAGCAGTCCCCAAAGTGCCCTCAGTGCCCTCAGTCTGCTCTGCCCTGGTCATGGAGGGAGCGATGGAGGCTCAGCCCAGACTGACACAGGGACGTTTTTTCCAGACCCTTCCACAGACACCTTATTAATAATGTAGAGTGGCAGAGAGAATTTCTAAAATAACCGTGGAGATGACGCAACGCTGCAATTATGGACACACTTAAAACCAAATATATTTGCCATGGTGGTCAGCAGTACTGTTCCTGAGGACGGCCACAATCTAAACCAAGGTTTTTAAAGCAGGACAAAACCCTTCTGCTCATCTGCCTTCAGGTGAAATGCATTCAAGCCAACAGATCTGAAGGGCCAGAGATGCCTTTGATAGAGACTGAAAACCAGATTTGGGCTCTGCTGGATCACAGGAAGAGCGGGAGCTGTGGCCAGGGCTTTCCTTCTCCTCAGGTGCCTCAGGAGCACGTTTTGCAACCTGGTGAGCAGGTGGGCAGCAGTGACTGTGCTGTTGTCTCAAAGGAGTGCCCGAGGACATGCCTGCATTTCATGGGATCTGGAGGACAGGAGCCCGTTGGCACCTCAGGGGACAATAATCCCCATCTCCTTTTGCCACAAGTGAGCAGCACTGGCACTGGTAAACGGGGAGGTGAAGTGGTACAGATTGGCTGCATTTCCACAGAGGGACACGGCAAAGTGCAGACTCCTTAGGACAGATCTGAGAGAAGAGAGGCACGAGAGCCCTGCAGAGGCTGTGAGGACGCTGTGGGGGCAGGATGGAGGGAGTCCCGAGGCGTGAGTGCTGCTCTGCAAGGAGCATCACATCAGCCAGGTCTTCGTCCTGGCCTTACTAAAACGCAGCAGTTCTTTGCTCTCTTCTACCCTGGAAAATGCTTCAGTACAGTCACTCTGATCCTTCGGCCACTGACATCACTGTTGGGAATAAGGAAAGCTGAAATCAAAAGAAGGATCCCCATGGACAGGCTGGTCCCCAAGCTGATGAGCACAGCAGGGCTCTGCACACATGGAACCAGGAGAGCCTGGTGGCTTTCCTTTACCCACTGCACTCTTGGCTCTGCACTGGACCGAATTTAGCAGTGATTTGTTTTCCAGATATCAAATTCAACTTCTCTTCTGTGGCTTCCAACCACGTAAGGGAAGAAGGGACATTCCCACTCCTACCTATTGGACCAAATGGCAACTGTCCTACAAGGCAAACCCTTCCCCAGCCTGTTCAGTAGCTGTCAGGAAGAGCTCTCCTGCTGCTATGGAAAAGAGAAGAAGATCTAGGACATTCTCCTCTCTGGCTGGGTAGATTTAACAGAAAAATTAGCAGGAAAATGATGAGTAAATCTTCACGTTGTCACTGTGTTAGAGACAAAGGCTTTTGAAAACGTCCCAGTACAGGTGTGCTGAAGAACAGGTTTAATCTTCAATCATTTCAGGGAGCATTCTGATTTTAAACACTGCTGTAGTCTCTCGTGTCAGGTTTTAAAGACGGATTGTTTGAATTCCAGAATAACAGACCAAGTGAACAACTTGGTGGAATCCCAGAATCTCCTGAGCTGGAAGGGACCCTCAGGGGTCACTGGGTCCAGCCCTGCACAGACACCCCAACAATCCCACCCTGGGCACACCTGAGAGCAGTGTCCAAACACTCCTGGAGCTCTGGCAGGAAAATCCTGGTTGGTTTTAGTTTTATATTGCATAGCGAATTACCTGCACAGGGCTGTGGGAAACTGAGCTCTGAGTGTTGCTGCTCTGTTTGGTTTGGTCAATATCTAAAGAAAAGTTGGATAAATACTCTGTTTTCTGAACCACTGCTGTTATGAGCTCCTCAAGATGCACAGGAAGAAATGTCATTAACAGGAGTGTTGCTATCTAGCCAGGTGAGGTCAGAGTCAGAATTTCTGTGCTAGGTTCCCAGCCCTTCCAACCAGTTTTTGCTGTCAGTGTCTTACAGAACAGTTATTTGCAGGCAAAACAGAGGCCAGGCTGAAATATGGCCTGATCATCCAAAGGTGCTTTATGCCAAAAAGTCAATCTTTCTCAGCAGGGACTGTCACTACAAGATAAAACATTGCCCCAAGGTCACTGCAGTTGGAATTCCCATCACAAGGTTTTCATACTTGCCTTGAGATGTGTCTTGTGAGTACTTGTTCCAGAGAAACAGGAGGATTGCAGCTGATGGGGAAGGTGGGAGATCTCCTGTGGCAGGGCTGGGCTGTGGGGCTCAGAGCCCCCTGGAAAGGGGAGACGCATCCGAGCTCCAAAATAATGGCTCTGGTTTTTGCAGTGCACGTGCCTTGAGTAGTAACTTTACACATTTAAAGGGGGTGTTTTCAGAAATAATCTCTTCAGCTGGAGTGTTTCCTCTGCACGAGTTTCATGTGTCGATGAAAGGAACTTCAACTTGTGAAAGTGGGCAGGGACTAAACCCCCAGAGTCTTGAATGCCTCTTGAAGCCACTCCGTATTTTATTTATCTGAACTAACCTTTGTAAAGTCACAGTGCTCTTTAATGGGGAACAATCCTTTTAATTTCAACTGAATACAATATTTTAAGGCACCAACCCCCCAAACTTTGAACAGAAGGGGAAGAAAAAATTAGGAAGAGAATACTGTGATGATTTTTTTTAAGCTATCATTCTTATTAATCACTTATGCGAGGTTAAAGAGAGATGAAAAGAAAAAACCTGCTGGACCATACCTAGTCTACCAAAGAAGGAGGAGGCAAAGCCCAAAGCAGGCAGGGGATGGGTTCTGCTCCGCATTTTTCCAGGCTGTGAGTTATGGCCTCTATAGAGAGATGAGGAGTAATGTTTGCTGTGGCACATAATTGGCAAGGTATGCTGTGTTTTCCATCTTTATATTTTCCCAATCGTATTTCAGCTCATGTCACTGCAGATAACTCCCTCTCTGACCCTTTGGCTTTAAATAGCAGAAAATACAACCCATGTTTTCCAGTGAGATAAACAGAAATTTGTCTCTCTTTTATTTCACAGTTTAGTCAATTTATGAGGGGGACTGATAGGGCGGGACAGGCTGTTTAGAAACACCCTGAGATCCCAAAGTGCTGAGCACCTTCTGGCTTCCTGCAAGTAAATCCACTCTGCATTTTGCAGGCTTAGGCTTTGTTTCCCAAGCAGCATCAAGGTATTGCACTTCTTTTAAAAAATAAGTTCCCATTTCTAATCTGTGTGAATGAAGTTTTTACAAAGTTTTCAAACTTAAAGATTAAACTTAAAACCCAAATGAAGTTAGCTAAATTAAAAGCAGAGTGCAGACCAGTCTGTGCAGCTGGTGGACAGGCTGATCAGCCTAAAGGCAGCCTAGCAAACATTCATGGCCAAAAGCAGAGGCATGCAGTGAGTGTTTGCAGAATCAGGGCTCCCAGATGTGCTTGGGCTGGGTATAATTGTGCTCAGCGTCAGGAGAGCAGCTGCCCCGGAAATACCCAGGTAATACCTGTGTCTGCACCCACCTGTGACCCTCGGTGCTTCCCCTGGTGGCATCTGGCACCCAAGGGTGGTGGCTGACTGTGCAGGGCTCACAGACAGCTTGGCAAGGTGCCCTGCCCAGTGCAGGGTCTGCAGACAGGACTCCAGAGCTCTGATTCAGCAGATGGAGCCGCAGAAATTTTGGAAGCCATCAGTGCCAAGCTCTGTGCCACCAGAGCAAATGGAGCTGCAATGTGCTGCACACCCAGAAAAGGCCAGGAAAAGCAGGAGGATATTTCTGTCTAACCCTTGGAGAGGAGCCCCCGTGGTCACACAGCACTGAGACACTCAGTGGGGCTGGGGAGAGCCCCGGGGGAGGTCAGGGAGCAGGGCCATGGCTGGAACCCTTCAGGCCATGGGCTTTGGACCACTCCTTGGACCACTCTTTGGACCACTCCAAAGAGCAATCTCTGACTGCTGCCAGGTCCTTCTCTGAAGGCTCCCGTGCTCGGAGTCCAGCTCTGCAGTGTTTGCCATGCTCTGTCTGAGATAAGGAGAAGAATGTGTGATTTGGGAGCTGAAAGGAGAGCTTGTAATTCTTGTGCACGTCCAGGGCAGGTTGGACAGGGCTTGGAGCACCCTGGAGTGCTGGAAATGTCCCTGCCCAAGGCAGGGGTGGAATGAGAGGAGCTTCGAGGTCTCTTCCAACCCAAACCATTTGGGATTCCATGACTCTGTGACAGGTGCCTCTCCACCTTTGTCTGACTTCTGCAGCAGCAGCAGCTGACTGGCCATACCTGGGTAAAGCCACATTTCCCCCTGAGACCCTCCAGGAATTTCAGCTCTCTGCTGAAATCCAAAGGAGAGGAATAGAATTTCTACTTAGAAGTGGCAGGAGCAGCCCCATGCTCAGGTTACCCTGTCTGGGCACAAACCCCTGGGACTTCCAGCACTGTCACAGAAGAGACTCAGGCTGCTCTGAGCCTCTCTCCCATGCTGGCATTGCTGTGAGCCAGGCCAGGGTAATGAGACTTTAAAAAGTCAATCATTTATGAGAAACAGGAACAGTTGGATGCAGACGTGACAAACCCACATCACTTTATCACCACGGCACAAGTGCCAAGGCACTTCCTACCTGGGTCAATTCTTCTAGGCACTTGCTTTGTTTACCTTGTAATCTCCAAAATTCAGCTTTTTAAAAGCTGTTAGGATTTTCTCCCAAGTAAGACAAACTTATAAAACAATTTATGTCATGTAATTTATGATCAAACTTGACACTGGCTTCTGACTCTGCTTGTACTAACTAATTTTGTATTTTCTACATTGCATCTTTCTCCCCTCTAAAAAGCAAAAGAGCTGCTCAGCCTTTACAATGCTGAGTGTGCCAGATTAAAGCGATCTCCCAGTGGATTTTGTTCTAGATATTGGTAATAACTTGTGCTGAACAGAAGTAATCAAAATTGAAGGGAAAAAAGAGCCACATGTAAATTCTCAAATTTTTTTCTTTGGCGATGTCCCATTCACTACTTTGTGGAACAGAAACCTGGTGTGATGCATTGCTGCCCTCTGAGAGACCAAGTGGGACTTCTTACTGTACACTGTTTATCAGTGCCTTTTTCACAGTGTTGTGCTTAAAATAGTCAGGGTGTTGATGAGTGTAAACTGGAGGAGGAGCTCCACTCCAAATAACCCTAAACCCTGGGATTTCTCTTGCACATTCAGATTTTTATAAAAAGCCAAAAGTTCTAGAAAGCTTCACTGCAACTTCCACAGCCAAAATGAATAATTTTATGATTTTTTATAAGTAAGGAGAAACAAGGATTCCTTTGAGGAAGTCTGATAATTGACTGTAAATTCCTTAATAAATGCAGCACATAGCAGCATTAGGGAATACTGCCTTTGCTAATAGAGGGCACAAAGTTGACTATTAACAGATTGTGATAATGTCATCTTGTTTTCCATTTTACTTCCTCGACATAAGGAAGTGAACATTTATCATTAAAAGCGACAAGTAGAGAAATTCAGATCATATTACACCAAAGGGATGCAGCCAAGGCTGAAGTGCTGGAAGCTTTCTTTCCCAAGTGGTGATTTTTCTGTGAAATGCAGTGAGCAGCAGAAATGGGTTTGCTTCATGGGTGACAAACTCCTGCCAGCAGCTGAGGTCTGCCAGGACGTGGCTGACGGGCACTTGGAGGAGGGAAGCAGATCTTCCCATCTGCACTCCCCTAATTAAGAGGCTCATTCTGATCCTCTCCAACAAGGGTGCATTTGGTCATTGGAGAAATAGGAGTAGGGCAAGTTCTTGGTTTGGGAGATCCAAAAATTTTGAAGGGCTGTTTGATATTCAAGAGCAATCTCTGCACACTTCCTCAGGCTGTGAAGGGCTGTCTCTCAGCTGACCTGGCCCCAAAAGTCTCACAGATCCCGTGGGGTCCATGTATGGGAAATACACACCAGGATGCAACAAAACTTCCGAAACAAAAATTAGATCTTAGATTTAAAGTGAGAACTCCCCCTCAGAAAGAGAAACTTGTCATTATGGCCTTATTGCACAAAGTAATAGTGGCCCAACCTCTGTCTCACAGCCCTCTGGTGAGGCTGTTACTTCACCTGGCTCTGGTCACGGTGCCTACAACAGGTCAGGATTTCTTCTTCATTTTATGGGAAATTTTGAAATTAAACCCAAGACTTGTTTCATTGAGTCACCAGAGATGTTAGTGTTGAAAACTTTTTGACACCCAAAGCGTGAAAAAAATGTCTCGGCTAAGTTAAAATGTTTTCAGAACTATATAATGTAGTTAATAATATATATAATTACTATATATAAAACTGTATAATATAGTTAATATTTCAGAACTAGAGTCCAATAGAAGCGGTCATCCTGTAAAAATACTGCTTAGTGTAGGACTGAATTTTTAAATAAAGTCTCATTTCTGAGTTAAATTTTTAAAAGATTGAATATGGGTGTTTTAACAATTTAATCCCCAAGCCCACCTATTTGTGGTTTGTTTTTTTGGTTTGGTTTGGGTTGTTTTTTTTTGTTTGTTTGTTTGTTGTTGTTTTTTTTGTTTTTTTTTTTTTTTTTTTGGTGAGCCCAGGCATTTGCCACTCCACTCTTTTGCTACAAGTTTAGTTTGCCTCCTTCTGATAGCACCTGGAAATATAGAGATGAAGCTGCCTTGGTGCCTTGGAGTGGCTACCTAGAACAGAGGCTAGGCAAGGTTAAGAGAATAAAGTGGGCATTTATTAAAGGCCTTCAATTGGTACATCTTGGACAGTCAGAGCCTCCCGGAGGACACATCCAAGGTGTACACCCAAGGTGGATGATGGTAATGAGTTTTTCAGACAATTATAAGTTCGGTTCATTTACATATCAGAGGTTAATCCTCCAATTACAGCTTCAGGTAATGAAGTAATTTACTCCCAGTTTGCTCCCCCCTCAGTCCACTTTTATTTATACTTTTTGGGGCATGAGGCAGGCAGGTGTCCCTGAGTTCCAGGCCCAGAGGGACTGTTTCGTCTGACCAAAATGTGAAGACAGTAGCTAGCACTCTGTATGGAGTTTAGAGTTGTACACTAACGCACTACTAGTACTAGTAGTCCTAAAATATTTTCTAGAAAACCGTAGATTTAAATAAAAGCCCAAATCCTAAGGTATCACCCCGAGCAACGCTTGGTGTCCCCCACCTCACGCCTTTAAGGACGAGCGCCCACCACACCAACGCCCGGAGGGGCAGGGCCCCGTTTGTGGCGCAGGTCTCGGGGTGTCTGAGAGCAGCACCTGCCCGTGCCCGTCCCGCCGTGCCCCTGCCCACGCTGACTGCCGTTCTGCCTTGCAGGGAGCAGGGAGGCCGCCTTCACCTACGCCATCATCGCGGCCGGCGTGGCCCACGCCATCACCGCCGCCTGCACCCAGGGCAATCTCAGCGACTGCGGCTGCGACAAGGAGAAGCAGGGCCAGTACCACAAGGAGGAGGGCTGGAAATGGGGCGGCTGCTCCGCCGACATCCGCTACGGCATCGGCTTCGCCAAGGTCTTTGTGGATGCCCGTGAGATCAAGCAGAACGCCAGGACGCTCATGAACCTGCACAACAACGAGGCCGGGAGAAAGGTGGGTGGCCCCGCTGTCCCCCTGGGTTAAGGTTTTGGTGCGTCTTTCCTGAGGATTATAGGAAAGCTGGGTGGTGGTAAAAGTCCTTTGTTGCATGGCTAAAATTAGCCTGGGGAAGGTAAAATTGTTACGGTTTGTGCCAGCGTGTAGACAGCCTTTCACCATACGGTTCTTTATGACTCAGGCAGGAGCAGTAGCATCTTAGTTGTGGTAGTAGTGGTAGCATCAACAGCACTCATCATCTGTGAAGGTTCTAGCGCTCTCAAAGCAGAGTGTTTTATTCTATTTTTAGCTAATCAGGTACAAACACGAGTCTACTATTGCCTTGTTGGACCTATCCAAACCTAAGATTGATGTAGGAAAGTAGTTGTAAAATCGTACATAAATTCTGCATGTATAACTTTATCTTGTTCTATCTAGCAAAGCTACATTGTTTTTGTAATGTGTAGACCTTAGTTAATATTGCAAAAGGTGAAAACTACTGAACTTCAAAACTAGGTTTAGGGTCTTTTCTTACTGACTAATTCGGTCTCTTATTCACTTAAGGCACTTAAAATATTCTTTATTTATTTAAAACTAAATTTGCATTTCTACCTCACGTCTGCATGGATTTATGTACTTTGATTTCTCTGAAAGTTTTAATTCAGCCCTGGGCCTGTAGAGATGGGGCCCAGAGGAATTTGTATCCTGACAGCCGTGTCCATCCTGGGGCTGATGGACGGAGCAGGAGAACCACGGGCTGCCATGCTGACACCATTCACAATAGACAAGTAGGCACCTCTGCAGGTTGTTGGACCATCTGCTCGTCAAACATTTGTCTAAATGTTACTCTTTGAGGCTGTAAAAAGGGGGGGAAAAATATCAAACAAACGTTTTATCTGGGAAGTCAAACGGTACTTCTGGTAAAAGCTGCCTGCTGCCGTGTGGGTGAGCAGGAGCCTCATCAGGTTCAGACATGAACGTCTCACTCAGCTGGAAAGGGATCGTTTTCAGCCCCACTGTTCAAACCTCTCTTTGTGTGAGAGCCGCCCCTGTGAGGAGGAAAAGGCTTCAGCAGCCAGGCTGAGTCCCTGTCCCTCCGTGGTGACACTGTGACACGGATTTGGGCTCAGCACAGCAGCATTCCCACCCGTCCCATCCGTTGGGACTGAGAGCAGCCCTGGGGAAGGCAGGACCCCAGCAGCTCCCACAGAGGTGTCCTGGGGATCCAGGCACTGAGCAGCCCGGGTTTGCTGCCTCAGCCAAATTTGTGATCTCCAGCTGGGGCAGGCACAGCGCCCAGGCTGGTCTGGGCTGTGCTCCCCAGTTCCAGCAGGTCAGGCATTCCCAGGCAGTCCCAGCGGGGCTGTGGCTGCAATTCAGCAGCTGGAATAGCCAGGGGTGTCTGTGTGCTCCCACAGCCCAGCTGGGCTCTCCCTGCAGGAGCTGTGCTGATCCCATCTCCCAGGGATGGCAATCTCTGCTTCCTCAGCTCTCCTTTTACCTCCTCCTGTGCAATAGTCCTGATTCCAGCGTCATGTGAGTGTGACTTAGAGGCAAATGGGAGAAGGAAGTTGGGAGCAGCAGTTAATTTGTGGATGCTATTTTTGTTGTAGTAATTACCTGCAGGCTCTGAGACATCTCCAGTTATGCTGGAGCCAGGCAGATTGTATTGAAGAAAAGCCATTTCCACCCCAAACAAAAGCCTAACCCTTCTTTAATTTAATGCTACTGTAGGAGTTTTATAGGTGGGATTCTGGGGCTTACTCTGTGCAGTGTCCCAAATGCCTGTGTCTGGCTCTGTGGTGCAAAAGCTTCTACTTCAACACCTGGCAAAATGAACTCTGAATTCCGAGAAAAACTCAAGGATCCTGAGCATTAATATTTGCTAAAGAAATGATCTGAGATCTTTATTACTTAGCTTCTGGTAGCATGCAAGGCACATCCTGGAAAGCTTGGTGAAACACCAACGACCCACAGCCTGCCTCTGCTGCTCAAGCACAGAGCCAGTGGAACAAAAAACAGCAGAGGAGTTTCACCTTTGTGGCAAAGCTACTTCCTTGAAAGGTCTGCTTGTATTTGATGGGTGCTGGCAGTAAAAGATTCCCAGGAAATGACACACCAGCCTACACCAGACTGCAAACATGGCTGGGACTTCCCTACGGGCCAGATTTTTTTCCCCAAAGCAAAGCTCAAATATCCAGGCAAATAGGAAAGCTGCGTTTTTTGCCTCGGTTATGCCCAGGTATGGACCCTTGGGCAGAGGTAGGACCACTGGTGCTGGAGGTGGCTTGGGAAAGGTGCCTCCAGGAGCCTCCCCAGCCTCCCCGTGAGGCTCCTCGTGGTTCTCACCTTTCTGTGCACAATTTGCTGTCCTGAAATCTCGTGCCTGGAAGGTTCAGCATTGTATCTGGAGAGCAGCGGTTTTGTGCTATCTCTGGCCATCTGCCATTTCTCCAGGCAGGCTCAGAACTGCTCTGATCGGGAGATAGCTCTGCTCTTCTTCTGCATCCCTCACAGAGCAAAATTACCCATCTTTGTTCCAACACATCTCTGCTTGAAATCTTCAGGGGAGAGGAAGAGGAACAGGACTGAGGAGAGGCTCATTGCTCCACTGCCCTGTAGAGAATGAATAAATGATGTTTTTGCTAGAGAGATTCTTTCAGGCTTTGCTCCTGTGTGAAAGATCACAGTATTTAAAGACAATTGCAGGGAGGCCATTACAGGTATTTGGCACGGCAGGACTCTCACAACCTGACTGTTCCACAACAAAGACAGCCTTGTTGTGAGGTGGAACTCTCCTTTTTGGAGTATTGTGGATCTTATCAGCCTCCACACAATCCATTCATGGTGCCTTTCCTCTGGGCTACAAATTCCTGTCTTGTTTCACTGGCCCATGGCTAGGCTTTGATGATATTTATGCACTCAGGAGACAGACTGGCACCTACCAGGCTTCCAAAAATAAATCAATTCTTATTGATTTCTTACCACCACCTGTAGGCACTGCTCTTACACTGTTCAAAAGTCAGTCCTCTCTACTTCTTTGGTCTTGCAATGTGGAACTGTGCTGTGCCCACTCACCTGGTGCTCACCTGTCCTTCTTCAAGGTGGCAGCTGCTGCAGGTGGCTCAGGATGCAGAGTTCTACCAATATCGAGTTGTCTTCCTGAGAACCACTGATAAAATAATCATCCATTCCATCTGAGTGGGTTAGAATGGTCAGCTGGGCTCACTGAGAACCCTGGGCATAGAGGGGACTGCACGGGAGGAACTGACAGAGAACCACCAGGAAAAGCCTGATCCAGGATTTCTGGAGACCTCACTTCACGGCCTTCCAGCCTCTCAGTAAAACAGGGTAAACCCCTGTTTTACCCAGGCAATGTCTCTGTGCTCCTTGGGGTGCCAGCAGCAGCCTTTGAACATCCTGAACACACTGTTCTGTCAGAGCAGGGGCACATCCAGGGTTATCCAGGGAATGGGCACAGGCCCGGGGCTGCCAGAGCTCCAGGAGCCTTGGGACAACTCTCCCAGGGATGCCCAGGGTGGGTGGGATTGTTGGGGTGTCTGTGCAGGGCCAGGGGCTGGACTGGGTCATCCCTGGACATCCCTTCCACCTCAGGATATTCTGTGATTCTAAAATCTCTCAGCTCTTACTGGAAATGAGACAAGTGAGGCTGTCAGAGGTGGAGGATTTCAAAGGTCAGAGGTGGAGAACATCCCTGTTCCTTTGCAGGGCAGCTTGGGTGGTGCAGTGACTGCAGACCCCGGAGCACGGGCAGGATGCAGCCAGGAGCAGCCCTGGGGGACACGAGCTGTGCTCACCCTGCTGCTCCCCACCACAAACACACCAGGGACAGGGCTCTCTGTGCTCCACAAACACACCAGGGTGTCCTGCAGCCAGCCCAGCTCTCCTCACACTGATGGACAGGGCTCTGACTGTTTCTGTCTGTCAGGGGGACAGTCCAGCAGGATCACTGGTGGAGCACCAGTTCCTGGGGCTGCTGGAAGGGCAGGGGCAGAGTTCTGAGCAAGGTCACAAACACCCCACCAAGGCAGCCCTGAGCAGCCCGAGCCTCAGCTCATTTGTCAAACCTCCTGGAGAGCAGCGATTCCTGACCTTCAGAAGCACAATTTAGGGTGTCTTTCCTCTTTGAATTAGTGTTTCCTGAAGTGCTGATTCACTGCAGGAAGGAGCAAGCAGCACAGTGAGAACAGGAGGAGAATTCCTAACAGCTGGGTCAGAAAAGGGAGATAAAGCTACAATTAATTTAAAGGCATAATCCTTATTTGCCCTGCAAACTTCCATGTCAGGGGGTATAATTGTAAGACTGAATTGTCCGTTAGCAAATTTGTCTTCCTCAAATATGAAGTTGATTGAATTACGGTAAGTAACACAATAATGTATGTCTGAGAGATATTTATGCTCCAGGAAATAAAAAATGTTATTCTCCAGATTATCCTGCTAAAAAATAGCAAAGCAGATACTGAGAGGCTGTACACATTGTGGCTGTAAGCATTTCATTCTGACAGCATGGCAAGGTACATGACCAGACTGCTCTCTCCTCTCTTTTTCCCTGTGACTTGAAATTCCACGAATGGCATCTTGCATCAGCGTTACATCATATTAGTATAATGCAATATTATGAGTCATTGTGTATAAATCATGGCACGGGGTGCATTAGAAGGCTTTTGCCTTCAAGAGCACATCAAGGTGGATTTTTTATTCAGCATTTCTCTTTGGAGGCATGTGTAGGTGCAGAACTTTGCGATGTCTCTCCATCCTCTGAATCAGGAGCATTTCAGATTTCTCCTCCAGCCCTGGGGCTCCCAGGGGATGAGCAGGACGTGCCTGACAGAGCTGCTGCACACCAAGCAAAGCTGTGAGCACCCAGGAGGTGTTCCTGGAATAGGTCATGCAGGGATCACCAAAGGCTGAGGTGTTTAGTGTTTTATCCTGTAAAATCCTGCAGCAATGCTGATGTGACACGGTGCGTTGGGAAAGCACAGAGCTCAGGGGTTCTCCCCAGCTGTCCTGGAAAGCCACACTTAGGGGACTCTTTACTTGCTACCTCTCTGACCTCAGGGGGACATTGCTGCCATGAGACTTCCTGAACATCTTCCTCTTCTGGCCTGGTGTGCAGTCACCACTGCAGTTAACTCTCTGGAGGGGACAGCTATTTCTACCTCTCTCAAAGTGCCTTTTCCCTTAACTACCCTTTCAGCTGAGCACCAGCAGCAGCATAGAACACAGCCTCCTGCACATGAAACCACTTAAAAAAGCGGTGAGCCTTGTGTTAGAAAAGAGACAGAGCTGGTAAAAGAGGATGCCAAGCATCATAATAGTCCTATTTTTCTGAATATAAGCCTGAGATTCTGGAGCTTTAATAGTTCTGCCTGAAATGGAGGAATATTGGAGTACCAGCAGCACAGCCACCCTTCCTTGCAGCTCAGGATTCAGCAGTGCCTTTGCCATTGCACTTCACATTTTCCAATTTTTTTGTTGTTGGTGCTGTGGTGGGGTTTCTTGGTTTGGTTTTTAATTTCGTTTGGTTTTTCTGGCACGGGCACAGAAATGTTCCTCATTTTCCTTTTCAGAAATTCCTGTTCTTAGTGTTAGGGTTGCTCCTCAAATGCTCAGCTGAATGGTGCCCCTTGCTGCTGGTGGCAGTGCCAATCCTGCCTGACCCCACTGTCGCTGTCAGAGATGTGGCAGAGCATCTGGGCAGCTCCTGACCTGCAGCCTGGCAGTGGCACCACTTTGATGGAGACAACCATGGCAAAAACATCCTGCAAACCATCCTCAGCCAGGACAGCCCTCAGCACTTCCACTCACAGAACAGTAGTATTACTACATGAAAAATTGGCTAAAAGCGGCTATAACATCACAAAGCCAGGGAATCTAGGTGCAGCAGAAATGCCAACATAAGGTGTCCTAGGGGCTCTCCTGGCACAATATTTTGCCTAGATTAAAACCAGGCAGACAGAGAATGTTTAGGAGAAGGTTTACACACAGGGCTTGTGGCCTCACTGTGAGCAGACAGAATCTGGAAAATTATCTTCTGGCAAATCTCTGATGTTGGCTGTAGAGGCAAGAGAGGAGTGTCCACCAAAGCCCTGGACCAGTTCCATTTATCCAAGGTACACCCAGTGCTGAGGCCCTGCCTTCCCTCCAAGCACTCCAGCCCCAAGGCCTGGCACCCAGCTGGACTTCAGTGCAATGAGAAAAAGGATCCTTCAGTGCCACAAAAGCCTGTCCTGGCAGCTCCATCACCCCACTGCGGGGCCAGCAGGATTCCCAGAAAGGCCAAGCACTGAGTTTGGAGAAAATCCAGTTCACTGAATGGGAAAGCTCCCATTGAGGCTGGTGGGACCACAGGGCACAGCTGAGTGCTTCCAAAATCCCACATAACTCTGTCCCGAGGCTCTGCTGGGCAGCCTCCTAGGTGTGAAAAGAAATACACATCCTTGCACCCTTACAGCTTTTTGTTTGTGCTTGAAAGAATCAAAGCACTATTTATGGCTTTCCTACTTTTAGATAATAGTCTTAAAGCAAGTCCGAGCTTGACAGACAAGCTCTGCATCTCCTCACCAGCCCAGAGGAAAGATAAAGGAAGCATTAATGTTGGTCTGAATTATGAGAGGGAATTGGACTGCACAAGAACTGTAATCCAAAAGAATGAATTTTCATTCCACTTGTCCTCCACTTTCAGCTAATCAGAAATGGTGATACATGGTCCTACTCGTAGTTTGGCTTTCAGCTCGCTCCTATATCTCATGTGGTTGAAAAGTGAATTCCTGATTTACGCTGGAGATTAGGGAGTGATAAATGCTATCGCTCGCCTGCAGTCGCAGTTTTAGAGGATTCTGGCATGATGAGCAAAACCTGCATTTCATGTGTGTGATTCCTGGGCTGACAGTCTGTCATGCTGCTGACAGGGAGAGCTGCGACTGAGGGCCAGGCTCTCTTCATAAATAACCAAGATCTCAAATTCCAAATTTAATATTGTGCACCTTTTATAATGGCAATAATCAGATGCTTGCTTTGATGGTTGATTTCCCCAGCAAAGCCACGGGCTGGGTCACAGGTTTCTGGACAATTTCTGATTCAATCTGCCCTTTCTCTTTGGACTGTTAGCAACACTTCCCATAGGAGCACACTTGTCATTCAGGGCTCTGAGAGGAATATCAGCTGGACAAAAATGCGTGCTGTGTAGATTATTCACTTCTTCCAGGGTTTTCAGCACCTTTGGAGACTTGGTAGAGTCTTTGGTACAAAAAGAACAGAAGAAATGTTACTGATTTGAAGCCCCTGCAGCTTTCACAGAGCACAGTCACCCCACAGCAGATTCCTGCTGCATTTGGGGGTTGTCAAAATTATCCTGGTCATGGAACAAAAAAACTGATGGGTTGGAACAAGATGAGCTTCAAGGTCTGTTCCAGCCATCCTGTGACTCTATGAAAAGGTGCAAGAAAAAACCCAGCACCTGTTAACCTCAACTGTGACCTGTGAGCTTGGCTGTCCTGCCTTGCATTGGTTTTATTAACTTGTGCTCCTTGATGTTTTGTTGAGAAATTGAATCAGAATCCAAGATTTCTGAGCTTCAGAGCTAAATTTTGGCCTAAGCTTGAGAAAAATTTTCAGACATAGCGGTTGAGAATTGTTGTGTTTCTTCCAGTTGAGATTTGTCAAATTGCAGATTTAACTTTCCAAACCCAAGACTGATTTCCTTGCCTGTTATTGGGATCTTCCATACTCACACTTTAGCAAAGCTCAAAGAAGGTTGGTATTGGCCAAGTCAGCAGGAAACCATGGTTAGCCCGGTTCACTGAGAGCACTTCCAATGCAAAAAGAGATTATACATGAAGTGTACACCAAATTCTGGTGGAGATCTCCCACCTGCAGCCTCATTCATTGCATCTCTGCCAAATTAAACCTTAGCCTTGGACCTGGGGCTCCATGCTGTGCCAACAGAGGCAGAAACTGGAATCCCCTGCAGTTCCAGCCCAGACCTCCTGTGCCTGAGCTGAAAGTATCTCCAGGAACATTCCCAGGAGCCTCAGTAATGAGTCAGGAACATGAACTCAGTTACCTGAGCTATGCCTGTAACTCAACAGAGGTTTGGTAGAACTGAAAGTTAAACCAAGCTTTGGTTCAAACCTTGTCATTAACATGTGGTGGCAGAAAACTCTGAGCTCATGAAGCCCTGAATGCTCACCAAGAGGAATAATTGCTGGCATGTGCTGTACAAATGGAACAGACTTTTGCTTTAATGGAAAGAGTTCCCAGGTATTTTGAAGTAAACAATTAAAAAATCAATGAACAAAGAAGAACTTTTAGTCCAAGGACACAGACAAGGCCTGCTGGTACTGGAAGGATGCAGAACTGAGCTGTGGAAGGACAGAAAGATTTCAGGGAACTGCAGGGAGGATGCTTGCCTCTCACACCCAGTTAGTGGCAGAAGGCACTGGGATTAATTAGAATTAGTGCTGGGTATTGAAACCAGCCCCAGTGAGCTGCACCTAGAGGGTGTCCCTGGGCCAGGCAGGAGCCTCTGCCACAGCCCAGGTCATGTTATCCCTGGAGAAGAGTGGGGGTTGGGTGGGAAAGGAATGGGAGTGGGGGGTGAGGTACTCAGGGGCTCTTCCCAGCTCAACACATGTCAGGTAGGCAAAGCAGGCCATGGGTGCCTCCTCAGTGCCATTTAGGAGTGTGTTAGGGCTGAAATTTAAATACCTCTCTGTATCAAATACAAGCAGAGCTCATGCCTTGTTCTAGGCCAAAGGAGTTGATATTGAAGTTGAGCTAAGAAACTTTTTGTTTTTATAAAGGTAGTGCTGCAAAACTGATGAAGATTTCCTTTGATATTGCCTAAAAAGGTCGATAGAAAAGAAAAAAAAAATCCCTTTCAACTAAAACTGCTTTTTTTTTGACATTTGCAGCATGCTGAATAATGTCCTGTGTATTATCACCTGCTGGGTAGCCTAGGGTTAACTCTCCCAGTTTGGTGTGCACCCAAAGGAACCTGAGCCTCACTGTGTGTGGCTATTGGCTGGAGATGTTTGGAAGCAATATGAAGTGATAATGTTTTGCAGCTCATGCTCCTGCCAGTACCTGGCTTTGTCAGTTTAGCACAAGAGGTGTTTCCTGATTAGCTGTCTGGAAGCAGTGAGGCTCTCTTGGTTTCCATCACTCTCTGGAAACCTTTCTCTCGACAGCTTCAGCATTTGTCAAGTGCTCTACCTGGTGGCTCCCAGTTCTTCATACACAATCCTTTACTGCCAGCACCCTCACTGGAGAGCTTGCCCTGCACTGGGGAAGGTGGATTTCATGGAATGAGTCAGGCCTTGGTCATTTCTTCTCCCTGTGCATCCACTGTGACGAGGACAAATTCCAGTTGTTCATTTCTTGTTTTCCCTGCATCTTGTTTGTGTGCAGGATGACTCAGGCTCCATGACAAACCCAAAGTGAGGGGCAGCAGTGACGTCCTTGTCTGAAATAACCCCGAGGGTTTAACTCACTGTGTTCCCAAAGGAGCATAATTCAATTCAGTTCCTCTTACCTGGGAGTGTTTCCTGTTTCTTCAGAAATTTCCTGCTGAAACACAAACTACAAGCACAATTACCTTCTTAATGACATCTTTGTTCAGAAGCCCAGAAAATGGGGCAAGATCACTGTCCCAGGATCAAAACTTAAAGCAGACACTGGATGTAGGATGCTGGAGGATTGTATTGACTTTGAAAGGATCAAGGTCAGCAGACTTCGCTCAGTTTAGCTTTCATCGCCTTCACTGTTCTGCTCCATGCATTGACTGCAGGGATGAGCTTGAATGATGCTTTAACAAAGGACCATCCATGACATTTTAATATGTAGCAAAATACCACACAGATCACAATTTCAGAGAGTCCTGCTTGCAAGTAGCAATATTTTAGGGTGATTTTTAAGTAGTGACCAGAATGCAAGGAAGGTAGATACGACCTAAGAAGAAATGTGGTGTGGGGAGCATGTCAAAAGGCAGAAAAATTGCTGCCTCATTTTCTTTCTAAACTCAGTGTCTTAGTGTCAACGAGCACCATGCTGTTTCTTCATTTCCAAAACTCCTCCATCATCATCTTTTATTCCCTTCTGGCATGAACCTTCCATCCAGTATCTTTTTGGAAAGGAAGATATGTACTGTGGAAAACTTATGCAGTGATAGGAAGGAAAGCTAGATAACATAACCAACAACTCTATCTCTAATTCTGTGCCACCACCCCCATTCCCAGCCTATTTCAGCTTCATCCTACAAAGTGCCCAGGTAGGCCAGACAACAAAGCTGTTCAGTATTTCACAAGCTAAAATCCATCATGTCCACAGTGTCAGTTTTGCTTGGACAGCAGCAGTAACAATACTAGATAAATTTTCCCTTAATCTCACAATCCCATTTCAGTAAGGGGCTAGGAAATCACATTCTCATTTAATTATAGGATATAAAATCACACGTGGAATGTCTTTAAGACAATTCAGCTATATTCTAACAATAACAAGTAAAAGCACATTAAAGAAACCAAATTTTTTTTCCGAACTGTTTTTTTCCAAGTTTCCTTTTTATGACAGATCTTAAACTTCCTACATGATGACACTTACTTGGCACTGCATTGATCCGTCTAATCTAGGTGATAATGTGTCTCACAAAAGTTATTTTTCAAAAACAAGTAGTTTATCAAATCCATTGACAGTTATGTTTTCAGATTATTTCCATTTTTTTGGTTAGAATATTTGCCCAGCTTTTTAAATAGAAAACTCCAAAAGGCAAGTGGTGCTGTGGGCAGCTGTACCCAGGAGCCAGAACAGCAGTCACCCCTCAATAAACCTTATACAAATTTATATATTTGTATATTTATAAATATATATAATATATTTTATATTATATATTATATAAAATACATTCTGTAATATATGACACATATCTTATAGAATATATCGTGTGTTATTATAAATGTAAATTTCTATATGTATCTGTTATCTATTTATAAAATATATTTCTATATTATTATATACTTACATATTTATAAAAAATAAAACAATGAAGCAGGCCACCTTTCAAACAGTGAGCCTTTGTCATCAGCACTGAGAAAGCACCAAGTGCCACTCCAGCATTGCCCATTTCCCAGCTACTTGCACCAGATACTGGGAAAATGCTGCTCTCGGCCTCTTTCCTGAGGTACAACTTACCTAAGCATTAATTCAGGAATTTGAGGTTGGAGTCTGTAGTTTTCTCACAGCATTTCCTGTGAGAGAGTGAGGGAGGAGGTTTTGCACTGAACGTGCCCCAGGAAACACAGAGAACAGGACCTTTGTCCCAGCACGGGAAACCCAACGTGAGCTGCAGCTCGGGGATGAATGATGGGTTTGGATGGCCAGAGAGAGATGGGAGGGCAGGTCCTCCCTGTCCGGGAGAGCTGCGGTGTGCTCAGGACAGGAGAGGGGCCCAGGGTCCTGCAGGTGGTACCAGAGCCCGGGGAAGGGACAGGGGGATGGAGGGGGATGGAGGAGAGGGGAGGACAGGACAGGACAGGACAGGAGAGGCCCTGGGGACACTTGAGGCAGGAGGGTCTGACCCCACGGGGGTTTTGGTGCTGTCACTGCTCTCAGACCCCTGCAGGTGCTGAGCCATCAGCGTCAGGGGCTGCCACATGGTGCCCACCATCTCTGCAGGCAGGATCCTGGTGGAGGAAAACGCCAACTGCAGAGCCCCATTTGACTTCCATAAAGGGTGATAAATTTAGTTTGCAGAGCAGGCAAAGAGAGCTCCTGAGGGCTGGGCAAGCTCCGAGCCTGAGCCACCTGCATGGGATCCCCTTCCACAGCTACTCCTGTGAGACCAGGAGGGCTGGGGCAGGAGTTTATCCCAAGAGCAGATGAGGTTTCTCCTAGAAGGACCCCTCAGTGCCAGAGAGCTGAGGAGAACTTGAATTCTCAGGGAGAATTTCTCCATGGAAGGTGTTGGTGAACATTGGACGAGGTCACCAAGGGCAGTTTGGTGTCCCCGTCCCTGGAGGTGTCCAAGGACACTCTGGATGTGGCACTTAGAGCTCTGGGCTGGGGACAAGGTGGGGATCAGGCATTGGATGGGCTGGGAGGGCTTTTCCCCCCTCAGTGTCTCTGAGGTGTTGTGACACCTTGTTTGACTTCACAGAGCAGCTCCTACAGCTTGAAAAAAGGCAAGGACGAGGTCTTATGGTTTGAGAAGAGCATTAATTAGGTCGTGTGAGAATCCACCTCATTAAATCTCACCTCTTGAAACCAGTTAGGTCCTTTTTGTCCCAAGTTCAGCTATTCTTCAAAAATAACAACTACAGAAGCATTCTGTGAAATTTACTTTCTGGACCCAGAAGTGGTGATAAATTGATTTAGTCTACAGCAAGTCACGGGGGTTATCAGGAGTATAAGAAAAATATGCAGGAGAAAATATTTTTTGCTGCATTCCTCTCAGCTTTTACTGGCCCTGCTCTGGTTCATTTGCTATTCTGCAAAGTGTTAGGCAGTGATTGAAGGGCACCAGCTCTGTGATTTAAACATCACTACCTGCCCAGGGAGAGAGGAACACACCTCACTCTGTTTGCACATGCGGCAGCATTGTGTGGAGCACTGTGGCCATTGCGAAAGTCTAACTGATACTGGTTCTGTACTTGTCTGAGATACTGGGGAAACAGAGGTTGCCATTTCAAAAATAATTCCTGCATATGATCAACTTTTTATAAGATGAAGTAAAGGGCAACTAATATTTCAGGCAGAAAGTACAAAAGAAACATGGAATTCTATAAAGGGCACACAAGAAATGAAGGAACCATAGAGAAAGGTCAGAAATAGGATACAAAAATTGAACTTATGAGAGTATAAAATTTCTGAAGTTTTCATTTCTGAGGATGTCGTGACATCAAGTCTGGCAAAGGTTTTTCTGCTCTTTCACACAGTATGTCCCTCAGTGAAGGTAGATGGTAGTGTTTGGAAATCCTGCCCAGCTGGGGTGTTTGCAGCAGGGTGTCATTACCACAATGCTCTTGGCTCTCTCCAGAACCAGCCCTCAGAGCAGCAGGTCGCCTGATTTCCCTGAGACACCAATTCCAAGGAAATTGCAAAGGTGGCTTGATTGATGTAGGTCACGTGCTGTGGTGATTCCCCAGTCATTCTTGATTTAAAACACAAAAGTTCTTGTCATGAGAAAAAGGGTTCATTCAGCCTGCCTGGGGTAGCAGATTTCTGGGACAGTCACAGCTCGTGGTGTTCAGGAGCAAAGCTGTTTGATACTGACTTTCAGATATTCCTTTGCATGGATTTACTTATCAAAAACATGAGGAAAAAAAAAATCTTTTGGCTGCACTTAATAAGATCTTCACAAGATGTTGAAGTGAGGAATCAAAGCCTGTCTGGAATGAGTCACTCAGTGTGGGACACAATCCTTTCCAAGCTCAGCCCATCAGTTTGCCAGAGGAGATCAGTGCAAAATCTGCTCCTACAGAACACAGTTGACTGCAGCTCTGTGTTTATAATTAGTGGCCATACACTGATGGGAATATTTTCCATTTTCTTCTGTTTAATTATGCCTTTGCTGATTTTAAACTTGCATTTGGGTGGTTTTTATGCAGTTTCTCACATTTCTTAAAGATTCCATAGGGTTTGTCTCTGACAGCAGGGCTTCTTTTTTTGTGCTCTCTCCTGTTCTTTTTTTTTCCAATCAAAAAGCACCAAGTGTTACTTGTACTGCCCCCAGATTTCAGAACAGTCCTGTGAGTTACTTAAACAGTGTCATCCTTTTGAGATTAATCTCACACTTGGATAAAACAAGTGGCAGAGACATTTCCCAAGAACTTTAAGAGACCTTTAAGAGTCCTTTTGCTGTCTGTCCAGTCAGTGCTACACATCCACCCAGTGCCCTTTCCAGTTCCTGCTCTCACTCTACACGTGATTTGGTTCTCAAGTTATTTTGTTGAAAGACTAAATAAGGCATGTCTTTATTAGCTTAAGACATTATTTTTATTCAATGAATCCTTTCCAATAGGAAAAGAAATGCATCGCGATGTTATTCCCAAAGTTTGAGGAGTTTGTCTTGTTTAAGGAGCTACAATTGCTTCTGTAATAATAAAAATCACCAATCTCACCTTCTACCAGCTGAAAGGGACATCTCCCCGTGGCCCTCCCCAGGCCCCAAAAATGTTGTGGCCTCTCTCCAAGCCCTGCCATGTCTTCTCTGCAGTGAAAATCTCACTCACTTTGCCAATACTTGTGATTTCCTTGACCTCCAGTGAAGGTATGTGTGCAGGCATTTGCAGGAGACAGGAGTTTCCTGAGCCAGGTGATGTGATGTCAGACAAAATTAGGCAAGACTGTGGCCTTGGTGGCCAGGAGTCAGTGTGTCACTAATTATGGGCTGCAGGTGCAGGCTGGGGCCGGGGTTATTGTGGCTGCAGCACTGGGGGTGCCTGGCCCTGTACTGATCCCATTCCCATGGGAATCCTGCTGGAGGGGGCATGACCTGGGGGTAGGATGATCTCCAGATTTGAGGTTTAGGTCCTTCAGCACAGCTTTGGCATCGAGGGCTGCAGAGTTCTGGTGGCTGAGTCAGTCCCTGACCCCGTGGGTGTGAATGTGTGGGGTCCTTGGGGAGCTCAGCTGCTCTGAGTGCTGGAGCCCAGGACACACCACTGAGTGCCTGGGGACAGACCCTGGGCTGAGCAAAGCCCTGTGGGGGTGTCAGGGGTGTGTCTGAGCAGGCTGGGCACAGAACCAGCTCCCTGTGTGTCCCCCAGCAGGGTGGGACACCCTGGACCCCTGCCTGAGCCTGCCCCAGCCAGGCTGCAGGACCATGGAGCTGGGACAGCCCCAGGCAGGCTCCAGGAGCTGGGACAGCCCCAGGCAGGCTGCAGGAGCTGGGACAGCCCCAGGCAGGCTGCAGGAGCTGGGACAGCCCCAGGCAGGCTCCAGGAGCTGGGACAGCCCCAGGCAGGCTGCAGGAGCTGGGACAGCCCCAGGCAGGCTCCAGGAGCTGGGACAGCCCCAGGCAGGCTCCAGGACCATGGAGCTGGGACAGCCCCTACAGCTCCTGGGCTGCTGCTGCTACTCTCCCTTGGCCAGCCCCACACATTCCCTGCAAAGCTGAAGGGGAAGAGCAAACACAAGTTGTGCTCCTCACAGCAGTGCCCAAAGGTGCTGCATCTGGAGATAACATCAGCAGGGAGAGCCAGCCCAGCTCTCCCCACACAAACTATTTCCCAGAGGCAAATGGCAAAGGGAGGCAGAGGGAGAAACAAGTACTGACAGTTTGCTGTAGGAGCTCAAAGAAAAAGTGGACAAAGCTAAAAGAACTCCAGCTCTTTGTCTGCATTTAATCCAGTTCAGAGCACCCACTGGTGCATACAGATTTACTTCCCATGGCTGATGGAGCTGGATTTGGTCATTTGGGGAAAAACAGGGGACTTGGGATTGAAATTCTGTGGCTTCCAGGCTCTTAGATTTTACTAAAAGTCAGTCTGTAACACACCTAAACTTTTAATCTAATGTAAAAGTATGAGCTGCTGGATAATTCCTTCAAAAAAACAAATCCTGAAATAAAAAGTGAAGAACCCTTTCTGGTTTTAACACAGATGAAGTTTTTAAGGGAAGGGCACTGCTTTTGGCTCACAGAAACCAAGGAAAAGACTGTGGCCTGCTCTGCCTACCCAAGGAATCCCTTATTACAGGAGCTGATTCATCAGAGGGTACTGGAATAATATAATACTATTAAAATACCACCATTCCCATATTTTAATGTGAAACAAATAGTCCAAGCACCTGCTATCAGAGTACAATAATGCCATCAAGTCACCAGTGCAGGGTTTGCTTTTGCTGAGGCCAGACGGTTCAGGTTCCACAGACCCTCATTTCTAAAGGCTGTGGAGACAATTCATCTCTTGCTGAATGTGCAGGACACGGCCCTGAAAGCCCAGAGAGGAGGATGGATTTCTGGGCAAGAACAGAAGCAACAGAAGGGATTGTGAGGCACAGGTGGAGAGGCAGGTCTGCAGGGGCCAGCTCAGCTGCAGAGTGCAGGGCACAGGAATGAGGCAGAATCCAGCACAGCGTCTGGAACCTCTGGCATCTCTGACAAGTGAGAGAGAAAGGAAGAGGTAGCCAGTAAACCTTAGAAAAATACAGAACCAATAAATGGAAAAAAGAACAATAAAGCAGCACTTTCTCATCGCTCCTTCCCGTCCCCTCCAAGCGTTTTTGGCCCTGGGGCTCAGCTGGTATTGCTCAGCCTCCTCCTGTTGAGGCAAACCAGACCTTTGGTCCCCGTGCCCGTGCCCAGGCTGGGCTGGGAGCTGCAGAGAAGAGCCTGGCTGTGTTTGGGGTGCTGTGAGAGGGGCAGGAGCCCAGCCCAGGACACGAGGCCACCCCTCACAGACTGCTGCCTGAAAATGAAACAATCCAAAAGGCAATTCAGGCTACCTAACCACACTTCAGGACAAAAACCCTGCCTGGATGGATGGCACATGAGGTGTTTTGGGTGAGTGTTCCAAGCCGATTTGGCAGATCCCCACGCAGGCAGGTTGGAAATATTTGTTGCAAGTTTGAACAGAGTACCAGATGTAAGGCCAGCCCCTTCCACAAGAGCAGTGATTGAATTAGGGCTGAGAATGTATCCCTGGCTAGTTTCAATTTCAAAAAAGAGAGCTTTTAAAAGGTACAAATGAGGCTAAAGGAATTTATGTTATTTTTCCGGTTTCTGTGCTATAACTCCTTTCCACTCTCCTCATCTATCTTCCAAGTGTCCTGCCTTAGAATGGGTGAGCAATGAAAGAAGTATGCAGTGGCTGAGGGAGAAACTCAAGATAACAAGATAAAGCCAAAGCTTGAGCAGAAGTTAAGATGTAGATCACAACAGGGAATTTTCTCACATCTGAGTTTTAGGGCAGTCATTAGATAGTTTGCATGAGAAGCTGAGTTAAAACCAGTAGCACAAAATGTGACCTAGTTGAGTTCACTTGTGTCAAAGGCTTGGACCTCTGCTTTCTGGGGTTGTGATCCTGTCTTCAGACCTTGTGCTGACAATCTGATTGACTAAAATAAAAATAAAGCTATTTCATAGAATCAAAAAATCACAGAAGGATTTGCATGGGAAGAGATCTTGAAGTTCATCTCATTCTAAGCCCCGTTCCGTGGGCAGGGACACCTTCCTCTAGATCAGTTCTTGCCACCCCCAACTCACACTGAGGTTTTAGGCTCAAGGTCCCCACACAGGTCCAGCCTAGGAGGTGGACTTGGCTCCTTCAGTGCAGGCTGCTGTTTTCTGCTGAAAATGCCCCAGTGACAGTGGCTGCTGTTTCCAGACACCCCAAACTGAAGGGATAGGCTCCAGGAAAGGGTTAATTCCAATTTCCATATCACTGACCTCCCTCTAGCCTTCCCGGCTGCCCAGGTTTGGAGCTGCATGGATCAGCTGGGTTTTCTCAGGGGAAAAATGATGTGGCCACTCCCTGAGCCCTGATAATCCCTCTGGCTGGGCTTTCCAGTACTGGGCTCTGCCAGGTTAGGCAGAATTTCATCATCCAAATTATTGTGGCCTTTTGCAAGTAAAAGAGAGTGGGAAATTAATTGCTGGAATTAGGTGTGTTTGCTTGCGTTATCCCAACGTCACTGCTGCCTGGGGTCAGCTGTAGGGCCCAGGACACAGAGCAGGGCTGAGCTGGACCCCAGCTCTGTTTGGCAAAGATTGGGCTGGTGAACAGCAGGAGAAGATACAAGGGCAGAGTTTCAGGGGATGTGAAGGTGGAAGGGAAGCTGAGGCTTGTTAACTTCACAAGGAAACTACTGGGCACTGGGCAATCATGTTGAGGAGACGCTGTGCCTGAGGTTTGAGCTGTGGTCCCTGGGCTGTGGGGCTGGGCAGAGTTACCCTCCCTGCCGAGCTCGAGTGCAGAGGGGGAATGAGCTCTGTGGGCAGAGCTGGGTCCTGCTGAGGAGCATTCCTGCCTGGGCCACCAGGGGTGACCTGTGTGTGGTGGCAGAACGAGCCCAGCCCTGAGTGTCACCCAGGGTCCATCCAAAGGCCCTGCTGTTAACGCCTCCCTCTTTGCTCTCCTCACCGCAGATCCTGGAGGAAAAACATGAAGCTGGAGTGCAAGTGCCACGGGGTCTCGGGGTCGTGCACCACTAAAACCTGCTGGACCACGCTGCCCAAGTTCCGGGAGCTGGGCTACATCCTCAAGGACAAGTACAACGAGGCCGTGCAGGTGGAGCCCGTCCGCGCCAGCCGCAACAAGCGCCCCACCTTCCTCAAGATCAAGAAGCCGCTCTCGTACCGCAAACCCATGGACACGGACCTGGTGTACATTCGCGAAATCCCCCACTACTGCGAGGAGGACCCGGTGACGGCAGCGTGGGCACGCAGGGCAGGATGTGCAACAAGACTGCTCAGCAGTCCAATGGCTGCGACCTCATGTGCTGCGGCCGCGGCTACAACACCCACCAGTACTCCCGCGTGTGGCAGTGCAACTGCAAGTTCCACTGGTGCTGCTACGTGAAATGCAACACGTGCAGCGAGAGGACGGAGGTGTACACGTGTAAGTGAGGCCTGCCCGGGGCTGCTGCCCGGCCCCATCCATTTGCACATGCACTCGGCGTGCCCCAGGGGAGCTGCTGGAGGAGCCGCTCTCTGTCCCATCAGGAGCCCTCTGCGCTCTCCTCACTTACGTGGATACACATTTCAGACTCTTCTAAAGTCGGCCAAGAAACAAAAGCGAAGGGAGCCCACGCCAGACACAGCAAGGAGAGAGCAGAGGAGATCTCCGTGAGGCGTGGAGCGCAGACACCTCCAGGCCGCGGCAGGCGGCTCTCGGCCCGGGACGGGCCCGCTCCGACACCTGTGTGCCCGCAGCACGGAGGGGCCGAGGACATCCCCACCCGAGGGCTTTGCACAGGACGGCATGGACGGAGCCTCCCGGGAACTGCCCCGGGAGCGTGCGGATAACTCAGATTTAGGCTTCGACACCCGTGACAAGCTTCTCCCGGTCATTGCCCATCTCTCCACAGCACTTGCTGCAGCAAGAAGAACTGTGGAAGGGCTCTGTAGACACTGCTTTATCTGCCTTTCTTGTGTGTGTGTGAGCTGCAGATTTTAGCACAGGGATTTGGGACACTTGGGCATAATAATAACAATATTTAACAATTTATTCAGATAAAACTATATTAATTTATTTAATTAAAGAAGAACTTTACCGACCCTTTTGGAACTATTCTGCAATTAAAGTAGATAGCTGGCTTTCTTTGTGGAATAATTTGTAGGATCAGCAAGGAAACACTGGAGCTGTACATATTATTCTTGACTAGGATATTTCTATTAGTTGGATTCGCAGGATATGTTCTACAGTACTGGATGTTTAAGGACAAAAGCTGGCGTCTTTATATATATGTACATACACGAACACACTGTATTTTGGGGGTTTTTGTTTGTTTGTTTCCTCCTGTTTGCTGCTAGTTGTCTGGAACAAAGTGGAGTGGTAGGGGTTACAAATCTTACCAGTTTTTGTGGTTCTTATTTTTTTTTCTTCGATTGAAAAAAAGGAGCATTATAAAATCCTGTTTGGAATATGTCTAAAAATAAGAAAATCCAGACAAAATTCCATCTTTGGAAAAATCACCATAGGATAAGAGAGTATATTTTGTAAGAGACTATTTTTATATAAATATTTTATTTATACTAGTTCTGCTTGTTCAACCTGTACTTTTTCTCTCAAAACAGGCATACAATTTGTAATTCTTAGGCTATTTAACAGAGAAAGGGTAATTAGTTTGTGAACACAACAGCAGCAAGCTGGATGCATTCAGCTGCAATTGGTGGATGTGTCAGAAAGCAGGATGAACTTTCTCTCCGGATGTGTGTACAAACTGGCTCTTTTCCTGCAGCTCAGTTTGCAGAATATGCAAAACAAGAACAGGGTATGTAGCATCAATTTTGTCACATGGCTTGAATTCATGATTGGTATTAACTGGATGCTCATTTATCCCATTCAAGAAAAAAAAAAATTCCGAATTAGCTTCCCACATGCGTCAGTCATTAAACGGTGGCGTTATGACTCGCAAATGTGCTGTGTGTGCTGTCAGTTAAACCTCTGCTTTGTGCTGCTGTCAGATGGGATTCCCATCAGGGCAGGACTGTAGACTGTGACTGTAATAACTTGCATGACACACATCGTCTGATTCTCAGAGATAGGATACAAAGCTTACTTTCTGTCCAGCTCCTTTTGGCATTTACATTATTCTTTCCCCGCCCCCCCTGCAAAGGCCAGAGCCCAAAAATCCAGAGCAACATTGGGACAAGTTTAAAGAGGCAAATTTAAAGACTACTCACTTGTTTTTCAGAGCCCAACTCAGCTGTTTTGCACTCCCTCTGTGGTATTTCCTTTTTATCACTGCTGATATCTTCAGACATTGGAGTGGTAAATATTTCTCTGCATTTAGAATCCTTCTGTTCCTCCTGCACAACTCATCTGTGACTGATAAAGAAACATGTCTAATTCGAACGTTGTTTTTCACTGGGGGTGAAGTGTGGCCCAGTGTTAGAGATGATATTGCACATTGTTTGGGAGAGATCAGGTCCTGTCCTCCTTCCAGACTGCAGGATCTCCCCAGTCAATGAGGCATCAGTGATGGCAATGTGTCACTGACCCCCTGCACAGCACCAAGTGCCAGCAGGGGCACTGGGACAACTCTGTCCTGATCTTCTCAGGGGGAAAAACTGTGAGAACAGAGAATTTCTGAGAAGGGAAACAGCAGTATCACAAAAGATGCTGCCAACTTTGACAACCTACCTGTTAGGACTCGGGTTTGAACTCACTCCTGGTATACATATATTATTTAAGAACACCAGCCCATGCAGTACCTAATCCTGGCCATGTATATCAGGGGTTAATGCACAGTTCCTTTGCAGACCTGCCACTTAACACAAAACAGAATTTTTATTCAATTCAGGCACCAGAATGGGGTATCAAAATAAAATTATTAATGTAATTTACCTTCAAACTTACGACTTGTCAATTTTCATTGAGTCACTGCTCTTAGTCCTCCTCAGTTCTGCACAACAAGATTTAAAATGCAACCACAGACCATAGGGATATTCAACACAACTCTATATTATGGTTAAATAATTCAGGTCTAACATTTAACATTGGGATTTCCCCCACAGTTTGTATTGGGCTTTGATTTAGTGAATACCATATCATAATTAAAACTGTGTTTTCCTCACTAATTAGAGTTCCTTTACAAATTATTACTTTTGCAGCATGTTTTTACCATAGAAAATAATGTGTAAAACTCCTGCTTCCTGTAAATTTCCGTATGCAGTGATGTGCCATGTACAGCTAGCAGAATAATTATTGAAGGACAAATATCTTGAAACAGTTTTACTCACAATAATAAAAAACTGGATGCACAAGGAATTCAATTTGGTACACCTTTTCCCTATATTTTACAATACTGCTGGGGAGAAAATGGGGAGAAAAAAAAAAGGGGGGGGGCTGGAAATCGTTGATTTGTTTAATAGCTGGAATAACAGTTTGGGAACCATGAATTAAAGTCCAAGGATAACCAAATGCTGCATTCAGCCAGAAAGTATTTGGAAATTTGGCTGTGTCATCTTAGATAGGAGAAATCTGGCCCATCAGAATGCGCCATGAATGTGGAGTTAATTGGCTAAACGGGCTTGAGTGGCAGGAAGAATAAACAGGAGCAGGGGGAAGATTTAGGGGGTTGCAGATATTCCTCCCCCCCACAAGAGCTCGGCCTTTGTGCTGGGGATAGAGGAGCTCTGTTTTTACATGGGGAAGGAGCTCACAATGGCTCTGAAATGCACACAAGTGCAAGACAATGGAGGGAAAATAGATCTTTTCATGTGTGCTGCCAGGGAAGCGCTGGGCACAGCCTGCTGGGGCCAGGGAAACAGCCCAGGAGCAGGGGCAGGGAGAGCACTGCAAGCAGAAGGGAAAAAAAACCTGGCTGCAGGTTGGGAAGATGATTCTTGTGGGAATGTCCCTTCCCCATCCCACAGTGGATCCCCGGGTTGTGGGAATGAAGGTTTCCGCCTCAGGATTCCTAAATAAGTGTTGAGGATTTTGCCTCTCGGCCTTTCTAAAAGGACAACTGACCTGAATTCACTCAGCTTGATATTAGAAGCATTTATATAAAACATGGATCAGTCCATGAGTAAGTTTTCTTCGCCATGTATGCACAAAGCTAATGGAGATGTGTCTTTCAACAGTGATAATTAAACTGAGAACATCCTTAAAATACACTCTTAAGCGGCTCATTTGGTACTTAAATGATTGTAAGGGACACAGTAACTTAGAAAAGGCAAATAATGGCTACATTCCATACTGCACAAGGCTCTCATTGAGCTCTCCTGTGGATTACAAAACTCTTTTTAACTGACCACACTTCAAAATGGATTTGTTAAACAGAGAAATGTCACAGACTGCAGTCAGGATGCACAGACTCAAATTAGGATGTTGTATAAGTATCTCTGACAATATTTTTACATTTGTCATTATAATAGAGATGAGGAAATAGGCACCATGAATGTCCAAAATGTGCATATTTTAACCAATGCTGTCCCTTGTCCTCAGCCTGTAACCAAAGAAGCTGATGGTGCAAAAAGGTGTCCAAGTCTGAATTGCAGGGTGCATGGAAAATGGGAAACGAGTCAGCACTGCCCTGGCAGCCAGGGGGGACAGCCCTCTCCTGGGGGCACCAGGCCCAGAATGGCCAGTGGGGCCAGGGATGGGATTGTCTCACTCTGCTCTGCACTGGGGCAACCCCACCTCAAATAATGCCTGAAGTTTTGGTCTCTGCAGTATGAGAATGACTTTCCAAAGGGGGCACACAGGATGGGGCAGGGTCTGCAGGGGCCGCCCAAGGAGGGGCTGAGGACACTCGGGTTGCTCAGCTGGGGAAGGGCAGACTGAGGGCAGAGCTCCCCGGGGGCTGCAGCTCCTCCCGAGGGGCAGCTCCATCTCTGCTCTGGGCCAGGGACAGCGCCCAGGGCACGGCTGGGGCTGGGCAGGGCAGGCTGAGGGTGGGCAGCGGGAAAAGGGTCTTCCTCCAGAGGGTGCTGGGCACTGCCCAGACTGCCCAGGGCTTGGTCATGTCCCCGGGGCTGCCACAGCTCCAGGGGCGTTTGGACAGCGCTGCCAGGGATGGCCAGGGTGGGATTGTTGGGGCTCTGTGCAGGGCCAGGAGCTCCAGGGATGGCCAGGGTGGGATTGTTGGGGCTCTGTGCAGGGCCAGGAGCTCCAGGGATGGCCAGGGTGGGATTGTTGGGGCTCTGTGCAGGGCCAGGAGCTCCAGGGATGGCCAGGGTGGGATTGTTGGGGCTCTGTGCAGGGCCAGGAGCTCCAGGGATGGCCAGGGTGGGATTGTTGGGGCTCTGTGCAGGGCCAGGAGCTCCAGGGATGGCCAGGATGGGATTGTTGGGGCTCTGTGCAAGGCCGGGAGCTGGACACAATGATCCTTGTAGGTCCCTTCCAATTTAGGATGGTCCATGATTCTAACTAGAAGACAGAAAAAGACATTTGAGGAATAAAGAAACTAAAGGGCTGTAACAGACAGAGTGCACCTCAGAAATGCTTTGGAATACAGAGGAAAAAGCCTGCAAAGGAAACCCCCTGAAGAAATCAATGCAGAGAAGGCACACACTGAGTGCAGTAGGGAACAGAAAGGGCTTGGCAAAATGGAGATTGCAGCCAAAGCTGAGCCTGCCCCGTTTCTACACAGGCCATAGTGCAGTTTCACTTGGATCAAGCCAAATCCAAGCATCTATTCCCTTGAATCAGCCCGAAACCCATTCTGGGAGTTGTTTCTCACATGAAATTTTGTGCCTAGCAACTTTTCTTTTGCACGTGGGCCCATGGAAATACCCACTATGGACACCACATACTTAGTTTTTAGTATAAAATCCTACAGAGGATGTTGAATATCCATCACCTTGAGAAAGAAGTTAATGGAGACAGACACAGAAGATTCAGAGCAGGCAGTTGTGCTAGATTATAACATCATTGCACGGGACTGGAAGATAGGTCATTAATTCAAAAAAAAAAAGGGAAAAAAAAAGGTTTTCTCACATATTAAAACCCCCTCAGGATAATTCCTCTTGGCCTTCTCTAATGCTGTGATGTCAAGTTGTACAAATGTTCTGAGCCGAGCCTGGTCCCAGCCAGCCACTATTATCCCTCCAAACAGACAGGAAATCAGGGGACAGAGCCCAGGAGGGTTGGCCAGTGGGCACAAAGGCAGCCTGTGAGAGAATTAGGACCATGGCCCAGATTTCTCAGCTTCTGCCATCCATTTCTTTAAGGAACTTGAGCAGTGACTGCTTTGCCTCCTTGTATAAAATACATATCCAGATCTGAGGGTTTGGGCACTGCATTCACTGCATGCAGCGATTTCCCTGCGTGCTCTGGGAGAGAGGAGACTCCTTCCCAGGCTCATTAAATGCTGAGCACACAGTAATTAATATAACCTCCACATTAAGTATGAGTCATGCACCAGGGAAATGGAAGGAACCTGGTCTCATGTTTTGTCTTCTCGAGTCAAGTGATCAGCAAAGTCGGGAGGCAAAGGAGATAGCAGGAGAAGCTTTTGAGGGAGCGGATGTGGACAGCAGCTCCACACAGGGAACAAACTGCCTCTGGCAAGTGAAACTCAGCTCCAAGTCTCCACAAAGCCAGGGGCATGTTGCTGTGATGCCTCAGCCCTGGAAGCATAGAGAAACTCGGGGAATATTTGAATGGAAAGCATTTATTAGGGCAGTGTTAAAGCACACGGTGTTTGCTGCCACCAAAAGAGGGGGATGTGAGATGACTCACTGGGGTCAATGAGTTGGACCAACTAAGTACAAATTATGAGAATTAGAACAGAAGCTAAAACAAAAAATAGGTGGATTAAAGCCTTTCTGAGAAGTTAAAAAGGCAATTGATCTGCTTCTCCCTCTCCTTTTGTGCTCAGCTCGGGCACTTGTCAGAATATTTTGACGCTTGCCCATCTTTAGCTGTGAGCCACATGAGCTGAATTCAGATTAAACAGTAAAGAAAAAAAAAGCATCCCAGAATATATATTGTGTTTATTTAGGCCAGAGCAGCTTGGACGACAGCGCAAAATCAATCAGAGGCTCAAAGGAAGCTGGCAAATCCTCAGTGCCTGGGCACAGCCAGGCTGCACTTCCTCAGAAAGACAAGGGAGAGGGGCTGGGAAACTCTGGGTGTTTGTGCCATCCCCTTGCCTGATATAATAACGAGATGAGATGAGGGGATACACAGGCCTGAATTAATGGCTCCACACCAAAGTTGTCATTTTGATGACTTGTTTGGGCAGGAGTGGCAGTGGCCGGGTGATAGATTATTCTCCCTTTATCCTGCCACAATGACATCTGCTTTATTCACAGATCAGCCACCAGTTGCTACAACAACGCCAGTGTGCTTTAGAAAATGTTGTTGAGCTGCTGAGAGAATCTTGGCTACCCATTAGCAAAATGTTAACTATGCAAAACCAAAGAGCGTTTGGTTTTGTTGTAGCGAAGAAGTCAACGCTCTGCAAGAGCTAAGAATGTCAAAAAGAATTTACATTCAAAAAGTAGAGAGGGGGTTTAACCCATGATATCACCATGATTCAAAAATCCCCCTGGAATTCATTAGTGAGACATTAGGTCTGAAGAATAGAGAAAATAAATAATGAGTTTTAAAAAGAAAGAACAAATACACTTTCCTCCGAGCAGGTCGTTGTCTGCAGCATTTTAACACGTCCGCTGCCCTTCACTTTTTCCCGTTCATTGTCTTGCAGTTTTACACGGTAAACCTTCACTAATAGGGGTTTATTTATTTTTCTTTCTTTCTTTCCTGCCCCGTTAGCACTCGGGGAAGACGCTGGGTGCTGGACACTGAGCTGGCCGCCAGCACAGCCCCTCCAGCTCACTCCAGCACAGCACCATCAGCTCCCCAGAAAGGCAATTCCTGGGAAGCCTGTGCAGGAGGAACGGCTCTGTCCTGCAGGCAGACAAGGCAGGCCGTGTTTGAGGGCTGTTCCGGGGTCAGGGGAGCATCCCCGGAGGGGAACAGAGCAGACCTGTGCCCAAAAGCACAGAAATGCCCCGCTGCTCCTGGCAGGGAGAGGTGTCAGAGCTGCAGGACTCGGAGTGAAATCCCTCCAGTTTCTAGGAAAGCGCTGCCTGCCGTGGCCGGGTGATGGATGGGGCTGCCTGCCTCCGAGGGTGCTGGTAATCCGTGTCAGCATCCTCCTCCCGGAGAGGATCCTGCTCCCAGCCCTCTCTGCCTGTGCAGCACAATGGCCCTATCCATCTCGGCCATCATTTTTCATCCACTTCAAAGTTAAGTGAATGTAATTCTTAATTTGTTTTCCAAATGACTCCAACAATTTTCTTCCCTTTGTCTTCCCAACAAGATCAGATCGATTTTACAATGTGTTGTACTTCAAATTTAACTTCATTAAATGTTTATAACATTAAGAGGCTAATGACATAAACCTTGTCTGTGGTATTTACAGGCTTTATGAAGAGACTGAAGACCTGAGAGGGCTGAAGTTCAGGTTAATTCTTTGAGAATGAAATTCAACACCTGGTTGGGGTGCAATACACAAGCTACCAGTACCATGTCAGGGCTATCACGTTAATTTAATTTATCAACCATATTTACTGCTGAAGTTGGAAATCTCAGCCCAGCCCACAATAGATTATAGGTGTATTGTTTTCCTGTCACAGTCAATAGGTCCCAAATGCTGATCTAATGATCTCGTTACATAACCAAGCTCACGATTTGTTAAGCTACTTATTACTGGAGAATATCTGCGAAAAACTGCCAGGACCCATTTTTTGCTCCCTTCTGAACACATGCTGGAGTTCCCTCCCCACAGTGCTTTCCTGGGTTCTGTCTGCCCCAGTTTCATGTTTTAATTGCAAAGGCACGTGGTTTAATGAAGAATTCAGCTGCGTTTTGCTGCTCACCACTACCCTGCCCATCACTCTGGTTTTCCTCCCTGGTCCTGAGCTAACTTCTCCCAGAGATCCTTCCCAGAGCTGCTGATCTTCAGTCCACGGGAATTAAAGGATATCAAACACATCAGTGTCAACGATGGAGTGGCATCAGTTGAATCCTATTCCAATAATTTTCAAGGCAGAGCTGGTGAGAAGTGGTTTAGGGCTCTTCTGCCATTTTCAGTGGGGTTTTATTGCTTTGTTATAGCTGCTGCTATAAGCACTCAAGGCAGAGCTCAAGGGACAGGGAAACGGGGGTGTAGCAGGGGACTGGTGGGTTGCTTTAACCTTTTGGACATGTTGGATCATGCAGCTGTACCCAAGAACACCAGCAGACGTTTCTATGTGATCCTAAACTCGGATTTCAGCTGCTCTCAGTTCTGTCTGCGGTGAGCACATGGGGCTGGGTGCAGTTCTTTGGTGTTTGGTGCAGTTCCAGCCCAAGCTCAGAGCTCAGCACACCCACCCAATGCACAGGTTCATCTTCTCAGGGGCCAAAGCTCACTCCCAACTTTAAAGGACGAGAAGAGAGGTAATTTTTGAAAGGACCCTTGTCTCCCAGGTACAGCAAGCAGAGAGCAGCAGCACTCACCAGCATCGTTGTCATGGCTACAAATGGCAATCTGTACCTTCCACACGTATGGAATGTAACCTGGGAAGAGTCCAAAGAGCATCCTTAAAAAGCCACTGCCATGTGATGGTCCTGGAGGCCCAGCAGCAGCCCCCCTGCCCCTGAGCAGCCCTGGCAGAGGGCAGCTCCTTTCCCAGCTCCCCAGTCAAACCCACCACGTGCCCCCACTGCCCTCGTGTCGGCCAATTCCTGCTAATTATACCCCAGGAACTTTATTTCCTGAAAATGGAGATTGCCTCAGCAAGAGGTATGGATAACATCTTCATCTGCCAGAAACAGGATTAGTTTTGACAGAGTTATGTTTACAAACACAAAATTTATCACCTCTTTTTGTTTTAAATAGCACCTGTGTGCACCTGGAACAAGACAGTAGCTAATGATTTATGGTGGACGGTAACAAGGGCTGGTTTTGCTGGAACTCTGCCACAGCTGAGTGTCTGTCACTCTGCCCTGCTGGGTCAAGACAACACATCAGTCAAGTAAATCACTTAAGTAAATTATTGAGGACTTAAATTGACTTTTTCTACATAATATGTAATTACTTCCTTGAACCAACATTCCCTTACATCACCGATGTAAAAAGCTTTCTATTTGTTTTTTAACTGAATATTGATTGAATTTAAATTACAGCCAGCGTGTACCATTTATCTGAAGTTCAGATCCTGGGGAACAAACTTTGCAGCAGCCCTGGCAGCCCTGCAGGCCCTTGCCACCCACGTCAGGTAGCTGCAGCTCTGCCCACCACGCTCAGAGGGCAGGAACCAGCCTGGTGCCTCTGCTGAGCCCTGCAGAGCCAAGGCCAGGGCTGGGGGTGCTGGAGCAGTGCAGCAGCACAAGGAGAGAGGAAAAACAACTTTGCAACACCAAGTTCTCACCCTCCCCTGCTGGAGCAATGAGGATTTCTGCTGTAGCAAGCAAAGCTGTTAAAGCCAGAAGTGAGAACTGAAACTGTAAAATCTGCATGGGGACTGCAGGGATTTAGAGCCCCACGAGGCTGCATCTGCTGCTGCCTGCGCTCCTGTCACAGCTCTGGGAGAGAAAGTCAAATACGCAGAGATTCCTCGTGTCATCGCAGCAAGATGAGAGGTTCTGGCAGATCACATCCAGCCTCTGACACTCCCTCCCTCCGACACGGGGCTCTGGGCTGTGGGCACTGCAGGGGAGCAGCCCTGGGCCCCAGAAAGCTGCCCAGGTCAGCTGCTGCACACAGAGCCCTCACCCAGGGGCTGTGAACAGCAGCTGAGCCCACAGCATGTGGACCTGTACCCCTGGAATCATCTCTGATGTCAGGGAAGAATCCTCTGAGTGCAAATATCCTTCCTGCCAGACGGTTTGTGTGTCCTGTCCTCAATCATCCTCCCCAAACCACCCTTCCAAAACCTTTTAAGCCCCCCAGCCTGTACAGTAATTTTCCTGCTTTAGGAGACAACCAAGAGGAAACAAATACCAGTCATTTTCAGAAGTGTCTGCATGCAAGTTTTGGAGGGCAGGAGAGGCAGGAAGGAGACACTGGGCTCAAAGAAGGAAGTTTTCAAGTTGGAGGAGTCTCACAAGAAAACCTCTCACACAGACAGGGATCACACACCCCCTCCTGCTTTGGGCATAAATAAAAAGCCCTTTAAATTTGAGTTTGAATCTGGTCAAGTGACCCTGGGCTGAAAAGTATGTCTGGGTTTGAGGAAAGGCTGCTGACCCCAGCAATGATGAGCAGAGATCAGATTTGTCAATGTGCAACTTTTAATATTCCTTAGTCAGAATGGTTTCCGGTTAAAACTGGCAGAAGTGGTGAATAACCTTCTCCCAGTATTTTATTAGTGAGATGGGAACTTAATGGGAAAAGGCAGCTAAAAGTAGTTTTGCTAAGGCTAGAAAATACATTACAGGCAGCGTTGTCATGGATTACACCCAAGGTCACAGGATTCAGTCACAGGAATTGATTAGTGGTATTTACAACTCAACAAATTGCTTTAAGCAGGAGTGACATCATGGCCCACACTATTTACCAGAGGAACTACACACGGTGAGGCTGCAGAGCAGCACAGCAGCCCGTGGGTGGGTTACTGCACTTGGTGTGGGCTCAGCTACAAGCAGGAGAATTCTGCCCTCCCAGCACCGTGCTCTGCACAAAGCTGCACTCTGTGAGCCCAGGAAAGGGAGGAGGCTGCTGTTGGGTGAGCCCCTGAGCACTGCTGACCAACATCCACAGCACTCTCTTTTCTTCAGATGGGACACTGCAGAAAGACAGTTTCAGTTTCATGCAGCTAATTGCCTTTTAATTAAGAATACTTTCAGAAAGCAAGGTCCTGCTTCCATCTGTTGCAAGAACATGATGCTCCCAGCACAGCAGCAGACAGAAGAGCAGGTTGTGTTCAGACCTGTGCCCTGACAGCTCCTCCTCAGCTCTTACAGGCACTTGGACTCTTTCTTGCTCAGTTCTGTGCTGGGGGAGTTGAACAGGAGCTTTGAGGATGTGCATTAAGGAGTTGTACTCAGTGGTCCTTGGAGGTCCTGTCCAACTCCGGCCAGTCCTGACTCTGTGATTCCACATCAGCCCAGAGACCAGGGAACCCAAACCAGGAGCCATTTCATCGGTCTGTGAAGTGCAGGAGCTGGAGGAGAAACCCCTCAGCTGCCCTGCAGGGGTTGTGTAGTGGTTATTTCTCTCCACATGACTAAATGTGGAACAAGGAGAGCCACCAAAGCCCGTGGACAGCAGGGACACGGAGCTCTGGCTCAGAGTGCCAAGGAGCTGCTCCCCTCATGAGCTGTGTGACCAGCTCTGGGGTGACACAGCCCCAAGCCCCAGAGCACCTTCTCATGCCTCCCCTCCTCACTCAGCAGGGCACATCTTCCCTATAAACTCCATTTCCTTCCATCACCAAAGGAGGCAAATCCCCGTTCATGTAACTGCATGTGCTTCAAGGTGCTCGTGGACTTTGACCAACGGGTTTGTACAATCAGACTTTCCCCCTCTCTGCTGGAATCTGTCATTCCCTAATGCATTACTTTACACAGCAAATTGAATGGGGGGTTGTGGGTATTTTTGTCAACCTTTATGAATCCTCTTGAGTGATCTGTGGATGGGATCAGCAAACAAATTTTATTCTAGCCCTCCGAATCCTGACACATGAATTGATTTCAGCAGGGCACGTTAAGTGAATGATGGATCTCTGCCAAAAGGGCATGTAGGATTTCGCAGGGGGGAGGAGGAAAGAGGAAGACTTTGCTTTCTCCCTTTTTTTCTCCTTCTTAGCCTGTCTTGTTAAGAAAGGGCAAAAGCACTTAAATTCATTGCTCTCCAAGTAAATTGGTTTTCTTTTCTACCCTCTCAGAAGTGGTTTTCCTCCCAGGCTTCGTGGGTTGCTGCCTTCCTGTCAGCCAGAACAGGTGAGATCCTGCTCAGCCCCTGAGCCCTGGCCACCCTCAGGCACCACCAGCCCTTCCCTGGGCACTTCGGGTCTACTTACTCAAAAACCAGAGTCTAAACCTCTACTTCATATTAACGTAGCTCAATATATTTTCATTTTTCTAAAGGCTTTAATTCAACGCCTGTATCTTTCTCTTCCCCTGGGGAGCCCAGGGGGGGCATGCACCCCAACAGGCTGCCCCTTGGCCCTGCCACCCTCCTGGCCCTGCCCACGGCTCCACTGACACTTTCTCAAGCCCATTAGGGCTGGCAACAAGAGCGGGGCTGTGTCAATAAATGCCAGTGGGCTCAGGAGCCGGAGGGAGCCTGTTCCCCTGGCCCCTGGGCAGCTCTCACAGGCTGCTCTGTATGCCTGCCCAGGCCTCTGGATGCTAATTTGTTGGCACTGCAAACTCCCACTGCAAAGGATGGATCCCATGACCTTCTTCAGTTACAGATAACACAAACTGCAGTTATGTTTAAGTGGCAGATTGGTTAACCTCAGTGGCTCGCAGGGCACTCCTTTGACTCCGTTTCCATCATTAATAAAGGGTCACGTTACAAAGGCACCTTGGAGTTTCTCACAGGGAAATGTGGCCAACAAGGCCTTTCTTGTGAGCAGTTCCCTGCACTGGGCTCCTGCTCTGGGCAGGCTGTGCCTCACAGATGCTCTGAAACTCCAGCAGCAATGAAGGCACTGCTTTGGGACAGGTGCTTTGGCAAAACGCTTTCCAAATGAGCTGTGCTCTGCAGTGACTGTTACTGCTGCTGTGATTTCCACATCCTCCAAAAGGGTTAGTGCACAGGATCACAGGGTGAAATCTCACTTGGGCTGGCAGTCATCTCTGGAGGAGGGCTGGTTTCAACCAAAACAAGTCAAAATATAGTTACACAGATTTTTCTGCTTCTCAAAAAGACATTCAATACCTGAACAAAATACTCATTATCTCCTATATTTTACTTCATATGGCTGTATCATATTTACAGGTGCTTTTGCCTGTAACTACCTAAAAACCTCCACAGGATTTCAGAGGATAGTGCAATTTTTGTCTTCTTTCAAGAGGTGATGTGCATCCATTGTAAATTTAGCCCTGTTTGTTGTACACCCTTTATCTTGGGCACTAAGAATGGCATCATCTTCATCACAGAAACCTTGCTGCACATCACAGATGAACCCATGGCTCCAGATCTTGGGAAGCTCCTGCTTTCCTGTGCCCAGCAGGATCTGCAGTGTGTGCAGTGACCAAGTTTCCATGAAAGCAGACAGAGTTGTCAGGCTCCATCAGTGCCTCAGGGCACCACCCACCTGTATGGAACACTGGAGAGCTCCACACTTGGACAAGTTTTTTTCAGCAAGGTTGTCCTTGTGCAGCTGCTCAAGGGAAAGTTCTAGATCCTCCACCTCCTTTGTGGACACCCAGAGGAGTCCAGTGCTCAGCTGTACAGGAGCAGGTGATTCAATCCAGGGAGGAAATGTGCTCCTTGCTCCCCATCCATCACTGCTGGGTCAATCCTGTGCCAGAACTGTCTCAGACCTTCCAAAAGCTGATGTAGCTACACAAACACAAAGTCATTATTGCCTTGGCTCCAGGTCTGCTCATTCATCTAACTGCTCAAGAGCTGGTTCAAGAATGCTAATTAATAGTAGTTTATCATTAACGAGCTGGCTTTATTTACTAAGATTTGCCTTTGCTTTGCCAGGGACAAGAGTGCTGGAGCTGTGCTCTGCTGTCTGACTTGCATCTCATTGAACACTCTAAACTGGATTTATATGGTATGAAATGATGGATGAGCACTGAGTCATTTCATGTATTAGCATTTCATGCTGCCTGAAATGAGACCATTTGTTCAGTTCTACAACCTGTGTCATTATTCCTGTACATCTCAGGTAAGGAAATACTACAGCTTCACTCTGTCACAGTGAGTCTGAGCATCCAAATATCTTTTCAAGCATTCAGGGAGATTTATGATCATCTTCTCCTTATTACTAAAATGAGGTTCTAGCATCTGATGGAGATGTACCTAGAACAGCACTTAAACCCACCCAGCAGTGCCCCTACACTGCAGCACGTGCACTCGTACACAGGTGGGCTTTCCAGAAACTATTTTTCTCCTTTTTGTATTTCCTGGAAATGTTTATCATCAATTCAATAGAGTTAAGGAGAGCATCCTGCCCCTAAACCTGCTGGGTCAAATGATGGGGCCAGTGAAGAGGCTGCTTGGGGCCAGTGAGGCCCAGGAGAGGTGAAGTCTGTGTCTGTTCCTCTGCCACAGGACAGGGCAAGTGCAGAGTGAGGGGCTGAGAGCCTGAGGGATCACACACTGGAAATGAGTTCTCCCATTTCTTCTCCCTTTTCTCCCAGCTGCTAAAGGTGATAGGCAGGACACCAGTGGGATAGAGAGGCAAAAATCCTGAAAATTGATAGAGAATCACAGGCTCTTCCCAAAAGCTCAGTGAAATCACAAGTTTGAACAACAAATGATGCTCTGCTACATTTAACAATGCAACAAAGGGAGAACAAACAAACAAATAAATAAATGAAAGAAATCCCTACAAAATACATAGTGTAAAAATTACATTACAGTATGAGATTTCAAGGCATGTATTATTCAGGACAGCTGAATTAACACAGTCAAATATCATTACATGATAATTATATTATTACTTAGATTTGAATTTTGTGGGGGGCCTATGATTTCATGATTTAGAACACATTGTCTCCTTCCCTAAGCTATGAAGCATTACAAATAAGATTTGCATGGTGGGAGTTTGAGTTTTCAAATGAAAACTTTGCTCCAAGGCAAGGAAAATGAAGAACTGCACATCTGTGGGGGAAGAGGGACAGCAAGATGAGTGTAACCATGATCAGCTGACTCCTACCACGTTTCTTCTTCAGGTTACAGAACTCCTTTAGTAGGAAGTCAGTCCCTGAAAACAAACAAAACCCCTCCCTCAGTGAAATGGAGCTCTGATGTGAGACTGTCTGGGAACATTATTGATATTCCCTGCAGGGGCTGAGGTGATGCCTGGGGAGCACAGGAGCACCTTGGCTGCAGCAGGGCCCCGGGCAGGGTTTGACTCTGCAGGAGCCTCTGTTCACCTGGGCAGGGCTCAGCCACTGCTGCTGAGAGACTCGTGCCAGGCCCTGAGCCTGGTGTGCCCTGTCACAGCTGGGCCACATCTGCCCTGCCCACTGAGCTGAGCTCTGCTCTGGGGTGGTGCACACCCCTCTCTTAGTCAGTGTACCCCACTGAAACCTGAAATATGGCAGTAACTCTCCCTTCTGTGCTTCTGAGTTTGAGTGTAGGAGCCTAAATGTTCAAAAATAAGAAGCTCATTGAATTTCCCAGATCATGTCACAGCCATCACTTGTCCTGAAACTGAACCTTCCGGGCCATTTCAGCACCAGTTCTGAGGCTGCACATTGAAACCCAGATAAAGTCCTTGACTAATGCTGTTGTGACCTAAAGTAAATTCAGGTTCTGTCAGGGTGTTTTGAAATGCAGGATTTGGCTCAGAACAGATTATCTTCCAACACTTCAACATTTCAGCCTTTTCTTGGGTTTCATTGTCTTCCCTTTGCTGTGATTTAATCCAGGAACAGGGAGAGGCTGACTCCTTTGGAACTGCCCCTTGCAGTGGCTTCTTTGCCACACCAGTCCCATTCACTCTGTCACTTGTGACCCCTTTAAAAACGGCTTTTGATGTCAGTGGCCTCAGGCATGTCAATAACAGGGACGTCCTTCTCCTTGTTCCCCATATTCCATCCCTTAAGCTGGTTTGCAGTTCGTAAAATTGCTGAGAAGATTCAGGGGGAATGGACAAATTCCAACTTCACAAATCCCAGTGACAATTTTGAGTCCCAGCAGACAGAAGAAGAAAGAAACTTAGGGTTTCTGATAAAACAGAATAGTTCCTAAATTTCACAGGTTGTAAGGGTTGTTCCTCCTTTTTCCAAATTCCTGAATTGCGTCCCAGTTTTCCCCAACACATCCATACTGGTTTTGCTGAAATCTTTAACCAGGAATCAACGCAGCAGCTGAGAAATGCCTTTGGTGCTCCTGACACTCTCCATGGAATTACTCTGATGTTTGTCTCTGTGTCTTGTCACTGTTTAGGACTAAAAGGGTTTAGGTACCCACACTCTCCAATCACAAATATGAACAGATTTATGAATTGTGCTTCTCTTTCCCATGGAGAGGAAATGGGGTTCAGGGAAGGCACTGCCAGGTCAGTAAGTGATAACAGCATCCCCAGTGCAGGGTTGTGGGTCACCTCAGGCTCTCCCTGCTCTCCCGGGGCTGGAAAGATCACCCCAAGTCACAGGGTGAGATGCTGGGTCCCCTCAGAGTGTCCCCTCCAAAGTGAGTGATGTATGAACTACTTTTCCTGAGACTGACAGAAATATCAATTCAGCACTAGAGGAGGAAATGCTGATTACCAGAAGGGAAGTGCTCACACCAGGCAAGAGTCTTACAGAAAATACTTTCATGCTGTCTACAGAGTCCCACATGTCCAAATTTTGTGGGTGTTAATTTCAAGTCGTAGCTGGAGTCAAAATTAATCTGCTGAGCTGCTTTTCACATGTATTCCCAATCTGTGCACCAGTGATATCAAACTGTGCAGAGCTCTTCATGTGAGCAGTTGTTCACTGACTTGGGTTTGTAAACACTTGAAAAAATTCTTGCAACTTAAGGAAATCTTATTATGATTGGGGAAAATTCCTATCCTTTCCCCACATGCTAGGCAGTCAGAAAACAAGGATGTTTTAAATTCCTTCAATTTAATGGGGTTGGAGATGTTCTTTGAAATGACAAATACATTACCTCTTCCTGCCCCAATTTCCATCTGCTGTCAATGGCTGAAGTTACTCTACAACTGCTTTATGTTTCTATTTCTATTTATACATATATTTTATTTATATTTAAATAATATTATGTCTCTACATATAATGTTTTGTATTTAGCAGAAAAATGGACAGCAAACAGAACAAACATTTCAGAGCTCAGAGTGTTTTTATTTCTCCCCTCCCTGGCTGCTTCTGTGGTGGTAATGAGACAAAAACGGGGCCACCAAGCCCAAAGCCCACTGAGCTCTCAGGTGTGTGGATGGGAAAGGAGGAGGAAGAGCAGAGGAAACACAGTTCTCATTCCTCCTGGGAGGATTTTTCCCCTCCTGAGAGCAGCAGTGCCCTGCCTTGCTGCCCCCAGGGACTCTCCCATCAGCCTGGTGCTCCTGCTGCCTCTCTCTTGTCCTGACCACGGGTCCATTCCCAGGAAAAGAGACCAGAACATTCTTTTGGCACTTCAGATCGGTTTCCTGAATACTTTACTCTCAGGTGACACAAAGCACAGGAATAGCTGAGTTTTCCCAGCCCAGGCAGGGCTGTGCCCGTGCTCCCACTGGGAACTCCTTGCCAGAGGAACTCATTCCTGGCATTTTTAAGGAAAGCAATTCCAGCACTTTACAGGAGCAGAATCAATGCTGAGTTGTTTTTCCTCTTCTCTTCTACCAACAGGTGACTTTGAGCTGAGTTAAAATAGGACTTGTAATGAAAAATAGCCACTTCTGCTCTGCAGTCTCTAATTACTGAACTCATTTAGCAGCTCCACCGAATGGAAAAGCTGCAGTGTTATTTTCATTTCTCTTTTCCCTTGCTGGTAACCCATGCAGCATCCATGGCACTGTCTTTGTGCACACTGAGCTGGAGCTGCAAAACAAAGTCTGTAAAACACCACACTCCATCCCACGAGGCTGTTTGTGGCAAAGAGCCCCCTGACACCCTTTGAGATTTTTCCCTCCTCTTACTCGTCCTTTTTAATTCCATCTCAGCAATCCCCAGAGCTGTGGCTGAATGCAAGGCCCTTCCTCTTCAGAAGCTGATTGTAGCAGGACTTAGATCCTACCCCTTTGGGAGAAAAATGCCTCTTGACAGCTCTTTGGAGAGCAGGGGGAGTTCTGTGCAGGGGTGACACTGGCAGAAAGAGCTGGCTCTCCCCGTTCCTTGAAGCCGCACAATGAATGAAATGTTTAACAGAAGAGAGGATGTAGGGCTGGCAAAACCTATTAGTTAAAGGGCTTTTTGAAGCCATCTGTCCACCAGCTTTAGCCACCAGTGAATGAGACTTGGTTTTGAAAGCAAAAGAGACAGACACTCCTAATCTTGCAGCTCTTCATCCTGCACTGCCAGCCAGCCAAAGGCCCTGGCAGTGCTCAGGGAAGGGATGAGCTCCTCAGCTGAGGGAGGGGAGCTTTACCTCTTTCAAATGGTTCTGCTGACAGTCCTTGTATCAGTTAACAGTATTTACAAGTGCAGTGTACAATAAGGACTGAAGGAAAGCCAGCTGTATAAAAATCTGCTAGCCCTCACGTGAACTTCAGAGGGCAAATCAACAGAATTTTAAATTAATTAAACCAAGGAGAGCTGCAGTCTCTTTTCCAAAAATAAAGCTGTGCTTTAGTGCACCAGTCAGAAGCCCTGACTTTTGACTCCTCTCTTTAATCACTGAACCAAAATTTCTGTGCTAACACTGGCCCTGCTAATGCCCATTTTGGGAGTGCCTGTCTTATTGGCTCATACTCATCTCTATTTCTGCACAGATTGAAGGACAGAACAATTCCTATAATGTGGGGATAATTTGTGATGTTTATTCACATAGCTTAGACCAAATGAAAAACTTCTAGTTGCTCCATGCAAAGCTGAGATTTGCTAAGAGCATACAAGCAGTTTAATCAAAAGTTTATGAAGTGACCCAAGGAGAGGATAAACTGCAGATTTCAGAACTCTCTACCATCAGACCTGTAAGTGATGAGTGAGAAGCAGAGATGGTTTCACACACAGCAACACGAGGACACAGCAGCTCCCTGATGAGGCTCATCCTCCCTGAGACCCGCTGCTGATTCAGTCCGAGGGCAAGAGAGAAGGAATGAATCCCTGTTGAACCACAAACCCTCCACCACCAAATGTGGGAACGTGACGTGTTAATTTATGCAGCAGGATCTGAAGAGCCATGTCAAAGGAAAGAAAACCATCCCAGCAAATGTCTTGGGTGCGCCCTGGCCTACTGGATCCGTGCACCTGGCAGATCAGCAAACTAAAGCAAACAAAAGTGGGAAGTCAGTTCATGTTTCTGAAGAAAAGAAAATAAGACAGTTTCCCTCGCCCCCATTCCACGTTTGCATTATTGGACTTTCCCAGGGCTGTTCCATGGGATTGTTGCCCTCCTTCAGGGCCGTTGTTTAGACAGCTTGAGCAGTGGCTGCACAAGTGCAGTAGGTATTTATGCAGTGGAAACTGTAGCATACAAGTGCATCTTTGGTCCTGATTTCAGCAGGAAGAGATTATATGGAGAGAGAGTGAGAGGGAGTTAAAACGGATGTAAAGTCCAAGGGAAAAGAAGCCCTTGAAAGCTTTGTCCCAAAATGTTAAAAAGTGGCATTTGAACAGAGTTTTCCCTGAGTGGTCCCTCGCTGCTCAGTTGCTCTCTGGAGCCCAAAGAGCTCCCACAAAACTGCAGCCTGCGGAGGAGAGGAGCTCCAGCCCTGCTGACAGAACACTTTGCCATCAGCCTGCCAAGGGCCAGGTTGTGGATGACAAGTGTGCGTGTGAAGTGTGTGTGGCAAGAACAGATAAGGCACATTTGGAAATGTGTGGGCTCTTGGCAAGGCCCTGAGCCTGTGACTGATTCACACACCTGAGGGACAGCCCTGGGGCTCGGGGCCACCCAGCAGGGACCAGCCACAGAGGCAAAGCTGGAAGGAGCCCCAAGGAATTCAAAATCAAAACTCTGTGGTGAATGATCAACTTATGCCACAGGAGCCTGGAAAGCTGAGCCTGGGACTCTGGCAAACCTGGGGCCAGGCTTGGCTGGAAGAGCAGGAGCAGGGAGAAGGACCTGCAGAGCTGGGGCTGTTCAGCAGGGAGAAGAGAAGGTTTGGGGGAGATTTCTTTGCAGCACTCCAAGGAGAGCTGATGAAAAGGAGGAAGAGGGGCCTTTTATACGGCAGACAGTGCCAGGACAAGGGGGAAAGGTTTTAAACTTTAAAAGAGACTGGGGTGGGATTGGATATTGGGCAGGAATTGTTCCCTGGGAGGATGGGCAGGCCTTGGCACAGGGTGCCCAGAGCAGCTGGGGCTGCCCCTGGATCCCTGGCAGTGCCCAAGGCCAGGCTGGACACTGGGGCTGGGAGCAGCCTGGGACAGTGGGAGCTGTCTCTGCCATGGCAGGGGGTGGCACTGGATGGGCTGTGAGACCCCTTCAACCCAAACCATTCTGGGATTCTGCGATTCAATGATCTTTAAAGACCCCGAAGAGTGGGCTTGGGGAGGGAGCTGGAGAGGCTCAGCACCCAAGAACAGCCCACGGACAGCAATTTGCTGTTGCTGTTGCTTCATTTATTACCATCGATCAAAATATTTATCTGCAAAGCACAGATTTATTGAAGAGCTCAGTCCTTTGCTATACTCAGAGTACCAAATAATTGCCAGCCTTTTCAAAACAGCACATTGCAGAAAAATAAAGGAAAAAGCTGAAGGTAGAAGGTACCATCTACCAATCCAACACCAGCCTGAGCAGATGCGTGTGCAGCAGACTGCAATTCACTGCTGGGGAAAAATGGTCACTCTGCCTTGTGTGCTACTTTGTGCCCTTTATTTAATTTAAATGGGGCTGGACAGAACAGATTAAAGCATAATATAACGAAATACAGAGAATGGGCTTTGTCCAAGTGAAAGCGGGGTTTGAATGAAGGGTTGTACCAAACAGAACGTGTATTCTTGTTTCTGTGAAATCAGTACCCGCGGACTAAAATGACTGAAAAGTATCTACATAGGTCTACTTAAAACTGGAAAGAGAGAGGCAATTTGAAAAATAACTATTTTATCAGCTAGCAAGCCGATAAGGGAAGCGATGTGACTGAATGTCGCTTTTGTCTGAAAGCACCCGCAGAGATAAGAAGCAGAATCCTTGCGGGGATGTGTGGCCAGGCTCCATTACCTGCTGCACACCACTTAAAACACCCAGCGCTGACTGAAATGGCAAATGACCCTCTTGGCCAAGGCAGGCCGGGCGGTGCCAGCTGCCGGCCCGGTACCCGAACAAAGGCGTCTCTGAGCCCTCGCCGGGGATGCTCCGGTGGATGCGGGGCCAGACACACCCCGAGACCCGGGCAGGCAGCGCCGAGCTGGGCTGGCATCGCCACACGGGCTCCGGGGGCCCTTCCCAGCACAGAACACAATCACTGGCAGGTAATAAAGGAGGCATTTATGCGATATGTCAGCGGTTAGCGCAGGGCTTAGGAGGAATGAGATCATGTGGCCAGATAGCATTCTGTGCCTTCCCCCGGGGGAAGCGGCAGCGCTGTTATTACTGTGAGCCATTGTTACCGCTACTCCTTTGAAATAAAGCGTGCCACAGCAGCGTCAGCTGATACCTGTGCGAGCGCGGAGCTCCGCCACCGCCGGGGACAGGGGAGCGGGCTGCCACCCTCCTGCAGCCCCGGGCAGCCGCCAGCCCCGGGCCGGCCTGCCTGCGACATCCCCGGGTCCTGCCTGCCTGCGACATCCCCGGGTCCTGTCTGTCCTGGGACATCCCCGGGTCCTGCTCTGTTTGGGACATCCCCGGGTCCTGCCTGCCTGCGACATCCCCGGGTCCTGCCTGCCTGCGACATCCCCGGGTCCTGTCTGTCCTGGGACATCCCCGGGTCCTGTCTCTCCTGCGACATCCCCGGGTCCTGCCTGTCTGCGACATCCCCGGGTCCTGTCTGTCCTGCGACATCCCCGGGTCCTGTCTATCCTGCGATATCCCCGGGTCCTGTCTGTCCTGGGACATCCCCGGGTCCTGCCTGCCTGCGACATCCCCGGGTCCCGCTCTGTCCTGGGACATCCCCGGGTCCTGTCTGTCCTGGGACATCCCCGGGTCCTGCCTGCCTGCGACATCCCCGGGTCCTGTCTGTCCTGCGACATCCCCGGGTCCTGTCTATCCTGCGATATCCCCGGGTCCTGTCTGTCCTGGGACATCCCCGGGTCCTGCCTGCCTGCGACATCCCCGGGTCCCGCTCTGTCCTGGGACATCCCTGGGTCCTGTCTGAGCCATCTCCGTGCCCTTCTCTGCCCTGGGACATCCCCGTGCCCTTCTCTGCCCTGGGACATCCCCGGGTCCTGCTCTGTCTGAGCCATCCCAGGCCCTGCTCTGTCTGGGACATTCCCTGTCCTGCCCCAGACCAGGCTCAGTTCAGTCACAGTTTCATTCCCTCTTTCCCTGAACTTTGCAATTAGGTGAGAGATGGGCACGGATCATTACAGTCCAACAGCTACTGGCTTTAGCTCTTTACTCTCTGGGAGTGACTGTTGCATGTGTAGAGAAGGTTTCATTTAGTAGGAGACCCTTCAGCTGAGAACTTGCACAGTGGTCCCAAAGTGAATTAAATCTGGAGTGCACTAAAGCACCTTTGCCCATCAGCCATATGCTGTGAAATGTCTCACACCACAGACTCCACAGAATAAACCAACAGGCTTTCGTGTGTATCAGAGTCAGCCCCATTTCTCTGATCACACGTGGTCAGTTTTCTCTCAGGACAGTTTAAAACCTCTCAGTTGGGTGTTAGTGCCCAGGAGGAGTGAATTGAAGAGCTGGAGATTTGGTTATGCCTCATTTATCATTAATAGTGTCAGTGTCTTTAGTCATCTGCCTGCCAGCTCACTTCCAACTGGCTTTTTATTTCAGATCTGAAAGTGGTCACAGAAGAAGTCCAGGTGCTGCTCATGCACAGAACATGTTCCCAGGGGCTGGCAGGTGCACAGGGGATTGCTGAGGAAACAGGCAGGCTGTGCCTGGAGATCGGCAGGGATCCTGGGCCGGGAAAAGGAGTTTTGGTGACCACTTCAGTTCTTTCATGACTAACTGAAGCACCGCAGGAAGCTGTGGGAGCACTTCAGAGCAAGAAGAAGCCAAAGGTAGGCTGCTGACAGAGAAAAGTTCTCCATCTCCACTCCAGAGCAGAGTTTCCACCAATAACTTCAAAAACTTCCAGGACTTCCAGGTAAGCAGAGAAAATGATAGCACAGACCGAGGTTTGTATTGAAAAGCAACACATTCCAGAGCACAGAACCTCACCTCTCAGTTTACTGAAACCCCTGCACTTCCCTGCAGGCTGTTCAGAAAACGAAGAGAGCAAGTGGGATTTTATTTCTGGCTTGTACTTAGCAACCAAATGGGACCATGCAGGCTTGGGCAGGAGAGCCAGCTCTGCCTGCATTCACGGGGGAAGAGCTAAAGCACAGCTCAGCCCTCAGAGTTAATGTCTTTGTTGGCACCACTGCAGAGGGGCTTCAAGATGCCACAGCCCTTCGAGCCCTCCAACCCTCCCATTTCCCACTTTGGTTTTTTTTTTTTTTTTTGTGAAAACAAGGGACTGACACAGTCTTTTCTAATAGGACCTAATGACAGTCCTCTTCCACCTTTCGAAGATTTCTTTCTGGGACATGGATCTGTAATCACACAGGGGATTCCACTGAGAGAGTATTTCAGCCTCTAAACAAAAAATTAATTTTGCCCAAGTTTTGCCAAGATAATTGCTCCTGCTATTCCAGGACAGGGCTAGCAATTTGAAAAATGATGTGTTTATCTATATTAGATTGCAACTCTATAGACAGTGGCTTTTTCCCCTTTGATAATATTAAATCAAGGAAATCTAAAACACAATCCCTAAGAAAAAAGATTATGACCTCTAATTAAATGGATTTTTTTGTTATTGATACAACACATACAGATACTTCTCTTATCTGTTCTACCTCAAATCTCACATTTCATTGGCCATGACTTTTGTTATCCTGCTTTTGGCCCAAACCCACAGCCTTACCTATGAGGAATCAAATCAAGGCCTTTTAGAATAGCAGCTCTGGCACTGCCCAAAGATTTAGTCCCTTAAGGCTGATTGCCATAAATGATGAGATTTGCCAGAAATTCCCTCTACATCCCTAGAATTCTGTGAATAAGTCCCAGTTGCTGGAAAACTGTTGAATAATGAATTTGAAGGATTTTCTTTTTTCATTTGCTGCAGTCTAGCTTCAGTGTGCTCTAAGTATTTTTTTTAAAACTAGTGGATTAAAAATTAGCATGAAGCCCACTAATTACTTCATGATAACAGGTTTTAAACATTCTTTTTTCAAGATATTATCCTTTCAAACATTAAAAACTCCAGTCTTAAAGGGGGTGGGAAGCCTAATGTGGCCCTCCACACAGAAGACTCCTCCTCGTCTCCTGCACCAGGGTCTCTGACCTTGATTTTCATTATGTTTTCAGCCTGGGACAGATAACTCACTTTGTGGTTAATTATCCTGCACGGGGTCCGTGGCAGTGGTTGGAGTGGAGAGCTCTTGTGGGCACAGCCAGATCCATTAGAGCCTCACTGAGGACTCACCAACTGAAGAATTTACCAACCCACTCCACACAATTACTGCCAGCCTGAGACAGGCAGGCATGGAAGGAGGAAGAAAAAGGAATTTTTTTTTTCCTTCCCTGCAAAGTGGCTGGTTATAAATGGATGGCAGTGCTAAGGTGAGGACAACCTGAAATTCCTGTATAAGGAGACAGGGCTCTGTAGGTTCCCAGCTTTCAATTTCTCCCTCATGTTTGTGACTTAATAAATACCTGAGCAAACCTGCAAGTAATTAGCTGAAGCAGGGATTGCTTTTGGAAGAGGTGGAAAGTTAAGGATGTGTTGTGTCAGAAAGGCAATGAGCAAATCACAGGGAAAGTGGTCAGAAGATGCAAAGAATTCAATAGAAAGAGCTGTAAGGTATTTTGGAAGCAGCAATTGCAACACTGCAGACAAGTCTTGGCACAGAACTCCTAACTAATTAGAGAGAATCCTAATTGCATTTCGAACATGTTGGAAACAGCCTTGCAATTTCACATGGACGTGAAGTGGGGCTGAAGTGCAATTCCCTGCAGAGCAGAGCCAACCTCTGCAGGGTGGCAAACACCTGAGCACAGCTCACCTGGGCAAGCCTCAGCAGAGCCAGAGCCAGAGGGAACAGTCCCAGCACAGAGCTGTGCTGCTGCTGCTGTGCCACACTCCAGCAGGGTGACAGTGACACCAGGGCTGGCACCTCAGGGCTCCTGGCCCTGCCTCCTGGCACTTGCTGCAGGAGAGGCTCTGCCTTTCTGCCCGCGGGGCTTTGGGGAGCTCAGGTGTGGTGGCAGCCCAGGGAAGAGCTGTCCAGGGCAGCAGCTGTGGGCTCACTCCTGCTCCAGCAGCACCCCCAGCCCCAACAAAACACCCACAGGTTGTGTTCAAAAGGAACTGCTGAGTTTCACCCCACAGCTCCCACGAGGACAGGAGCTGCCCTCCAAGGTCTGCCTCCTGTGCACCCCAGAGTGGCTCTGGAAACAGCCAGGATAACCAGGCTGCTGCCAAGTGTCCTGCTATTAAACACTAGAGGAGTTCCAAATACAGATTCCCTTAAAATAAATGGAAAAAAAAAATCACCTTTTCATGATGAATTATCTGCAGGTTCTCTTTAGAGAAAAGAGGCAGAATCCGATGGGTGTTTATTTTCAAGCAGATGCCGTCACCAAAGGCAGCTTGGGCAGCTGCCACCCTTTCAGTTCAACAGCAGAATTCTTGAATTTAATTCTGGGTTTTGGTAGCAGCACTGTTCACCAAGATCTGCAATCTCAGCAGAGATGAACGTGGGAAGAGAGAAAAGACTGAAAAATCGGATCATTCAGTCATTTTTCCACAGCAAGTGCTGAGCTGCCAGGGGGAGATTGCACTCTTTGGTCCTTGCCCTCCTCGCCTGTGCTGGCAGAGTGAGGGAGGAACAGCTCCACTCTCCGTTACAAACATCCCAAAGCCACGGTTCTGTCTGGGAGAACCGGGTTAGAGAACAATTACCTGGCTGCTGTTCACACCAGAACGGTATTTTAATTTCTGCATAAAACATTTCACGCAATGAGCTGAAGTTTTGCGGGTCCTGGCCAGATTAAATATAATATTTCCCAGCAGGACAGCCAGTCTGGGAGTCCTGGGAGAGGCTCTCTCTGCTGCTGACTCTGGGAGCTGCTTTGTGGAATCTGTGGGACAGCAGAGGCAGCCCAGTCCAGTGCCCGGACCCACAGACCTGGTTTGTTGTCTCCCAGGAGATCAAATCCTTTATTTTCCATGTACCTCACTCTGCAGCTTCAAGAAGGATTCGTCCAACACTGTCCTGCAAATACTTGGAATATTCAGTTTGGATTTATCAAAGGCTGAGATAAAGCTTTTCAGCATTTCAGTTCTTGTTCAGTTTCACTTGGAATTTACTTGAAGTATTAAAAAGAAATTAGTACAAACACGACCTGTGCCTATACAAATATTTGCCCATATTTGGTAGATGTTTCTGGATGTAATTTTTGAAAAGCACCACTTACTATGGCAATTTCCAGGTTTTAAAAAGTAAAAAGGGATCTTTCCTCCTGCTTTATTCACACTGTTACAGGAAATTACTGGTTAAGCAAACTTTTTTAAAAAGGCTTAACAAAGCACGTTTTGCAAGTTCGTTTAGTTTTGAATGAACTTGACAAATTTCGAAAGCAAACATCACTCGAGGTTGGCTAATTTCAGAGGACCAGGGAAAACCTCCTTTGCTATTTGAATTTTAAAGATTGGCCGAAGTCTTATGTCAGCTGCCTTGTTCTGCAGCCTGTCTTTGAATCCTCTTAGGAAAGTCAGGGATACCCACAAACAATAGAATTAAAATCTGTCTTTAGGACTGGCAAACCATTCAGAGCTGTCTGGCTGCTTAGCATAGACTGTGCTCGGCCCCAAGAAGAGAATGGGCCCCTAAAGAAGCAATAATTTTCAGATTGTTGTGTACAATGCAGTGATAAAGCTCCCTGTCACATTTTTCTTCCCAGTTACTGAAGTTCCCATTCAGATGAATTGTCACAGCTTCTTCAATCCAAACAAGCACCCTTCCGGCCTTGTTTGCATTAAAATGTGATAAAACTAAAGGTGACTTCAGCACAGCTGTGCAGAAAAGTGGATTAGGTCAAAGTGACAGCGTTTGTTAGGCCTTGCCACAAAGGTGGTTCAAGATTTGTCTAGAGCGCTAATGTGGGAGAAGCAGGAGCTTCTTAAACCCAGACGTTTGTAATAGGGCCACAGACAAAACACGGGGCTTCTTTCATGTCCACGGAGGTTCCCAGTGCCACGGCAGGGTTTGGGCTGCCCTGTGCTCAGGGCAGGGTTTGGGGTGGCCCATGGAGGTCCCAGTGACACCACACTGCCCTGTGCTCAGGGCAGGGTTTGGGGTGGCCCATGGAGGTCCCAGTGACACCACACTGCCCTGTGCTCAGGGCAGGGTTTGGGGTGGCCCATGGAGGTCCCAGTGACACCACACTGCCCTGTGCACACATCAGGGTTTGGGGTGGCCCATGGAGGTCCCAGTGACACCAGATGCCCTGTGCTCAGGGCAGGGTTTGGGGTGGCCCATGGAGGTCCCAGTGACACCAGACTGCCCTGTGCTCACAGCAGGGTTTTTGGTGGCCCCAGGGGAAGGCTGTGTCCCTGCCCCTGCCCCTGCTGCCCGCGGTGCCAGGCTCAGTAGTGAGGAGGTGCTGGGGGAGCTTTAGCCAGAAGAGCTGCAGGCTCAAGAGGGACGTGGAGGCAGGTCTCCAGAAACCCCTACAGGGCAGTGCTGAGCACAAGGGCTGCTTGCCTGCCAAACATGGCCTGGCTGCAGGGGAGTGCTGGAGACACTGCAGCAGGTGACAGGAGCTCTCTTTCTGTTTCTGTGCTTGTTGGTTTGCTCGGCGCAGAAGCAGGATTCATTCTCTCTTTTCAAAGCAAAGATGCTCCTGCACTAACTTCCCTGCCTTTTCCAGCATTGGAGGAGATTTTGCTGCAGCTGGAGTTTTCCATGTCTGCAGTAGGTAAAGCAAAAGCATTGCTGTCTCTTTTCTACTTTACCATGTCAGAGCTGTCAAGAACTAAAAGTTCTTTTCCATGTAGGGGCTCGGTACCTACACCCGGAGCTGCTTGGGATGCTACCATGGACACCAGAGCTCCATCACACCCTGAACCATCACACTCCAAACCCTCTGAGGGAGGAGGAAGGGAGGCAGGAGGAGTGAGCAGAGCAGAGCAGCCACTGGCCCTTCAGCCAGCTCGGCACCTCTCACTGCGCCGGCCCTTCAAACCCTGTTCCCATTTCATTTCACTCTTGAAAGGGAAAACCCACCAAGGCATAAAGCCCTGGGAAATCGTACCCTTTGCATGCCACCTGCTGGCAATTTTCTGTATTTGTCTAAAATGGGGGCACAGCATCACTTTCTCCAGGACAAAAAACACTTCTTATGTCCCGGGCCGGCAGAAAAATCACTGCAAGTCCCACCTGAGCACTTTGGGTTACCTGTGTGCAACACGGAGAGGCCACCAAAACCCACCTTCTCGCCTCCACACTGCTATTCAGCTCTTCAGCTCGTTCATGGTTTCTAACCCAGAAGCCAGAGATCTGCTATGAACCTTTACAAGCCACAAAAACTCTGCAGAAATGCACGGGACTGTTTTATAGAAACAGCATTTGTACCTCAGGTTCTCCATGGTGTACTTTTCCTGGGCAAAGGTAATAGAAAACTTCCACGTCTCTGGACTTATTTCCAATCTAAATTTTACAGAGGGCTGTCATCATTTCCATGCCCCGTGCTGGTGGAAATGTGGCCCTTCAGCAGGCGTGTCTGTGCCACAGGATGCTGCTACATCCCCTGGACCAGCAACAATCACGGGGTGAAGGAGCTCTGAGAGGCTGAGCTGAAGGAAAATAGGGAGCACTTAAAAGACTTTGGGTAAGTTATAAAAGTAAGAAATGTCTGAAAGAGAAATGTCTGCTTTGGATATTTCTTATTAGAAGAAGAAAACATTAATTTTATGCCTTCATTGGAGCTTATTAAAGGTATGATTCTGCTCCTTTGATGTACATCACCCATGGTACAGTCCCAGTGAAGGCCAAGCACAGGCACATTCCTATTTTGCCATGTCTGACCAAAGGTAGGTGTCCACAGCTCTGCTCAGAGGTTTCTCCAGCTGGTAGTGGCTGGAACTGAGCGTGTCCAACTGAACCAAGCCCAAAGCAGACGCAGCACCACTGCCAGGGAGCTGCAGCCCCAAAAGCTGAGCTCCAGGAAGGGTCAGGATTTGGGGGGAGACCCACTGGTTTGTTGGAAATGGAGTGAAGAGGTGAGGCAACTTTCAAAGACAATATTTAGTATAAACTTAGACCATCTACTGCCCCTGCAAAGCCGTGAGTGTCCTCTGTCCCTGCAGGACGAGACAGACATGCTGAGAAAGCCCAGGGAAGGCTGGCAGGCAGAGCTGGGGATCAGCAGTGCAGCCCCACAGCACAGGGCAAACAGAGCCCAGCCTGGGTTACCACAGGGCAGCACAAGCCCTGCTGGAGAACAGGCAGAGCTGCCTGAGAGCTCACTCTGTCTGGGGCGGGGCTGGCATTTTTGGAAAGAGTTCAGGAATTCTAGAGGATAGAACCTCAAAACAGAGGGCAAAAAACCTGACTTTGGCAATGACTCTACCCTGGAAGCACGAGTGCCTGAAGCGCAGCCAGATGAGGAGGCAGCTGACGTTTGAGGAGCTCTGGAGCTTGGCAGATGCTCCCTCCCAGAGCTGCATCCTGCACTGAGCCAGAGGTGTAATCCCAGCTCCTCCCTCTGCAGCCACACACCAGCCTGCCAGGGCAGCCAGGAGAGACACCTGAGACACATTTTAATGACAACAGCGTGATATATAAATGGATTTTCCATGGAAATTAACCCCAAAACTTCCAGTTAGGTTCCTCCCCCCCCCCCCAATTACTATACAGCTGATCTTGAATTTTTCTCTGAAGAATTTCTTTGCTATAATTCAAATATTACAGGGAATTTTTGAAGTCTCAGACTTCAGGATCCTCCTTGCTTGTGATATTGCGCCTCATAGAAGATTCATTCCTCCCTTTTCATCTCTTCAAATGCATTGAAGGCTTGAGTTTGAGGTCGTGTTAAATTACTGCTAATTAACCTCAGCTCACTGTTGCCTTTGCAAGCACTAACTAGGCAATTCAGAAGTACAAATATTTGTTATAAATGCCAGACTAGGCTGGGTTGGAGGGATCTTAAATCCCATCCAGTGCTACCCTGCCATGGCAGGGACACCTCCCACTGTCCCAGGCTGCTCCAAGCCCCAGTGTCCAAGCTGGCCTGGGACACTGCCAGGGATGGGGAGTCCTTCTGGACAGTACTGTGAAGGAAAGCAAGGGGAGGGAGCAGAACATGAAGGAGCTGTATATCGATGTGGGATCAGATCTAGAAATTATTACAAGGATTCGGTTTTCCTGTGGAAATATCCCAGTGTTAGTACTTTGCTAATTAGCCTGGCCAGGTAGAGGGCCAAGGTGCCAACACTACTCTAATAATTGGTACTAGGATGGAGTTTCTGCAGTTTCTAACCTGACTCTTCCCACTTACACTGATTAATTGAAGTGCAAACTCTGCAAGCCCATAAGTGTGGTATAATTCCCTTAAACTGAGCCTCACGCCTAAGACTGACCTTTCATTTTCCATTGAGTAAAAGTAATTTATTTCTATGCCCCTGCACACACCCCGTCCTCTGAGCACTGTGAGCACTGCACAATGACACTCCCAAATATTTTTATCCTTTGATTTCTTAATCATGGTGATCTTTATTATTCTTGTTGGAGGGATTTTCACCTTGCCACAGCCACATTCTCCAGAGGCAGAGAATGAAGTGATTGTGCCTGTGCCTGCTGCCTGTTGCTGCACGCCCCCAGGTCAGCAGGACACTCCAGCTCTCAGCACGCCGGGATGACGTGAGCTCCAGTTCCTCCCAACCTGAAGGCAAATGCCTTCCTCATCACCAGAGTGTGCTTTGGTTTCCAGGCACACAGAGCTGCACCTCCAGCCTTTGGACTCACAGTAAATGCATGAAGCACGTGAGGAACAACTTGGTGCAGCAGTTGGAGGATACACAGAGTTTAACCTGCAATCAGGGCTTCTCCTTCTGCTTTCTCCCAGGGAAAGAGAGAGAAAGAAATGCCTCACGCTTTCAGAGATATGATAAATGGGACCAGTTGGTTTGGCTTTCTGTTTCAAGAACTGCATTTTTACAGTCAAGTGAGGCAGCACTTCACTGTAGAATAAACATGGGAACATTTTACATGCAATTTACTTAAACCTTTCCTTAAGTTGGAAGCTAACACTTCAAAAAGTCTTTAGTGTTAATGATTCAAGGACCTGATGTATCCTGACTACTAAATACAACTTTCTGTGGTTCTTTTCGTGTACCCACTTGCCTCAAACCGAATCCATGTAAAAACCCAAAGCCCAGAGTGGGAGATTTTGTAGCTCCCCTTCCTGGCCCGTGTGCAGTCTGACAGGACTTTGTTCAGGTACCAGGTATCTCAGGGACAGGATCATTATTAGTTTCAAACTAATGAAACTTCAACTCATGCTGTGATTTCTTTACATGATCTTTTCCCTTCTCCCTTCCACATCCCCAACAAAATCCCTGGGCTGGAGGCTGTGGGATGAGTTGACAAATGACACTGGTAATAAGGTAGAGAAGACTTTGGGCAGCTGTCCAGGGGGCCAGAGTCCCAGCCCCAGAACCTGTCCCTCCTCTCTGGTGGGCCCCAGTGGGTTTTTTAGGGAGTTTGCAAAGGCAGCTCCCGGTGCAGGACGGTGCAGAGGTGACCTGTGGAGCTCAGGTCATCCATCTCCTCTCTGTCCAGCCCTGTAGAGCTCTCCAGGGCTCTGCTGCTGCCTCACATAGTTGCTAAATCAGAACAAACACACTCCAGTGCTGCCCAGGCACATCTCTGGGAGGGCTGGTATGTGGAGTGCAGCCCTACTGGCTCTGGCACGCTGCAGGGAGCACAGGGAGAGCAAACTCTGCTGTTCCAGGAGCCAGGGCTGGCAGCACAACCAGGGGCTCAGCCACGGGGAGCTCTGCTCTGCCTCCTGTAGCATCCCTCTGTTTCAGCACTCCAAGAATGACACTCAGTGATATTCCCAGGCCTCCATTTCCAGAAATGAGCATAATTTAGGTTATTCTTGGTAAAGAATGGGAAAGCCAAAGAAATCTAAACAAGTGCAGGGAAACACCTCCAGCTCTGAAGGTTGATTTGTGTGTAAACACAGGTGTAAACAGGTATAAACAGACTGCAATATCCACCCTGCAGTAACAGCCTCACAAACAACAGCCCCACAGCCTCCCTGCCTGCTGGGTTTACTGAGGGATCACAGCCACAGGAATATCACCTCCATGGAAAGCTTTCCAGTGCCTTCTTATCCTCCCCAACACAACCCACAGCACCCTAAACTTCCCAGAACACTTTGAGGAGTGACCACAGCTGACCCACAGCTCTGATCCAGGCACTCACAGCTGATAACAGAGTCCTGTTCTTAAATCCCTTCACAGATTCCCCCAAGGACTGTTCACACATGTCCCAGAGCTCAGTCAGATCCTCCCAACGCCCACCACCATTTTTCCATCCTCTCAGCTTCAGTGGGAATGTAAATGATGGTGGGGAAATCAAATCTGGACAGTGAAGCCCATTCTGGAATTTCAGTGCAGACACTGTGGCAGTAAACTGAGACATTGTCAGTGCCCTAGTGGGATATATAAAAAATTGGAGCAACCTCTTAATTCCTGCACTGATGCTGTGAAGAAATCCCATGGGGATGGAGCACCTTTCTCGTGCTTTAATTTCCATTTCAAATTACAAAGGTTTTTCTGTGCTCTTACTTTGTAGTGAGTGTGGCATAATGATTCCACCCCTGATCAGAGATTTGCATAACTTATGTTAATAATAGTTGGGTTCATGTTACATTTGTCATCTCAAAATCTAGAATTGATCAGAGAGAATCACTATTGTGAGCCTTAATAAAACATTCTCCCCCCTTTTCACATTGAATTTTACATTGTATTATACAGTGAAGGCCAAGAACTTTAAAGGAAAGCAGGGGTACATTCAATTTTCTATAAAAGGAGATTGCCCTGTCTTTATTGTTTTTAACCTCCCTCCAGGTTTGAAGGTGTAGGGGCACCAATGTTTATATCTAAATAGATTTGAAAGTGATTACTGCAAAGCCAAGCAGCTGAAACCTGCTCAGTACTGGTGAGCAAACGCCAAAATAATTGTTAATAATTGCATATAATTCAACAAAGGGAATATTATTTAAGCTCACTTGATTAAAAAATCAATCAGAAATTAAGAGAAAAGATGCCAACATTTGTAATAGCATTCCTGTGCACATGTATTATTACAACTTTAACAATAAACAAATATACATGAGAACCCAACAAGCCAAATCCAAACACCAAAACGTTTTTCTGTTTAGTCCATCGCATTGCTTATCTTCATTTAACAAAGTCTTCTGAATTTTTGAAAATTTGGTTGCTTAGTGTGTGGCTTTGCTAGAGCCCATCCCAGAAAGTAAAGCATATGTTTATTAAACACAACACTGTCCCAAAACTTTCCTTCCCTTTCACTTCCAAAAACATCTTCCTCCAAGCTCAGAGCTACTGAAATGTCTCAATTTAAGGTTTTCTCACAGGCAGAAGTATGGAATTCTCCCCAGACAAGACTGAGACATTTGCATGAATTGCAGAACCACAGCATGTCCTGAGCTGGGAGGAACAAGCAGGTATGGAAATACACTGGGAAGAAAAAAAAATATAATAAATCCTTGAATCCCTAAAATGGGGATTTCCACCTGTGAGAATTTCTTTGGTCAATTTTTGACCTAGGATAAAGGCTGTGCTATTCACTGAGGGCTACTCCGTGTCACCTCCACAGGGAACTCTCTCTCATCCAAAGAGCTCACAGCATTTCCTGAGTTATTTGTTTTACTCCTCCCTTCCACTGTTTGAAAATTAGTAATCAGGCCAGTGACTTTTTCCTCTTTCTCTTTTAAAAGAAACCCCCCAGGCTGAGTTTTTAGCTCCTGCTGGCAGATGGGAAGGCGAGCTGGACTCTTCCCTCTGCACAGCCTGCTCACCTTCCCTCCTGCACACTGGGGAAAGCTTTCCTGTGACAAACAGGTACAGAGAATGACAAGGCTTTGTACAAAAATAAAAGGCAGCAGCTGGAATTTTGTGTGTTTGCAGGAGCTCCCCTGACAATCTGCTGGGGCAGAGCTTGGCCCACTGGTTACTGACACCGAGTGAGGCATCCTGTCATTCTTTGGGCCTAATGTACAGTGACATGGACATTGTTGGTGTCACAGTGTGCTTGCTATCACTACTGTCACTATTACTTGCTGGAGATTTCACTCCCCAGCGATGATTCAGAGCAGAAAGCAAAGCTGTTGGCACCAGGGTCCCAAGAATTCCCTTTGGAAACGCTGCTGGGCCAAAGCTGGTCAGAGGCTGGAACACAGCCCAAGTGCACCCCAGTGCAATCATTTCTTTCTGTATTATTTGGTCCTGCAGACACAGCCCAACCTTGCACCCTCCCAGCACGGGGGGTTCAGCTTCCAGAGGACTGCTGGGATTTAGCCCCAGTTTGCATTAACACCAGTGACCCACCCAGCCCCACTCTGGGAATTGCCTGGGGCAGTTTTCCTCTCTGTGCACTGGGGTTTGGACCCCCAGCTCCCCTCAAGGGGAGCAAGAATTAACTTTGTCTCTTTTGTGCTCCCTGATCAGAGAAGAGCTTTTGTAACTTCTCACTGATAATCTTCTAAGTCCCAAACTTAGGTGGCTGTTTTGCTTTAGGGAAAGGAGGATCAACAGGCTCAAGGTTTCCAGCCTTAATATCCCTGTTGGTAATGCTAAAGAGTACAGTACACTATTTTCAATCTTGCTGAGTTAAAGCTTCATTTAATTAACTATATGTACATACACACAAACCAATTCTGTTTTACAGTCCTTAGCCAAAGCTGCATGTCAATCTAAAAATTAAATAATAGAAAACAGACATTTAGCTTAGTTTATATAACCTGACAGTGCTCCTACCCTTCCTCTGCTTCACCTAGTGTCATCTTTCAGTGTTCCTCTCTAATTTTATTTGGAACAAAATAAAAAGATTAAGATAAAATAATTCCCAAAAGATAATTGCAAAATGATTTATGTGCAGGTGTTAAATTATTTCTGGCATTGATGTTCCATAGAGTGCAACGTTACAACATTATGGTATTCAAAAGAGCATCTACATTTGATAATCCTGCTAATCATCAAAAGACACTGGATCTGAATCCCGAAGGCAATGTTACATTTTGATTAAATTTTATCATCCGTGATTCTGTTTACGGTTCACTAAGGTATGAATTTCTTTCACATTCCATTGGCTTTACAGCTTATTGTGTTTGACTTGGAACACAGTCAGCTGGAGCTTTCCCTGAGCCACCAGCTCTCCAGCTACTGATTTTGCACACTTCAGGCACGATCCCACTCTTGTCTAGCTCCTGCTGCTCTCCATCCCCGGGGTGGTTAAATCCCAGCCCCCAGCACAGGGGTCCTCTGAGCCCCCCGAGCTCTCTGCAGGCTCCCCAAGAGCAGCCCAGAGAGCTCATTCCCAACCCCCAGCTGCCAAATGGCAGAGCGACTCGTAAGGCAGGTTGTTAGCCCAGCTTAGCGTTGTGTACACTGCTGCAAGTGCTGGAGTAATGCTTGAGAGAGCTTGTTGTAATTAAACTCTCCTCCTTCGGAATCTTAATCCCGAGGCTTGCTGATTTGTAATTCCGACTTCACGGCTGCACAACCAATTTTCTGTCCTTCGGATCCAGCCCCGGGCTGTGGGATCTTTCCCCACCGGGGTGCACATGACAGCAGCTCCACTCTAAACCCATGTGCCTGGCTGGAAGAGCCAGGGCTCCTGGAGAGCAGCTCCGTGCCCTCTTCACACCCATCCCACCCCAAAGCACTGCAGCCTCACAGCTTGCCCTCCTTCCCTGCCGGGCTGAGCTCAGCTGGATGTCCCAGCGTGGTTCCCATTGCATCCCTGCTGCCTCTGCACACAGCTGGGAGCACACCTGGCAGGACAGCACACTCAGGCGTGGGTTTTCCCACCCAGCTCGGGGGATTGGGGAGGCTGGAGGAAGGAAAGGGCTGCACTGGGAGGTGAGGGAGCACACCCAGACACACACACTGGGAGAATGCAGCTCACACTGACACTCAGCCTCCTGCTGCAGCAATCCCTGTAAGTGATTCCACGCGAAAAAACCACCCCAGAGCCCTCCTTGCCCTGCAAGGATATACCATCATTTGTGATGATGACAATGATGATAATAATAATAATAACAACAATAATAATACAACTCCAAGAACCCCTCCAGACTGCTGAGCTGCAGGTGCCAGGCTGCTGTCCGTGTCTCTGACAGAAGTTAAACCTCTTTCCCATCAGAGCCCTGATTTTGACTATTTCAAGTGCATTTGTGCCATGGCAAGTAACCAGAGTGGCTCTGGCAGTGCAGACCTTGGCACCAGAGCTCATTTTTGATGTATCACAAAGCAGCAACAAAGCCTCTGGCTGGGGGAAGGTGAGAGGAAAACAGGAAGATGGATGGTTCTTTCTATTCTTCAGTTTACACGTTTCACACATTTAGAGGAACAGTTTCAAGTTGCTTTTTGATACATTATAATGTCTTGCATCAAACAATTAAAGAACAAAAAGAAGGGAAAATGCTTAAGAGAACAAAGAGAAATGCCTTTAGCACTACAGGTTAAAAAAAATGAAAATATGACTATGAACGTTAACTTTATTTTCAACATTCCTCACATTTTTTTTGGTGATAAATGACTTCACATGTAGTTGCCTTCGGGGTTATATCCACAACTTCATTTTTCATGTTATTCTGAATAAAATTTAAGGTGGACACCAGAACAGGCTTTGCTAAAACCCAACTGGTGCATGCCCACAGCTTCCACTTGGTTCACACAGGGTGGAAGAACACGGAGAAACAACCATGAAACACTTGCTGCAAACAAAGCTGGGCTTTTCCTCTTGCCTACAAGTGCACTGTTGCAGGATTGGCCTTTCCTGCTGGGCTCAGACAAACTGCAGGGACACACACGGGAAAGGTGAACGGTCACAGCAACCAGGCTCCTGAGGGAGCACTGGGATTTGGGAAGTAGCCTGGATTCTTTCCTGCCCACAAATAAATAATGATTCCTTGCAATGAATGGGTGGCTTCAGTTACAAGAATAAGGCAGAGGGAATGGTAAGAAATCCTCATATTTCATTGCAAGTAATGAGAAATACCAACTTAACGCCTGTAACTTTCTACCAGTCAATCAATGGGGGCACACAGCCAAGCAGTGTGGGGGACGTGGCATTGGTCTTTGTTTTATGGGTTTGCTCAGCTCCACTTAATTGTTTCAGGGGTTCGGTTTGAAATTCAAACAAATATTCCCTTTATTTATTTTCTTTTTTTTGTGTAAACGAAGAGTTTGGTGTCGACAAAATTTCCAAGCTGACTCCTGAGCACCTGCAGCAGCCCAGCACTGAGTGGTGCACGTGTAGCTACCCTGTCTGGGGTTGGGTTTGGGTGGTGCCAGAGGACCTGGGATATGTTCACTTTGTAGGAAATGCAACCTTGCAGAAATCTTGGGGCAGCAAGGGCAGTAGGATGCTTCTTCTCCTTCCCCTCTGTGGGAAGGCTGAAGATTCCTCAGAATCCCAGAACCATTAATGCTGGAAAAAAGCTCCAAGCCCACCAAGTCCATCCTGTGTCTGACCCCAGCCCAGAGCAGTGAGTGCCACCTGCAGGGATGGAGACTCCCCTCCTGCCCTGGACTGCCCTGTCCAATGCCTGACAATGCTTTCCATGAAGAAATCCTTCCTGATGTCCAACCTAAACTTCCCCTTGTGCAGTTTGAGGCCATTTCCTCTCATCCTGCCCCTGTCCCAGGCTGCTCCAAGCTCTGCTGTCCATCCTGGCCTTGGGCACTGCCAGGGATGGGGAAGGCACAACCTCTGTGTGGAACACTGATGCCAGCTCACTTCCTGTTTGTCCATCAGATGTGAGAACAGATTAAAAACACCTTCCTCCAGTGGGGCATTCAGAAGTGCTTCCCCAGGACTCCAGGATTACAGCTTGTCCTATGGGTTTTTAAAGATTTCTTTTTGGTGTCACAATTAACCAAACCTTGCGATGGTTTGTCAGAAGAGAACTTCACCACAGAATGTTTTATTTGGAGCACTGTACTCGTATAGCTTAAAAGCTGAAGGAAATGATGACAGAAACTCTTGATTGGATTCTTATCAAAACATCTTCCCTATAAATACCTCGACATTATTTCCTGCATGTAATGTGGCTTTTATATCAAATCAGGGGAAAAAATCAAAAGGCAGTACAGAACAAACAGCACCCAGAAGCTGACAGACAGTTCAATCTGCACTTGAGTGAGCTGTAATCAATTTCTTCTTTCTTCACGCTCAGCTGGATCTTTCAGTCCCCACTGATGCTGTCTGCATTGCCAAATGCTACTCCCAGAATTTCACTGTCAAGCTGTAAGGAGACACAGCAAGGCTGTTCTTCCAAGTCCAGAAGAACCTCTGGAATTAACCTTCTAACTATAACCCCGAGTTAGAGGGAAAAATGGGCTCATTTTTATGGGAGTTAAAGGTGTGGATGTACCCAGAAAGGCACAAGTGCAACTGAGTTTCCAGCAGAATCACCATCAGAGAGGTTTTGTCAGGAGGCAAAAATCCTACAGGAAAGCAAACACTGTAGGAAATCCTATAGGAAAATGCAGCATCTTGGAGTGAGCCATTTCCCTGCCGGAGAAACAAAGTCTGAATTGTGAAGAGAGAAGGCCAAGCCCCCTCTCTGCAGGCTGCAGGGTGGGAGCCACTGCTGGCAGTGGCAAAGCAAGTGTAGATTGGTATCTTGGGAGTAATGGAAGGAGCTGTATTCACAGCAAGAAGTTTGGGAATTCAGAAGAGTAGGATTCTTGGCTTACTTTTTTGTTAGTGACAAAAGGAAAAGAGGCAGCAATGGCTCCAGGAACAAAGATCCTGGTTCTCTCCGAAAAGACTCCAGTCAGGTTATGGCCATTTTGAGTCAGTTATCTGAAAACACCGGAGGGACAGAGATTATGGGGATGAAAGGTACCCTATTATATTGTTTATATGATCTGTCTTCTAATAATCTACATTGAATTCTGTAGGCAATTTTCTGAAAGATGATGCTTACTTATTTGAACAAATTCAGAGAGCCCTAAACTGCTTTCAGGCAGCGAAGATCACTGTGCTGTTGGATGTTAGGGTACAGCTGAGTCTCCACTGCTGTGCTTATCTGAAATCATGTTTTAAGGTGCCCAGCACAAGGATGGGAATGGAGCCCCACTCAGAGGAAAATCCTTGCTAGTGGTCATGTAACAAGAGGTCCAAAACCCCTGCTGGAAACAGCTGACAGCTCCTGCCTTTGGAATCCTGACAGTCTGTTCATGTAAAGGTGAGCAGAGAGAATCAAACTGCAAGGAACTTGGGAATGAAACTCCCATCTCTATTTTTATCTGTCACTTTGTATAAGAAATACAATTTGTGCTCATTGTGTAATTTATTTCAGAAGCCACTGTAACAATTTTGGATTAGTGATAGATCTTTTTGAGAAACAGGTACGGATTTGGAAGCCTCCCTTGTTCCTCCCATTTTTGGAAATCTGGCTTTTGGTTTAGCGGTGCTACAGCTCTGTGTTCTTTTTAACAGGGACTTTTATATAAGCATTAGAAGACTTGCTTGTTCTGGAAATGCTAAAATGCTAAATAGTCCTGTAGACTTTATGCAGACAGGGTGCAAATGAAGCTCAGTCCTGCTCTGGAAGGAGAGGCTGCAGCTCTTGGCCTCCTGAGGAACTTTGCTTCACCACTCATCTGGGGAAATGCAAAGGTGGAAATGGATTCTGCTCTGCCTGTGACACTGCATGTGTGGTTTATTCCTTTCTTTCTCCGTTTATTTGAAGACTGCTTTATTTCATCCTCATGAAACAAAAGTGAAACTTTATTTCTTGGAAAGGAGCTCACTGTTCTGAGCAATACAAAGGGAGGGTGTTTGTTCCTCTCAAGCACTGGTCAGATTTACAGTTTACAGTGCAAACAGCTGCAGATTTCAGATTCAGCTTCTCGAAATTCAGTTCAAGCCTGGCCTGACCGAGGAGGGCTGAGGGCTGAGATGCAGACCGGCTGCAGCCAAGCTCACAGGTGTCCATCCATGCTCCAGGAGCGGCACCAGCAGATGGTGCTCAAGAATGGGCAGCACAGCCGGGTGCCCCGGGGCACTGCCCCGACCTCTGCTCCACGAGGGTCTTCTCCTGCCACCCCTGCCGTGGAGCCAGCAGAGAACAGAGATTGTCTCAGCAAAGAACAGAGATTGTCCCAGCAGTGCTCAGAGATTGTCCTAGCAGAGAACAGAGACTGTCCCAGCAGTGCTCAGAAATTGTCCCAGCAGAGAACAGAGACTGTCCCAGCAGTGCTCAGAAATTGTCCCAGCACTGTTCAGAGAATGTCCCACCAGTGCTCAGAGATTGTCCCCACAGAGAACAGAGACTGTCCCAGCAGAGAACAGAGACTGTCCCAGCAGAGAACATAAATTGTCCCAGCAGTGCTCAGAGACTGTCCCAGCAGAGAACAGAGATTGTCCCAGCAGAGAACAGAGACTGTCCCAGCAGAGAACAGACTGTCCCAGCAGAGAACAGAGATTGTCCCAGCAGAGAACAGAGATTGTCCCCGCAGAGAACAGAGACTGTCCCAGCAGAGAACAGAGACTGTCCCAGCAGAGAACAGAGACTGTCCCAGCAGTGCTCAGAGATTGTCCTAGCAGAGAACAGAGACTGTCCCAGCAGAGAACAGAGACTGTCCCAGCAGTGTTTAGTGCCCAGTATTTGGTCACCACCTCCCCTCCCCATGGATACCCCCCAGAGCAGCAGATCCACACCTGGGGACACCTCCAGCTCCTGGGCTGGAGTGGAACACATAAACAATTCCTCTGACTCTAACTCAAGTATGGTGAGCCAGAAGCCAGGCATGTTCAAGGAATCTGATGAGCAGAAAAGGAGGATGGAAAGTAGTGAGGCACAGAGAAACCTGCAATTATCAATAGGATGGATTTTCTTCCCTTTTTGACAGGGATGGAGTTACCCAACCTATTATTATGTGGTCCTAATTACATATCTCTGCAATAGATCACTCAGGTAAAGAGAAATATCTACTGCCTGGGAAACATCACTAATTGTTCCTTTTTTGTTGGCATACTTTCTGATTGGAGTAATTACAGAGCTGCTTCCTCATTCTCTTTTGCTCTGAAGATTTTGAAGATGTATTTCTTCACAGATTCCATAAAATTAAACACCTTGAACCTCTTAATTTTGGCTTTTTTTCTTCTTCTTTCCTACCTTTTCTTCCCTTGGACAGAATATTGCCAATATGACTGTGTGTGAAGAGACCAGATGCAAGAGCTTCAGCATCCCACCACACTGTGCATTGTACATGCTACAAAAAGTCCTTGACTTCAATCATGATGAAGTTCTTAGACTGATTTTAGAAAAATCTTTGACTTCCAAAATTATCACAAGTAGCAAAAAGGAAGAAAATGAGTTTAGCTCTATTAAGCAGGTTATCTCTAATACAAGTAGGGAGCTAATTTGCTTTAGCTCACTGAAATCAAGTTCTAACAGTCTGGGAGGTGCCTGTCTCTGGTGTGTCAGCACCTTCTTTATCAGGGTGCTGCAAACCCAGGCAGAGCTGCCACAGCACCCACCCAGACAGGTCACAGAACATCCTGCAGCAGAGCTTGAACTGGAGAGCACAGGAACAGAGCAAGGCCCTTTAACAGGCAGAACTTACAGATTGTGACTGATTCTTCCCCTCAGCTCCATAATCTGCATTTCCAGCAGGGCTCAGAGGAGGACATTACACCATGACTGGAAGACCCAGCAGTGATGAAGACCCACAACCTCTTCTGGCATGTCTTTCCCACCTAACCTGAGAGCTCTACACCCATCCTTCATGGCTACCTTAAAGATAAATTAAATCCCCTGACCTACAAACGTCTCCAGCTGCAGCACTTCTCACCCTGATCTGGACCCTGACAGTCCATTTTATTCCAGCTACAAACACTGATCTTTATTAATATCCTCAGGTCAGTTTAGACCTAAGCCTTCTGCTCTCCTGTCATGATTTTTGCTTTTCTTTACCTTCTAAAGCCATCAAAACTGGAGGAAAATATTTATGCCACACTTGTGGGGTTTGCTGTAGAAATGAATCAGAGTTAAAATCTCCAGCATTTTCAGGAGGTTGTAATCTCCTGACCATGGATCTTTGCAAGCCTCATTCCTCTATACAATGAGATGCTTCAAGGTTGAGTAACTCCAGTTCAGAGTTCCTGGCATGGCAGTGCATTTATTCCATGAGAAATCACCGTGAGAAGCCAAAGCTCAGCAGTCCTGCCTTTCCCCTAATCCTGTACCATGGGCTTTACAATGCATGGAAAGAGAAATCCTCACCTCGTTCTGCCCATCCCAGGCCAAGTCTGCCCTTGCCTGGGGCTTCTGCCCAGATCTGCATCAATGGAACAGGCAGGAAAGAAATTCAAGAGCTTGGTTTTATTAAGCAGATCTCAAAAGTAGATCCAAAGCCCAGTCCAGTCAGGGGGAGACTTCTTATACCTCACACAGGTTGTGGCTGAGCCTGAAGTCTGGGATGATTTTGTTTATTTACTGGACCTATCTCCCAACTAAGAAATGCACTAAATTTTCCAAGCACCTGCATAACCTGATGATAGAAAGCTCCTTTATGAAGATGTGTATCTTTGGAGTAATTAATTTATCATGTGATGGAACTGTTGCCCTGGTTACTACAGAAATTATTCAACAACAGAGCAAACTGGTATGTAAACAGTAACAGTTATCTAACTCATTGGCACAAAAATAACTGCTGACAAGTGCATTCCACACGCTCCAAAGGCTCTGTCCAGCTCGAATGTACTTCCTTTTCCAGGCTCCTCCTAAATTCAGATCCTATTCCTTATTTCAGTGAAGTGCTCCTCAGCACACCAAACCCCCTGAGAGCACCACTACCAATAGGCAGAGCTGCTGAAGGCATCTTGCCCTTTCAGCCTGGGGCTGAAAGCCCTGCACACATCAAACACATGGAGCAGTGTCCCAGCCCTGCATTGTCCAGCAGGGTGATGTCAGCAGCAGCTACTCCTCATCCTGTTCCTCATGCTATTCCTTATCCTATTCTTCATCCTATCCCTTATCCTATTCTTCAACCTATTCCTCTTCCTAGTCCTCTTCCCATTCCTTATCCTATTTTTCATCCTATTCGTCATCCTATCCCTTATCCTGCTCCCGATACTGTTCCTTATCTATTCCTTATCCCACTCCTCATCCTATTCTTTATCCTATTCATCCTATTCCCCATCCTATTCCTCATCCTACTCCTCATCCCATTCCCCATCCCATCCCTTATCAGGCTGGGTGCTGAGCTGAGATCACTGCTCACAAGGCCCCATAACCCACGTGTGCTGCCCCTCCTGGCTGGCATTTCCAATGAAGGATTCCTGGAGTTGAAGACAAAGCTCAACAGGAACACAAATTCCCTCCTTCTCTCCCCTAGAGGAGGCTGGAGGGGTCTCCAATGGCAAGTCAGACCTGGGGTCCATATAAATAATGGGGTCCCACCATGCCCAGTGGGACAGCAGTCACCAGAGGGGATAAATGTGTGCAGTTGTGGATCCTGACACCTGCACAGAGTGAATTACCTGAAGAAGCAGCTCCAGAGCTGGAGACACACCTTTTCCTGGAGCTCCCTGTGTAAACACCGTGTGCTCCCAGCACTCTGCTCCCCGGGCTGCTCCACCATTCCCACGGAGTGCTGAGGGTACGAGCATCTTCAGAGCATTTCTTCTTCAACTACATTGATGGTTCTTAACTGTCTGCAGAAACATGAGAACTGCTACCTTGGTAAACTCTCACATGCACTACAGAGTGCTTTAAGATTGCCTAGCTATTGGCTTCTTTTGAAGAAAATACCTCTGAAAACAATTCCAAGTGTTTTGTGCATGTGCAGTTGGAGTTTCCTGACTGACCTGTATCAGCCACTGCCGTGCAGAGCTGACTGCATTGCAGCTGAGGTTATTTCTTCATGTTGTGGTGGACAAGACAAAAATATTACCAAAATGTGGGCCTTGGCTGTGTCCAAACATCCCTGTGCCCACCTGGCTGCTGCTCCTGTCGTAAAATGAGCCTGTGAGAAAATTCTGACCTTTTAAATTTGCTAGAGGGTTTAAGAATCACCACAGCACAGCATGGAAGGGCTTTTAACTATCTTTTCGTGCACATAAAAGTAGCACAGAGAATTTAAAGGTGAATCCCAAGTTCAGACAAACTAAGATGTTTATTTCAACTGGATAAATTTAGACTGATGGGGTAATGAAAGGGGCATTGACAACCACTTGTGAGCTCCTTTAACATATCTATTTTCAGGAAATGTAACATCTGGTGTATACCACATCCATTATCCTATCTGTCCAACTTAAGTGCACACAAATAATATATGTGCATGACTGATTTCCCTGCTGATGTCTTTATTATTACTTTGAGCAGATGAAATCTAGACCAGTCTTTTACTGTTACATTTTGTTTTCTGCATTCCAGTGTCAAATTGCTTAATTATGTGATACCTGGTCACAATCTGCAAATGTTTCTTGCTGTCATTTTAGTGCCCAGTAGTTAGGGAGCAACGGGTAGGAAACCAAGTCCAAGCGCAGAAACATGAATTACTTTGATTCAAAACTGTATAAGGTCATAACTGCATCACTTATAAAAACCAGAAGCAAGTCTTTAGTGATTTGTGAGACACAGTAGCTAAAACTAGAATCTGCTTCCTGTGATTCCATCAAGTCCAACCCCTGGCCCTGCACAATCCCACCCTGTGCCTGAAGGTGTTGTCCATCCTGAAGGGAGCACTTGTTTGGTTTTACGGAGCTTACAGAGGCTCTGAACTTCCATAGGATAATGGTTTGTACACAAACAAAACCTCAACAGGAAAAAAAAAACCCATCCCAGGCTCATCTGGCCTTCCCCAGTAGATAGATGCTTCTATTTTGAGAAGAAAGCAGCTCTTAGAGGAAGCAACTTGTAGATTTAGAACACTACTTTTAAAGTGCCCTGAAGGCCACACAGCAGCTTGGAAGCAGTACAATGCAAATGAAATGAGTGGGAGATGAAAGATTTTCATAAGTATTGAGAGCAGGATCATTTGGAATCAGTCACAGCAGTCATTTCTCGGCCACGGGACTGAGGGCCAGGAAGAGACAAGAGCCTGAATTCTGAGTGTCTGCCCCAGCCTGAATTGTAAGTGTTTGCCCCAGCCCCAGCCTGAATTCTGAGTGTCTGCCCCAGCCTGAATTGTAAGTGTTTGCCCCAGCCCCAGCCTGAATTCTGAGTGTTTGCACCAGCCCCAGCCTGAATTCGGAGTATCTGCCCCAGCATGTGCTGGGCAATCTCTGAGGGCAGAGCAGGGACAGCCTGGCTGGGGACAGCAGTGGTGGAATTGCAGGTGGACACGAGGTGCTAAAAGGCTCCTGGGTTTATTTGGGTGCTGCCTTCTTTGTGCCATCACTCCCTGGACTGCTGCCTCACCAGAACTCAGGGAAAAATAGAGAGAAAATGAACGGAGAGAAAGACATAAGCTGGGCAATGGTGGATACAGAAGCTCAGCCCCTTTTGTCTAAGTTTTACCATGTTCCCGTGGCTGGGGACATCTCTCTCTGGGCCTCTGTCCAGCTCCACACTCCCCAGTCCCTCCCTTTCTGTCACTGGGAAAAGGGGACAGGAAGGAGCAGAGGAGCTGGGGACAGCAGGGGACTGAGCAGGGACACAGCTCTGGGTGCTGGGGCTCTGCTGTGACAGCACAGACACTGCCAGAGCCAGAGGAGAATCCTGTGTGCAGAGAGGCAAAAAGTCAATTCCTACACAATGTTCCAATGGGCCAGCTGAAAATCCTCTGTCCCCCAGGGCTTGGGAGCTTGGAGTCGGGCTCAGGGCAGCAAAGGAGGACCATGAGCACCTTGTGCAGACCTGCTGCACTTGGCTGTTTCCCAAAGCCCCTCTACAACATCCCACTCACTTGTCAGCAGCTGGGCTGAGAGTTCCAGGCTCTGTTTTGCCAGTCCTGAACCAAAATGTGCTTGTCTCTCAGGAAGGTCAAAAAGCAGAAATGAACCTCAAACCACATCTTTCTGAAGACTGAGGGAGTGAAAAAACAAGGACATGACTGCAATTCATCCCAGGAAGTTAATTTCTAATCCCAGCTCTGCAAACAGACACCTTGGAGCAACCCCAGCAGCCCTGAGGGACAGGGATGTCACTGCTCCATTGACAAACCTACTCACCAAGGTGTCATTTACAGACCCTCCACATCTGCAGACTGGCAGGATGAAACTATTCCTCACCCACCCATGAGATTTACCAACTGTGGCCTCATAGCCACCCCAAGTTAATCTGGGAGGGGAAATCTCCATGGAAAAAGGAAATGCCCTTCTCAGGGAAAGAGGGAGAAAATTCCTTTGCCATCAAGTCACCATCCAGTGTGGTGTCAGCAAGGAAGCATCAGAAACCTGGAATTCGTGGACAAAATCCTGGAATTCGATTTTCAGGATGCCAGCCCTGTCCCCAGCTCAGCCCTGCCTCACAGCAGTTATTCTGGCAATGCCAAAGGGCTCAGTCCAGCTGGCTGTACCCTCAAGACTGGAAAGTTAAAGTTTTAGCACCATGGTGCAAACTTGCCACAGATCTGCTCTTCTGGTTCCTCAAAGCACTGGGTCTGTGCTACCTTAACTCTTGATGTGAGGAATTTGGAAACTTCAGTAAAGGTCTATTGATGTTTTGGGATATCCTAAGTCCTCTTTATGAACTGGTATAGCATAATCTCAGCTCTAGGAGTTGTTTCCATCATCTACCCAAACCATGAGAATGGATGCTCTGTGTGTCCACCAATATTCAGGCCAGCTGGTATTCCTCAAAATGTTATTTTCCATTTTAAAATAATCTGAAAGGTGCCTTTGGAACAGCATCGTCTCTGCACAAGTGAAATGCTACTGAAAGATGAAAAAAAAAAATTAAAAAATCAGCTTGCAATGAATTTTGCAAGAAGCCATGAGGAGAGAGGGTTTGAAAGCAGAAATGGTGTTCTGTGAGCTCAGGGGCTCCAGGCTCAGCTCCCAGCCCTGAGCCAAAGCAGCCCCTGAATTAAAGTGCAGCCACAGCTCTGGACCTTTCGTGCTGCTGCCACAGGCTCATTCTCTGGCTGGGAACAGGAGCCAAAACAAACGTGGGGGATGAGCATTAACATTTCAATACTCACAGAGAGGAGCAGGAAGGTCCCGAAACAGCAAGTCAAAGCTGCTCTCCAGGAACCATTCCTCTCCGTCCCACCCCCAGCCACTCTTTGCATATGAAGTTGCTATGGTGATGATAATTATTCTCGATCAGCAGGATACAGTAATTATTGCAATAAAAATCACATAAAGCTTGTCACTACATGTGTGAGACAGGGATTGTCTCTTCAATTATGCACCTTTCCTTGCCCTCCCCCTCCCTTTAAGGTAGGGTGTTGGGCTTTTTTTGTTGCAATTATGTAGTAAAAGATAAGAAACTCAATTATTTCTTGCTCATATCAACTTTGCAGGAGATGATGGCAGTTGCCAGCAGCTGTTTGGATGATCCCAATCAGGCAGTTTCTGATTATTTCCACAACAAAGGAGGTAAACAGGATTGGAGAATTTTATGACAAAAATGAAATGGTTTAGTATTTCAAAACATATTCTGGAGAGTTTGAATCGTGGTCTCAAGGTTTGCAACCACTGGAGCCCCTCAGTTCTGCTGTCTGATGTTCAGTCCATGGATCTGAAGCTCAGCAGAAGAGCCCAGGCTCCAGTTCCCCTCCTGGCTGCAGTGCCCTGCTGGGTGTTTGTGGCTCTGGAAGGGCTCAGAGCATCCCAGCCCCGTGCTGGGGCTCTCACCTGAGCAGCTCTAAGGCAGCTTAAGCTCTAAGACTTGTTTACCCCCTATCTGTCATTTTAATTGGTCGACCTTCATTTTCAAAGTAGTTGCAAACGGGCTGTGATTGATGGAGGGAGTAACATGATATCAATATTCTGAAGGCATCCATCACGAACTCTAATCTTTGATAGAACTGTGCATTGAGGCCTTTCTGGAAATCAGTCTCCTCCTTTGTGTGCCTAAGTGCACATGAGAACTTAACACAGACACTCAGACAAAACCCCTTTGCTTTGGGACATGCTGCCTGCTGAGCTGGGAGAACACCCTGAGCCATTCCTGCCTTGGGCATTTGGGCATTTATTGCTTCCAAACTGTGCCAGCCATGGTGCCCAAAGGTTTCCATCTCCCCTGAGCAAACAGGGAGAAAACATCTCCTGCAAACAGCCCATGGATCAGGCAGAATCCATGGAAGAATCCATTTTACAGTCTCTTATTTCATCTCTGCATTTTGTAACTGCTTCAAAAGGAGCAGGGAGGAAACAATATCCCAGGATATTTTCAGCAGGCCCTACGCTGGACAACAGCACAGCAGAAATCAGGCAGCATTTCAGTGAAGCAAATGTTTTAAAGAGCACAGAAAGTTGTTGATGGGAGTTTAAGATCTGCTGAACCAACAGGTTTTGAAGCACTGCCTTAGGAAGGTAACTGGGTTTTTTTAGCACCTGTGTGACACAATCTTTTGTTATACTCCTCCATGACATAATGTTCTGGAGTCATTAATTTGGGACTAATCTCACAGGATCTCATCTGCCCTCAATGGGATGGGAGCGGGGCCAGACCCTTAAGTATGCAAAAATCCAAGAAAAAGATTTATCTGTCTATCAGCATGTATTCATTACACTTAAATTATTATTTGCTCACTATCAGCTCAACCAGCACTTCACAATGCAGAGAAATCAGAGGGCCTCTATCAAAAGGCTCAGTGGGTTTAGGGGAAAACAAGAATTGTGCCTCACTTGAAGGAGAAGCTGCAGAGCAGAGTCGGTACAGGGAACACGACCCTCTTCTTGGCATGTTAGAGGAGACAAGAGAAAAGGAAGGTGGCAAATTACCCCTGATGTCTTTGGCAGGTCTGTTTGGTTCACACATTCAGCCAGCTGTAATTTTAAACGGTCATAACTGCAAGTCTCAAAGCAATACAAATGGTATTTTAGATGTGGATCCTGGAGCCAGAATTCATGTTCAACTGCCCACTGACCCTGAGCTTTCCCTGTGAACTTGGTCATATCACTCAGCCTTAAATTTAATGTCCAATAATCTGGAGGTTTTCAAATTTGAGAGGATTTAACAAAACCCCAGATCTTAGTGCTGGCACCCAACTGCCAAGTGAAATCATGTCTTATGTCCCTCTTGCACATCACAAATCTTGAACACAGAAACCACCATACAATTCTTCAGAAAACACTTCAGAATCACTTATCACAGAAGGTCTCAGGGCATGAATTCAGCATCATCCAAGCCAGCAGAGCTTTGTCTTCTGGGCAGGCTGACCACAGGAGCTTCTGCTGTGCCTTCAAATGCCAAATCTCAGTTCCTTCCCTCAATCTAAACCTGCACACGTTTCTAAATGAAAGCCAAACATCACCTCGAGCTCCAGCCTTCCCATCGCTTGGCTCTTTGTTGCCATCTCCAATAAAACTCTGAATCTTCTGTTTTCTGACAGTCTCATTCCAGACAACCAATGTTTCTCTTGCCAAAGAAACCCCTGGGACTTGTGCACACTCACCTGTGGTTGGGTGCCCTACACACCGTGCCCTGGGACTGACTGCCCAGCTCATTAACAGCAGCTTGGTGCTATTTTCTCCTTCCTAAAAATTCCCAGTTTTCCACCCGGCCCAGCAGGCAGGGGGGGCTGGGTGTTTTCCTGTCTGTGTGAGGTATGCAGACCTCTCTGCCCCTCAGGACAATGTTTCACTTGTTCCCCTTCCCAAGGGGATGGCTGGAAGATGCTCTGGCCCCAAGGAGATCAAAGAGCTGCCAGGACGGGCTGGTCAAGCCTTTCCCTTTCATCTGAATATATTGTTTGTGATCCTGAGCCATTCCTAAAGGTGAAGAAGGGTTCTAATCATTGCAGGAAGAGCCCTTAGAGGTGACAGCAAGAGAAAAGGGAAGATTAAGGATTGCTTACAAACACCGGGGAACAGCAGGTCACGTATTTGGAGTAAACTGCCTTTGTTGATTTTACTCAAACAGCAACAAAGGGTCAGAAATTCAGCAGCATAAAGGAAACAAACACTTGGCGTTGGTCCCTTATCGTGGAACAGGGGCTGCTTTACTCCCAGGATATGTTTTATACTGTAAGGTGTGCATTTTGGGATATTCTGCCTTTCCAAGAATTAACACTGCACTACTACAAAAAGGACTTAAATTATTTTCATTGCACTCGATCATTTTGCAGAAAATCACCGAATTCTTAAAGCAAAGCAGTTCTGTGTCCTCATAAATCACCCTGAGAAACCCAAAGCAAAACAGAGTTCTCTAAAGTGCATAAAACCACCCCAGAGCACAGAATTTAAGGTTTCTTCTAGCACAGCTTTTTCTTTTAGTTCAGCAATATATTTCTATAATAGTGAACAGGAATTTACCCAAATTTCACTTTGTTGTTGTCACCTCTTGTAACAAAGCAGACCAAACTCCATCTAGACCCTTTTGCTGTGAGGATGAGCCCATCATCCCTAGAAGGAGTCCGAAAAGGTTCCTGTAATTCAGCCAAAAGGAATAAAGATTTCTTTACTTTTATTTTTCTCTTCTCTCTGCTTTTCCCTGCTGTGGCAGCACTGAAGGAAGAAGCAGTGAGGAGCAGACCCTGCTGAGGGCTCTGTAAAGTTGTTAACAACTGGCTCTCAGCTGGAGTCAGAGGATCCCAGGATCCAGGGCTGATCCAGCCCTGCCACTGCAGCTCCTGTTTTCACTCCAGGAAAGCACAGGGTTGTGACATCACAGCATTTTCAGGACTGAAATATGTTTGACATCCAAGAATTTCAGCTCGTTCTGATCCACCAAGTGGTTCAAGTTCTGGATGAGGGCCCAAGGCTGTTGTGCCTGACCTCCTTGGGGAGGAAAGGGGCAAACCCTGGTGCTCCCAGAAAGGAAAGGGGTATTCCCTAGTGCCCCCAGAAACGAAAGAAAAAAACCCTGGTGTTCCCAGAAAGGAAAGAGGGATTCTCTGGTGCTCCCCAGATTCCCAAGGCCTCTCCCAGCGTGACTCTGTGCCAGCAGCCTCCAGCTCCTGTCCACTGCTGCTGTCACAGGAGCTCTGCAGTGAATGATCAGTGTGCACGTCCAGCCTCCAGAAGCAGAAGGAGCTGCTCTGTCCAGAGGAGCTGCAGAGTATTCCTGTCCTGCTCTGTTTTAAAGCAATATTTTCACTAGAGCAAAAGGAAAATGGGCAGTATTAAGTGCAAGTATCTCCTGTATAAATATTTAGCTAAGGAAGAAAAAGTGTCCTTGTGTGCAACCACAGGTGCACAGGCAAACACTTGAACACCAAATTCCATAAAATCGCCTTCAGACAGGGAGCTGAGCAGTGTTTGGACAGATGGCCAGTTCTTCTAGAAATGCTTCATTTTACTTCCATTGTTTCGTTCAGGGCAGGCCGCTGTACTGGAGAAAAGATTCTGTAGCACCCTTTTCATTTAACAATTCCCATGAATTATCCGAATCAGAGTTTAGCACAGTCCAGGAATCGACTGCAGGGTCACTGAAACCTCGAGGGCACTTGTCTCTGCTCAGAACTCACAGAGGGCTCAGCACAGGCTGGGGCAGCCCTGTTTGCACAGAAGGAAGTGGGAAAGTGAAAAGCCTGGAGGCTCCACAACTGAACAACTAAAGAGTCCCATCAAAACTGAGAGGGGCATAATAATAATAATTAAAAAAAAAAAAAAGACAAAAGAAGGAAAAAAGAAAAAGAAAGAAGCTTCAGTGAAAAGTGTCTGAAATCTGAAATAGAGGGGAAAATTCTTTCAGCTCCTGCAGCTAGCTGAGGCAAGTTCCTTGGTATTTCTTGACTGGGAAGTTTCTTCCCTTTGGCTATACAGCAACTCATGCCTACAGGAGAGGAGAAAGCTGATAACCAGGATTAGGTGAACTGGTCTAGATAAAGAACTGGCTTGAACCTCTGCCCAAGGTTTGAACCCAAGGCTTACTCTTCAAATCAGGTATTAGGAGGCAGTTTTCCTTTTTTCCTTGCTTCCCCTGGTCCAAAATCTCCTCTTTTCCGTTCTGGGTGAAATCAGATGTTTTAGGATCTTGCACCCCAGGGAAGGGTTCTCCTCTATTTGCCAGTCCTGGTCACCCTGTGTGGTGATTTCTCAGCTTTGGGAGGTCAGGCAGTGTGGAGCTCTGTGTCACAGCCTCACCTGCCCCTCCCAGGCTGGGCATCCCAGGGCTCTGAGCCCTGAAAACCCTGAAGGAGCCCTGCTTCCCAGAGATCATTTAAATCACAAGGTTAGGACGATACTCTGCATCCCAAAATTTGAAGTGACCCGACATTTTCAGGGGTTTCTGCAGGCACAGCACTCCCTGAGCTGTCTGGAGGGGACACATCCCTGCAGTGCATGGTGCTGATGCACATTTGGAAGGTTTTTTGGAAGCATTTAATCAAATAGCCGGTCCAGACACTGCTGCTGGCCACCAAAATCACATGCTGAATGCAGTGTCAGAATATTCCCCTCTACAGCTGCACTCTGTGCATTCTGAGGAGAGAAAAACTTCTTCAGTGCTTGAACATAGGCTCAGACAGATCTCGAAAGCTGCCAGCCACCATCAAGTGTCTCTTCGCTGTCTCTTTGCTGCAGCCAGGGGAACGGCATCAAGAGAAACACAAACCAGAAGCTCTTCAATGCAGCAGTCACTCCTGCTCCCCGAGTCTTTAAACATTTGGCCAATTTAAGGGAAAGGCAAGATCAAAATGCAGGATAATCGATGTAAGCTAAACACCAGGCTTAAATTTTATCTGCCTATTCTTATTTCTCTTCCAAAAACATCAGAAGCTGAGGAAATATGATTTAAAAATTAGCACAGTTAATACACTCTGGCTGAACAATAAACAGCTGACAGAGCTCCTCAGCCCATTCTTTTAAGTGCCTGATGTGTGATCCTGGTAACACTTAACACTCATTTGAATATGAAAAGGCTTCAGGCGAGAGGTGCTAATAAGAACACCCCACACTTCAGCTTTAAACAGACGTGGCAATTTGTATTTCAATAAGGGAAGGAAAAAAAAAAAAAAAAAAAAAAAAAAGAAAAAAAAAAAGAAAATTCAGTCTCGAGGAAAGAAATACCTCCACTCCTGAAGCGTTGCCATTTCGAGCGCTCACACACCGTTCCCCGCATGGCTGATGCCGGCCCCGCGCCGGGCGGACCGCGGAGCTCGGCCCTCAGAGGGCAGAGAACGGAGGCGCCGTGAGGGGCGCACCAAGGCCGCCGTGAGGCCGGGCCGCGGACAGAACGCCTTCCCCGGGACAAAACCGGGCAAAGGGGGCTGGCACCGGGAGGGACTGTCCTCTGCTGTGCCTCACGCTGCAGCTCGGACACCTTCACACGCATTGCCCTCGGTTTGGGCTCTCTTGGCTCACCGCAGATTCAGGGGATGCTTCCAGAGTCTTTGGTCCTCTGCAGGCCCTGAGGCAGACACGAGAATGAAACGGAGTCTTCAAGGGCTTCTTTTCTCTTGGTTTCTCGCGTTGTTTATTAATTCCTATCTCACAGTGTTCTCTGCCCGGCCGAGGTGTTCATTCTTCTCTCACAGTGTTCTCTGCCCGGCCGAGGTGTTCATCCTTCTCTCACAGTGTTCTCTGTGTCCGGCCGAGGTGTTCATTCTTCTCTCACAGTGTTCTCTGTGTCTGGCCGAGGTGTTCATCCTTCTCTCACAGTGTTCTCTGTGTCCGGCCGAGGTGTTCATTCTTCTCTCACAGTGTTCTCTGTGCCCGGCCGAGGTGTTCATTCTTCTCTCACAGTGTTCTCTGTGCCCAGCCGAGGTGTTCATTCTTCTCTCACAGTGTTCTCTGTGCCCGGCCGAGGTGTTCATCCTTCTCTCACAGTGTTCTCTGTGCCCGGCCGAGGTGTTCATTCTTCTCTCACAGTGTTCTCTGTGTCCGGCCGAAGGTGTTCATTCCTATCTCACAGTGTTCTCTGTGTCCGGCCGAGGTGTTCATTCCTATCTCAGAGTGTTCTCTGTGCCCGGCCGAGGTGTTCATTCTTCTCTCACAGTGTTCTCTGCCTGGCCGAGGTGTTCATTCTTCTCTCACAGTGTTCTCTGCCCGGCCGAAGGTGTTCATTCTTCTCTCACAGTGTTCTCTGTGCCCAGCCGAGTTGTTCATTCTTCTCTCACAGTGTTCTCTGTGCCCGGCCGAGGTGTTCATTCTTCTCTCACAGTGTTCTCTGTGTCCGGCCGAGGTGTTCATTCTTCTCTCACAGTGTTCTCTGTGTCCGGCCGAGGTGTTCATTCTTCTCTCACAGTGTTCTCTGTGCCCGGCCGAGGTGTTCATTCTTCTCTCACAGTGTTCTCTGCCCGGCTGAGGTGTTCATTCTTCTCTCACAGTGTTCTCTGCCCGGCCGAAGGTGTTCATTCTTCTCTCACAGTGTTCTCTGTGCCCAGCCGAGGTGTTCATTCTTCTCTCACAGTGTTCTCTGCCCGGCCGAGGTGTTCATTCCTATCTCACAGTGTTCTCTGCCCGGCCGAAGGTGTTCATTCTTCTCTCACAGTGTTCTCTGTGCCCGGTGTTCTGCTGCTGGGACACAGGACGGCTCCCCTCCATGGGAGGTCACTACCTGCTTATACAGATAATTCCGAGTGTCTCATTGACAGTGATGTGCCAATGCCTGTCACCTGGACTAACAGGGTCACCTCTGCTCTGACCCAGTCCCCTTAAACCACTTTGTGCCACCATCATATCAGGAGATGGAGGCCAAGGGAGAAGAAGAAGAAGCCAGGATTCCTCCATCTTGTTCCTCCTGTACCTATATTCTAAAAACCCAAAACTACACAGTTTTCCACCCTGTGATAAACTACACCACTGTCTGTCACACCTTTGTGACTTGTGATTCTTCTCTCAGTGTTGGAAGCTTTTTTTCCAGGACTGAGATCAAAGGCTGTGTCCTCCTGGGCTCTGTGCAATCCCCTTTGGACAGACCCCAGAACCCCCTGGCCGGGTCTCAAACCCTCCTGCTCGGGTCCCCATCCTCTCTGCCGAGCTCTGTGACCTTCCAGAGGAATGCCCTGGACTCCAACAATTATAATAAAGGAATCCTTTACCTGTCGGGGAATGCAGGACTCGTGTTTGCTGGGGCTTTAATAAGGACAAAATAAGAACTCCTCGGCAGCACTGTGTCTTTTTCTCTCGTTCCCTGGGAGCCTCATCAGCATCTGCTGCCCTGTCAAAGGGAATTTGAATTGCTGCAGGATGACACGTTTTCTGGTGCCACATTTTTTTGGAGCCAGGTCTGACTTCAGTTCCTGTACATAGGAGAATGTTCTGTGAGAAACCTGGGATAAAGTCTTGAAAGCAAAATCCTCAAGAACATTTCGTTTTAACTGGCTTGATTTTTCATGTGATGAAACGTTTGCTTGAGTTTTTGTGGAAGTCAGAAAGAAATCATTTTTTTTCACAAACTGCTTGTCTCACTTCTAACTCATCCAATCGAGTTTAAATGAGAAATAGTTATTTCTAAGAGCATATCAGCAAAGCTCCCCCAGAAACATCCTGTGCCTGTGTACAGATGAACATTTGTCCCATAATATTAGAGATTCTCACTGGGAGATGCTGGGAAGCTGAGGGGAAAGTCCAAAGCATCACCTGGGATGAAGAAATCAGCATTACTGGTGTTCCCCTGCTAGAACTGTTTTAGATTTGATCACTGGAGGTTCAGGGCCCATTTCTGTTGAGGCTGCTTGTGGAAGTCCCACATCCCAGGGAATTCTTTGGGAAACAGGAGAACATTTGCTGCATGGAAATCAGTGCAGGCTGTTGTGGGAACACCTTAAGCCATTCCATGGAAAACCTCAGGAGCTGCCAAGCCAAGTTTTAGTCTGCAAAGGGGAATGATAAAGATAAGCAATTCTGAAAATATGTGGTAGAAATAAAAAGCTGCACGATATACCCTGAGCTTCTCTCTGTGAGCTAAAACAAGAGAAAATTGAAGATTATAAATAAATCTAATATTAGGCTTTCTGATAGAAATTTCCTGAAGTATACAAGTTGCCGAAATCTTCCCTCTCTTCCTCATGCACACAAACTGGTTTCATCAGCACCACAAACCTGAGACATGAGGTTGCTGCTGCTTCTCTTCAGGTTGGTTTTCTTTTTTTGGTGAGTTTTTTCCCCCCTGTGACTCCTATGCTTTTGCCACTGTTCAAAAATATCTTCTAAAATCTGATGTAATAAAGACAGAATTACATCCCTGGGCCCTCAGGAAGATCAATAAGTAAGTTAATTTCCTGAGTGGCCAGAGAGCTCCTGGTTTGTGAGAGAGGAAAAAAAAAGGACTGAAGGACACAAGAAATGTGGGCCCAGAGAGAGCTCCAGCAGCAACCTGGCCCCTGCAGGACACCTGCTGTGCTTGTGCACATCCACAGCTCCCAGAGACAAGGAGAAAGTGCCCAATTCCTGGGGCAGCATCCCTGGGGAGCCAGGGGAGGGGAGGGGAGGGAGGGGAAGGGAAGGGAAGGGAAGGGAAGGGAAGGGAAGGGAAGGGAAGGGAAGGGAAGGGAAGGGAAGGGAAGGGAAGGGAAGGGAAGGGAAGGGAAGGGAAGGGAAGGGAAGGGAAGGGAAGGGAAGGGAAGGGAAGGGAAGGGAAGGGAAGGGAAGGGAAGGGAAGGGAAGGGAAGGGAAGGGAAGGGAAGGGAAGGGAAGGGAAGGGAAGGGAAGGGAAGGGAAGGGAAGGGAAGGGAAGGGAAGGGAAGGGAAGGGAAGGGAAGGGAAGGGAGGGAAGGGAAGGGAAGGGAAGGGAAGGGAAGGGAAGGGAAGGAGGAGGGGTCTGGGAGGGCTTTACCTCCCTCCTGCCTTTAGCACAGGAGCAGCCCCTGCCCTCCTGCTCCCTGCCTGCTGCTGCCCCGTGGTTTTCACTGCTGGGAATGACAGGAGTGGGCACAGGGAAGGGCAGAGGTCCCTGTGTAGGCTGTCACTCCACTGTCCTCATTCCAGACACAAACAGGTGCACACAGGGAGAGGGAAGGGGAGGATTGTCAGATCCTTCTGATGAAGAGAATCCCGAGCGTTCCCATCCCTGCAAAACCAGCTCCTCTGCTCCCTCCTGAGCCAGGAACCTGCTGATGCAGCCCTGAGGTGACAAACTGGAGCCGGACCGGTGACAAACCCCAAAGCAGCACGGCTCAGATTGCTGTGAAAACTCATTCACGCAATGATTAGTCCCCAGTTTACAGTCAAAGGCCTCATCTGAGCAGATTTTAATCCATTTTGAATGCACAAATTCCACTGTTCCAATTTAGCCGAAGAACACCCAGCCCAAACTAACCTGGCAGATGCAATACCCGTGCCCCAGACTGACACTGAAGCCAGGAGGGGGCTCTGGGGAGAAAGAAACATTACAAAAGTTAGAAAAATGAAGTTACTGAGTCTCGTGGCTGCTGGAAATGAAGAGGGTTCATTTTTCCTGCCCTGCAGTCCCTGAACTTGGATACCTGGATAAAGACATCGAGGTTTGCACAGCCCAGAACCAACGGGACAGATGCTGCCATGGACAAGAGGAGGAGTCTTGTCCCTGGGTAGTTGCTGCACATCCAGGTCCCCCAAACCCCAGCTGTAACTTGAGGGCTGTCTGGAGCAGTTATTTCATCAGATTTGTCTGGGAGGGCTCAAGAAGTTGCCACCTGTGAACGTTTGCAGGAGAGAATAGATGAGTGCTGAAAAGCCATCATGTTAAATTTAAGGTAACACACAGAGCTCCTGCAACTGTGGCCTTAGTTTTCAATCAGTCAAGTTCAAATGTAGCTTATCGAAAGCTCTAGGAGCAATCCAATCCACTTTAATGGGCCTTTGGTAAAAAGGGAAACACGTATAAGTTTTCCTAAGCAGCCTAAAAAAAAAAAAAAAAGTTTACATTAAAAGATGTAACAGATACACAACTACATTCAAATATTTTTATTTGTCTAACATAAGGAATAAAACAAGTTACAGCAAAGCATGAAATCTGATGAGGATTCTACCTTAAGGAGAAAAAAATTGTCTTTTATAATAACAAATAGTTGGAAACAGCACATTGCTTTCGCGACATTGTTCCCTTCCAGACAAGTCCAAACTGTTCAACGTTATGAAAACTCTGCCTATTGCTTTGTACCAGAAAATTTATTACCCCCAAATCATTTACAACAGACAGCATGCATTCCAAAACTGATTTGTTACTTTAGGCCACAACAACTCACTTTCAAAGCTTAAAAGATCCATTATACTGTGCAGAGGAAAGCCTGTGAACAGGACACACGTTAGAGACAGCTTCAAATGGAATTCCATTAAAAAGTTTGGATGGAGGAAGCCTGCAAGCACAGCCAGACAATTCACTGGAGCTGGTCTGGGCACTGTGGGCTGGCGGAAAAGATTGAGCAAGGGTTTTATTCCATGAAGTGTGTGTGCGTTTGTCCCAATCTCAGCACCCTGCCTGGCTGCCTGGGGGAAAAGATTGAGCAGGAGTTTTTATTCTGTGTGAGCATTTGTCCCAGTCTATCTCAGCACCCTGCCTGGCTGCCTGGGAGGAGGAAGAGGCAGTTGGAGAAGTCAGACGTGGTTAATACAGGAACTCTGCTCTGTGGGATCTGCCATCACCTGCTGACACAGAACGGGGCATTTGGTTCACGGGCTGTGTGCTCAGCCCCTCTCTGCTCCCCTGGTTCTCTCAGGAGCCACAGCAGGCACTTGGACCAGCCTGATTAATTTGATTGAAATGCCTCAGACATTTGCCAGCCGTGGAGGCCACTGAGATTGAGCAACTGCTGCTCTCAGAACTTTCCTGGGAGCAGAGGGAGTGCTCCACCTCAGGAGCAAAGGCAGCCCAAGGAGAGCAGTCCCACAGAGAGCCCACCAAGAGAATTCTCTGTGAAGGGGCCCCAGGGAGAGGGAGCAGCCCCAGTGCCCAAGGGGTGAGGGCACAGGGGTGGTGGCACAGAGGGGACACGGGGCCTCGGGTGCCTGACTGCACCAGGCTGAACATCTGCACCTAAAGATCAAAGAGCTCAGCAAGGCTTAGAAAGTTACCTACACGCTTGATTTACAACCCCTTTAATCACAAGGGACAATTCTCAGGAATTTTTCTAAAAAATCAATGCAAATTCACATCATTAAGAGCCTTTTTTTCTATGAAGTTATCACAAAATTTGAAAGGTGACATGGAAAGAGCATCTAGAAGTGATCTGTGTTTGGTTTGCATTTGAAAGTCAGTATTTCTTTGAACTGATGCATACCCAAACAGCTCAACCATTTGGGCTTTAAATTGTAATTCTATATGACCAAAATACAGGAAACTGCTTGGAAAAGAAAACAAAACCCTGCAGCAGAGATGTGAGTGGTGGTGGGTGCCCAGCTGCCCCTGGGGTTTGCCCAGAGCAGGAGGAAGTGAGTTCCTTGCAGGTAAAATGTCGTTCTGAGTTCTTTGGAGGCGACAGTGTTCTGAGTTAAACACGTCATGTTTGCAGCTCGATTTTGAATTCAAAGCCGTGGCACAAAGGAGCCACAGCATCCCTGAGCCTGGCTTGGTGCTCTCAGCAGCTTCTCATCACCCGCTCAGGGACTGGCCAGGGGACAGACTGGGTCCCTTTATCCCCTGTCACTCCCTGGGGTGTGTTCTAGTGGTTTATTTCATAATCACTGCTGCTGGAAATGGATTGTTTTTATTTTTAAAGCTGTTAGACATCTGTTCTCCCTTTAATGTAAACAACTCTTCTCTCTCTCTCTCTCTCTTTTAATCCCACACCTATTTTGCTTTTCAGCTCTCTCTTGAAAATATTGACTGTAAAAAATCCAGACTGGCCAAAACCACTCTGAGCTATTCTGAGCACATTGCTGCAGGACGAGGTACAGAGTGAAGAAAGAGCATCATTATCTCCCATTTAAATGATTTCCAAAGGTACCATTTAGGAGGTGGCTTTGCTGTGATCTCTGTCCAAGAAATCTCCCCAGTGCCCTTGCTGAGGTTTCTTTGGGCACTCACAGCCAGCACTGGCTTCTTGGGGGGTTTCAGAGCACACAGAGCCAGGGCTGCACCAGGTGAGCCCCTGCAGGCAGCAGCAGCCAGAGGGGCTCCCCAGAATCCTGCACTCAGCTGCTCTGTGTCTATCTGTCCTCAGGGATGTCACACCTGAGGGAAGGTAACACCTCCCCAACGTGCTCCACTTGTTGCTCACAATAACCCAGGGACAGCCTGGGAGAGCTGGGGGTGCTCACGTGGAGAGGAGAAGCTCCAGGGAGAGCTCCGAGCCCCTGGCAGGGCCTGAAGGGGCTCCAGGAGAGCTGCAGAGGGAATGGGGACAAGGGATAGAGAGACAGGACACAGGGAATGGCTTCCCACTGCCAGAGGGCAGGGCTGGGTGGGAGATTGGGCAGGAATTGTTCCCTAGGAGGGTGAACTGTGAGCTGTGGCTGCCCCTGGATCCCTGGCAGTGCCCAAGGCCAGGCTGGACAGGGTTTGGAGCACCCTGGATAATGGAAAGTGTCCCTGCCATGGCAGGGGGTTGAAATGGGATGAGCTTTGAGATCCCTTCCAATCCCAACCATTCTGGGATCCTGGCATTTGTATTTTGGCACCTGGGTCCACACTGGCCATGTGCATGTTCCAAAATCCATTTGCCAGCAGAGGCAGGTTCTGAGCTGTAACTTGCCTGGAGGCCAGGCCAGCAGAGCCAGAGCAGCCCCAGAACACGGATTCCCTGAGCTCTGAAAACCCAAACACTGCAGCTCAGCACAGGCAGCAACACAAGCACTACTGGAAAGCTCCCGAAGCCAGGTGAGCCCAGAGCCCAGCTCCAGCTCAGCCAACCTCTGCCTCAAAGCCTCCATGAGGTCAGGTGAGGAAAATGCGGCCCGGCTTCCAATGGAAACACACCTTCCAGTCCCTGCTTGCAGTTTGTGGTGTCGAGTGCTCCACTCAGAGTCCCAGCAGAGTGATCCCAGCTCCAGAGGCAGCCAGGGCTCCAGGGCTTTTGGCTTTTCTGGAAGCAGCAGCTTGCTGCAGGGAAGGTGGGATCAGCACCACACAGGGTGACAGCACGGGCATCACTCCACAGCCTTTGTTGCACCAAAGCCTTGCTCAAGGCAGGTGTTGAAAATGCAGGTTAAAAGGTGAACTTTCAAAGTCCTGAAGGGTTGTTTTTTTTCCACCCTGGTTTTTCTTCCCGTTTCTGGTCACTGAGTAGTGTAGCTGAACAGTGAAAACAAGCAGTTTGGATTATTGCTGTGTTGGAGAAGCTGTTTAATCAGACAAATGAAAAACATTTGTAATCCTCACAGCCAGCTCTGGGTACCAGAAGCTCTTGACAGCTGCCTCTCCTGGCCCTCTGTGATAGTTTAGGGCCACATCCTCATTAAAAACAGATCCACAAAACAAAACTTGAACTGCATGGGCATGTGAGCACCCTGCTAGCAGCAGAGAGCCATTTGGAGGATGCTGGAATATAATTACATCATAGATCCATTAGAGGGATGGTCTCTGCAGCTCCCAGAGAACTTGGCAGAGCATTAAAAGCCCGTCAAGGCTGACCACACAATCACTGAAGGGGAGGAAGGAAAAAACACAGCAAACCACAGAAAAAGCCCCAGAAAGGATTTCTGGAGTGCTTTTGCATTTTTCTTTGATCTAAAATAGAAATCTGGAAGGGTATCTAAGGCACAGCAGTGAGAAAGCACCCAGAACACCTCCACCATGACTTTGGTAACTTCCCAGACACGAATTGCTTCTCAACAGAATCCTTTCCTCTCCTGTGACATCCCTGTGTCCTGTCCCTGTGTCCTGTCCCTGTGTCCTATCCCTGTGTCCTATCCCTGTGTCCAGTGACATCCCTGTGTCCTGTCCCCATTCCCCAAGGACATCCCTGTGTCCTGTCCCCATTCCCCAGTGACATCCCTGTGTCCTGTGCCCATCCTCAAGGACTCCTTCCACTGGAACATGGTTTGAACAAAGGTTCCAACTCCAAGAGTGGAAAATTCTGCGGAACTGCTATAGCAAATTTTCCACCCAAGTCCCAGCTGAGCATCCATCAGCATCTGAAATCTGCAGGTTTTCTCCAACTCCTGTTTGGAGTGGTTTTTAGGGGATAGAATAAAAAACTAAAACAGAAAAACAAAACCAAACAACGCAAAATCCCCAAAACTCAAAGAAAAAACCTTGAACCCCGCATCCAAACACAGCTCTGCTCATCCAATGCGTCTCCCAGCCTGGGAAATCAGTGTTCTACCCCTGTGAGGGAATAAAACACAAAGTCAGAGTATTCCAACTTTCCTACTCCAAGCTGTTGAGGATTCTGATGCAGACACTCCTGCATGTTCGTGATTCCCAGTCCTACAGGAACAGAGCCCCACAAACCCACAAATCATCTCACAGACCAGCAATCCTCAGAGAATCAATAGAATGTGCTGGAAATTAAAACAACAAATGCTCAGCCAGAATGCCTCCATTATCTTACAAATGATTTTATTAGAAATGAAATGAATTGGTATTACAGGAAGATGATGGAGAAAGTAAAAAAACCAAGCCAAATGATGGAAATGGGGTAAGATCAGACTCTTGGAGCCAGGCACAGTGACACAGAACCAGTTCCAGCACATGGCAATGCAGTGTGAGCACTGACACTGTGCCTTTCTGGCTCCCCCTTCTGCTCACTGTCAAATGAATATTGATCTCCTAGATGAAACAGAAAAACTCCTTGTTAACTGTGTGCTTTTCACAGCTAAAACCATTGCCCAAAGCATCCTGCTGGCCTGATCTCATCGTGTTCCAGACCTACAGTTCTGCTTCACCCCAGAGATTCACTCAGCTCTCATGCAAGCAGCCAAAAAGTGAGAGAGATGAACATTTTAAGCAGATAAATGTGCAGGAGTAGGTGTATGGACAGAGCAAGAAAACCCCTCAGGTAAAGGTTCCCTACTCACACTCATCAACACATGGCTCCAGGGAGAATCATTTTGCACAGCTCCATAATCTTCTCCTACCCCTTTCTCTCAGTATTTTAATTTCTTTGCACCCCAAACGTGTAAAGTTGCCTCTGTGTGGCAGCTGCAGGGCCAGGCAGCCGGGCACAATTGCCAACACAACCTCAGGCAAGCCCTGAGCTGGAGCAGGGCAGGAATCTCAGCACAGGTTTGGCCCCTGCTCCAGCAAAACCTCCATCACAGACACCAAAACTCTTCTTTAGCACTTAATCCACTTGCCTCCATTCCCTCCCATCACTAGTCTCAAAACCCCAGAGGTGAGGTTTGCTTGTGCTACCAACACCCCGAGAACGATTTGGTGTAATCCAATAAATCTCTCCTGTGTTACTGCAAGCCAGTGTGCTCTGCATGCAGCACTATTGCTTTCTGGATTGTGCTGCTTCTGATGTCCCCTTTGATCAGATGTTCCTGAACCTCAGTGCAGCTATTTCAGAGCAGCAGCTGCCCAGGTGGCAGCACAACCAGCACATCCACCTCTCTTTAATTTCAGCACTGCCTGAGAAGATTTTTTTCCCCACTGCAACAACTGCAAATGAGCAATTTTTATTTTTGTCTCAAAATAGACAAAGTGCAGCATTAGCAGCACATCCTGCCCACCCAGTGCATTTTTTCTTGTTAAAAATGTATGAGGTACAAAACTCACCCAGCACAGAGTAGGAGAAAACAGGAGCCAGTCCCTGGGGCAGAGCTGGTGTCCAGCACCTCCCACAGGCAGGACCTGGGGGCATTGTCCATGTGCTCCTTTTCCCTGCCATGGGGAGACAAGTTAGAGAAGATTCCACTGCCCACAGAGAGATGAAACCCCTGCACAGAGCAGAGGGCTGGTAGAACAAGGAAGAGAAGCAGGTTTTGTTGGCATGCTCCAGTACCAGCCTTGTGATCCCCTGCAGCAGTGACACAGCCAGTGTCACCCTGCAGTGACAGCCCTGGCCTGAGCTGCACAGAGGGCAGAAAACAAACCCAGGGACCTTCCCAAAGCCCAGCAAGCCCACAACGTGCTCTTCAGTTAGAAACTCACAAAATGGTTTGGAGGTGAACGTGGCAGTGCTGGGTTGACAGTTGGACTTGATGATCTTAAAAGTCTTTTCCAAATTTAACAGTTCTGTGAATCTGTGATTCCAAAACCTCACCCAAAGCCAGGGAGCAGTTTGCTTGGCATCTGCTGCTTTTTTCCTGGGTGCCTGTGAGCTTTAGCTGGTGACAGATTGTCATCTGCTGACAGAGTAGGGCAGGGATGCTCAGAACCTGCCATGCAATTGGCGTCACAGCCACCCAAATCCCCTGTGAGGAGCTCCACTCCAAGCCAAACAAACCCCCAGCTCTGTTCCTGTCTGCCGTGGAAGATCTGCAGGGCAGGAAGCCAGAGCTCCAAAGCTGGTAGGCAACAGAACCCTGAGATCTTTGGTCGAAGCCTGCAGAAACTGAGGAAGACTTGCTGCAACTTTCCAACATTTCTGCACAAAGAAGGAGCAGATAAGGGAGCAATTCCTCTCCAAAACAAGGCACAGGGGAAGGCAGAGGTTTTTTGTCTATGAAGCTGATGGCACCTGTTAATTTAATCCTCTAACACAAGAAGAACAAACAGATATTTGCACCATTTGCTTTTCCCGTCTCAGTTTTTCAAGTCTCTCTCTCCTGTTCTCTCTGCAGATGCACCTGGCTGTTCCCCACAGATAACACAGTGCCCTGCAAGCCCCTCAGACAGGTTTGTTCTGACACCCTTTGGAGAAGGACAATGAAAGAGCTCTGCAGTTTCTAGACAAGGAGAAATTAATTTGTTTGCAGAATGACTCCATGGACATGCAATAAGCTGAGGCAAGAGCAGGAAATCCTGAGGCAGGATTTCGACTTGGGGCAGAACCTCTACTGGAGAACTGCCAGATAAAGACTTTCTGGAAAGGGGAAAGGGATGGGGGAAATATTAATTAAAAAACATAAGTCAAACCCAGGAAATCATAATTTATGGCTTAATGAAAAAAAAGCCTAATTTGCCCTAGTTTTAAAATGAAGTGATGGTACAGGAAAGGCTGAGAGCTGCAAGTGGTTAAGTGAGGGATCAGGAGGTCCAGACAGAGCAGGAGGAAACACTCCCCAGTTATCTCCTCTGGAGGCAGCAAACTAGACATAAATCTGTGTTTACAAACACATTTCCTGAAAGTGCTTGTTAAAAATACAGTTTTTAGAGCAATAAGCATTGCAGAGAGCAGTGTCCTGGCTGGGGAGGCAGTGGAGTGGCTCAGGGTGAGGCTGGGAATGCCCGGGCAGAGGTGAGGGCAGGAATGGCCAGGAGAGCAGGCAGAGGTGAGGGCAGAAATGGCCAGGAGAGCAGGCAGGGCTCAGGGCAGGAATGGCCAGGAGAGCAGGCAGGGCAGGAATGGCCAGGAGAGCAGGCAGGGCTCAGGGCAGGAATGGCCAGGAGAGCAGGCAGGGCTCAGGGCAGGAATGGCCAGGAGAGCAGGCAGAGGTGAGGGCAGGAATGGCCAGGAGAGCAGGAAGGGCTTAGGGCAGGAATGGCCAGGAGAGCAGGAAGGGCTTAGGGCAGGAATGGCCAGGAGAGCAGGCAGGGCTCAGGGCAGGAATGGCCAGGAGAGCAGGCAGGGCAGGAATGGCCAGGAGAGCAGGCAGGGCTCAGGGCAGGAATGGCCAGGAGAGCAGGCAGGGCTCAGGGCAGGATGCCCAGAAGAAAAGGCAGTGCAGCTGGCACACGACTCCCTCAGCCCTGCACAGGGAGGGGATAAATCATCCCCAGCTCCAGGGATCAGGGATGCCTGCCAAACCCTCAAAAACGTCTGAAATTTGATAACGAAGAAACAAACAAAGAAGAAGTCAATACTAGGTAAGAGCTAGTTCTCTAACTTGGGCAGCATTAATAAAAAAAACTATCAGTGTTTTCTACAATTTGTGCCAGACTTCATTACTCTGCACAACCTGCAAAAAACACGGAATAAGGCTGGTATTAAATCCCAAGTTTATGCATCCAGTTGTTTTATTGAAGGCAGGTGGTTCCTGTGTAGAAGCAGCCCTTGATGATTTTCCTGCTGCTATGACAAGGGAAAGGTGGTGCTTTTTACCTACCTCTGGCATAAATTTTAATCCCACTGAGATCTTGCTTAAAAAACTGCTTTCAAAACTGAAATAAATGAGGGTTCCTGAACTGGTTAAAGCAGCAAGAAGTTGTTTTGCTGAAAAAAATGGTGAATTCTTTTTCTACCAGCTGAGGAGTTACACTGAGGTATCTGAGCAAACCAATCTCCTGTGGGTCAGATTGTGCTGGGTGAGCAGGGACACTCCTGGCCCTGCAAAGCTGCTGCTGCAGCTTCCACAGTCCTGTGTGAGCTCCCAGTTTGGTCCAGTGTGAGCTCCCAGTTTGGCACTGGGAACACCTTGTCCTTTGGGCATGCAGGCCAGTCCTGCTCAGCCTGTGCTCGGCTGATCCCAGCACACAGCAGGAACACTGCAGTGCCCCTTGGGCCCAGTTTCTCTCTCTGGCAGGGGAAACACAGACCCTCAAGTGTCCCAGATCCCCTGAGGGAGGTGTGAGGTGCCCAGGGTCCGGCCAGTGCTCCCTTTAGTGTGCTGTGGTGTCCCCAGCTGTGGCAAGAGTGACTTAGACACAAACTGAAGACCAGGCACTCCTTGTAGACCATCCCTGGCCCACAGAGTGGCACTGAGGCTGCCCAGGGGCCACCACTGGCTCTGCACACACCTGATGCTCTTTGTCCCCACCCCTGCTTTGGGCAACCAGCTCAGGCAGTCCCAGCTGTTCCTCTGCCTGCTGTGCAGAGAAGAATTTCCCTTTTTCTAGTTGTTTTAAGCCAGTCTTACAGCATTTCCTTCAGGGGGTTGCTGGCACTAATGCTGTAAGGTTTGGGGCACTGCTGCACACTTGGTTCATCCACCACAGTTCAGGTTGTCCTTCTGGGGTGGAAAATCCCTCCTGAAAGAACCCACAGAAGGGCAGCAGAACCCACAGAAGGGCAGCAGAACCCATTAAGGGACGGCAGAACCCACAGAAGGGGAGTAGAACAAGAAGTGGCAGGACCTTCTACCATCTCTGCCCCAGCACACACAGGATTGGTGCAGCAGGATGTCCCAGCACAGGAGTGACACATTTCAGTTTTGCTGTGTGGGGCACTGTGCAGTCAAAGCTCTGATCACAATCTACTGATACCTGGCCAAGAGCTCAGCTCCCAAAACTCAGCATTGTTGAGGAGAATTCACTGAACACAAAGATTTTTGGTTTCTACAGAAGTTCCCAACGTGTGGTTTATCCATTCTGGTATTAAACTAAATAAAAACTGAGGTGTAGCAGCCTGGGCCCCAGGCTGAGCTCTGCCCTGCAGAACAAGGAGTTAATTTTGTAAGTGAGGCACCTTCCATCCCAGCCAAGAGCTGGGGCCAAGCACCAGGGTGTTCCCAGAGCCCACAGTGCCTGCCAGGGTCCCTCAGCCCTCCAGCCTGGCACTTGTCCAGCAGTGTGACACAGGCTCTTGTCACCTCCCAAATGCCCTGACCCCCATGTCTGGGGGGAAACTGCCTCTTGTCAAGGTAAAGATTTCCTCTATCCCATTAAAGCAGAGAGAAGATGAAGATGAAAAACAGAACTCAAAAAGTGGAAATCAGCACTGCAGCAGAGCAATTTTCTTCTGAAAACATGACAATTGCTCAAGGCGCAGGAACAAAGTGGCAAATCCTATTCCCCAAAGTGCTGGGATCAGTAGCAAAGCCCCGATGCATCTCTGCAGCTCCCAAACTGCTGCCTGGCAAGTGGAGACAGCTCCTGTTTCGTCAGCAGCAGCCCTGCTCAGTGCCTGTCAGCCCTGCTCCCCCTCAGCAGCTGCAGGAGCAGCACAAACCCCTCCGAGCAGGAGCTGCCAGCACCAGGCACAGTCCAGGTCCCAGTGGGTCCTGGTGTGAAACCTCTTTGCAGCTCCCTGGGTTCCCCTTGCACCCCAAACATGTAAAGTTGCATCTGTGTGGCAGCTGCAGGGCCAGGCAGCCGGGCACAATTGCCAACACAACCTCCATCACAGACACCAAAACTCTTCTTTAGCACTTAATCCACTTGCCTCCATTCCCTCCCATCATCACTCTCAAAACCCCAGAGGTGAGGTTTGCTTGTGCTACCAACACCCCGAGAACGATTTGGTGTAATCCAATAAATCTCTCCTGTGTTACTGCAAGCCAGTGTGCTCTGCATGCAGCACTATTGCTTTATGGATTGTGCTGCTTCTGATGTCCCCTTTGATCAGATGTTCCTGAACCTCAGTGGAGCAGCACCAGGCACATCCCAGGTCCCCAGGAGACCCGTGGTGCTGCTGTGAAACCTCTCTGCAGCTCCCTGGATTCCCGGTCCCAAAGACCTCTGGGCGCCTGCCTCACAGTGAGGATTTTTTTTTTTGCTCCCCAAAAATGTGAGTTTTCCTGCTCTGCCCACCCCCAGCCCTGCCCTCCCAGGCTGACCTGCTCACTGAGCCCACACCCCAGTCACTGACCACACGCCTTTATTCCATTTAATGCAATAAAAGCACAAAAAAGCTCCCCAGAGCTCCCTCATCATCCTCCTCCTCCTCCTCGCACACCTCAGCAGGGGAGCACAGGTCTGTTTAGCCTCAGGAAAGTGCACACAATACCTGCCTGCCTCCCAACTTGCTGCAGCTTGTGCTGTTTTCCTCCGTGGCCATGAAATAAAATTAAAGATCAATTTAACCGCCTGGAAGAAACAAACCTATAAATAAGTAGTCATAAAACCTAGAAGACAAGACAGGAAGGAACAAAATCTTAACGAACAAGAATAGAGGATGAAAATTCAATTCCAGGACTTACTGAAGGAAAATTGCAGAATTGAACAGTTCTGGGAAAGAAAGGAATTCACAAATTTTCCTGGAAGCACTTGCCAGTCATACATATGCTCTGAACAAGGCAGATCCGTGTATTTCATGGGTTTTGCACTTTGGTGCAAACCAGGAGTTGGTGCCCTGAGGATTTTACAGTCTGAGGCTGTGATCACACTGCTGCTGTAGGTGTGACAATTTCAAAATAAACAGGATTTCGTTAGCAAAAATCTCCATAAATAATCATTCTCCAGAAACTTCTGAATGGGGATAACATGGCCCAAGACATTATGGCACAGCCCCGGAAATTATAACACAAAACTCCATCTTTGCAAAGACGTGCAACTCCTGGAAGAATTTCCAGTTCAACCTTTTCTAATTCAGAGTGTGAAACCATCAGAGAAAAAGTGCAGAAGAACCAACCTGGAACTCAGGCATTTGGGGGAGAATGAGGTATATTCAATTTTTGCACTGCATATTACAGAAAAGACACTTTGCCAAGCTAAAAGTTTAATTAAATCAGTGTCAAGGATCCTACTGAGTGATCTGGAATCAGGATTCATTCTCATCTATGAGAATCTTGCCCAAAATCCAGATTTTATTTAAACACTGACAGTAATAAAGTCAGAAAGGCCCCTCTTTGCTGCTGTAAAGAAAACAGGCTGTGGAACCAACGCACCCACATGCACATCCTTCTTAAGGATGGTAATTACAGTCTTAGCACAGATTAAGCAATATATTCAAGGGGTGAGGAAGAGGGAAATCATAATATTACCCAATTCTTTCACAGAGCAATTTATTTTCTCTAGTTCTCAGTGTTTATTTTAGAGATTTAATATCAGATATTTCAAGCTGCAGCTCTGATGCTTCTGGAGCTTCGTGGATCACTGATTAACCTGTTGGAGGGAGAATGTTTTAACCCCAAGCACAGCCCTGGATTGTGATTCCCTGGCTGGCTCAGTGCCTGGATCCCAAGTCAAGCTGAAGTTGCACACGCAGACCTGGAGGTGTCTGCTCACTCTGGGTGGGGATTTCTCTCCAGAGTACATATCCCAAGGGGTAAACATTTGTTGCTGCTTTTACTGCTTGCTGAGTGAGTTTTCTTCGCCGCTGATTTGCAACATGACAAAAAACAAAGAGTAACTCAGAATAAGGAGTACCAAGACAAAAACAATTCTGTCTCTTTCCTTAGGGGAATAAAATGTCTTGACTGTTCCCCAAGTACCAAGGGAAAGCACGAGGATTTTATGTGTTAGGTGCTGTGCTGAATCAAAAGAGTCTTTTAATGTCACTTCCAAGTGACGCTGGAAACTCTTCCGCCTGATATGCTGATGTTGATCTTTTTTCTCAGCAAGGAAAAAAAAGATTTTCACAAATAGATCAGAATTTTCTCATAAGTCTTAATTGGTTTTTTAGGGAAAAAATAAAAGAAAAAAATAAAAAGAGGTCAGGAACTTTCCTTTCTTCTGAAAGAGAATCCACAGAACTGGGTAGGTGGCACTGGGTGGTAGCAACAGGAAGAGACAATTTAATAGGGTTCTTCCAGCTCTGTTTCACCTGGAAAAAAAAAAAAACCAAAACCATAAAATATGGGCTTCTTCCTCAAAGTTTGTCCAATAGTGAGCTTGCCTTTTGGCACCCCGGTGTGAGACCCTTCCACCTAACAAAAACCAGGGAATCGACCCAAGGATTTTAAATGCAAGAAGAAACAGCTGTTTCTGTGGGCCTCTGTGCCATGTCTTACCAGACTTGTGCTGTTGGTCACAAACAATCAGAAAATTTTGAGGTATGAAGAGTCTCTTTTTCTTCACCAACCAAACCAATTTATCTTCACACAGAATATTTTGTGAGGTTTGGTGTTTTGGGGTGGGGGTTGGGTTTTTTTTTCACTTGGTTTGGAGCTCTTGGCTGTGTTTTGTTGGGTTTTTTTTTCCCCCCCTCACCCTCCATCCCTGCACCAGCCCTGCTGTTCTTTGCTGACTCTCCAAGGAGTTATGTCCCTTCCATGGGGCTGAGCAGCTCCTCAAACGCCAATCCTTCCTCCTGGACACAAAAAGGCATCTTGAGACAGAAATTAAGCTACTCAGGACAGAGCAGTCCTAAGCACTGAACTCCTTTGGGAATATTTATCCAGCTATCACCCTGTATTTGTGAAAGCCGAGGTGAGACTGAGGAGGGGCTGGGGAACTTCAAAGCCCCAAGCCACAGGTCTCTCTTGGAGATTTTTTGCAAAAACCACCCGAGGAAATATGTCAAGTGGTGGGTGTTGTGCAGTGATTTTTCATTAATTTTAATTACTGTCATTCTATAGGATAGTGAGCATCCTCAGACCTTCGCCTCCAAATTGCACTGGGACTGATGCCAAGTTTCTTCTCCCCCTTTGGTTCCCTCCAGCAGTATTTAGTAATGGAATCGCTTAAACATGTTTAAATAAGAAGGGTAAATGCCAAACACTTCTGAATGAGAAGGAACGTGCATCTTAAATGGCACATGAAGCCTTTATTCATAATTCCATAAACTGAAAACCTGGGCTATTTGGGATCAAATAGAAGGCTTGATCAGGCTTGAGGAGAGAGTAGATGGAACATCCCCATTTAAGGGAAAGCAAAACAAAACACAAAGTGACTCTTAACTTTCCATAATCATTCAGAGTGCACACTGGGGGAGGGGGAGGAAGAGACAAAAACCCAGAATCAATGCCCTTGATGGGAGCTTATTGGATTACTCAAAAAAACCAAAAAAAACCCCCAAAAACCAAATACCCCCAACAAAACAAAACAAAAAACCACCACAAAAAAACCCAACCCCCCACCAACAAAAAAAAAATACAAAAAACCCAAAACAAAGAAACAAGTAAAAAAAAAAAAAAAAAAAGGCAAAAACAACAACAAAAAAAGCAACCAACCCAAAAAACCCAAGAAAAACAAACAAAAAAACCCAATACAAAAAAAACCCCCACCCAACAAACAAAACCCAAGCAAAGCACTAACTATTTTCAGCAATAGATTTGCAATACAGGTGGCATCATCCTCATCATTTCATTCTGGCTCCCTTGAGCCGTGATGACTCCAGACCCCATTCTCCCCTCACACCCCCCAGCAGCCGTAGGAGATTTAAAAAAAACAGCAAAATGGCATTTGCTTTTTCAAACTTGGGCATTTTTGTGGCAGAGCCCAATTTCAAACAAGTCCTTCTGCCAGGCAGAAGGAGAGAGGTGCCCCACACCAGGCCAGCAGAGCCCCTGGAGCCTGGCCTGGCTGGCCCCTCCTGCCAGGCAAGGCACAAAACAGGCAAAGAGAAACCAGCAAATGACCAGTTTCGTCTTTGGAATGATCAGGAGCGGCTCGAGAGCAAGATCTCACAGGTTTGTGAGGTAAATATTCCATGAAAGCCTGGATCCTGACTGGAAGCTCAGAGGCAGCAGCTGCAATGCTCCAGATTTTCTCCTCTTGGGTAGCAGAGACGGCAAATCCACATCAGTCACGAGTGTCTGGTGAGAGCTGTGCGGTGTCTGCCAAAGCAGAGGCTTTCCTTTCCACAAAGCCATATTTGCAAGGGTTCACTGGAGTGAGACCTTCACACAGGTGCGCTGCACCCAGCAGTGGAGGGAATTCTCTGCCAGTGAATTCAGTGCCAGAGAAAGGAATCGTCCCCCAGAGCAGCAGGCAGACGGTGCTGCCCATGGCACTTCACCTCCAGAGACATTCCCCTCTCCTCGGGCCAGTGCAGGGAGCAAACAGCCACTCATCCTCCTGAGCTCCCCACAGGTAACTCATCATTTCCCCGGGTTTAGATCCCTCCACACCCACCAGCTCAGGGTTTTTCGTGTGAGCAGTGCCAGCAGAAAGGGGAATGCCTTCCACCCTCCCCAAAAACAAGTGCCAGCTTGGGATGGGGAGTAAACACAGGCACCATTCCTTTCCAAATGCCCCCCCGTTTTCCTCTCACAGCCATTGCAGCCCCAAGTGCTCCACTCCCTCTGCAGCAGGTCCTTGTCACGTCTGCTGCCCCAGGCTTGCCTTGCCCCACCTTCCCCAGCTCTGCTGTGCAATCCAGGTAAAATCCAGCCGTGTGCCAGCTCCTGGCCTTGCACAACACTCCTCACACCGTGTTTCCTACAAGAAGCCTCCCAAAGAGCTCCCTCTCCATCTGAAGAGGAGAGTTTGCTGGGGTTTTTTGGGGTGGGTCTCGTGCTGTGTGTGTTTGGGGTTTCTGTGTGTTTGGGCTCTGTGTGTGTCCCATCCCTCCAGCTGCAGGTTTCTCTTGGCACCATCCCCAGCCCAAGGAAATCTGCCACTGTGCAGTTTATGGTGTCCTTGTGGTGCAATTTTCCTGCAACTACTGGTGAAATTTTGGTAGCAAACGTGTGCTGGAGGCTCTTTAGAGACCTAAATTTAACAGAGACAAAATCAAAGCTGAGTTACAAGTTACAGAATTACCCTTCAATGTTCAGAGTGAAAATGTTAGAAGGAATTTTCTCATTCTCTCATCAATTAGTTTTTCCCCTACAAAACATACTTAGTTGTCTTGAAGCTCCATTCAGCTATTTTAAATTCAGTTTACACTCATTAACCAGCACTGCACAGAAGACTGGAGCGTTTTAGACACCAGAGAGAAGATACAAAATAGTTTGATCCAGAAGTGGGAATTCTTACAGGCACAGAGCACAGGAGAGTCCTCGAGATGTGGAGAGGTGTGTGACAGCACTATGTCTGAGGTGGGAAAGATGAACCAGCAGAGCCTGCACTAAAAAAGGAGATCAGGACTTCCTGAGGGGACACAGTAAGAACAAGACAAGTGGAAGGTGTCCCTGCCCAGGTCTGGGGGTTGGAATTTGGGGATCTTTAGGTCCCTTCTCGCCCAAACCATTCTGGAGTGCAATGAGAAGGCGGCCTTGCGTTCCCTTCGGGTCACATTTGGTAAAGCAGAGATGAATTTTCTGTGGGAGGGGATATTTCACTGTGCAAGTATTTCACACCAGCACATGGACATTGTAAGGCTTAAAATGCACCTGTGGGCCTGAAATGCCTCTGCATTCTCTGCCGTTGCAGAAGGCAAAGCAGAAGCAGCAGAGGGAACATCATTGCTGCACTCCCTTCTGCAACAGACAAAGCATGAATGAGAATTCTCCACGTTGCCCTTATCAACAACCTGAATCCTTGCACTGATGAGGAACTGAGCCCTTTTTATACCAGGACATGCTGTTTGTATACTTTTGCACGACACATTAGAGCCCAACCTTCCAGAAGCATAAGGAGGTCACTCCTTCCCCGGAGCTCTCTGTGCCTGTTTGGCTCTGAGCGTTGGACATGTGAGCAGCCACATCTTTCAGCATCAGCACATTTGCAGAAGACACGCTCAGCTTTGAACCCGGGGGGAATTGATCCTGCAGGGCTGTTTACTCCATCAGCACACCTTGGAGTGCACCCACGGCACCTGCGGCTTGTGTAATTGCCATTTCTCCCTCTACCAAACAGCAGCAAAATTTGTAGCAGGCAAAGGTATAATCACGGGGAGTGCTGCAGCCAATTTTCACAGCTCAGACATTAAAAAAAAAAGGCAAAAAAGCTAATTAGGAACATCCATTCTGGAGCCTGCCTGCACTCTTTGTTTGTTCCCTGCTCCCTGAAGCAGCACTAGCTCTGGGAGGGGGGCTCCTCTGAGCATGTGTGATAACCTGGGACATGCACATGCTTTGCTGAGTGACACTGCATCCCCTGACACAACATTCCATAGAAATCTACCCAGTTTTAGCGGCCTGAGCTTTTGAAGTAGTTTCTTTTACATGATTCGTTAGCCTTATTTAATTTTATGTTCACACACAGAATTAATGATGATGATCCTCTGCTCCCTGAGGTCTACAGGTCTTCCCTTTGCCCTGTGAGCTGCAGCCTCCCTTTGCCCAGGCAGAGGTCAGAGCTGACCCTCAGCAGTCAGTGCCCCCTTGGCATGGAGTGAGACATGTCCATCCCCAGGCAAGAGCTGTGTTCCCTGGCTCACTCAGCCTGCCCACCACATTCCCCTGCAATCCCACACCATGGTTCCTTCTGCACTGATCCCCACAGAGTGAAATGTGGCAGAGCTCACCCAGGAATGCAAGGAAACTTCATCAAGAAGTTCATTTTTGGGGAAGGATACAAACCTTGCAATTGCTCATCCAGCAGCCTTCTTCCCTCTCCTTTTTTGACTCGCATTAACACAAGTGCCTTGTCCTCACTTTGTCCCGTTGCCCTTTTCAAAATAAACTGTGGTCAACTACAACATGCAGCAGTGCTGTGGCTTCAACAAAGGCCCCAATCTTCATGTGACCAGCTCATGCTGCACTCTCTGCACAAGTCAGACAAAAGATTTGGAAGAAAAAAACATGATTGGGAACATTGACTGGGACCAAGAACACAAGCCTGTTTTGTGAAGAGTTCAGTAAATCTTTCCTTTCACCTTTTCCTGCTATTCCTCATGGCACTGCTCTTAAAAAACACCAGACCAAAACAACCCCAAACCCCCAAACCTTGAAGATTAGGAACAGGCTGGTCCCATCACCACACTCCTGGCTGAACACCCTGGTCCAGCCCATCAGACTCAGAATTTGGGCTTTGGGTGCATCCTCAGTGGCACTTTGAGGAGGGGCTGCCTAAAAAATCTCCCAAAACAAGGAGCCCTGGCCAAGGTCTGTACATAAAATACTGGTGGGGAGGATGCAGCATCTGCCAGACTGCACATGTGGAGGAACAAGGCTGCTTAAGGGGATGCAGCAGTAAGGAGATACCTCTCGTGTGACTGATCAGAGTGAAAACTATATTCCAGTTTATTACACTGCCTGCAGATACAAAATTGAATGGTAATTGTTTGAACTAGATTCAGCAATGCCTACCACGAGCCACTAATGAAAGAAACCTGTGTTGTCTTGCACTGCTGGATTAGGATTGTGGAGTACATTGTATTTTTAGAACAGCAATAAGGATCTTTTACATTGCTCGTGGAACACACGGCACAGGTTTAACCAGGCAGAACAACTGGTCTGGCTGGAGCAGAACTGCAGCAGGGGAAAAGCTGGGCCTGATTTCTACAGGGCACAGGAGAGAAGGCTGCAGCCTTAACAGTGCCAAAATTGTACTGTATTGTGTACCCTGATCAGGATTCTTTGGTGTTTTCAAAGTAAAAATGGTTCAGGTCTTGGATTTTGTGGGGGGTTACTTTATTTTTTTTTCTTCTTGGTTTTTTGGGGGTGTTTTTGGTTTTTGTTTTTTTGTTTTAACTTTTGCTTCAGGAAGGAAGACAAGAACATAAAGCAATGTAAAATACATGGTTTGGGTAAATTTCCCCCATGAAGAAGCAGGGCTTGGAGCACAGCTGGTGGAGCTGGAAGGTCACCACAATCTGTGCACAGCCCTGGCATGTAAATCAGCCACAGAGAGCAGTGACTGGAGTCCCAGCTCCCCAGGATTTGACACTGATTGTGTGAATGTCAAGAAGCATGGCAGAGCACTTGCACTTTCCATGTGCAGGAGCTGGATTTCCTCTATTAGGAAAATTTCATGGAAAACACTGTGAGCTGAGGAGTAATTTCTCAACTGGCTGCTCCCCTGAAATGCTCTCACCCAGAGTAACTGGGCTTTTTTTTTTTTTTTTTTTTTTTTTTTTTTTCCCCAATTCCATTGCAAGTTTTCAGATCTCTGAGGCTGAGCAGAGCTGAGAGCAGGATCCACCTCAGAGCTGCCCTGCCAGGAGATGTGCCAGGGCAGACACCCTGTGATTGCTGTGGGGAAGCTGCTGCGAAGGAAACACGTGAGGCAGATATGGCTGTGGGAAGGAGGCTCCTGTTCCCTCAGCACATCGGGGTTTGCAATCATATCTCCCTGCTTGGGAGGAAGCTGCAGAGCTCCACGCCCTGCTGTGAATGTGGCCACTGCAGCCCATGGCATTTGTCAGCAGCAACAGCAGCTTTCCCAAGGACAAGGGGAGCTGGAGCCCAGCTCAGGAGTGGCTGCAGATGGGAAGGAGAGCACTAGAGCATCCAATTTTATTAACATCAATTTTTATTCAATATCAGTAATATTAAATTTGACTTCTCTTTAATTCCATTTAAGTGACATTAGGTTTTTTTCTGAACTTAATTTTGATTTCTAAATGAATTTTATTAAACACTTACTTATAAATAGAAAGCCGTTTTTAAACCCTTCTACTTTTTACCTATTATAATTCTTTATTGCTTCCTTTGGAAACATAGAACTATGAAAAGCACACTGTAGTAGAACCCACGAGGAGCAATTTTAGATGATTGGCTTTAAGGCATTAACAACATTGTGTGGCAAAAGCTGACAGGCCAAGGAAAGCTTATAATGGATTGGAATTAGGAAATAGTTTGGCTTCTGATTGTGATGGCGTGAATTGTAACGTCTGTATTGTCACACCCTTCACATGAGACTGAAGGTGGAATAAGTTTTTAAAACACCATCTCTAGGTCAGAAAAGGGAATAATCCGACAAGAGACATGAGCTGTGGTGCCACTGCCTCCCACTGCTGGGCTCAGGGAACTCATTGCTGCCATTCTCATTCCCCTCTCTGCTGAGTCAGTTCTGTTAGCAAGGCGGAAAAACAATATACCAATGTCTTTTTTTGTTTGTCCTGGCTCTTCCCCTGCCCTGCCAGTGCCTGTCCCGTGTCAGACCTCTGCTCCTCCCTGCCCAGCAATGCTGCTCGTGTCACCTGCCGTGGGTGACACAACTGTCACCACAGAGCCAGGGCAGTGCTCTGACAGCCCTGCTGGGCATTCACAGCCCAGGGCTCCCCTCTGGGGACCTGCAGGAGCCCAGGGCAGGGGAGCACAGGGCAGGGACAGCCGTGCCAACACCTGGGAATCACCGGGACAGAGCCAGGCTCAGCCCAGGCTCCCTGCACGGAGGGAACCAACCCGAGACCCTGGGAGCTGGGACATCAGGGAGATGCTGATACAGTGAGCCCCGTAGGTTCAACACCTCAGACTTACAAGGTCAAGCCCCAGCCTTGTAACCACGATCGGACACCTGCGCCAGGTAAAACCCTATAAAATGCCAGGCTGATCCTGCCCCTGGCCTTTGGAGGCTGCCTGGGGTCAGGTACATTAAATTCAGGCCTCTGACCCCATGCATCATTCATTAGCCACGTGCAACCCACCCAAACTGGGACTGGGGTCATGGGGACCCCCTCACCCCTTACAGCAGGGTCCCAGCAGAGCAGGGGCTGGAGATCCCCAGTCTATCACCCCAAAGGGTCTCTGCCAGCCCAGCTCAGGGCAGCACGGGGTAAACCCAGCTGGCTCACACTGCACACGGATTTTAGGGACACTCTGCACCCCGTGAGCTGGGTATGGTGACAGCCACCTCTGCTGGGAGCAGGGCTCTGGGTGTAGCTTCATAACCTGCGCTGGAATTTTCACTAAAGGGCTGCTAGGACGTCAGCCACAATATTCCACTTATGTCTGGCGGCAAAGGGGGATATGGAAAAAGTCAAAAAAAGTGTTAATCAAGCGCTAATCTTGCTGCTAATTATTGTGACTGCTTACATTTGGAATCTCTGTATATGTCTCTCTTATTTTCCTTCTGTAAATGGGAGTGAAATGTACAAAAGGGCAGGTATTTCCTCCTTTCTGCTCCTACTCCACCTATTTATTGGGCCATACGACATGCCCAGGAGTTTCATAATGGGAATTGGAAATGGAATTAAAGAAAAGGAAATTGCTACAAATGAAGCAATTTCCTGGGTGTAAACAGGGCTCAGAATTTTGAAGAACAGATTTCACATGAAAACATATTTTGTTCTGTCAAACAAATGTGACGATTTCTTGTTAGATACTATTTAGCTGAGAACACTAACAAATAACCTCACCATGATTGCTGATGGCAGAAGAGACCAAGGACTGAGCGCTGAAGTCCTGATTTGGGCAGAACTCCAGAACTCCAGTGATACTTTTGTCTCAGTAATCACATCAGGATCTGCTCTTGGCAGGTTCAACCCTAATGGATAACAATACACCCTGCACTAACTCCTCCACAATTTGTTAATTTGCTTTACAAACACTGAGACTGGAGGAGCTAAATCCCATGGACTTCCACCAAGAATGAAACTCTTTTTATGTTTGTGCCATTTTATGACACCATTTAGGATCTGGGTATCTGCACAAAGTACAGCCTGGCCTTGGACACTTCCAGGGCAGCCCCAGGTTCTCTGGGCAACCTGTAAATTATTTCAGAAATACCAGTTTGAGCTTCTACTCATTTAAACTTCTTAAACAATTTCCCTCCTCTTCCTTTCAGCACCAAGGCTTGGGCATTGAGAGCTGCTCTTCACATCAGTGAGTGGCTTTGAGTGCAGAAGATTCAGTAAATTCACCAAAACTAAAAGGGGCAGTTTGAAGTTTCTGTATGAACTGACATTTTCTGAACACTTTGCAGATAACCCGACAGACAGGTGAGTGATGTTCACATTGCCTTGGACACTCAGGGCTCACTCCAGCCTCTGAAGTCACCTGCCTGCCATGAAGAATGCCTGTGGTCGTGTTTATTTCCAGTTCTACATCTGAAGAGAGTAAAAGTATTACATCTGCAAACACTGGCTCCTGCCAGTGTGCGTAATTTTTTTTTTTTTTTTTTCTTGGAAACTCTTTGAAGGCCTTGGATTAAATTGATTAAATTTAGAGGTGTTAAATTCCATTTCAACCCCCTCTCTTCCAAGTGTGGCCTGGTGATTGTGTACACCATAAAACATCAGCCTCAACAGCCATGAGAGAGCACACCCACTGCCAGGCATGGAATGGATTTCACCAGCACACTCTGATGTTCCACTGGGGCAGAACGTGTGGTTGGCTGTCTGTCACAGCAGCAAAAGTAAATCCTCCGTGTACCAGAGGTAAGAAAACCGTTCATCCAAGAATAATCAACTTTTGGAAATCATTCACTGCTGCTCTAGCTGAGCACAATGCACCAGCAATTAGTTGTGCATCATTGCTTTTAAATTGCACAAAGCTGGCTGCAGTGGGGGTGGTGAATATTTGTTAAGCTGGGTTTATATGAAATAAGAGATCACCTGGAGGAGGGAATATTACTGGAATTTACCTTTCAGGTCATATCTGGGAATTCACATTTCAGTTGTAGGATGGCTCCTCTTGGCTTTCCCAACCAGTGATGTCATAGATCAAAGATACTGGGTATCTCAGAGAGCCCTGCTGAAGACACAGTGAATAATTCAACATTTGCAGACCAGCCATCCTGCTCTTATTTGTCCTGGAGTTAATAAGGAGTGGTTCCATCGAAGCCAAGGGGAAGTTTTATTCCAGAGAACGAGAGAATCAGGGTGCACCCATGGCTTTGCTGCCTTCCTAGAGGGTGTCAGAGCCCACCCAGGGAAAGGGGATTCCTGAGCTCCATGGAGAGAGGCTCTTGGAGAGGGCAGGGGCTGCAAACCTCCCACAGGAGCCAGGAACCCCCAGGATGTGCTGGAAATGTGTGGTGGTAGAGCAGAGGGACACCCAGAGACCACAGTGAGAGCACAGAGCTGAGCAGGCACCAGTGTCTGCCCTTGGGTGCAGCACACAGGAGGGCACACACCGCTGGATTTTATGAACCTCTGGCAACAACAGGAGGCAAGAAGCCTGGTGATGTAACAAGGAGTAACTGATCTCTTCATAAAAATACAAAATTTAATGCAAAACCAGCTTCTGCTCAACAGCTGAGAAAGAACAGATGAAGTACGTGGTTACTGTCCTAACCTTTGTTTCTCAAGGCTTGTTGGTACCCTGATAGCTCTGTAACTTTCCTTTTACAGACTCCTGCCTTCCCTTCTGCCCTGCTCCTGATCCTGGAGCCCTCCCCCAGTCCTGGAGCCTCAGATGAGTCCTAACTTTTCATTTCAATCCTTCCACCAAGCACCTTTCTCCAAGAATCCTCTACTGTAATTGCAGATTTTCATCCCTTTTCTTTCCTGTGTGCTTGGAAGAGTGATTTAATTGTTTTCACAGGAAATTTTCAGCAGCCTCTCTATCCCTTTGTGTTCCCTTCATTGACACTGTAAAAGTGAGAAATATCTCTGGGCAAAGGGAATTGCTGGGTAAGTTAACAGAAAACCCCAAGTCACAGCAGACCCCTCAGTAAAAGTGACTGGAAGGAGCAATAAATACCATTATCATTTACAAATTACAACATCAACACCATGCACCACCAGCCTGGCAGTTCAAAAGCAAGCTGAGAACTCCATCAGCAGCCTGTTTTGCCTTGAATAATCGGTTTTATAAGAGAACATTGATCAAAGGCACTGGTAGCAAGTTTAGTGAAGTGTTCATCATGTACAAAGTCGCTGGAAAATTACTCAGCCCTGAACTCAGCTCAGCCAAAATCAGGTAAACCATAAATAACCGGGGTTAAAGATGAACAGTGAGCTCTGAACAAAGGAATTCCAGGGACACCAAAGCATGGCTGCAGTGGGTGCCCTCTGGAGCAAGGCAGGAGAGCAGCTCACCCCTGTGCACAGGAGACCTGCAGTGACAAAAATGCAAAGGCTCTTGGTGGCATCTAATCGCAGAGACAGTGAAACACTGGAGATACAGGGAAAAGTTCTTAAAATGTGGTTATAAAAAGAGAAAAGAACTCAAGATTTGTGGAAGGAGCTCACCCAGCTGGAATGTGGGCCAAGGTCTCATCTTCTGTGCAGGACTGCTCAGTTTTCTGCAGAAACTGAGGTTGTCTAAATTTTTTTGCACATTTTTATCCTGTTAATAGCTGAAACACTTCCCTAATGTGAGGGAAAACATTTTTCTCCAGTATGGAAGTAAACTCAAAATTCCAAGCAATTCAGTGTGCATCTGCTGAACCCACAGTAAGTATATTCATTCCTTATTCCTTTTTAAACATTAAAAATGTCCCCTACCAAATGCTCATTGTAGGGATATAATCAATGAAAGTAAATTAGAGAGGGCAAACCAGATGCTGCTTGAATTGATTTCCAGTCTTTCCAAGCAGTTCAAGCTCCTTCCAGCACTGGAGCACATGCCAGCACGAGCCCTCCTGCTCTTTGAATGCCACCACCAGTGTGTTGGCTGGTATTTGTCACGGAGAAAAAGTTACATTTTCTCGTTCCTGGTTGAAGTTCACGTTCAAGACAAAACTCCAAGGAACTGAATTTGACCTTGAACCGATTCCAAAAATTCAGCTTGTGCACTTCCAGTTGAAAGAAGAATCAGGGATCCTGGCTCAAGGGTGAAATGGAAGCCTTGTTTGAACTACAAAATTAGTGCAGTTTGAGAAAAAATGACTGCATAGTACGGGAACATAAATTAAAGGTAAATCCTGAAAACAATGAAGTTTTTTTTAAAAATAAAATCGCTTTCCGTTAAAAGTCAATTATTTCTCTAGAAGGTCAGACGTATTTTCAGTAATAACACTGTTCACTGGTAGACCATGAAGACCTGAAATATGTAGAACTTTTAATATGCACAACAGAAACTGGATGTTGGAACAGTGTCAAAGAGCCTCTGCAAAATTACAATGCAAGTCGGACCGCATGAAGTAATCAAAGCCTCCGTTTATTAAAATGTGTTATTTATGACTTACAGAAAATATTTCTTGTCTGTGAAAGAGAAATGAGTTAAGAGTTAACCCTTTTTATATAAAGAGGTTCCTTTCTTTCATTGAACACTCAAATACTGGATTTTATTCACGAAGCAGCCAAAATGGAGATGCCAAGTCTCCCGCATTATCATCTGCTGGATTCATTCTCTAGCTCATACATCATCTGCTTCACATTTTCTGCCTGCAGAACGCTGCCAGGCTGTCTGTGAGGACTGCCCTGGCTGCTGGCACGGGGTGGCACAGCCCCATAGCCACTGCTGGGTGCTGAATGCCTGCCTCTCACCAAGGGCTGGGAGATGTGCTGTCAAAAGAGAGATAAAAATAGGCTGGGTCCTCCTGGACCAAGCCCCTCAGCATGAGCACTGGTTTTGCTGGTAAAATAAAAGCTTAGACAAGCTTATTTTTCTTATTTTTGTTCCTCTTTAACCCTAGTCTCTCTATTCACCTTTATACTTTAGACAAAAAACCCCTGAAGGACCAGCACAACATTCTCCACTGGTGCTGCTCCCTGTGTTTGGTCAGATGCAAAACCAACTGTCAGGAACCTGGAAAGTATTCAGGGATCAGCTTGTCTCACCTGAAATGTGTAGCCAAAAGCGTCTGACCTGAAATGTGTGACCCAAAAGTGTCCCCAGAGCCAGGACCAGCCAGCAGTGGGATGGCAGCCTGTGACCATTTCATCCTGGAGCCAAAGCTGGCCTGTCCTCCAGGAACAGGAGAAAGTGGGCAGGATGTGCCCCAGGCTGGATGTGGCTGTGCTGACAGGGAGAGCCCCAGGCCAGCCCTGCTGCAGGGCAATAATCCTGACTCAGGGAAGGTGCTGCCTCCCTTCACATGGACACACTCCCCCCTCTCTGCTGCAGCCTGGATGGACAGTGGATTTTCAGGTGGAACGTGAATGGTTTATGTAGATGGATTTTTGCCCTTTACAGGAAATTCCATGCTTTGCCTCTCATTCCAAATTTTCAGCTGGAGTTGAAAAATACATTTTTACATATAAAGAAAAAAAAAATCATATTTGGCTTAAACATGACTCGCAATGCAGTTCAGCACAGTTGATGATTTCCTGGAGCTCCCCAGTTAGGGCTCCTTGGCTCAGTGTCCCCTGACTCAGGTGACAACAGCTGACAATTGCATTAACGGGAACAACAAGTCCTAAATGAACCCAGAACAAAAGGGGAAGATGCAGGAGATCCCTGATGCTCTCTGCAGCTGTGTGCTAAACACACTGATAGTAAACCTCAATATCCACAGCTTGAAGTATTTACTTGAGAACCCTGGGGTGTTTTGGGGTGGGAGGAACATTAAAGCTCAAGTCATTAATGCTCAACTGAGGGACACCTCCCACTGTCCCAGGCTGCCCCAAGCCTGTCCAGCTGGCCTGGGACACTGCCAGGGATGGCAAAGCTGGACACTTCTCCTCTTCCTGCCCAGGAAAAGGAGTGGCTGGGGAAAGCCAGGCAGGGACAAAGTGACACGTGCAGAGGCTTCACCAAAGGTGGCAGCCCCAGTGCCGTGGCAAACAAGGCTCCCAGCTCCTGGCCACAGCTGCACATCGCTTTAAAAGGTGCCCAAAGTGCAGGTTCTTCTTCAGCTTCTGGGATATCTGAAAGTTTCACATCAAACACTCCCCAGTGGTGCTCTGCTGCTGGCTTTGTCAGGGTGCAGGGAATGCCTTTAACACACAACAGCTCCTTGCACTGCATCTGCTCTGAGGGCCTGCTGGGCTTTTAAAGCCCCAATATTGAAATGATTGTGGGTTTAACACTCTCCAAAGGCTTTCAAGTCTGAATAGTTCAGACCTGAAGTAAGTCTTCCCTTAGGGATTTAATGTATTTAATTATCTCTGAAGTTTTATCCATCATAATAGCTAAGTGAAATCATTGCTCTTGTATAGAACAAAGGGAAGCCAAACATATAAATCAATATTTGATTTTTTTAAAGTTATTTACTGGAGTAACACATGACAGACATATAGAAACAGTAAAAGAATTCCCAATAATTATTATTTTTGCAAAATAAAAACTTAACAAAAGGGTATTTTAAAACAACAAAATTCAAGACTAATTAGCCAAGAGAAATGGAAATGTCAGCAGCATGGTGGGAGAGGCATAAAAATGAACAACAGAGACTTTTAATTACTCCTGCATTGCTTTTGTAGGGTTAGTGAAGACTTGACTGGCCAGTGCTGATATAAAAGTGATCTTGAACTCCCCTCAAGATGCCAAAGCCCTTCGCAAAAGCCGAGGGTAGTGAAACCCATTTTATGACTGTTGTCTCCCTGGGATCTTCATACTGGTTTCCTTTGTGGTCACACCCTTGTGCAGTATCTGGGGTTCAGAAAGGGTTTGGGGACATCAGTCATTTTCCAGGTCTGCCTTGCAGCAAACCACAGCCTTCCTCATCCCCCAGGATGCACAGAACTCTGGGTTCAGAGCAGTCATGGGCACTGTGGAGTGGAAATCCAGGTGATATTTAGGGGATTACATCAAAGTTGCAGAACACATCGATTTATTTATTATTATAGCCCTAAATTTTGTCTTACAGTGCTTATATTTTCCATCATCCTATTAAACACACGATTTACAAGGGGTACTATTTGAATAATTTCCTTACCAGGAATAAAGGTCATGGGCTAATTCTCAAGCCCATTAAGGAAAGCTTTGGCCCTTGGCAGGGATCCGCCATTCCCCCCACGGTGTGCTGGGGCTTGGAGCTGCTGCCACTGCTGCTGGAGCTGGGACAGGGCTGTGCTGGGTGACAGGGCTGGGACAGGGCTGTGCTGGGCTGACAGGGCTGGGACAGGGTGACAGGGCTGGGACAGGGTGACAGGGCTGTGTCAGGGCTGTGCCAGGGCTGTGCCAGGGCTGTGCCAGGGCTGTGCTGGGTGACAGGGCTGTGCTGGGTGACAGGGCTGTGCCAGGGTGACAGGGCTGGGACAGGGCTGTGCTGGGTGACAGGGCTGTCCCAGGGTAACAGGGCTGTGCCAGGGTGACAGGGCTGTGCTGGGGTGACAGGGCTGTCCCAGGGTGACAGGGCTGTGCCAGGGCTGTGCCAGGGCTGTGCCAGGGCTGTGCCAGGGTTATGAGGCTCCCACCCCACCAGTGGACTCAGCCCTGGCACACGGGAGGGGACAAACCCGAGGAGGTGTCCCCGAGCCCTGCCAGCCCTCGGCAGTAGCTGGCACCGCTGTGCCCTCCGTCCGGCGCGGGGACACTCCGCAGCAGGGCCCCACCCTGCTCACACAGACAAAGGCAATGCCACTCCTCTGATAAGGAAATCCGAAGCATTTCCTTGGGTTTATCAGCTCCCAGCGTTTCCTGGCCCGAGGAGGTTTTGCCCGTGCAGGGCGCAGTGTGACTCTCATCTCCTGTGCTGCTGCAGAGGACAAAGCGTCAGCCCACCAACACACCGTGGAGAGGTTTGACAGGACCAGCAATCAGCATCTCGTTCTGCTGGACCTGGATGTTCCTGAGGACAGTGGGACAATGGGACAACAGCTTTCTGGAGGAGATTCACACGGAATCCCAGCTGACAAACAAGAAAATCAGGGCACAGGGAGGAAAACAGCTCACACGTCTTCCCAAGGGGAGCCAGGACTCCTCCAAGGGACATCACAAATCCCTGCTAGGGGTCGTTCATTTGGTAACATCATGGCAACAGTTGGTTACCAGAACCTGTTCCAGCGGTGCTCTGGGTGTCAGGTCCAGCCAGGTGTGTATCCAGACTGGAGTTCTCCCTTTTTACTGTGGAAGGGCCAGAAAACTGAGCCACATATTGCAGAATTAATCCCAGATGAAAACTGGAAGAAGAAACACAGGCACAAACTGGTCAAGGAACAGGATGTTCTGTCCTTTTACCAACACCTCGAGACATGCTCAATTGAAGGAAAATAAATGATGCCAACCAGGCTGTTAGAAAGTGAGTTCCTGGGCCATTCTGGTGCTGTTTCAAGGTGACCCTGCAGCAGTCAGATGCCAATCCCATCCCCACCACAAATTACAAAGAATTTACAGGAAAGGAGCTGCAGTCCAACACATCCACCCAAGTTTCTTTCATCCTTTTTTCTTTCAGGCAAATTCCAGATTATTCCCACCTTCCTGCTGTACCCCGGTGATCAGTTGTCCTCTTGCACTGGGAGTGAAGCTGCTGCAGAGGGCTGAGGTGGCTGCACTGTCACAGAGCCACACAGGACACAGAAAAGTCTCCCCAGAGGAGACAAGAGCAGCAATGGCACTGATGTCCAGCTCAGCAGCTCTCTGGTGGGAACCTTCTGTGTTCTTTCACTGGACAGAAGGTGTTACTTTCAGAGACTACTCCTTTTACAAGCCCAAAACGATCGAGAAGGAATTCCCAGGCACAATACCTGTCTGAGCCATCAAGCTCATTGATTTTTTTTAGATCATTTACTGCAAAACAATGTGACCTCACAAAAAATATGCTCGTTCTTTGGCTTAATAAGAGCCTTAAGGTGAAGCTCTTTGGTTTACACCCTCAGAGGAAAGCAGAAAAGATGAGGCTTACCAGGAGCAGTCCTGTCTGTGCAGACACTGAGCTGTAAGGGCCACCCTGCACAGCCCACACTCCTTGGGCACCACTCTCTGGTTGGCTGCTTTGTTGAGAGTATCAGCAGGAACAACATTTAGTGACACAGGAATGGTTAAATTTGGATTCCTGCGCTCTGCAAGCAGCATCCAGAATGACCTGCCCCACAGAACTGACTGAACTGCCTTTAAAAAGGGGTTGTCACTACCAGTCTGGAGTCATTTGGGATTGCTGTCTGCTTTTACAGATGCCCCATTTGTCTGTCTGGATGTACAGGTTAGGAGGTTGCATAACTGACATTCTTCAAAACTTTGCATGTTGTACTTTGCAGGCAGATTCTCTCCTCTGATTTAAACTTCCAGAAAATGATTAGCTTATCATTTTGCCCCAGCACCCGGTTTTCAAGAATTCTGTCCCTGGAATTTGTGAGGATTATCTTGATCTGGAGGAGATTCCCCCTTCCCTGGCTCCTGCCTGGGGCAGGTCCTGACAAGCTGTGGCATTCAGTGAATGTCAGAGAGCAGGGCACTGACAGTGGGGACTGCTCCTCTGGGCCAGCTCCAGCTCCAGCTCAGCTGGCATTCCACCACTTCTGTCCTTTTCTTTACAGAGTTAGGATGAGCAGCTTGCTCCAGTGAAGAGTTTGCTTAGTGTGGAGTGCAGAGACTCTTCTAATGAATGGGCACCTGATCATCCTCCCTACTGAATTAGTAAATTAAGTCAGAAACCCTCCTCAAGCCTCAGAGAATGATTTGGGATTCATCATCACAACTTGTTCAAGAGCAATCTACCTTCACCAACGCAGTGATCAGACTGGGAACTTCCTGGAGCCAGAAACCCTCTGGAGATGTGGAATAATTCCTCATTTTGTCTACAACCAAGTATAGTATTGGAATGGTTTCCTAGAGAAACCTTTTTTTTTTTTTTTTTTTAATTTTCCATTAAACATATCAATAACCAAAAGAGTTAATGCAATCCTAAATCTTAATCCAAATAGCCTGAAGTCAAGGGAAGCCTTTAGTGACACAGTCCCATGCCAGGAGCTGTTGGAGCACTCAGAGTGGCCATGCACTGGTTCTGAATTGCTAATGCACACACTCCTGTCCCCAGGTGCACTCCATTCAAACTGGGGTTTTTTCCCCAAGAAAAGACGTTATAATTCTGCACTGCATCATGCATCATGCATCAGATTAGTTGCAGCTGGACTGGCCCCAGTTGCTGGTTCATTGTTGGCACCTCTGAGGTCTCAAAAGAAACAATTTTCCTGCAGCTGGGGCATGCAGAACATTCCTCACCCGTGTCTCTAATCAGAATTCACCCTCTGCTACTGCGTTTTTCAGCACTAGGGAGGTCTCTTACCTTGGACAAGAGACTTCTGTGAACTCTGATGGAACTTAGAAAGCATTGCCCCTTGCCCCAATGCAAAATCAAATCAGTAAAGCAGCTCTGGAAATAAAATCAGTGTCAGAGACTGGTGGGATTCTCCTAGTGGGATTCTCCCACCAGTTCCTTAGTAAACAAGATAAAAAGATAAAGGTTGAAGAAATTAGGAAAATGACAACAAAAAGTCTTTCTCAGCTGTTAAACTTAACAGTCTACATACAGTTTAATTGCTCACTCTGTTTCAGTTTTGAGCATATGCTGTTGTAACCATCAAGTAAAAACAGGGTTTAGGTATGCAAGATAAGTTTGTGGATAATGTGAAGGCAAAAATGTTGAGGCATACTATACCTTGAGTATTTACATTCCTGTTTTTTATAATTATCTTAATTAAAGAGTAATTATTGCACTTACAGATAGGCTTATCTCTAACATGAAACTACCTGTCTACCATAATAAAAATTGGAAAACATCAAAATTGCTTTTTTTTTTAGCTGTCTTTAATAGCTGTTCTGCACTTTAAATGCTGTCTTCACCACAAGGAAAACACATTGTTATATTCCCTTGGTATTCTTCATTTGTCAAAAGCAGGCAGGTTGCTAAGAATGGAGGCAGGATTTCCAGGAGCACGGAATTAGCTGGCTAAGGAAAATACACTTTCATTGTGTGTGAAATGAGAGACAAACCCCATAAACTGCTAGCCCAGGGTTAGGGGAGAGCAGCAGGAGAAGGAGGCAGAAATCCCTGCAGGTCCCTGTGCAGCTCCCAGGGCCTCACCTGGGGCAGGTGGGGTGAGCCAGGTGCTGTCTGTGCTCCTCAAACATTTCATCAGCTTCTCCCTGGGCTGGCACCTGCCCTGGGACTGCCCCAGCCCCTCTCCAGGAGCTGTCCTGGCCACAGACAGCCTCTGTTTGCAGGTAAACACCAAGGCAGGAGCACAGGGGGGATCCATTCTCACTGGCACTGACCTCTCCCAGCCACTTGACCCCTCACCTGCACCAAGCCCAGATCAAAGCAGGACCTGAACAGTGGAGCAGCCTCAGGGGAGACTCTGGGACACTGAGCTGCAGGGAGACCTGGCAGGGAGGCAGCTGGGACCTTCAAACAGCTCACAAACCTTAACCAGCGTGCTTTAAACATGGCCTAGAAAGAAATTAGGCAAGGTTTTATAAAGCTGGCAGAAGGCAGAGAGAGGAGCCTTGCCCTCCCTGAGACCAAGGGGAGCACTCAGCAAAGGGAATGGGCTCGGTCCCTGGAGCAAGGGCTGGTTAAACAGAGGGGAGCTCAGCACCTGAGGACCTTCTAACCCCACTTATTTTCCCAGGCTAGACATTGCTTCCCCTTTGTTTCAAATTTAATAGGGGAAGATGATGCGCTCATAGTTACCCCAAGAGCTGCACTGCTCAGCTGAGCCTGAGCTCCTTCCTGCTTCACTCAAAACAAGCCCCTCATCACCACCAGCAAACAAGAACCAAACCAGCAAACCAACCAAACCCCCCAAAAACCTGCCCCCCAACAACCCACAGACAATACAGCACCTTAATCTCTTAACAAATAACTGGAACAAGAAGAGAGAAAACACCAACTGCCCTGAGACCGCAGTTCCTACAGCTGTCCTGGAATGGTTGCATCCAAGGCTGGTATTTATGGCAAGAAATGCAATTTATTTGTGCAACTAGAGAAATTATTAATCTGTGCAGTTGATGTGTTTGCAGAAACAAAGGGGGAATTTACCAAAGGCATCCCAAAGGTGTGATCCAGCACTCAGCTGTGCTTACACTGCTGTCCAAGGGGTTTAAATGGGAGGTGTTTCCTCTGTTGCATGGTTTGCAACGTACATGAGCTGCTGTGTGGCATCCCTGCCTAGGCTGAGAACCGGATCATCCTCAAGGTCCCTTCCAACCCAAAACGCTCCAGGATTCTGTGAGATCTGGGATATTTCTGTGATATCTGGGATATTTCTGTGACATCTGGGATATTCTCTCACCTGTGTGCTCAAGGAGGATTATTCATCAGACTTCCAAAAAAAAAAAAATTGCTAAATAAAACCTTTTGGTTTTATTTACAAACGGACTTCCCTCTAATTATCTGTGCCAAGGTTTCACTGTAATAATGAGTAGAAGTGGGGCTGCAGAATACTGAAGGTAAATGTCCTGCACACACAAATCTTTGAACCAGGTGCAGTCACGTTTTGGAGTTTTGCTTTGTTTCTATCCTGCCCTCCAGTGGTTTAACTGGGGGTTAACTGGAAGACAGGTCAAGGCAGAGCTAATAAAAAGTACCAACCACAACATTTTAGCCTATTTTTCTGACTGGCTGCAAAACCAAGACAGGTCACACGCCAAAATTACTCTATTTGCAAAAATAAAACAAAATAAGATTTTTTTTTTTTTTTGGTCTGGTGAAGTATTTTACCTGCCTAGAAGAGGGTTAAAAAACCTGCATAATTCCCTCATCTCCAGCACATACTTGAATGGTTATTATTGCTAGTTGTACAGGGCCTTTGTTTCACTCTGACAAAGCCTAGGAGAATACTGATTTCATTCTGCAGAATAATGGGTGTGGAAAGGAGCTTCTTTCACAGGGAGCTCATGAGATCATTGCTGACAATAATGTGAACAAAACTCTGCCATAGCAGCATTGAGCCAACCCTCAGGATGTGGAGGGACCTGCTCCTCTGCTGACCAGGGGGTGTTTGACACCCTCCAAATGCTCTGTCCTAGTGCCCAAACCAAACTGATTGATTCAGTGCCCAAACCAAACTGATTGATTCAGTGCCCAAACCAAACTGATTGATTCAGTGCCCAAACCAAACCCATTCAGTGCCCAAACCAATTTAGTGCCCAATTCAGTGCCCAAACCAAACCCATTCAGTGCCCAAACCAAACCAATTCAGTGCCCAAACCAAACCAGTACCCAAACCAAACCAATTCAGTGTCCAAACCAAACTCATTCAGTGCCCAAACCAAACCCATTTAGCGCCCAAACCAAACCCATTTAGTGCCCAAACCAAACCCATCCAGTGGCCAAACCAAACCAATTCAGTGTCCAAACCAATTCGCTGTTAAAAAATATGAAAAAATATTACAACAGGTCAAAATCTGCTCTTGTTTCACCTCCTATTTCTGAATATTTCCCCTTTGACCACCTGAATTGTTCAGTATTTCCCACAAGGGCACACTGGACTGGTGTCGGTGAAGCCTCTGTTGGGCACAAACACTCATCCATGAGCTCAGCTTTCCTCCTGGTGTCAGCAGAAGGGCTGAAACAGTAAAGGGAGTTTCTGTGATCTCCCACAGCTCCCTGCAAAGGAAGGGCAGCATTTGGCTCTGGCTGGGAACATTAAAACCTTTGATGGATCCTTGTGAGCCATTAGGAAATGGCACCAGTACCTGCACACCAACACAATTGTGGGTTTGGATAAACTTCTGTTGTGCCCAGGAGCAGGATTATACAAAGTACAATGAGAAATGGAGAGCTTCCCATTCCTGTCCCACCACATGACACAGTTTTTTCCAAAGGGAATGTTTAAACATTCTCTATTTAATGTTTAATCGCAGGGATGCAGAGAAGGGGAAGGAAAAAAAGGGAATTAATGATTGTATTACTAAAATCAGTTATAACCACCTGTAAAATTATTCCCTTCATTTACCATAAATGGAGAGGGAGGTTGGAGGCATCTTGAATAAGTTTTAATAAATTATAACAATAATCTTCATTATTGTTTTTATTATGGCAAACTTCCAAAAAGCTGATCTTTAATACTAGTCCCTCCAGACAATTAACAACACTGACTTTTTTAATATAAAGTTAAAAACCTAGAATATATGCCGTTTTCAGAAACCAAAATCATTCTGCAAGAGCCAGACCTTGCGCTGGTCATTGTCTCCCAGTTCATTAGCAAATCTCCCCCATTCAATCAGAATGTCTCTGCTCCATTTCCCATCACTTGGGATTACGAAAACCAGCTTGGCACGCAGTCAGGCTGGGGCAGCCTCGCTGATAAAGCCAGCGGGGGAAGCAAATAATCTGTCAAACCTCACAAGTGCTGAACACGAGGAGCCCTGGGAATGAGTCCCGGGAGCGCTCCGGGTCTGGTGCCCCGGCGGGGACAGCGGGAGGGACAGCACGGAGCTCAGCCATGAGATCATGTCCCCATCCCTTCAGTGCCCACAGAGCCGCTCCTGGCATCACAGGCTGGAGGAGAATTGCACAGGTTCTCATCAAGGAATCTCAGTCAACTTCAATTGCTTGTGAAAGCACTTCTGAAGAGCCTGGGAAGTGGCCAGGCTGCCACCTTCAGCTGCATTTATCTGGTTCCACGTTACCATTAGATGTGATTGTTGTTTTGTGCCATCTGTAGCTTTGAAAACGAAAGCTCCAGCCATGCATGCAACCCATTGGCCAAACCAGAGTTCAAAACTCCATGGTTTTTGCTGGTGGCACTCATCAAAAAGTTCATTTCATTTCTGTGGAAAAACATTTGTACCTGTTAGTAAAATGTCAGACCCGCCTGAACTTGCTCAACCAAGCCAAATCCATTCAGTGCCCAAACCAAACTGATCCAGTGCCCAAACAAAACCAGTTCAGTGCCCAAACCAGACTGACCCATGAGAAGAGTTCACACCCAGGTGTTAATACAGAATGCTTAAGACACAGACAGGACTATGCTCCTCACCAAATAAGCACCAAGCTCTACCAAGCTCTGCCAAGCACTAGTGAATATTGTTTTTACAGCACCTTTTACAGTAGTTGGGTAGCAGGGTACCAGCTAACAGTGCTGCCCTCTGAGGTGGTGAGTTCAAACACGCCCCAGGCTGTGCTTGAGCCCTCATCTCCCTGCAGGGACACTGAGCTGAGCTGTTTGCAGCACAGTGTTGTCACTGCATTGGCCAGGCAGGAGTTATCCCCAGAGCTCAGTTGTATCTTTCCCCAGAACACTCATTGCAGCGTTATGATCTTTGTAGCTGCGTTTCTTTCCATCTTAAACAACGCGGGGAAGAAAGGTGAACAAGAATTTCGTGTGCTTTTGCTTCCCCTCAGTGTCTCAGGGCTGACACTATCAGAAGGGAAGGTGAATTTCTCAGGGTGATGATGGAGAAAACAGCCTCTGTTTTGCTCCAGCCCTTGGCATCTCTGCCATGGATTTGGTGCTGCCCAGGCCAGGGCAGACCCTGTGCTCAGGGCAGGGGCTCTGTCTGGCTGAAGATTTAAGATTCTCCTGTCTCCTCTCTGTGACCCGTTCACCTTTAGCCCACGGGCTCATTTCTCAGCTGCTCGGGATACTTCATCTCCCTGCCCTGGGGCCACTCAGCTCAGTCCCTCCTGTTTCTCTCCATCTGGGGCTGGCTCCTGGGCTGCAGGAAGGAGCAGGCAGCCCCTGAGGTGGCCCTGGGCTGGCAGAGGGCACCAGGCACTGCTCCCAGCAGAGCACAGGGCTCCAAACCCCAAACCAGGCGCGCTCCTCTGGCTCTGGGAGAACCAGAGCTGTGTACCCTGCCCAAAGCAGGCACTGCTCCCCCCACAGCAGCACCCACTCAGCCTCTCAGCCCAGTCACCCAAATCCACTTCAGCCCTTTCCCCTGGGAGTCCTTGGACCCTCCTGGACCCTCCAGCCTCAGCAAGGTCAGCGTTCCCCCATCCTGGTCAGTGCACATGGAAAACATTCCCAGGAGCCAGGGGAGCAGCGTGCAGAGCCATTCCAGTGCCTCAGATGGTACAATTCCTGCACAGGGCACAGCTCCTGTGCCCCAACCCCTTTGTTGCAGCAGTGCAATACATCAGAACTGATCACCTAGCACACGACAGAGGATCTCCTCTGCCAGCATTGTCAGCTCACAACCAGCCAATTAATTCCCATTCCTCCATCAGGGCAAGTACCCCCGAGTTAACAAGGCCCTAAGGAACCTTCTCAGGGAAATTCCTCCTTTCCGGGATGTTTCATCAGGTGTTCTGAGAGGGGAGAAAACCTGAGCCCGTTTTTCTCGAGAAGAAAGCACATGAAATAATCAGAAGAATCACAGGGTTTGTTCTTTTAAAGTGAACACTGGGGATGTGAATTACAGTAATTCTCAGAGAATTACTTGCTTCTTTGGAGCTGGCTGGACATGAGCTTCTGTCTGGAAGGTGTTTGAGTGTGGCAGTGTGGCATGATGATGAGTACACCCCAGACAGCTGATCTTCAGAGCATTTGGAGAGCAGACAAAGAGCTCTCAGATTTTCCTAGACATATTGTGAAGATTAGATGCCTGATCAGGTGTGAAATTGTTTTTCAGTATCCCCTGTGAGACCAGGCGACTGCTGAGGAGTGTCTCTGAGGAATAACTCAGCTGGGTGTAGAGCAGCACCTGTGCTTTACCTCAGAGCTGACACACAGCACCACCAGGGATGTGAGATCCCAAAAGGATGCTGAAGGGCAGAAAGCTGGATCCTAAAACCCTAAAACCCTGAGCTGGGCTCACAGATTCCCTGTGTGGAACAGGAGCTTAAAAATTCCCTGTCCAGAACAGGAGCTGAAAAACTCCCTGTCCAAACTCGGCCAGCAGCTGATTTAGACAACATGAAACTGCAAAGTACAATATGGCATCAAGACACAGACCTGAAAAAATGTCTCTTTTTAAGAGACATCCCAAGCAGGGACTCCAAAGTAAAAATGCAGCCATTTACCTCGTGTCAGGAGAATTATTGCCCAAGTTTTATTTAGCTAATAGACAAAACCATCACAGGGTGTGAGCAGACTTCTGCAGGAACATCCCTTGGCAGCTGAACCGGGGAGAGACATTGACTGGGAGGAGGGGGCTGAGGGGAGATGAGCCTTTTCCTGTGGGTGGGAGGCAGCCCAGGGCCTGTCTGGTGGCTACAGGGACATTTCCCGAGGCTGGGGTAAGAATGAATGCCAGAGGAGCCACTCACACTCCCACTCCCACTCAGCAGATGAGGACTGGGTCAGAGCCATGCATGGCTCATGTGTCCCCTCAGAACCACAGTCTCCTCTGTCCTGCCCTCCTGAGCTCACACAGAAAGTGCTCCTGCCCCTGAGCAGTGGCTCAGTCCCTCAGAGGGACTGTCACCATCACCTGTGTGCCCTGCACAGCCGGGCTCACATGCAGCACAGCAGAGCTGATGGGGGGCACAGGAACCAATGTCTGCGGGTTCAGCAGCCCTAATGCCACCACTGAAAGGTGTAACACTGCCCTGTTCAGATAGAATCAGAGAGAAGCTGTTCTTGGGGGTGGGAGGGAACCAGTTCTGGGCTTCTCCTTCTTCCTTTTATTTATTAAATAAGGAAATTAAGGGTGTTCATCATGCTTTAAAATAGTTGGTTATTTCTGGCTGAGCATCACCCCAATAACTGCATTTTTGTCTCCCAGAGTGAGGTGATGGATCTACATCTCTTTCTGGAGCCTTGGTGTGCACCAGGGACACAGCAGAGCTCCGGGGGGACAGCAGTGACCCACCTGTGACACAGGGGAGGGCAGAGGGAGTCAGGGCTGTGCCAGGCTGGCTGTGGGGCTGTGCAGCACAGCCCTGCCCGGCTGTGCCACAGGCAGCAGCACGCACTGAGAGGGACAGGATTCCACCTGGAGCAGTGTTCCCAGCCCTGTGGGACTGCACTGACACACTGTGCACACAGACACATTGTGCACACACACACACACACTGTGCACACTCACACACACATTGTGCACACACACATATACACTGTGCACACACACACACACAGACACACTGTGCACACACACTGTGCATGCACACAGACACACACTGTGCACGCACACACACACACTGTGCATGCACACATATACACTGTGCACACAGACACACACACAGGCTGAGAGCAGCTCGCCTGCTGCTCCAATAAAGGAAAGCAGCCTGTGTCAGAGTCCCACATCTTCAAGAAAACTCCCTTCCTGTCCTCTGTAATCATTTGAGAGGCTTGGTGCTGCCGCTCCAGCTCGTGGCAGGAGCAGCCTGGGTCCTTCTTGAAGGAAAGTTCGCCCAGCTACAGGAGATGTGAGCCTTGGTCTGCAGCAAAGGGAGAAACTGCTCCCAGCTCAGACCCTGCCCTGCTGCCCTGCAGAGCCCTCTGAGGACCAGCCCTCGGTGTCCCCAGCAGGTCCCTGCAGCCTGTGCAGGGCTCAGGGTCAAGGGGAGGCTCGGGCAGGATCCCAGTAACAACAGGCAGCTTCCCCAGGAGCTCCCATTGTTCCCCAGTGGCATTTCCCACTTGTGCCCAAGTGTTTACACGTCCTGTGCCCTGGGGCTCTCAGGATGGCTCGGCCATGGAGACCCTCCCCAGGAAGCCCCCGAGCCTGCAGGGTGACAGGGACAGCGGCTCTGGAGCCAACAGAGCTCACCGTCTGCCTGCAATTAGGATAATCCCTAAGCAAATAAACACATCCACTCTGGAAGGCTTGGGCACTGCCTGCCGGAGAGGAGCTGTCGAGGCAGAGAACTTGAAAGAAAGATTTGGGGAACCTCAGAGAAAGACTTGGGGTGCAGCTGGCGCAGATGGACAGATGGCAGGGGCTCCTTTGGCTCCCTGCATTCATCAACACTTTTTTCCCTGCATTCATCAACACTTTTTTCCCTGGCACAAATTTACATCCCATCCATGGCAGGGACACCTCCCATTGTCCCAGGCTGCTCCCAGCCCCAATGTCCATCCTGGCCTTGGGAACTGCCAGGGATCCAGGGGCAGCCACAGCTGCTCTGGGCACATGTGCCAGAGCCTGTCCCCATCTCAGGGAGGAATTCCTTCCTAATATCCAACCTAAACCCACCTTCTGTCAATTTGAAGCTGCTCCACCTCATCCTGTCACTCCAAGCCCCTGGAAAATTTTTCTGTCCCTCTGTCTTGTAGGCTCCCTGCAGGCACTCAATGAGGTCACCCCAAAGCCTTCTCCGCTCCAGGTACCCACCCACTCACCCCAAGGCATCCTCCAGGAGCTCCTGGCTGCTCATTCAGCACTCAGAATGTTGAGTACACACACAACTATCCCAGCTGGGTGCACGGTTTGTGGAGGTGGAGCTAAATGGTCATTTACTGAATTAATTGTCATTAAACTGTAATAAATCGAGCAGTTTAATGTTGCCACAGGAGCCCAAACCCCACTGTCATTGCTGCTCTGGGTTCCTCAGAGCCATTTTAAGCTACAGAAGTGACCATTCTGTTTTCATCCCTCAGCCTCACCCAAAGGCTTTGGAAACCCTGGCAGTGTTTTCATTTTACTTCTTGGATACTGAATCTTTTACCTGCATCAAGAGTTGTGTTTGCTGCTCCTAATGCATGATGGATTTTGTCAGCTACCTAAAGCCTTCTTGAGCTTTTCTGGAAGAGAGCACAGGCACAGGGGAAAGGCTGATTTCCCTCCAAAATTAGTGGGTTTAATTCTCTAACTGAGCATCACCATGGGAAACATGACCAAAGCAAACTGACCTGGATGATGTCCACTCCTCACCTTCCCTTTTTCACAGACAGCTGCAAAGACCCACTCCCTTTGTTCTCCAGGCTCCAAGCTCCTGCACACAGCAGTTAAACCATGGTCCTGTACAGCACAGGATGTGGATGGTGTCTGTGTGATAGGGTATCTATGGTTTCTACATAGGATATATATATATTTATTCCATATTTCTCTAGAATTTCATTCCTTGTGTACTCAGCTTGCATTTATCCACTGAGATAACCATTTCCCTTATGTAAGAGGTCCTGGAACTCTCACTGTGGTGGAAGGCAAGAAGACCATAATATTTTCAAAAAGTGAGATTTTTCCAACTGTGAGAGTGAGCTGCTGGGAACAGGAGAGCCAGAGCTTCCCCCTGGATTTTCACCCACCTTGCAAAGCCCCTGTGAGCAGCCCAACCTGAACCAGACCCACCTGAGTTATTGCTTTTCTTGCCCGAGCTGCTGAACCCTCTGATTACATAAAGGGCAAGAAATGGGTGTTCTTTGGGTGGACCCCACGGTGCTGGAAGTGGTTCTTTATCTTGGCCCACACGACTGAAATTGCTGCCCTGCTGGGCATAATGGGAATAAGAAAGTTTGAAGCAGGTCCAGCTCTGCTCCCCACAGAGACCCAGAGCAAAGAGGCCTGAAGAGCCTTGGAGCTGCCATCCTTTCCCCGCTCCAGCCCAGGCTGGGAGATAAGGGCTGGGAGGGGAGAGAGGCCAGGGCCAGGTCTGTGCAGGAGGCAGCCAGAACAGAGCTCCTGGGTCAATTTGCTGCTCCCAAGCCTGGGACAGCATTAACCACCCAGCACTAAGGACCAGCAAGAGTCTGTCTGTGTTTGTTCTTTTCTCTACTTTCAGAACTGGGTTTTTTTTAAAAGTACAGAACTTAACCTACAGCCTCAACAAAACAAACAATTAAGGATACAAGCATTAAAAAGTCACCTCAAATCAAACAGTGTTGGTTTTGCCAGGCAGACACTCTGCACTGGAATTGCTTTGAACTGGTATCACTGTGAACACAGAGGTTTTTTCACTGGGCATGGAGCTGGGCCAAGAGCTGTTGCACAGTGCTGAAGGGCTGTCGGGGTCAGCCTGGCCCTGGGTGACTCCCGAGGCCTCTGACGTGCCCAGATGTCATCCTGGAGGTGCTGCCCACAGGTCACATCTTGTGCGTAACACGGGGTGACAGGTCCAGGGAAGCAGCACCTATCAGTTATCCCCAGTCGGCACACTGTGCTCTGAAAGTTTATAGTGAAAGTTTCCTTTAGAAATATCTCCTTTTCCCCCTCACCGTTTGCGTTTGGCAGGGAGAAATAATTACGTGCTGGGGTCAGCAGTGTACTTGGCACGTGTCTGTCCCGAGGAAAAGGGGGGAGCAATGACACATTTTCTCAGCACGGAAAACAGCAGAGCACAGCCCAGCTCTGACAGGCCCTGGGTGGCCGTGCTCCTCTGAGTGTTCCACCTCCCAGCCCACAGTCCTTCAGCCTAAATTCACACTGCCCAGAGGAAGAAGCGTGTCTGAGGCTGAGCTGCACTCCAGGGCCACCAAACACCTCAGCCTCGGGCAGGGACAGCCCTGGGGACACCCCACACTGGGGGGGACTGTCCCTTCCACTGAGGGGACCCTGCAGACCATGCTGAGGAGGGGGAACACTGCCCTGCACTGAGGGGACACAACACACCGCACCGAGGGGACACACTGCAGGGGACACCCCATGGTACAGAGAGGAGCCTCCTGATGCCACACAGGGGACACTCCTGGTGCCATCCTGGGGACACAGGGCTCTGCACTGCAGGGGACAATCCAGGCTGAGCAGGGGACACTCCTGATGCCATCCTGGGGACACAGGGCTCTGCACTGCAGGGACACTCCGGCAGAGGAGGGCACCCAGCACCGCCCTCTCCACTCCCGCAAAACGCCCGATATTCCCGACACCTTCCCCTTAAAAACCCGCAGAGGGCGGCGCTGGGAGCAGCAGGGGGGCCCCACTCCCACCCGCGGCGGGAATTCCCGGGAATTCGCAGGAATTAGGGAATATCGGGAGATGCGGGACAGCCGAGCCCGCCGTGTGCAATACCGCGAGCGGCCGCCGGGGGCCGCTGTTGAAGCAGGAAACGCCGCACGCGCCGGGTTCGACATCTCCTGTTCCCGGGAATTTCCTGCTCCAAACGGGTCCCGTTTCTCCTTTTCCCGGGAATTTCCTGCCCCAAACGGGTCCCGTTTCTCCTTTTCCCGGGAATTTCCTGCCCCAAACGGGTCCCGTTTCTCCTGTTCCCGGGAATTTCCTGCCCCAAACGGGTCCCGTTTCTCCTGTTCCCGGGAATTTCCTGCCCCAAACGGGTCCCGTTTCTCCTGTTCCCGGGAATTTCCTGCCCCAAACAGGTCTGATTTCACCTTTCCTCCCCTGTCCTGTGCCCCCTCCTGCCAAACACAAACCCTGTTTATTCCATTTGTTTAAATGGAGTTAAGCAGGTTTTTCCCCAAGGGTCTACTTTCCATCAGGCGCGCTGATGAAATTCCTTTTGATTTCCACTTTCCTGGAGTAGAGCTAAGGCAGGGACACGTGCAGAAACAGGCTCACCAAAAGGTGCCAGGAATAAATGGCACATCTATGCCCTGAAGAGCAGAGGAGAATCAAAGGGAAAAGAAGGAGGAAAAGAGTTTCAGGGCAAAAATAAAGATAGATGGTGCCAAGCAGAGGAGGCAGGAGAAGGAGTGAAAGCAAAGCAATACATGCTGACAAATCCTGGGATGTTCTGAGGTTGGCAACAAGGTCAAGGTGGCACCTGATGTACCTCATGACAGTAAAATGACCCAAATCGTAAAGGCATCATCTGGAAGAGATTCTCTGAGTGGTTACAGCAATGTTCACCAAATAAGAACTAAAAGCAAAACCTTCCAAATAACTAGAGAAAATATATTAAAATTCCTGCTGCAGAAAGGGACCAAAGACCTTTTCTGTATTTGTTTGCACCGATGATTTACGTAAGTAGAACTGTGCTGATACAAAACTTTTAAAGAGAGAACTGGCCTTGTATTTGGCAGCTTTTTTTTTTTAAGTTAGATTTTTATGGCTTGGCTAATTGTTCTCCTTCCTATAGTCCCTGAAGAATCGTGATTGGCTTCAAGTTAATTTGCTGAAAGCCAGAAATCCAGTAAAAATGTAATTTTACCCTTGCTAACAGCTGGAGAAGCAAAATCAATTTCAGCAGCTTGCTGAGTAATGGAATTAGAGGGCTCAGGAGTGGCAGGAGGCGAGTTGAAGGGCAGTGCCATCACTGAGGTTTAACCCCTGCTGCAGACGCGCTCAGCAGGCAGCACAGCCTGGTCCCCTCAGCTCACAGGATGCTCCTGCTGAAGGAGATGCCCTGGCAGGTCACAGACAGCCTGGTTTGGGTCAGATTCTGAGCTGACACATAGGGGAAGGTGCTGGAGGAGCTCGGATGTCCCTGTGCCTCAGCCCCTTGCACAGCTCACAGCACACAGCAGCTGGCAGGGGAAAAGGACCACGGGAGGGGTTGTGGTGCCCACCAGTGCTCCCCTGGGAGCTGCCAGAGCTGCTTTAAAGGTAATTTCTGCACTTCATTTTCACCCAAATGACTGCAGAAGGTGTTGGCCAAGCAGCACTGTGGTTACTCTGGGCTCAGTCCTGCTCTTCCCAGAGGAGAGGATGCCAAGGGAGGCTGCAAAGGAGCTGAAGTCCAGTGGAAGAGCCCTCCCAGCCCCTTCCAGCTGCTCCAGAGCTGCCCCAGGCTGCTGGCCCTGCACAAATCCCATGGGGACAAGGGGCTGGGCTCGGTCTCAGCAGCCATGTTGTGGTTTGAAAACAAACCAAGTGAGAGGCTCTAAGTCAGAAATAAAATTTAATGAGAAGAAAAGGAAAAATAAAATAAAATAAAATAAAATAAAATAAAATAAAATAAAATAAAATAAAATAAAATAAAATAAAATAAAATAAAATAAAATAAAAGCAACAATACGAAAAGAAAAACCACTGACAGAGTCAGAATACAACCTGATCTGGGTGATGGAAGCAGTGATCTCATAGAAAGGTCTGATAGCTCCAATCCTCTGGGAATCCAGTGAGTGAGGGCTGCTTCTACTGTCTCAAATCCCAGTTTATATCCAGGTGAGAATGCTTGGCTCCTCCCCGTGGGCGGAGCATCTCCCAATGGGATGATGAGTCACACAGGAGGTCCTTGATGGCCCATTAAAGGGAGATAACTCCAGAGGGAGTTATCTCTGAGTCCTGCACAAGGCATTGATGGGCCATGAACTGAAGATGGTGATAGAATACATCCTAAACTACAACCCAGGACAAGCCAGCACAGGCTGCAGGGTTGAGTTTGTCTGCAGCAAAGACAGGTTTGAAACAGACAGAGGGTGAGAATTACCCACACTGAGCACAGACAGAGCTGTCCCCATCCCTGCTGAGGGAGCCTTTCTCTTCAAACAGACCCAGGCTCCCGAGCTTCCTGCCACCACGTACACAGGACTCCTTTGAAAATGGGGAAGGTGGGTATTTAAAACTGAAATCTCCATTTTGCAGAACTCTGAGCTGAGCCAAGGGCCCGGACAGTTAACAAATGCTCTTGGGCTGTTATTGCTGCTCTTGTGCTGCTTTTCTGGCATCCCCATCTTGATCCAGAGGATCCCAAAGCCCTCAGAAGGATGAGCTGAACAAACCCTCAGCAGTTTGTGGTGGGCAGATGGGTGACAGACCCGGGGAGACCTGCAGGGCTGCACTGATGCCTCAGGGCACAGGGAAACTGCTCAGCCACTGCTGCTGCTTCGCTGGGTGCTCCTGGTCCCTGGGAAAGGCATGGGAATACAGAAAATTGTGCCCATAATAAAACCCACTTACTCTCTTGGCACGGGCTGCAGGACTCGGGTTTTTCAGGGCAGATTTTCAGGTTTTCAGTGTCAGAACAAGGGGGATGGTTTTAAAATAAAACATGACAGCTTTAGATTAAACACTAGGAAGGAATTGTTCCCTGGCAGGGTGGGCAGGCCCTGGCACAGGGTGCCCAGAGCAGCTGTGGCTGCCCCTGGATCCCTGGAAATTTCCCAGGCCAGGCTGGACATTGGGGCTGGAGCAGCCTGGGACAGTGGGAGGTGTCCCTGCCATGGCAGGGGTGGCATTTAAGGTCCTTCCAACCCAAACAATTCTGGGACTTTGAGATTTCCCTTCACAACCACCAGAGCTCTCACAGATGGCAAAACACATCACTCTGCCATCAGCATTGCCACTGCAGGGGTTGGCTTGGTTTTATTCCCCCTGAACATGACCTATCACAAACTTGGTGGTACTGTTTTCACAGATGATTTATTTTGCACTTATGAAAACTGACTGTAACCTCCTAAGAAATAAGGAGGAAGAAACTGATGCTTTGAAAAAAAAAATTAAAATGAAGTGATTTAAAGGCAGAAAGGAAGACTGGAAGATAGATTACTTTATGCAGCCACAGGAAGAATAAAATCAATTCAAGTGAAAGGTTCAAGGACTGGCTTAGGGATTAGAAAACCTGATTTTGAAAAGTGGCTGATGAACTTATTTATTCTTTTGCCAGCAGGTTCTGAGTTTGCAGCCGAATATTTTATATGGCAGGTGATCTATTTATCACCAGCACAGAGGAAGCTGCTGTCACATCAGCCATCAGTGTGCACCAGGGAATGATCCTTGCAGGATGAGGAGATTTGTGGGCTGGAATCAACTCTGACCTGAGGGGAGGAGGCAGCAGTGCTGCTCCCAGAGAGCTGATTTATGTGGGCATGGAACTGCTCAAATCCATCCTGGTGCTTTGCAATCTGCGGCTGGCAGGGGTTCCCTGGTGGAATAAACCCGGGGGATTTTCCATGCTCACCAAGACAGGTGAGCAGTGTCACTGCAGGGGGAAAACAAACCCTAAAGCCAATGTCTGCAGCTGTAAAGGCCACAGCACCTTTCCCCCACCCTATTCCTCAGAATTTCATCAAAACCAGAGCTGGGTTGTGAATTCCTGCCTGGGTGTGGAGATTTCAATTTAACCTGAGCTGGAAACCTTCAGAACATTCATTGCATCTCCAGGGTGAGCACCTAAAGGCATTTCTAGCAAGAAAAAAAACCCTAATTCTTTTTACATGGGGCCACACCACTTCCCTCCTGCTTTTACTCTTCATCCATAAGAAATAGAGACAAAGGCAACACCTAGAGAGAGGGAGATTACCTTAATTCTATTTCTGTATTTAATTCCCTTCAGGCCCTTACTCAACTCTACATTACCTTCCTCCTTCTTTTATTATTTAAACTGGTTATTTTTTTTCTCAGTAAAAAAATAGGAGCAAAACATAATGAACTACAAAATCATCCACAAAAACAACAAAAGAAATAGAAAATAAAAGCCACCCCCAAAACAACAAACCCCAAAACAAACACACAACTAAAACAAACCCATAAAACCAAACACATCACACACACACACACACGCAAAACCCAAAACAAACCAAATAAAAAACCCCAACAAATTAAAAAAAAAAAGGAAAAAACCAACAAGACTAACAAAAAACCACCAAAAAACCCCACCCCAAAACTCCCCAACCCATCCTGGCCTCCAAAAAAACCACCAAAACAAAACGCAGCCCCAAAATAAAGCCAAGCCAAACAACTCTTCCAGCAGGTAGTGGGATTAATTTAATTGCACAGATGAGCCCTTTGAGGCTGAGGGTAAAACCAAGTGGGAGCAGAAATAACAAACCCAATCAGAAGCAGCTTGGGGGTGTTGGTTATTTTTAAAGGGTACAGTGCCCCCACAAATCTCTGTAGAACAAACCATGATGCCCTTTATTTACGTAACATTTTCATTCTTTGCAGGCTAAAATATATTTTGAGGAAACTGGGGACATTTTCCCAGGCTAAACCAAACCACCTCAGCCTTTATGTTCTGGATTTTTTCAGCATTGATGCGGGTGTATTTATTTATTTTAACACTAAAAAAAATAATTAGGTAGAAATTTGACATCCTGGCTTGCAGCCCAGAGGTCTTAAAAATGTTTAAAAACAAGAACCCCTTGAGACTGTTGGTTATAAGAATGTACAGATAAGAATTTTACACACAAAAATGGAAATCCAAGAGACCATTCTTCAGAATTTTTTCTTGATATTTCTCTCTTGGGCAGAGTCTCCATCATGTGCAGATTCTCCTGGAGGATTCCTCTTAGCAAAACATCCTGCAGAGAAGTGTGAAGTAGCTACTGGCACACAACAAATCCTCCTCCTTTTGATTTACTCTGGAGGCGGGACTGTGTGGGATTTATGTGCCTTGTAAACTCTGGATTTACAGGGAACACGGGTTGTAAACGGGCACTGTGTTTTGGTGAACATTTACTTTTTATATTCATTGTGATTCAAGCACGATTTAATGTGCATGTTTGCAAAGTTTCCAAGAGGAAGTTGGATTAATTTTGCTGCATTTATGATTCTCCGCATCGCTCACTCCAGCAGCCCAGCGTTTGCCAAATTTTAATCTGCCTGGGATTTTTAGCAAGAAGTGTTGAATAAATAAGTAACTCACTAATCAGATGGGTTGGCCAACATCCCAAGGCCCAATTAACCTGCCTCAAGCAGGGCTGGGAGTGCTGAGCTGGGCTCTGCACTGCTCAGGATGGAGGAGACCAAACTCCTGTCATCTTTCAGCAATGAGATTATTTAGGTGGCTCCAGGTGAACAAAATTTCCTCCTGGTCCATGCAGAAGAGCAAGTTTGCCTCCTGTCTCAGAGGAGCTGGATCTAAACCCATCCTTGCTCTTTACAACACACGTTCAGTTTGGCTTTTCTTTTTCTTAGGGATGGTGTTGGCAGGTGACCTGCCCAGAGCTCTGTGGGCACCTGACCCCTCTGGAGCCAGGCTGGGAGAGTTGGGGGTGCTCACCTGGAGAGGAGAAGGCTCCAGGGAGAGCTCAGAGCCCCTGGCAGGAGAGCTGCAGAGGGACTGGGGACAAGGGATGGAGGGACACGACACAGGGAATGGCTTCCCACTGGCAGAGTGTTGGAATTCTGGGCATTGAGAATTTCAGGCTTTCTGTGCTGACAGTCACTGACCCTCAAGCCAGCACCACATTTGACCTGAGGCTGTGGAAGAGGCTTCTGAAATGGAGTGATGGCACTGGAGTTTTGGGTGTGTGGTTTGAATAGAATTGTGCGATCTCACAGGGTGGAAGAATTAGAATTTAAGGTCCTAGTATATAGTAATATATATGGGGCAATGGGGAGGATTTAGGGCATTGTCTAAGTCCTTATTGTTCAGCTTCTTCCTCTTGGTTTTGAGTGTTTTTTTCTAATCGGGTGAAAAAGACCCACATTGCAGGTCTTGTGTGGTCAATTATTGAGTCAAAAGTATAAATAATATAGGTGTCATCTTGTTATTGGATAGTTTATGCTTAAATAACCTTGGGAAGAGTTAGAAACACTTCATTTTCTACCTTCTGGTTAGAGCTCACAACTCCTGAGGCTCTGCTAGAGATAAGAATTAATAAATAGAGTCCAAACACAAAACTGTGACTCTTGTGTGTGAATCCCGGCTGTAACACGAAGAAAAGAAGCTGAAAACCTTACACCAGAGGCAGGGATGGATGGCATAAGGGGAAGGAGTTGTTCCCTGGGAGGGTGGGAAGGGGCTGGGCTGAAATTCTCAGGGTGGGACTCTGGAAAATCCGCCCAGCCGAGCCGGGCAGGGCACAGCCCAGCCCCGGTGCCTGCAGCAGAGCTGGGCACTAGGTGGTGGCCACGGACCGGCCTGGGCAGCCTGAGCCCCGGAGAGGAGAGAAACGGCAGCGAAACAGCCTTTAGAGCAGCAGCAGCATCCTCCAGCCCCGGGCGGAGCTGCACCGCAGCCTTCCCTGGGGAGAGCATCCCCTGGGCATCACCTCTGTGTGCAGGGGACACAATCCCCTGGACATCACCTCTGTGTGCAGGGGACACAATCCCCTGGGCATCACCTCTGTGTGCAGGGGACACAATCCCCTGGGCATCACCTCTGTGTGCAGGGGACACAATCCCCTGGGAATCACCTCTGTGTGCAGGGGACACAATCCCCTGGGCATCACCTCTGTGTGCAGGGGACACAATCCCCTGGAAATCACCTCTGTGTGCAGGGGGACACAATCCCCTGGGCATCACCTCTGTGTGCAGGGGGGACACAATCCCCTGGGCATCACCTCTGTGTGCAGGGGGGACACAATCCCCTGGGAATCACCTCTGTGTGCAGGGGGGACACAATCCCCTGGGAATCACCTCTGTGTGCAGGGGACACAATCCCCCGGGAATCACCTCTGTGTGCAGGGGGGGAAAAAATCCCCTGGGAATCACCTCTGTGTGCAGGGGGACACAATCTCCTGGGCATCACCTCTGTGTGCAGGGGGGACACAATCCCCTGGGCATCACCTCTGTGTGCAGGGGGGACACAATCCCCTGGGCATCACCTCTGTGTGCAGGGGACACAATCCCCCAGAACTCTGGACTCACCTCTGCTGTGCAGAGCAGGATTGCAGCCTTCCTTTATAATAGATATACATTATATAATAAACCCTTTATGTTAGCTATATTATACCTATATATTAGGTATATTATACCTATATATTGGGGATATCTAGGTATATAATACAGCTGTTACATTAAGGTGTCATTATACGTAATTAATGTCATGGAATTATATGTAATGTCCTGATGTTACATATAATTCCATGACATTAATTACGTATAATTCCAGCTTCACTGGGCACACTGGGCTGGTCATCCTCCCCAGGACTCACATCTGTGCAGGAGGGGCTCAGAGAAGCCCTGGGGCTGCTCAGCCAGGGGAGTGCCCAGGAGGGGCCCAGCCAGGAAGGGCAGGGACCTGCTCAGAGCATCTTTGAGCCCTTCTCTGACCATCACAGCAACGCTGAGGGTGGGTGTTGAAATCCTGGAAACTTAGATGTTAAGATTTTAGTGTGTAGTGATGTATATGGAGCAATATGGAGGATTTGGGGCATTGACTAAGGTCTTCTTTCACCTTCCTCTTCATGGGTTTGGGTGGTTTTTTCTAATGGGGTGCAGAGGTCCACGTTGTGGGCCTTGGTGGTCAGTTCTTGGGTTAAAAGTGTCGATGATAGAGGTGTCACCTCGTTATTGGGTAATTAGCACTTAAAAGAGCACGGAAAGAGTTAGAGCCGTTTTCAGCCTTGTTGGCTGGAACTCACAACTTGTGAGACTGCTGCAGACAAGCATTAATAAACAACTGAGTCCGAACACAAGAAAACTGCATCTCCTGTGCCTTCATCCTGGCCCTAAGAGAAAGAAAGAAGATAAAATCCCCACAGGGGGGGCTGAAGGGAGGAAAGCAGAGCCTCTCCACTGCCTCGTGTGCCTGTGTCTGCTGCAAGAGGTGCTGGCACCCAGACAGGGTTATTGAGAGAGGAAACTCTCCATCTCCCAGCCAACCTTCCACAAACTGCAGGTTAACCTTTTCCCAGGGACTCTGCTTCAGGAGGAAACAGACTCAGATTTTCACAGAATCCCTCAGGGTTTTGTTCAGAGCAGAGAACTCTGCTGCTTTGTCAGGTAGAAAATGATTTTTCTGCCATTAGTTTTTTCTCACTGCAGCTGTGGGTTTTCTAAGACTTACATTCTTCAAAAGAAAAAAAATCTAGACCACACATAAGAGCAAGCCCTAAAAGAGCCCTGCGTGGCTTTCCTGTTCCTAGAAGCAGTGTGTTTTTAAAACAATGCTTCTCCCTAACTCCTTTGGGCAATCAGTCCAGGATGAGGAAGGTGAGGGTAGGGCTGGGAGCAATGCAGGGAGGCTGCAGCATGGAGTTAAATGACAAAAGCAATCTGTTTGGCTTGATTTAGACTTCAGTGCTCTCATTAGAGCCTGAAGGCCACGAGCTGCTCAGCCCTGCTGAAGGACAAGGCGAGCCCTGGCCCTGACACTGCAGCAGGGTTCCAGCAGCAGAGGTGCTGCAGGGACCACCCAGCCCATCCTGGTGGTACCCCCGTGGGAATCCCAGAGCACAGGAGCAGCAGCAGGCTGACATCCACCCACAGTGCTGCATCTCAGCCTGCTGTTTCCTTTTCTTCCCTTCCCCTCGTGTCATCATTAATGGGTTGTCTCTCAGCCTCCTTGGCCCCTGGGCAGAGGTTTCCCTTGCCAGGCAGCTGAGCAGACACCTGGCTGTCCCCAGGCCAAACAAACCTTTCCACAGAGTGTTTGTCCCCAGCCCACCCGAGCCCCTCTCCCCAGGGAGGGAATTGTGCAGCAGGAGCAGGAATGGGAGTGACAGGGTAGTGCCGAGCTAAGTGTGCTGCTTAGGGACTGTGACACTGCCTGACACTGATTGATGAAGAGGCTGAAACTCCGACTGTGGCACTTGGCTGTCGGGAATGAAAGGAACTTTCACTTCTCCCCTGTGCACATCCATCAGGAGCAGACAGGCGTCAGCTTCTCCCTCACTGCTGCGGCTCCTTTTGTGAGATGGAAATTCAGCTCCTTCTGTGATCTGAAAAGCGTTTTAATTCATCAGCTTTGCTGAAAGGATCTTCAGAGAAGAAATATCACTCTCTGGTAGCACAGCTGGGTTTCAGCATGTTCAGCATCTCAGCTACCAAAGATGAGAACCTGGCTGGGGGCTTGGAAGAGAATGGCCACGTGTTGTTCCTGTGAGGATGCAGCAGTGGCCAGGGCAGGACCCACCAAAATGCAGCATCTGGAAGGTGTGTGCCAAGTTAAGAATATCCCAAACCCTGCCATGAGCAGAGAACAGCTATGGATGCCCTGAAGGGCATCTCTCCAGGATCAGCTCCTGCATTCCAGGGCGCCCTCACGTTCTGTCCTGTGTGTACAGCTCCAAGTGTTTTGGTTTCAGGACTGACCCTGATGGTAGCTGTGTGATCCAGGGCATGGCTAATGCAAGTGGGAAAGGCCTGTGATCACAGAATCCCAGACTGGTTTGGGCTGGAGGGGACCTTAAAGCTCACCCTGTCCCAGCCCTGCCATGGCAGGGACACCTCCCACTGTCCCAGACTGCTCCAAGCCCTGTCCAGCCTGGCCTGGGACATTTCTAGGGATCCAGGGGCATCTTTAAAAAGATACACATGGGCTCCCCCTGCTTCTGTCTTCTGCCTTTAGCCTTGGGCACCCTCCTGGCAGCAGCTCCTCCTGGGACACTCCTGTGGCCAGGGGCTGCTGTGGGAAGACACCTGAAAACTTCATCAAGTCACAGCACTGAATCAATGGGAACAGGCCCATCCAGGCTGCTAGAAAATAAAGATTATTTTTAGGAATAATGACAATGCCACAAAGCTCTGAAGAGGTAATTGCCTTCAGGAAGACAATATTACGAAGTAATTTCAAACGGCAATTTGAAAGAATCGCTAAACAGTGACAGTGAGTGTGAAAGCACAAAGACCAACTCGGCTCCACATTCAAAGCAGCAAATGATCAGATGAACCATTTACTGCCTGGACTGGCTCATATGTGAGTGATTTGCTGAACCATTTCCCTCGGTGCTCTTGGCTTTGCCATGCAAGAGCCCCGTTACAGTTTCCAGCACTGATCCCTCTTGCTCAGATCATAAAGCAACTTGGGGTTTTGTAAATTAGTTTCACATTTCCCTCAGCTACATTTAGCTCCAGTTTTACTTTGATCTCTCTTCCTCAATCCCAACTTTGGCCTACCTTCAAAAAAAAAAAAAAAAAAAAAAAAAAGAAGAAGAAGAAGAAGAAGAATTTACATTATGGTCAAATTAAGGCCCATTCAAACATTTGCCATTTTGAGAAGCTTATTTGCCTTTCCAGAAATAGCAAAATCTTCAACATAAATTTCAGGAGGATCTCATCCATCCAGGGTATTTCCAAACTCAATCTGCCTCCTCAGAGTGCTGCCACAGCATCCCAGTAGGATGATGGCTATATGGAAAAAAAAGCTAATTAAGGCTGCAATCACATGCAAAGTCACTTGCTTGGCTCCCCACCCCACGTCATCCCCCTCAGCTCTGCTCTCACTCTGCCTCCTGCACTCCCTGCCCCTTGTCCTGAGGTGTGCTCCAGCTCTGTCCCAGGTGTTGAGGCACTGTCACATCAGTGTGACACTGTCACGGCACAGCAGCCCCTGCTCTCGGGGCTCTGAACGCTGTGGCTGCACCAGAGAGCACAGGATCTTCTCTGCAAGTGGAAACAGGACCTTTGTTCCAGCCCTTGGTTAGCCTCAGATCAAACCCTGTACCAATGCAGACACTGACTAGCAGCATTTGAACCATTCATTTATTTGCCAGGTTTTTTTGTACCCATGACCCACCCAGACAGGTGCCAGCAGCTTTGATTATTCCCCAGACACACACTTGCCTCTGGTTCTCCGATGAGCTGAGCACAACTTCTTTATGTTCTTGATCAAAACAGACCTCAAAAGCAAAATTAAAAGCTGCCATTTGCTGTGTGCACACTTCCAAGTTAAAATGAGCCTGTAATAAACCCTCAGTGCCTGTCTGTTCATACACGAGGGAACACAAAGGGGTGTGAGCCCAGCCACAGCTAATCCATTCAGAAAGCTGCCCAGCTCTCTGCAGAAAGCTTTTTTGGAGTAGTCAATCAGCACAGGCAGCTCTGAAGCTTTTCTCTTCAAAGCAGCCAGCCTTTCATGCAGGCTGGCTCTGTGCACAAGGAAAGTATTTTTAGCACTGCACGGGATGGTTTGACATTGAGGGAACTGAGGGACATTGTCGTGCTGGGAAAACTTGGACTGGTAATTCTTGTCCTGAGGACTTTCTGGGCCCAGAGAACAGCCTAACAGCCTGGAAGCAGTCATGGCCACTGTAATTATTCCCATTTCCACATCATGCATTCAAAAGAAACTCCTCATATCTCAATCATTGTCCAGTCTTCCCAGCCACTGCTGAAACATTCCTGTGAGGACATCCCTCCTCCTGTGTCAGACTCAGGATTTAGGTAGAAACAAGGTCAAGGACATTGTTAAGGAGTTTTCTCTGAGACTGGTGCTTTGGTAGATATAAAACACAAACAGAAGCAAATTTATTTGCAAATGAAACCCAGTTTCCCGGGGAACGCAGAGCCAGGACAGCAGCTGCATCCTTATGGCACTCCCAGAATCAGAAATGAAAGATTCTATCATTCAAGGGGGTTTTCATAAAAAACCCCTCCTTTGGTCACTCCTGTTGAAGGAAATAAACCTTCAGTGCCGTGGCATCCAACTTGATTGAGTTTGGGCAAGAAAGTGCCTGGGATGTGGACACAGAGAGGTGTGGGTGGGTGGTGGCACTGTCCCTGCTGAGCTGAAGAGGACCAAGCTGCAAAATGATGTTACAGACCAGGAAGGAGAGACCAGGTAGATATAAACACCTAAAAGACTAAAACCGTGTTTTCCCACTCACTACTAAAGTTTTTAGTGGTCACATTTGACATCATGCCCTTGCAAGTTCTGAATTCTGTGCTTAGCTAATTAGGGGACAGAATTAACTGTCATATAAAACAGATCTGTGCCATTGCTTGCTATTACATGAGGAAAACCTGCAGTCCTTAAACTATTCAAAGCCCAACATTCTTTATGTCTAACTGAAAAGTAGGATAATTAGTCAATATGCACAGCCTTTCATCAACCACAAGTCTTAAATTATGACTGCTATTAATTGTATATAATTGAAATGATAAATTCCCCAAGATAAATCATATCTCACTTGTAAATCCTACAAATATTTTTTCCCAACAATTATAAATAAGTTCTCATTCACAAGCATTTACAGATTAATGCAGAGCTATGGATGTAATTTCTTTGCAAATGAAGCTCTGTCAATGTCACTGCTATTCATAAATCTTTAGGCTTCATATTTTTTTAATGAAGTCTAACAGGTTATGAATCAAGGCAAATTTTTATTGTTTGGTGTGTAAGCCTTAAGAATCAGAAACAGGTTTTATAATTTCATTTCCCCAGAGATTATGTAACAAAAGTGATAAACTTACAGTTAGTACAGCAATGGTTTTGACAGCTAAGACTTTTTCCCCAGAAGAAAGTAATTTGAATTTAGATTAAGACACGTCACTGTATCTTCCCTTATAAACTGTAGACTTAAGTTTCCTGATCACTCTGTTTGACTGAGTGAACCAAAATGTGGAAATTAAAAATGCAGGAAGGGAGCAGCTTCTGCATTCCATTGACCTTTATATTAGTTAAGCATTTGAATTTTAATATATGTATGATACATACTTTAATTAAAGTGTAAATCAGAACTCTGGCTTGCTCAGATTTATGAGCCATGTATCATCACAGCTCCATCCAACCTTTCCAGCAGCAGCAGCTCCTCCCTGGCAGCAGCACTGCATGACACACCAGAGCTGAGAGCAAAAGCTTCTGCAGGCTAAAGGTGACAACTTCTGGCCAGTTATCTTTGGCTTTAATTTAAATTTGAATATGAAGGCCATCAGAGGAAAATATTGGAGAGAGAAAGGGATTCAAGGTGGCTGTTCAAATTAATAGAGACAGAGGAGTAAAAGTCTCTTTCTACTTGTGGCTGATCATTCTCTAGGCCAGCCTGTCTGTGTGATCCCCCAGCCAAACACAGAATCCTCAAGGTCAGACAGGACTTTTCAGATCATTAAATCCACCTGTCAGCCCAGCTCCAGCACCCGTTCACCACTGACCCTTGACCTGTCCCCAGTGCCACATCCACAGGTGTTTGGGGACATTCCAGGGGTGGGGATCCCCCCCTGTCCTGGCAGCCTGTTCCCAGGCCTGACCATGTTCTCCATGCAGAAGCTTTGATAAGCACATCCACGGAAAGAGTTTCCACAACTCTGGGTGCTCTGAGGTGGCAGGGGGTCTGCTGGCTTCCCTGCTGCTGTGGGAGGGAAAGGGTGTGCTCCTGCCTTCAGTGCCATTCCACTTTCCTTTTCTTAAATTCCATTTTCTTCAATACCATTTCATTTCCCTATTCAGAAAAAATGAACAAAACCCCTAAAAGTAACCCAAACCTTGCTCCTCTCTTCCCAAAAACACTCCCTCAGCACAAACTCCTGAGAAGGATGTGATGCTCAGAAACCTGCCTACACACATTTTTTATGGAAGTGGAACACAACAAGCACATCCTTCACAAATAACCACTCTGGGGGATGTTAAAAAAGAGTAATAATTCCTCAGATTGGCTGCTTATTCCTTTTACAGTAAGGTGTGTATTTATAGCAGCTGAAATACGTCCATCACCATTGCCATTACTCAGTCCAGCGTGTTTCTTTTCTCTCCTACCTCTTGTCACACTGCACGGTTCTCAAAGATGCTAAAAAAAAAAAAACCTCTGGTGGAAGGAATCTTATTCTGAATTTTGTTTGCCTTTCATTGGATCACAAATCAATGAGTTCTAGAACAGCAGTTTGGAGGGAAGACTTCCAGTAAAGTGGTTTTTTGTTTGGATCACACTTCTCAAGGGGTGCCGAGCCTTACAGAGGAGAGAGCCCCTGTAAGCTGCTGCTGCCAGAGGGGTGCAGGGCTGTGACAGCCCCGTGTTGTGTCTGCAGAGCAAGAGCTCAACAGGAGTGAATCCTGGGCTGGGAAAGCGCTGGGAGTTTGTTCAGCTGCAAAGGGAGGTCTGGAGTCCCTGTACTTTTCCCCTGTGTGACACAGTGGTACCAGTGCCCCTGTGACTCTTGGTGCTGGGCAATGCAGTGGAGCACTGTGAATTTTATCTGGCTTTGCATCAGCTGATGCTGCTCTTTAAAAAGGAACCTTTATGCTCTGAGGCTGAGAAAAGGAAATTTTATCCTCTGGCACTTTTTGCAAGGATTCATCCCGAATGCCAAGGGCTGTAAGATGCTGCTGTCATTCTGGGCTGTCCATAACTCCTCGCTGTTGTTTCCCCTGGGCACAGTGTTTTCTGGGATTTGTTTGGCTGCAGGCTGAGCCCCTCTCCCCTGCCTGCTCCCGCCTCAGCCCTGACACAGGCACAGGGAAGGGACAAAAGGCCACAGGGCAGGGCTGTAGGAATGAAGGGAACTGATGGAAATGAGGCTACTCTAGCGTTAAATAAACCCCAGAATTCCAGAACGGTTTACTTGGAAGCACCTTAAAGCCCATCCAATTTTTTCCCTGGCAGAACTTTACATCCCAGTGCCACCCCTGCTATGGCATCTTCGCCATGGCAAATTTAGGACACCTCCCACTGTTCCAGACTGCTCCAAGCCCCAGTGTCCAGCTTGGCCTTGGACACTTACAAGGACAAGGCAGCCACAGCTTCTCTGGGCACCCTCCCCATCCTCAGTGAAGTTCTATTTACAGGGAAGAATACCCTCCTAAAATCTAATCTAAATCTACGCTCCTTCAGGTTGAGCCATTCCCTGTGTCCTGTCTCTCCAGCCCTTGTCTCCAGTCCCTCTCCAGCTCTCCTGGAGCCCCTTCAGGCCCTGCCAGGGGCTCGGAGCTCTCTCTGGAGCTTCTCCTCTCCAGGTGAGCACCTCCAGCTCTCCCAGCCTGGCTCCAGAGGGGCTCAGCCTGGTGGCTTCAGGGAAAGCTGGTGACCTGCACTGCCCCATGTGTGCGAAAGGATCCCCTCTGTGCACCCTGCAGGTTTTGCCTGCTGCTTCCCAAAGCCCTGGCAGCAGGATGCTCCCCTCAGCAGCCCTCACACCTTCCCTGCCGCCAGGCTGCATCACCAGTTCCATTAATCCATAACTGAAGGCACTGGCCATCAGTCCCTCTTCTGTTTTGACTTGTGAAACCCAAAGCATTTGCACAGCCCGAGGGAACACTGAAACACTAAACCACTAAAACACTAAAACCAGGCAGGGAATGGAGGCTGTGGTGTCCTCCTTGTCCCAGCACAGCACAGAGCCCCCCCAGCAGTCCCAGGCTGTCCCCAGGGCCAGAGCTCTGTCCCCAGCAGCTCTGCAGAGGCTGATGGAGCACCGGGTTCTGCAGGGAGGTCACAAAGGAAGGTCCTTTTGGGGATAACTCTGCAAAGGCACTGGATTGCAGCAGGCAGGGCTTGGCCTCAGGGTGCTGGCACCTCTGAGCCTGGCTGAGAAACTGCCTGGGGCTGCAGCCAGGAGAGGGGAAGGGGTGCAGGTGTGGGATGAAGCTCCTGTGAAAGTGCTGTGGTAAGAGAACTGCTAATTAATTCAATACCAAAATACTTGCTTAGGTAGAAGGCTGCTTCTGAAACTCGTGCAGATTGAAAGAGCACAACTGCAGCTCCAACACAAAGCTCTGAGGTTTGCAGCCCTCTCCTGGGAGACTCCAAAGATGTGAATGTTAGCAAGGGAGTGAGAGAACTGCAAAGCCCTTCCCTCTCAGCCATATGTGGTGGGACCCCCATGCAGCCCACGCAGCAGAGCTCCCACTCCTGTCCTCACAGCAAACTTCTCTCTGGAATTGTCCTGAAAGCCATTCCCCTCCTCTGCCTCAGTCAGAGCCCTGCAGATTCCCCCTGCAGGGAAGGAGCAGAAACTCATTTCCCTTCCCACAGCTGAGGGGTAGAGAGCACACATATCACTGCCCCCGGGGAATGGAAAACAAATTCAGGAGCACTGGCGTGCTCAAAGCCTTGGAAGAACTGCATCAGTTTTATAGAACAGGTTGTGGTTGTCTCTGACAGCCTGACCTTGGCTATCAAGGCAAAGTCATCTTTTCCCTGAAGGCTCCTTCCCTTGGGCACATTGATCCCTTCCCTGCTCCCTCTTTCCACTCATCCTGCCCCATCTCCCTCCCAGCTGTTTGTTTCTTCCCAGTTACCAAATCCAGTTTTGTCCTGGAAAACACTGGGAATACACTGCTGCACCATCACCCCTCCAAGAGCTGGATGCCTTGGGAAGGCTCACCTGGAACAGTGAATATGCAGAGATAAAGGAATAAAGTAGATATTTATTAAAAGGCCTTTAAGGATCCACCTTGGGCAGGACAAGAGCCTGGCCAGGGCTACACCCAAGGTGGACCCAAAATGGTCACAAAATGGACACAAAATGGACAGTCACGAGGTCTCACACTTTTGTAAGTTTTGGTCCATTTGCATATTGAGGTTTAATTGTCCAATTACAGCTTCAGGTTATGAAGTCCCATCCTTCTTGTTCCTCCCTCCAGCCCACCCTTTTTTCTGCTGTTGGGCCTGGAACTTGTAACCACTGTCCTTGGTCTCCATCAGGAAAAGGCTTTGTTTTGTGTCCCTGCTCTGTGCAGAGCTGAGTGACACAGAGCTCAGAACTGCACCCCTGGGCAGCACAGAACCTGAAATACATCAAAGGTCAAACTTAAGGCATCAAGCTCACACAAAGCAAGAAAAGCAGTTGCCTCCCAAGCTCACTCTTTCCCTGTGCTGCTACAGAAGCACAGGCAATGCTTTAATGGGCTGTTATTGCTCCCATCTCAAACAGGGAGGGAGGAGCAGTGATGGTGCCTTGGGGTCCTGGTGGTCCAGGGCAGCTCATCTGAGCTGCACAGAACAAGGGGCTGGGCCCAGGGGTGCCACAGGATCCACTCAGAGTGCAGGAACCCAGGAAACACAGGAGGCTTTTGTCAGCCTTCCACCTTACTCCCTATTCATGCTTCACCCAAAGACGAGCTCTTCAGAGGCTGGTGGAAAACATCCAGCCAGCACCAAATTCTTCCTGCCAGGTTTGGATGAAGAAAATCCCCAAGGCTGTCATTTCAAGCAATCTGATTGGATATACATTTTTATTCCTTGTAACTATTACTTCTGCTTATACAGAGGACAAATAATGTAAGATTCAACTCTCTGAGACTCAAGTTTTGCACAAACTCACTTGGTATCATCCCGATGTACAGCTTAAGTTAGGGCTCGAATATTTCTCAGTACTTCTGCAAATAAATCATTAGATCTGCACCCATCATTTAGCAGCCCATCTCTGCCTGTCCTAATGAGCAACACATTGCATTTATCACCCCCTCTGTCATCATTTATCATGGTGTAGTCCATTAAAATCCTTGAACAAACCTCTCCCCTGCACTGAGGAGCTGCAGGATTTGACCCACTTAAATTTAATAAGAGACAGATTCTTTCTGAAGTCTCTCTGATGTTAGTAATTCACATGGGTTTCTTTTTTTAGGTTAGGTATTATTGCCTGGCATTTAAGGCTCGGATAATTAAGTAGATTTATATTTATATTGTCTCATTATTTACTCATGTCTGTTACTTAAAACCTAATAACAAACAATGACATTACTGCTCAAATACTGAGGCTATCCATAATTGAAATTAGGATCCAGTGCAAATGACTGCTTATTCTGACTTGATGCATAAATAAACACTCCTCAGTAAAAGCAATGAGGACAGCAAATAAAAAACAAACCCTTGCTCTCTTTATCCTGTGTCACATGGCCAGGACACGCAGCATTGCCCTAAAGGTGGGAAGATGCAGACATCAACATCAAGGATGGGAAAGCGAGTTGGAAACTCAAATCTGGCACAGTTTTGGACGTGAAGGTCTTGGGATACAAGCAAGACAAGATTCGAGGGACGAGATAACATCTTTATTGCACATAGAGATAGAATGAGGAAAAGAAATAAGCATTCAGGCTCAAACTGCTTTTTCAGCTTGTATGCTGTAAAGCTTGTCTGCACTTCCAAGTATATCATTATGTCTCAGGAACGATATTATCTCTCCCTGCAGACTCGATAGTGCTTAAAATGTCAGCTCCTCTTGAAGATGTGTGCTTTGCACCCTCCATCTGTTCCCAGGGATGGAGCTGCTGTCCATCTCTGCCTCCTACCCCTCCCACAGCCACGTGGGGAAAGGTAGAGAAGGGTTTCCAAATAAAAGATGTCTTTTAGATGAATATTAACCTCATTTCCATACCTAAAACTGTTGGCAGAGACCACGGAGCATGGGCATTATGTGCCTGCCATGTGAAATACTATTTATGGGAGCCAGCTCTCTGAGTAGGCACAAGGAAAAGTTACCAGTTGTTTTAGTGCAATATATGTACAGTAAAATTAGTCTCTAATCCTTAAGAAAAATCTTTTACTGGGAAGCAAAAAGAGTTAGGGAAAAAAGAGTTGGTGGCTGTAGCAAAATTAGTTTGAGTTCTTTCTAAAAAGAAATAAGAAAAACTAAAGCACATAGGAAATACCCTAAACTCATATTGCAGATGCTTAGGTAGCATTTATTTTTATTAGGACTGTACAAAAAACCCAAGCAGGCTCTTGTGTTCGTGCAGTGTGGCTAAGGGATGGCATATTCCCCACTTCTGAGAGGAAACAAAGGTCGAGTGGAGCTGATTTGCCCAGTGACACCACATCCCTACCAGCAGAGGGAATGAAACTTTGCTCCTCTCCCAGGGAGGTGGCCAGCCCAGTGTCCTTTGGACAGAGCAGCCCCAGGAAAGGCCAAAGCCAGAGGAGCCCTCCCAGGGAGGTCCCACCATGGTTTTACTGGGCAAAACCCACTAAAAGGGTAAGAGGGACCACTGGGAGGCCTTTCGGCCAGCGAGGCACCTTTTATACCCAGAGCATTCTGCAGCTTTCTGCCAGGCTGAGGTGGCCTTCCAGTGAGCACAGGCACAGTTTCCATCCCCAGAAATCCTGCTCAGGTGGTGCCTGGAAGCCTCACACCCATGGAAAGGAGGAACAGAGATCAGATTCCCCTTGTGGGCTGGCCTCTGTGCTGTGGGAACTGACAGTGGTCAGAAGATGGATTCTCAGGCTCCAAGCAGAAGCGTGAAGCCTGTGGGGAAGCCAGGGACAGAACTCTCTCAGTCTGGCCTGGGAAATCACAAGGAAGAACCCAAAACCATCTTGTAGATACCATCCTCCTGACTTCCAACTTGTTCACTGGTACAGATGTTTGCGAGAAGGTGGTGCCCTAAAGGAGCAACCCTATTCATTGTACCCAAACACTGTATAAAAGACTCTGTCTCTCAATAAACTTTACTCTGAGCCCTCTGAAGGAATCAGAGTTCTGTGTGTCATTACATGAGCCGTCCTGAATTGTAATGATGATGTGCCACCACCCAACCACAGGGGACAGGTTCCAGACAAGCACAGGACACCTGCACTGCCAGGAGAGACCCCCAAGGCTCCTGGCAGGCACAGATGGGCAGGAGCTGCTGCCTGGGCAGCCCAGCCTTTGTCCCCCTGTCCCCATGAGCCCACGGCGCACGTGGCGCCAGCACTGTCCACCCACTCTGCTGCCTCCTTCCTCAGCATCGTGTCAGCCTGTGCTACACCACCAGAGCCAGCCTGCTCCCCCTGCACTCACAGACTCAAAAATATCCCTCCCTTCTGTTCCTGCCAGCCTCCTGCCAGGGGAGTACAGCTTGGCTTCTGTTTTCAGGCCGTTCTCACGCCGCACTGCCAGGACTTCATGTGAGTTCAGATTCATCTGACCCAGAGCCCAGAGCTGAGCTGCATCCCCTGGTCCACAGCTGGATGTGATTCCTGGCAGGGAGCTCCTCTCGATGCCTTCAGTTTGGGCTTTCCTGTATCCCAGGTTCTGTGGTGCCCAGGGGCAGCTCTGAGCTCACAGTCAGTGTCACTCAGCTCTGCACACAGCAGGGACACAAAACAAATCCTTTCACTGCTGCACACCAAGGACAACTTTCAGCCCAAAAGCACAAACAAGGGTGGGCTGGAGGGAGGAACAAGAAGGATGGGACCTCACAGCCTGGAGCTGGAATGGGACAATTCGACCCCAAGATGCAAATGGACCAAAACTTATAAAAATATAAGACTTTTGACCAGCTGTCCATTTTGGGTCTATTTTGTGGCCATTTTGTGACCATTTTGTGACCATTTTGGGTCCACCTTGGCTGTAGCCCTGGCCAGGCTCTTGTCCTGCCCAAGGTGGATCCTGGAGGCCTTTCAATAAATCCCTGCTTTATTCTCCAGCTCTGTGCAGTCTCTGTTCCAGCTCAGCCTTCCCAAGTCATCACTCCAATGGTGCTTTTTTACCCTTCCAAAGCCCCCTGTGTGCTGGTGTCCCTCGCTGGGCTCTGTGTGTGGGGACAGCTCAGCCCTGCTGTGGGGTGTGCCCTGCTGAGCCTGGGAAACCTGGGCACAGGAGGACTGGGAATGCCTGGAGGTGTGCTACTTCCCTGACAGGCACTAATTAAAAGTACATTATGAACTGTTCATTTACTGGCATAGAGTCCTTAAAATTTTGCACTGTTAAGGCTGGTTTTAAACATTTATTGTGCCTGCCAGCATTAGCTGACAGCAGGGCTGGGATCACTGCAGATCATTCAGTTGTTGCTTTTTTTCAGTTGACCAACTGCATTTAAAGGAAATTTTTTTAATTTTTCCCATCTGTGACCCTCCCCTCCATTTTCCCCTTCCTCCCACTTGGTTTCCCTTTTTATGTGGTTCCTGTATTTATGGTGGTCCTCCCTGGCAAAGCAATAATGATCAGGTGAAGAATCCCAGGGAGCAATTTCTCTTCCTCTGCCATCCTTCCACACGCCAAGGAAAGCCAGGACCATCTGACCTGTTCCCAGGTGTTTTGCCTTTCCCCTTTTTGAAGCAGAAATACTGCATTACTTCCATCCCTGTTCTGAGTTTGTTGATGTCAGAGGTGACATCAGATGTGATTTTGCCCTGTGCTTTCCCATGATATCCACAGGGAATATTGTTCATACATGCAGAAGCAGGTCACAGACGAACTAAACCAAACTGAAATTGAGTCAGGTCTTCAAAACAAACTTCCTCCATACTCAAAGTAAAACACTGAGTTATCTTCAATCCTTAAGACTATTTAATGCCACCTTCTTCTCCAATAAACCCATGTCCACAATTTCAGACATTTTCCCCTTTTGTTCCAGGTCATGGAGTTGTTTGTTGCTCCTAAGATCGTCCCTCAGTACAAGAATGCAGGGAAGTAATAATTTCCTCAGGAAGCTCATAAATATCCTTAGTCCGTATATTCCAGAAAATCATCCCAAGGAATAAAAAGCAAATTAGAGCAGCCACCTCCCATATTCCTCAGAGTATTGACACGTATTATGGATCCTGAGATGATTAAATGCCACTGAGTAAGCAAGGAGACTTTTGCAGAGGAAAAGCCCAAGCTTTGTTTAAATACTAAGTTATGTTTGGGCTCAGCAGGCAGTTCCAAAGGCAGGATTAGCAAAGACCCCAGTATTTCTGCGAGGATGGTGGTCAGGAGGTGACACACAGCCTATCCAACACCTTCCCCCCATGGCACTGATGGGGCCAGCGCCAGTTTTCCCTGGGAATTCCAGCCCTCAGAGCTGCTGGCCCTTTGCCATTCAGCCCAGGGTATTTCTGGCAGCAGTGCTAAGGACACTTGTTCCAGAGAAGGAGAAATCAGGAAACTGGTTTGTCTCGGCCCTCTGGGAGCCAGGCAAATCTGCCAAAGCTCTCAGGGCTGGACACAGACGGGGGGGGGGAAAAAACACCCACAAAAAATCCAAATGAAGCAAAAGTGAACTTCTGACTGTCTGCCTCGCCAGAACCAGCCAAATGTCATTAAAGAGCCATGATGATGACACACACTGACAGTAAGTGCAACAGACTTGATGAAAGACCTTAAAACGTTTATGCTAATCCAAAGTTTCAGTGTCACGTCCCATACAAGCTTTCCAAAGAAAAACTGTGCCAGAAAGCATGCAAGAATGATCTTAACTTTTACCTTACTAAAAAAACACCCTAAACAAAATATCACCCAAAAAGCCCAAGCACCAAACCCCCAGGTTTCCTTTTTTTTTTTTTTTTTTTTCTTCAGCATCTGCATATTTTGCTGGACAGGTTAAAAAAAAAAAAAAAAAAAAAAAAAAAAAGGATTTCTTTAGTTTGCTTGTGAGACAAACCTGAATTGGAGCTATGAGGAACAATGGTGGAGCAGCTGGTGCCTGATTTACACCAGGGAGGAACCACCCCAGTAACTTTACAGTTACTCCACACCTTCCAGGGAGGCACCTCTGTGCAGAGCCTGAATAACTCAGCGCTTTGAAAACAAAAGAAAACCCCCAGAAAGCTCCAGTCCCGGTTCTACTCCAGATCTATTATTTAGTCTGACTGCCCCCGCTCTATTTCCTCCACTTTGATCAACTAATGACCAAGAAAAGCAATTACCAGCACAAGGAAAATATATTCTTGGTATCTTTGAACTGCTGTGGCAAGTGCAAATGCATTCCTTTCGTGAGAACAGAGGAAATATTTCTTCAGTGGCCAAGATGAGAAATGAGGGGGAAACAAGCAGGAGGAGGTAGGGGGGAGACCATTATTTTATTAACTAATTAGATCAGCCTTGAAAGAAAAGGAGCCTGCAAATCCCTGCATTATTGATTGTGAGGAGACGGCTGCAATGTACAACAGAGATGGTGAAACACATCATGGGATGTGCCTTTGGAAATGGCTTGTCCTGCCTGGACAGGGGAGTGCAATAACCCACAAGAAAACTGAGTTATTGTCACGGGAGGGGGGATAAATACATCACTGACAGGTTTGGGAAAATGGGGTGTGCAGGTGACAGCTGCTCCTGTACTCTGCTCTTCAAAGCACATGAGAGAGAAGAAGAAATCCCTCTGCCATTTCTCTGGTGTTTGTGTATTTCTATGAACATCTCCACTGTCCCAGGCAGCTCTGGCACCACCAAGCAGCAGAACAAACCCAAACACCTCTGCAATAACAGAGGCCCCAAACTGGCCAGACAGCACCAGAGCAGTGCCCCCACCCTGCCCCACACTGTCCCCTGGGGTGGAGATGATGCTGAAGGACGTCAACTGAAAAGCCCAATGCCCTCTCAAAAACCAACCTGTGGGAGCAAATATTTCACATTCAACTCTACAAAAACACTCCAAGAAAGAACAAAACATAATGCCTTAAGAAAATAATAACCGAAGCGGAATTTGGGGAAATATAAATCATGCTTTATCAGTGATTTCCCAGGGCACTCATTCAGCAACACACTTTGAAGTCCCCAAGGAGCAGAGCAGCTGCCTTCCAAACCTGCAACGCTGCAGTTTAAAGCCATGGTGGAGTTGGAATAATATTATTGCTCAGGATCTGGCCTGGCAGCTCAGAGGCTCAGCAGGGCAGTGAGCTCCTCGTGCTGGTAGAGGCTCTCAGGCATCAAGAAAAAAGGGTGGATATTTTTCCTTCTGACCTGTGCTCCTTGAAAAGGGAGAGAAGTGATGAAACAAAGATCTCCTGGCAGTGGGGTAAATGCAAGAGAACCCACAGGAGGCAGCTGCAGGAAGGACAGGCTGCAGATGGAGCTCCTGAAAGAGATGGAGATTGGTGGGGGTGAAAGGTACCCAAGTTACCAAACCAACTGTGAACTCCTGGATTGCCAAGGATGGGAAGGCTGAAGTGAGGCTGGTGAGAGCTTTCAGAGGCCTGAGAAGATCAGAGAAGAGTTTAGAGCTCTGCACACCGGACTATTATTCCTGAATAAAATTAGATTTCTCATCTGCCCCCTCCACCCTTCCCCAGAAAGGACAGCATTCCACACATGTTCTGTTGGGAAGAGCTCTGACTCCTTCAGATGGCCCTGTCCACAATCAGTGTTTCTCTCCAGAAACTCGGAATTTCCTCTGGAGTACAGACTATGAGCAATGAACCAAATCTCATGCACACTGCACAGAACTGATTTCATTTCCCTTCCCACACGTTCTGGGCTCACTGACCTGACCCAGGGTCACCTGTGAGCACAAGGCATCTCCCCTGAGCCAGTTCTGCACCCAGAGTGAGCCGGGTTTATGTCCTCAGTCTGTGAGAGCAGAGACCCTCCTGCTGCAGCCCCAGCATCACCAGCTCAGCCCCTCCATCCCATCCCTGGTGCCAAGCAGCTCCAGCACCCTGCTGTGCATTCCTGCCCTGCACACAGCCCTTGGCTGCCACACAGGAACCCGGGATGTACAAAGGCTCTGGTCCCTCCCGTTACAGCCTGCAGGCACCACCAGGCATCCTCCTCCTATCCAACCCCGGCTAAAAAGGGAAAATTCACTGCAGATGCTGTCGTTTTTAACCCCAAACCAACAGGAGTCCCAGCTTATGGGGAGAGAACGTGCACGAGAAAGAACTGTGCTTTAGGAGACACAAGGCTCGAGTTTGTGCTTCAGCTTCACATCACTGAGACCAGATTTAATTAAATCCTGCTCTTCAGTAGCCACTTCAAATGAGCCTCTCTGTGGTGCAGAGAACACTGGACGTGTGAAGATGCTTTTTGATTGACCCCAAAATCTATTTTTACTCCAGAATCCTAATTCTCCATGGCTGGAACTTTCTCTTCCCCCTGGCATGGGTGGGAGCAATGGAAAGACAAAGACAAAACCAGGCAAATGAACGGGAAAAACCATCTCCCCAGGTGTGAGGCAGGTCTGCAGGAGGACACGGAGGGACACAGAGGGACAATGAGTGTGTGCCCCCCGTGGGCAGGGTCTGCCAAAGTGTCTGTGCCAGGAGCTGCCAGGACAGGGCAGGAGGGGACTCAGCCCTTCCCTCCCTCTCCAAGGAGCCCTCCGCTGGCAGAGGCACTGGGACCCTGGCACAAGAGGCTCCTGTGCTCTGAGGCTGAGGAGACACTGCAGAATGGCCCTGATTACAGCTTTTTACCATAAAACCTGTCTGAGATTTATTTCTGTCCTGAATCTGATAGAGCTGATGTAACTGGTACCGAGAAATAACAGAGAATGAAAGTCTGCTTGGGACATCCAGGAAGAAATGTAAAAAATTTGGGCCCATGTGTGGGAAACAGATTTGTAGAGAGTCTTCAGAATTTGATAAAAGGTTTATATACTGTGTATTTGTATGCAGACTTGGAAAATTCACAACAAATCCATTTCCCTCACCCACTGCCAGCTCCCTGCCCTGCTCTGGTCCTCCAGTGGGAGGGAAGGAGCGAGGCTCAGGTTGAGCCATCCAGTGCCTTTCCCTACACCAAGAATGCTGGCAGAGCTGGCCAGCACCTGCAGTGACCCACAGACACGTATTTACACAGCCAGAGATTGTAAACCACTTCCTCCCTGCTCCAGAAAGGGAACAATTTAAAACAGGAGGTAAAAACATCCCTCTCACCCGTGTCCTGCTACTTCAACTCTGTTATGTATTCCAGTCCAAACAAACCCTGATGCTTCTTTCTGGAGTAGACCCACACACAGAGGGACATTTCTTGTTCTTTCCAGTGGCTCATTTGGTCTTGCTCAGTCTCGGGGATGTCCCAAGGAATGCAACAGCAGAGTGCAGAGAGGTCAGGTTTTATGGAGGCAGGAGCAAGCAAAGCTGAGCAGAGCAAGCCTTGCTCAGGCAGGTCACAGCAAGGCCATTTCCATCCTGGGGAGCCCACCAACAATATGAGTTTTTACACATCTAGAACAGATGCCCCAGGTCAGTTATAATTCTTTATGAGGCTTGCAGCTGTTGTCTTCCTCCTGAGTTTATCAGCTTGCACAGCTCTCGTGTAGCTGCTCTTAACTCACCTCAGCCAGGCAAGGGGTGGGGTGGCCACAGAGGAGCAAAGGGAATAAAGGAAACCTACTCAAAAGGAAAGAAAAAGCACTGCAGCCTGAACTCCTTCCACTGAGCCCTCCTGCGCACATGGACACACACACACAGGGCTCCTAGCCAAATAAAGGGCAAGGAGCATTCCTGGAGATGGGGACTGCGCCTCTGGGCGCTGGAGCACTTGAAGGAGACCAAAATTCCAGTTCAAGGGCACTGACACCATGTGAAAGCACATCCCCCTGTGGGTGGGGTGAGGCTGCTCAAGCTCAGCCAGGGGCACTACCCCAGGACAGAGCAAAGGGTGCAGTACCGACTGCTCCTGCTCCCCTTGAACTGACAGGGACAACTCTTTGGGCTGGGAAAAGCTACAACCCTCCTCTGGTTAATCCAGAAGCAGAAGAATGTCCTGAAATCCTTCCCCTGGCTCTGGCCAGTTGCACCAAGCAACTCTTTCCAACCTTTCCCAACTACAGATGAAGACACCTTTCTTCCCAGCAGAGCATTTCCCTTCTAATAGTATGCAAAGCCTTTCTTAAAACTTTCTTCATCAATTACCTGTCTAAGAAAATGAAGAGTTGGTGCTAAAACCTGCCAGATCCTTAATATGATTGACTGTGGCTGGTTTCAGTCAGCAAAAGGTCTCCCAGTAACAAATGACTTGTCCATTTGTTCTCTGACAAGAAGCACAGTCGAGGCCTGGGTGTCATTTGTGCTCAATCAAATCCTAATGCTGATGGAAAACTCGGGGTTTTGGTGGCTCCTGCCGTGCCCCAGTGGGGCTTGGAGAAATGTGTCACCCCTGAACGTGTGCAGGATGGGGCTGGAAGGCCTGGAGCTGTCAGACAGGAATTAACTGGGATGACAAATAGCACAAACACGCCTTTCTCCATTGGCACTTCCCTGCTGCATGCTTACAGAACTGTTAACTATGGAAAACAAAAGATGGATGGAAGAAGATCTTTTGCTAAATGGTTTTTTATAGAAAAAAACCCCAACAACAACAAAGAGAAATTTGATGTATGCAAGCTCACTGATAGTCCTTGTTTTACAGCTGGGGAACATAACTTTTCCCTGCTAATGGGATTTTATGATCTCAGATACAGAAAGATTTGCCCTTTATTTTAAGGATGTCCAAATTAAAGGAGAGACTTGAAGTGGTAGAGACTGGCCTGGGGACATAGTGAATACAGAACATTAACTCTCACCATATAGGTGATGTTTACAAGATTTTTAAATGCAATTTTTACAACATAATAAAGCTGCTGAATATGGCATAAAAACGTGTTAGATTTCATTTCTCCATTTCTCTTTGTGTACACATTGATCAAAATAAGATTGACTGTAGGAAAGAACAGGTTATTGTTTTGCCAGGAAAGGTTTGGATGAGATGATCCTTGAGGCCTCATCCAACCTGGGATTCTAGGATTATTAAACTGCAGAGAAATAAACATCCATAGCTTGTAGCTATGCTTTTTTTGTTTTTTTTTTTCCTTTAAAACATTTTGCAGAATACTTACAGCTGGAACAAAGGAAGCTCAGAAAATTGCAACACTGGAGCTTTTTAGGGAAAGGAGAAAAGAAAAAAAAAGAAAACAGCCACAAAGAAGTTCTGATATTCATTTCTAAATTCTAATAAATACTTTGATTATATCATGCTTTGCCAAATCTGGCCTCCAACTTTGGACTTCATCCAGTTCCCTGAAGAACCAGAGGAAATTGAGCTCAAAACTTTGATTGTGCTCTTTTCTAAATGGCAAAATAGAACCCACCAATTTCACTGGCATTTTTCTCTGCATCATTTGGCAACACCACTGGAGGCATTTTCCTGAAGCAGAGAAGCAAACCCCCTCTTTGTCTGTTTAAAATTGCAAGCTATTGCTCAGGGACACACCCAAGCTTTAAAATAAGGAGCAGTAATTATTATTTCCATTTGGACATTCCTTTAAGAATTACAAAGCTTCAAATCTGCTCTTACACATTATAGAGTGAGGAGCAGAGGAACACCAGCACCTTTGAAGAGAACTACTAAAAATGGCAATGTGAGCTTTCATCTTAAAGTGTAGCATTCTGGTGAGGCCTCGGTCTTGCAAACATTCAGCACATGAGCACTCCTACTAAAGCAACACTCACCCATAGGCTTTTTCACTGGTGGAGTTTCCTTTTATTTATATATATTTTAAGGCAACATATTATGAAAGTTGGAAGGAGGGCAATTACCCGGGAGCAGGAAGTGAGGTCACCATCAGTGTCCAGGGATGGGACTGGGCTCAGCACAGACACCCCAGTGAGGCACTGGGCCAGCCAAACCAGGACTCTGTGTCAGAAAGAGAAATCATTCCGTGGTTTTTTCTTCCCAGTACTCCCACGTGAACACCTTCCCTCTCTAGTGCAATACCCTGCAGAGGTGACTACACCTAAAAATAACTGCTAAGAAAAGGTCCCTGCATGTCACAGAATCACAGAATCACTGGGCTGGAAGAGACCTCCAAGATCATCAAGTCCAACCCAACCCCAACCTCAACTAAACCATGGCACCGAGTGCCACACGCAGTCTTGTCTTAAACACATGCAGAGACGGTGAATCCACCTCCCCAGGTAGACCATTCCAATACTTCATTACCTTTTCTGTAAAAACCTTTTGCCTAATATTTATCACAAGGTCTCTACTGCCTTTTCTAAGCCTTCCTTCATTCGTTGGCAGATGATGACGGTGTACAGAATTGCATAGGGAAACAGAACGTAAAAAGATAAAAATTAACTTAATTTACACAACCAATAAGAAAGTTTAAAGCAACGATAGAAAAATAATATCAAGGCTAGATACATGGAATTGCCAGTTCAACGGTATTAAGCTTTGGTAAGACCAGTTAAAGAGCATAGCACCAAACGAAAATCCAACGCCAGCAGCATCAGTAGGCGTGAGCTGTGATGAAAATGTAGATCTTGGCAAGGAAAGTCGTGTAGGTTCCCTGCCGCCAGAGTTTCATTTCCACGTCCAGCAGGAAGTCTTTGGGCTCCTTGACCTGGCGCTGCAGGAAGACGACGCCGGTGTAGGCGTTGAGCCTGCGGGTGCTGAAGAAACCCTCCTCGTTGCCCCTGGTGATGGTGAGCACGATGCTGTCCCCGGCGTAGGCGGGCGAGGGCCCGATGCGGAAGATGTGCGCCGGCACCACGATGTTGGTCTGGAAGTTGAGCTGGTAGTAGGTGATGCGCACCGGCGTGCTCTGGCACTCCAGGAAGTTGAAGCAGCCGATGCGCTCGCACCGCCTGGGGAAAAGGGGAGGGAGGCACCTATAGGGATGCATTTCTCACACCCAGCAAGGGTTTTTCCATGTAGGGAAAAGTTTAAGACTCAAGGTGAAGAACCCAGAAACTTCCATACCCTCTGTGGACCCAATATTTTCTGAGCTAGCTCTTCCCAAGGGAAACTTTTCAACAGTTTTCTTTCCCCAAAACAACCCTGTGCAAACAATATTCCTTTCCCATAACAACAGGAGTTGTTTGCTATTTCTGTCACTGAGCCAACGGGAGAGGTGTCAGCCCTATGGACCAATAACGTGCCTTTTAGCACAGCAGGTTATAAAAGGGCTGAATGAATTGTAAATAAACCTCCTGATTTCTACTGCCTCCTGACTGGAGTCAGGCATCTTTATTTCGTGTCCTACTGCAACAACCCTCCTAACAGTGATTGGCTCAGCACCAGCACAAGAACATGGATTGGGCTCTGAGAGTCTAACTCAAAGGCTCTTGGTGATCTTATTGGCAGCAGAACAAATTGTCCCTCCTAAAACATTCAGTATTTAGGAAGGAGCACGAAGGAAGTAAAAGGTTTTTTGGAGTGTTTCTAGCAGGGTGTCAGAGGTTTTCTCAGACACCTGTGCACGGCTTTTCTTCTGGTTTCTGTAACCTTTGTTATACTGATATTTTTCCTTATTAAACCTTCTGCTTTATAAAACACCTCTGAAGAGCAGTCTCGCTGAAATTGATTTCAGCCACTTCCCTGCAAAGGCTGGACCCTCAGAGATTGATGCATTTACACATGGTTCATTACACTCTGACCACGTGCTGACCTGTATCAGGCACCTTCAGTGGCAAGGGGACAGCTGGGAGAAACACCAAACCCTCAGGGCAGCGCAAAGGATCTGACTGACACCTCAGGATTTTGGCTTTTATAATTTTCATCTATTTGTAACCCTGCAGTTCTTTAGTGTAGAACTCTAAACCTCACACACAGTGTGAGCTGCTGCTTTCCCATTTTGGACAAACACAACAATTCCTCTCCAGGCCTGGCAATCAAGGACACCTCACTGCCTCAGGCCCCAGAGATGGAAACTGTAGTTGAGGGGAGCAAACTTGGGGTAAATGACTTCATTGCCTGAACCTGTAATTGGAGGATTAACCCTCAACATACTGATGAAAGTATGAAAACCCATGACTGGCCATCCATTTTGAGTGTAGCCCCTGGGGGGTTCATCTGCCTTAAACGTACCTGAAGGGCCTTCAACAAATAGAACAACTTTTTATTCCCTTAATTCTGTCTGGCCTCTGTTTTTAGGTAGCCCTAAAAGGCACCAGGACAAAGTGCAGTCCTGAACCTCAGTGTGTGATCAGGGGCTGCTTGCTCTGCCCTCCCAGTGCCCATGAACATTTCTGAGTGTGCAGTTATGGAGCAGTGCAGCCCAAGGCAGGGATCTCAGACATGGGGAGCTGCACCAGGACCAGCCAGAGTCAGGAATGGGAGCCAGGGGTTTATCTCTCAAAGGGCTGGGGCACTGCCCCAAGGAAATGAGACCCTAAAAGGCCCCCAAAACACAGGAGTGGGAAACAAACTCCTCAGCTGGCAAAGCTGCTCAGTTCTGTAAGGAGGAAAAGTATGTTTTAAGCCACAGGCAACTAAATATAGGTTCCCAAAGCACTGGCAGCCACTGAGGTGGGAAATGGGTAGGGAGATTTTGGGGATCCTGAGCTCCAGCTGCTGAGGAGCTGGGGATGTGCCATTCCCAGAATCCTGTGGACTGGCAAGCTCAGCATCCTGCTCCCCTCCAACATTCCCCGAGGAACTGCAATCTGAATATTAAACAGGGAGCCCCAAACCCACTGTAAAAGTGGAGCACTGAGCAGCCTGGCTGCTCCTGCTCTGATGCAAACAGCACAGAAAATCTTACTTTAAAACTTAATTATAAACAGAGCCATTTCAGAGTTGCAAGAAGAGCTGCAGGCTCTGATCTCTGCTGTTCCAGCAGCAGCTGGAGGGCAAACAGGGGCTCTGGGGTTTGGGAGAAGGAAGGATAACCAGACACAAACTCTCCACAGGGAAGGTCCCTGAGCTCCAGGTGCCAAAGCAGCTTCTCAGAGCTCTGAGCACCCACAGCCACCCACAAAGCAAACACCACAGGAGAGCAGAGGCACTGGCTGGTGCTGCCCCAGGGCCATACTCACATGTCAGACACCTTCCTGTAGTTGGAAGGGCACTCGAAGGACAGGCAGCGGAAGCTGCCCTGGATGTTGTAGCAAGTCTCTGCAGATGAACAGTTGTGGCTTCCTATTGCACACTCGTCAATATCTGAGAAGAAGCACAAGAAAAAAGATGTTCTAAGTTCAAAAGTAAGAATTAACTCCTAGTGTTTTTCAGGAATAACCAAACCACATCAGGATATAATAAACCCAAGCTAAAGGCAAACAGGACCCCCTCCCCCCCCACACTGACCTTTTGAGAGTGGAGAAATCTGGGCTGTGCCAGAAGAATGCATCTGTGCACCAAGGTAGCTCTGGACTAAAGCAGAGCAGCTAAAATAAATCTGGAGTTAAAGCAAGCAAGTGCAAAGTGGTCACTCCTGTCGTACAGGATGCAGGAGATGTGAGACATGGGAACTCAGAACAACACTTCAGAACAAGGCACACAGTTTTGAAAACCTAAACACAAATACGTCCCCATAAGAAGATGTATTTACAGAAGATACAGTAAAAGCACTTAAATCTCAAAGATACTTCATGGCCCAGAGCATAAACATGGTTACCTAAACAACACATCCCCACAAGCCCAAGCCATGACAATGCTGAAAACCAGATGCAGTGACAAGGATCCAGCCTGTGCAGAAAGCACTGGCAGAGCCCTCACAGTCACATAGTGTTCTCCCAAATGTCTAGACAATGCACAGAGGCTTTAAAATGAAATAAATCCTAACAGACAAGGCATGTGGACTGTGTAGGGCCCTGCAGCTCTGCCAGTTGTCACAGAGCAGAGAGACTCTTCGAGGGAAACTGTAACCTTCCACTCCCTCCCTTCCCCTGGGATGGGAACTGATCTCACACGCTGAACCGGCTGGTTTAAGAGGCTTGCAAAGAAAAGTATACAATAGGAAATAGGAGAGAATCAAAGTCAAGTAAATCCCTTGCTGGTTCTCAGCAGTGCCCGTAGGTGAAAAGAAAATTTCTTCCATATTGCAATCATTGTCATGAAAGCACTCCCTGCACCACTTTGGCTGCGCTGCAAAATACCACAGGCAGTTTCTGCAAAAAAGATCCATATGTCGAGACACTACTCCATGAGATACAACTCATCTTTGGAAAAAAGGGAATGAGGAACATTGCACCAGTAACTCTTCAGAACTGGCCAGATGATAGGCGACTGGAGCCAGATCTTCAGCTGGGGGAAACCCAGATCATCTCCCTGCACTCAACAGGGCCAACACCAACCCAGCCTTCCTCTGAGCACGTATTTAGACGCACCTCAGTATCTGCCCAGCCTTGTAACTACAGGCCTGCAGAGCTCCAAACAAGGGGATGGATCCTGGAGAGTTACAGCTGCCATTTTCTAAAGGTGAATTTTACGTAAGAATCTAAGTGCATGTGGATATCACTGCACTCATACTTTAAAACACATTTAAAACTAACACATTTAAAAATATTTTAGAATTTTTAAAAAGGATTTTAATTGTCATTCAATCTGGCTCACTGCTCCACAGTCAGGATTAAGTACGCTCATGCTGCTCATGATTTACACAGTGCAAATTCACTGCCATTCAAGTGCAGGAGATACATAACCAAAGTTACGTGGAGGGCTCCTGAAAGAGCCAGGGCAGGAAATGCCTGGCAGCTGCTGTAAGGACTTCAGGAATGTAAAGGTAATCAGATCCTCCACCAGGTTACACAGGCAGTGCATCCTTTGGAAAGGGGGGCTCAGCTCAGCACCACACAGCTGCACACCAGATGGGAACCACCAGGCTCCCGGGAGACATCTCCACCGTGCTGAAGAGAAGGGGTGTGTGAGGGGAGGGCACTTGTCATTTCACTAACATCTACTAATGCCAGCAGGACTAGGCTTAGGTGACACTGCTGCATGGCCAAGATCCAATTACAGCTCCAACATTTCATCTCCCAGTTTTCTGGAGGAGGAAGCTGTAACTCATAAAGAAGCCACAGATTTCTACATCTGCACCTCTCAAACCCCTGTGATCGCATGCTGTGCCAAGGTGCACACACAGCTCACATGAGCAACCAAGTGCCCTAGCTGGAAGGATGAAGGGGGCTCCTTGGGAATTCATTTCAGCAATTAGCTCACGCTGACAGCTGAGCTGCCACAGCGCTTTCTTCCAGCACAGGAAAACAGACTTTGCAAACACCGATATCTGACGACTCTGCCCAAAACTGACTTTGGAACAGCGACTGCTAAAAAACACGGAGCTTGACAGAGCAACTGTAATGGCTGAGCTGATTGTGAGGGTGTCAAAGCCAGACCATGGGGTGCTGTTACCTCTGCAGGTCCTGCCGTTGGCTGCCATGGTGTAGCCCTGCTCGGGACAGGCACACTGGTAGCTGCCGGGGACGTTGACGCAGCGGAAGGTGCAGAGGATGCCGGCGCTCTGCGTGCACTCATCAATGTCTGCGGGAGAGCACGGTCACACGGGGAAAGGGAAATAGGGGGAAAGGGGAAGGGGAAAGGGGAAAAGTGGAAAAGGGGAAAAGAGGAAAGGGGAAAAGAGGAAAAGGAGAAAAGGGGAAAAGGGGGGAAAGGGAAAGGAAAATTATGAGAAGGAAAGGAGAAGGAGAAGGAGAAGGAGAAGGAGAAGGAGAAGGAGAAGGAGAAGGAGAAGGAGAAGGAGAAGGAGAAGGAGAAAAAGAGAGAGAGAGAAAGAGAGAGAGAAAGAGAGAGAGAAAGAGAGAGAAAGAGAGAGAAAGAGAGAGAGAAAGAGAGAGAGAAAGAGAGAGAGAAAGAGAGAGAGAAAGAGAGAGAGAAAGAGAGAGAGAAAGAGAGAGAGAGAGAAAGAGAGAGAGAGAGAAAGAGAGAGAAAGAAAGAGAGAGAAAGAGAGAGAGAGAGAGAGAGAGAGAGAGAGGGAAAGAAAGAGAGAGAGAGCGAGAGAGAAAGAGAGAGAAAAACAGAGAGAGAAAGAGAGAGAGAGAGAAAGAGAGAGAGAAAGAGAGAGAGAAAGAGAGAGAGAAAGAGAGAGAGAAAGACAGAGAGAAAGAGAGAGAGAGAGAGAGAGAGAGAGAGAGAGAGAAAAAGACTCAAAACCACCTCCAGGCATCACCTGCAGCATCAGAGGCTGCTGAGGGCCAGAGAGCTCTTGCTGCTACATAGAATTAACGCACACCCCCTGACCTGGAGAGGCAGCACCTTACCTTTGCAGGAATGCCCATCTTCTGCCAGCTGGAAGCCTTGCCTGCAGTAGCACTGGTAGGAACCATAGACGTTGGCACACTCCTGGCTGCAGGGGCTGTTCTCACATTCATTCACATCTGCATCCAAAAACAAACGCACAGAGATGGCCACAGTGCTTCACAACAGTGTCTTCTACCTTTTCCTACCCCTGAAAACCTTTATCTTCCAGGCAGAGTGACTAATGAAGGACTCATTTGTCCCTATTTCTTCTGCTCCCTAGGCAGAATGCCAAGAAGCCTGAACATGTCTCCCGCACCTGAATTTCCTTTCTCCATATGAAAATTTCCTTTCTTTAATGGAAACACACACATGCAGACATTTGTTTCAGACTTTATGGCCTTCAGTTCACTAAAATATGCAATTGCCCTAAAAAAATCACGGAGAACTCAAAAAATTTCCATTAAATTAAATTTTTTTTTTTTTTAAGTTTTGTCACTATCGAGTTTCTTCTTTATCCAAATTTGAATGGTTTCCTGTTTTAACTTTGTTCTCCTTTTCCGTCACGTGGAAGGAAAACAAAAAAAGTACATGGGGAAAGGAAGAAAGAGGAGAGACTTGTTGACACTCATCTGACAATCCCAGTGTTTGAGTGCAAATTAGAGCACACAAAGTTTCCTGTGTTTGTATCATTGCCTTCTCTACCATCCCCGAACTCTCGCAGCAGTTTGTTCCCCGTGCAGAGGAGGGCTGGTACCTTCGCAGTGCTTGCCGTCATAGGAGAGGCGGAATCCCGAGGAGCAGGAGCAGTGGTAGGAGCCGGGCGTGTTCTCGCACGTGTGCTGGCACAGCCGCCCCGGGTAATTCCAGCACTCGTTGATGTCTGCCAGCACCACAAGCAAACACACAGTCAACCCAGGGGCACGAGCAGAGCAGGGCCACGAGGGTGGTTTGGAAAGTGGCAGGGATTGGTTTGCAGGCCGTGAAGTGCTGGGCCAGGGTCTGAGGCTGGGGGACTCCCAGCTCTGCCCACTGCTCTGGAGGGGCAGGGGACAGAGGGGTGGGTCATGGCTCTGTGGAGGAAGGTGCTGAAACCTCCAGACAGACAAATCCCAAATCCCCAATCCGCACAGCAGCAGAAGCACAACCCACAGGGAAGTTACCCTGCAGGTGGCTTTAAGTGACAATCTGCAGGCAAACCAAGCCAAGGCTCCCAAATCCCTGGCAGGAGCGCTGCACAGCTCCGGAGGTGGTGATGAACACTGCGCTGCACAGCTCCCGCTGCAGTGGTGCTGAGCACTGCACAGGTCCCGCTGCAGTGGTGCTGAACACTGTGCTGCACAGCTACTGCTGCAGTGGTGCTGAGCACTGCACAGCTCCCGCTGCAGTGGTGCTGAGCGCTGCACAGCTCCCGCTGCAGTGGTGCTGAGCGCTGCACAGCTCCTGCAGCAGTGGTGCTGAACACTGTCCTGCACAGCTCCCGCTGCAGTGGTGCTGAGCACTGCCCCGGGCACAGGGCTCCTCCAGGGCCAGCCCCAGCCCCTGCCGTGCCCCACGTACCGATGCAGCTGCGGCTGAAGGCGTCGTACTGATAGCCCATCTTGCAGTCACAGCGGTAGCCCCCGGGCAGGTTGTGGCACAGCTGTCCCTCTCCACACCGGTGCACCCCAGCCTGGCACTCGTCCACATCTGCAGGGCCAGACAGGGAAAGCTGCTTCAGCAGAGTTTGATTAAAACCAGTGTTTGTAACGAGACATTAAAGGTCCATGGGACAGCAGGATTGGAAACTGGACAGAAGAAATGTCACAGCTTCTCCCTTTGTGCTCGTCACAGAGGCAACTGAGCCAAACTTGGGGAAGGCAGAGCATTACCTTCACAGTGAAAATGGTAACTGGACCTGCAATGGGGCTCTCCCAGCATATTCTGAATTTCAGTGTAAGCACACTTTGATTCTGATCAAACCATGACATTTTAAGCCCCCATTCTGATGTTCTGCCATTCTATGAGTCACACCAAGCCATTTAAAGCAAAACAAGAATCAGCCAGAAATTCTGCTCATCTCTTCAATTAAAGCAACTGCTATTTTCATCTCCACTTGCCCTCTCAGTCTGCTCCTGCTGTCTGTCTTTTGCTCTTTCCCAATGTTGATCTTTTTTCTTTTCTCTATCAGCTCCCATTTTGATATTCCCCACGGCCTCTCATCCAAAATCCAATACCAACAAATTAGTTGCTTCTCCACTCACACACATCATTTCCAATCTCATTAAAACATCCTCGGAGGAAGATGAGAGTTTTCAATACAGGCTGATTTACAAGACTTGCAACATGACTAAATAGCTCATCAGCATCTAACAAATCCCTCTCACCATCTGGGACAAGAAGCATCAGAAAGTCTCATTAACCCTTACAATTGCATATTTCTTCAAATATTCCAAGCTCTGCCACTTCCTAAGCCAACAAATCCTGCCTTTTTCCTATTGTTCACATCTTCAACTACTTTTACAACCCAAATCCCTGTTCATGTAACAATCATTAGGATGGATCTCTAAGGCTGGAAATTCGCCATGCTGCCTTATTTGAAGACATAAATTTGAGCATTAAATCATGTCACAGGGTTCCTGGGCAGTTCCCCATCCAACAACAGCCTTGGAGAGGCTGCACCCACACAGTCCCTGCTGGCACTGGGTCAGGGATGCCAGGGAGTGAGGGAATGCCCCTCACCACACAGGAATTCCTGACAGGAACTGAGATTTCTGCTGGAACAACGAGTCCTCATTTTCTTTGAATCAGAGGTAGCACCAAAACCAAGAACTCTCTAATGCAGATAACAATTTGTAAAGCAGCAGCTTTATTTGTAATGATATCGTGTGTGCAACCATTTTGTTAGTTTATCCAAAGCTCGGTATTCCATTGCATTCAGACTTTAATTGCTTCTAGGGCATTACACCATCAGAGCTGTGTCATATTTCCCACTTACAGCAGTTTTCAGCTAAATCTAAGAGGCGCTTTTTAATAACTCATTTGCTCAATCAGAATATCTGAACATTTTAAAGACAGATGAATTCTCTAAGCAGAGGAGATGACCCTACAAGTGGCATTCTGCTGAAGAAACACGTGTAGACGATGTTTTTACTGCTGTGAATAAATCTGATTCAGGCATCTAATTAGCTATTGTAATGCCTCAAAGACACTAGTCTTTATCACAGAGAGAGGAAATTAGGACCATATGCTTTTCTTCTTTCTTCTCTATGCTCTCTGCCTACTTAAAAAAAGCCATTAAAAAAACCCACAAAACAAAACAAAAAAATAACCTCAAACAACACAGACCAGCATCAGCGACAGAGTGCACACAGCAAAGACAGAGAAATCACCAATTAACATAAATTACTCCCAAAATCAAGCTAGAGAAGTCTCCTTATGCCTGTTCCTGAGCAGCCTTGTCAGTGGTGTGAAGCAGGGCCACCAGAAATCATTGTCTTATCTCTCTGTTCTCTAGAGGAGAGAGGCTGGAGGATTAATGGCAAGTTCCTCCTCTTTCCCATGGATTTACACACAGTCCCTTTTGTTTTAGGAACAACTGGGGAGAAAAGCTGGACTCTTTCTGTACCATAGGTTTGAAATTTAGGAACATAACTCGCCCCAGCCATTACAGAATCACGGAATCATTAAGGCCTCCAAGATCACCAAGTCCAGCTGTTGATCCAGCACCACGACATGTCCCCAGGTGCCACATCCACACATTTTCTGACCACATCCAGGGGTGGGGAGTGCCCCCTTGCCCTGGTTTGCAGGGCATGCAGAGCAAAGGCTGCTGGCCAGGATGGCTGTGCTGCTCAGGGCTGACTGCTGCTTGTGGGGAAAATGGCATTCAGGGGCACTCTGGCATGGTGCTCACCCTAAAAACAACCCCAACTGGTGCAATCATACCCAGCCCAGGTGACCTAGCTGACACAGGACTGATCAGAAGCAGCTGCAGAACTGTGATTGCACAGAACTGAGGGAGGCAGGACTTTTGGAGCTTCTTTTTGGAAGCACTCAAATATCCCAGGCTGTAACGGGACAGCCAAGAACACAGCACTGCTTTGCCCTGAACTTACAGACCACAGTATTTGGAAGCTTTCTCAGTTTCCTCAGTTGCACACATGAACTGTTCCTTCCAAATCTGCTACTTCCAAATCCACCTTTCCACTGCCACCCATGGTGTGGATAGTCCTGGGGCTAAAACCATGAGGGGACATAGAGGGCAATGAAGAGCAAAAAGGTGAATTGAGAAAGATCTGTGGAAATGGGGTGCAGCCGCACCACTGGTGTGCACTACAGGTTGCTAACCACGACCAAATTAATGGTTTTTAACACGGCTCCCAGCCACCTGCAGCCCAACAAAGCACATTTTGTTAATCTGTCATCCTTCCTTTATTCCAGGGGAAGGCAGGTAAAGATCACTGGGGTCTCAGCACTGAGCAAACTGCTGCTTTGACATTTCTGTTTTTGTTTCCCCTGCTGTTATTTTGAGATTTCCTATCTCATGTAGCCTGGAATACAGGGAGCTGGAGAACACCCAGCCAGCCTTGCTTTGGGCACCAGGTTCTGAGCTTCCCTGCCCTAGGGGCCTCATGTGCTCAAATACCCTGGAACAAACACAGATCAGGATCAAGCTGCATGCCTGCCTATATGAATATTTCTCAGACTCATTCTCCTGAGAATTCTTTTCACACAGGGAGAATTTATCCTAAACACCCTCCCAGGTGGATGCAATGGGAACACCATGCACAGAACATCCCCACAAAGAACATCCACCTGGTGCTGTGAGCCCCCAAAACCAGCATTTCTTATTTGCTGCAGATCACTCCACTTCCAGGGAGGCACTACAAAAACCACCAAGGCCTTGTGCTCTTGCCTGACAGGATGAGTTAAAAAAGTAACTAAAACACATTCTCCCCAGAGTGGAAGCCAGTGAATCCCATCTGCAGCCAAAACCATCTGCTGAGCGCACCAAGAGAAACTCCACGGAGCAATGACAGGATCCCGCAACACAAACCAACCCCAGAGCTGCAGGGACAGCAAATTCCCATTCCTCAAAGACATGTAGGAGTCTGGAGGTGACTCCAGACCTGTCTTTGGCAGTGACACAGACTTTTCCCCCGGCCATCCCCGGTCTGCCCTCACCGACGCAGCGCGTGCCGTCCTCGTTGGCGTGGTACCCTCTGCTGCAGCTCAGCGTGTTCCTCTGGCACGTGTAGGACCCCACCGTGTTGATGCAGTTGAATCCTGGCTTGCAGGGCTCAGGGAGAGAGGTGCACTCATTGATATCTGGTGAAGAAAACGAACAGAGCAGGGAGAGATGCTGTTTAACCCTTCTGGTCTGTTTTCGGTATGTGGCTGCTTGAGTCCGGAGTGTTTTTAGCCCCATGAAGGTACAGCACACTCTGAGGGTTGCCAGCAGCCTCTTAGAAATGGCTTAAGAATAATTAGCCAGACAGATAATCAGAGGTATTTTGAAAAAGCAAAAAGGTTTTAATTAAAGAGAAAATAACAAACTTTACAAAACAAAAGAGTAAAAGCTGTGCACAGTGCAGGGAGGTCCCTTGCACCTGCTAAGACACCCCAAAAATACCTCAAGAAATGGTGCTCTCTCTTGAGTAATCAGTGATCTAAGAGGGGTTGTTGGCAAGCTACCCAAGATAAAATAGCCACATTCCTTGAGGAACAGCTCAAGGGACCAACAGGTGCTTTAGTCCTGCCTCTGGACCAGTTATGGTGAGAAAAGCACAGAAGTTTCTGGTTCTTCTTCCTTAGAAGTTATGGGGTGAGGCTTAAATTCTTTTCTTAATATGGGAACACCTGCTTGGGTGTGAGGCTACACTGCAACATGCTTTTTTCCAACTGTCCTCCTTTTCCTTCACTTCAACTTCTTGTGCTACAAAGATAAGGCTGCTGAAGGTCTGCAGTGGGGGTAGCTCCAAATTCAAGTGGGGATAGTTCCAAATTCAAGTATTCACATCTTTAAACGGACAGCAGCGTTGACATTAAGCTCAGGGCAGGGTTTGAGGACAGCTCCCCATCCAAGGGCTCAGTGCTCCCTCCTGGGAGCCCCAGGAGCTGCAGCCCAGGGCTCAGAGCCCTGCTGCTCACACTCACCCACACAGTTGCCCTCGGGGTCCTGCAGGAAGCCGTCCATGCAGCGCTGCCTGGACTCGCAGTAGAAGGAGCCCTGGGTGTTCTGACAGACAAAGTTCACCTTGCAGCTGTGGGTTCCTCTCTCGCACTCGTCGATATCTGTCCATCACACCAAAACACCACACGGGGCTCAGCTCAGCTCCACAGAGGGAATTAGGAGGCATTATTTCAACAGACACCTGGTACTAAGGGGAAATCTGAGGGTGAAGTGTGTGTGCTCTGGGGCATCGCTTCAGGATTTGTCAGGTCCTGCAGCAAGTTTGATTCAGGTCCCTACTGCCTCTTGCAGCACACAAATACCAAAATACTTGTAGTTTTTTACAGGCTGCTGTAAAACAATTTGTAAGTATTATAGTCCTCTAGAATCTAATATCAAGACTAGAAAGTAAATTAGATTTGTTATAAATATTAGAAATGCTCTGGAATCAGACAACAGAACAAGACATTCACAAAACAGCCTCTTCCAGTAAACCAAGCTTTATTTATGACAGCTGTTTATAAAGGGAGATTTCTGATAATTTCTATTTTATAACTTTATGTTCTGTGTCAAAAGCTAGGCTCTTTCCTTAGGCATCCCTTACTCCAGCTGTCAGGGATCTGTAAAACTCGTAGGTGTAAATAACAGTGGGTTTTGCCCTGAGGGCAGGGCTCGTGTGTCCTCTGCACACTCCCGTGCTGCTCTGAGCAGTGATGTTCCCTTCTCTGTTAGACACCTACAGAGACCAGGACAGCAGGATGAAGAATAACTTCTTAACCCTGTGACCATCCCAAATGGTTGAATGCAAATGTAAAATGTAAATTAATGCTGACAGAGACCCTGAACACGGGGAGGATGGGGCTGTCAGCCCTGTGATCCATACAGGCTGGGAATTTCCACTGAAATCACCAGCAAACAGCATCAGCTGAGCCAGGCAGAGGAGCTGAGGGGGATTCCTCCATCAGAGAGATGGCAAATCCTAATTCATCCATGTTCTAAGTAATTTGCAGTTATCCCTGAGAACCATTTCAAACGAGTGAATGCGCAGGAGGAGCCTGCAAAGCCCAGCACTTCCATGCTGAGCAGCCTCTTTCCGCTGCAGCACTGGTACCAGAGAGCAGCAACACCGAAAGACTTTGCAATCCCTTCCCCTCCCTCTGTGCAGGGCCTGAGGAGCCCTTTCCTTACCCACACACTCGCCATCCTTCAGCTCGTGGCCGGGCTGGCAGCTGAGCTCCTGCAGGCAGCGGAAGGAGCCCATGGTGTTGACACAGTGCTCTCTCCTCTGGCAGGTGTGTCTCTCTGTCACACACTCGTTGATGTCTGTCAGAGAGAGGGAACAGATCAGTGCCACAGGCTGCCAAGGCAGCTCCCTCTTCCTGCTCTCGTGGAAGGAGCAGAAAGCCCAGATGAAAGACAGTCAATGCAGTTACGGTGCTCTGATGGGAGATGTTTTTAGTCCAGGGTCTTGAGTTAGCAGAGTGACTGAGGAGACACGAATCACAAGGGGATTTCCTCCTCCTCCCCTCTCCCCAGAGGCCGTGGGGTGGTGCAGGCACTGGGGACAGGGATGGACATGACTGAGGAAAGGCAGAGGACTGATGAGCAGCCGGTGGGGACAGGATGGGAACTCCTGGACATGTGAATGAGAAAGGGATTAACGCCCACTGCTCCTCACCAGAGCTCCCAGCCCAGCCAGGGAGCAGTGCTGCTGCCTCAGGCCAGGCTGGCACTGCTCCAGGGTCACCCTGCTCCTCGGCTGGATCAGCTGGTGTCACACCTCCCTAAGGAATGCTGCACGTGCAGCAACTCATGGAGAGCAACCCTGACGGCTCAATCAAGTTTGTAAATCTGTATGTGGAGCTTTAAAGAGACCTGATTTCAGCAGGTGGAGTAGTGGAAAAGTTCTTTTTTAAAAAACCCACTTGAACACAAGATTGCAGAGCATGAGACAATTAGGGAAGGAATATGAAACACCTTTAAAATGATACGTTGTGATGGGCGTGGATGAAATCATCTCAAATTCAGGTCTTGCTTATGTTAATAATGAAAGCTAGAACGGCATGATGAGCAAATACTTAGAAGCAACAAAAAGGGGCAGAGACTGGGAAATTTTCTTGCCAACCTCCACAAAGCCTCACACGTTCCCATTTCTATATAAAGCTAAGAACTGCTAGCGCTAACAAAAGCCAAATGTGACCAGAACCATTACCAGTCCTCTGGCTGCTCTGTGCATCAAGCTGTTCTCATACTACACAATAAAGCAAGTATTGTTTAAATCAGATTTTTATTTTGGCTGTAGAACCTCATTCTCAGATAAATACATCAGATATATGACTTCCCCTGTGGAGCACAAAAACAGGAAAAGCCATTTGAAAAGATTTTTGTCTTTAAAAATGTGTCAGCTGGTTTTCTAGCAAAGAAATGAGGAGGAGCATTAAAAAATTTCAGTTCCTGGTGGGCTAGGATAACTGGTGGTGTGCACTGAGTTTTGCAAGACCTGCATTAGCTTAGTTACATTTCACTTCTCACTTAGTCCTATTTCCCTTTTCTTTTTTTGCTCTGTTTGCCATTGTTACCCTCCACATGCTGTGGAGTTCCTTTCCAAAGCAGTTGGTTGATCCATAGCAAGGTCCTGGCCATCACCTGGATCCCTTTCTGCCTGTCCCACACGAGGTTGGAGCTCCTCCATGGAGGTCCCTGCCTACCCCAAAGTTCCTGCAGGGTTCTATCCCCCTGATGCCTGTGCACCTGCCCAGGTTCTGTTCATTAGAGTGAGGAGTATTTTCCCACGTGATCCTATGGAGGTAAACAAAACCCCCTCAGATGCTGGGAGATGAATACAAGGTGGTGTGGTAGATCCCTCTCACCCACTTAGACTTAGTTCTTTAATCATTTTGATTTAAAAAAAAAAAAAAATATTGCAGAGAAAGCCAGCAATGGAGGGCCACTTAACAGCACCCAAAGCACTGCAAGACTTTCTGCTGGCTGTACCACAGGTCTGAGATTATCTGTCCTTGCAAAGCACAAAAAGGCCCCTCACACAAACAAACTGACAGCACCACACTGCAGCTCATGAGGTTGAGTCAGTCCAGCACCACGTCAAAAGAGAAAAGCGTGTTTGTCTGCAATATGAACCAAAGAGGGTAGGAGGCATTCCATGTGATCAGCAGGTGGAATATTAAATAACAGCCATAAAAAAAGGTTGTGATCTCACAGAGGAAAAAAATCAAATATGATTTCATGTTTTGTCTATATCTTTGATTCAATTTGCAAAACTCTGAGTACTTGAAAAAATATGGAGAACTGGCTGGAACACATTTGAGGAAATTAAAATGCTGGAAAGTGGCAGATTACAATGCAGAATTCTTGCTTTCAATGGGAGTCCTGTGCACGTGAGACACTGAGAAGCTCTAAAGCCTGACTGTGGGCTGGGCTGAGCTGCAAGGCTCATCCCTGAGCCAGGGCAGGAACCTCTGGCTGTGCCAGCTGCCAGCCCAGCACAGTCCCCTGGCCAGTTTATCATGCAAACATCCCTGGTTTTGTTCATCTGTCTAAACAAATCCCTAAATTTGCCGTAGACTCCAGAGTTCCCCTGATCCTGGGAGCCAACTCCAGGAGCCAGTGAGATGCTTGACAGAGCACTAGGAATAACAGAGTTATGTTTTCAGTCTCAAACACAGTTAATTCCAACACTGGACCACCTGTGGTATTCATCCAACCCAATTAAGGCTGTGAGGGAGGGTAAGATGATATTTAATTTAAAAAGCAGGAAAAAGAAGAAAAATAACTCAGTACTATACCGAAAACAAGTCACACAGTTAATTTTGGAGGAATCTGCTCAGTGTGTGTGGCAGCAACATTCCTCACTTTATGTCAGCAAAACCCAGAATGAAATGCAATCATGTAATAACTCTTTTTTCCCCAGATCTGTTGCTGCAAACAGCAGCACATACCCCATCCCTGAGCACATTTTTACATCCAAGAGCTGGATGATATTCCTTTTGCAGAGGAATATCAACCTTTACCTAGTGCTATTTATTTCAATACACACTTTGACATCAGAAACTCATTTTGGTGCACCTCCTATGAAAAAAGTGAAATGTAGACTTTTCTTGTGCTGCATCTGCAGTTTCTCATTAGTTTTTTTCTCTTCCAGTCTCCTCAGCTCCGTTTGTTTTATGGGACACATCTGTGCAATGCAGGCACTTTGTTATTTTGCAGCCACCCACCCTGTGGGTCCAGGAATAAACTGACCACGTCCTGCTCCCTGTCAGGAGGGAAACTAGGGTGGGAGCAGCAAGGACAGGAGCAGAGCTGTCAGTGTTGGTGGGTGGGAATGACTTTGCCTGGAAGTCACCAGAAGAGCAGCACCCAGCCTGCCTCTTATCCCTGGAGCTTCCAGCCAAAAGAATTTCAGAACCTGCTCCCAAAAACTCCCAGAGGTGCTGTGTGAGAGCTGTTTGAACAGCTGCTGACTCTTCTCTGTGCACGGCTGCCTTTTGGGAATACTGGGAGTCTGCTCCTGAATGCACCTGGAGTTATAATCCTCCACCTCTGACTAAAGGAAATCCCATGGATCAAAGATTATCAGCTGCTTTGTGCCTGTGCAAAGGTTGTAAAATATGCAAAGAGTGACGTCGTTAAACCAACAAGAATTTGCAAACTAATTACCGCAGGTTTTCTCCCGGTGTTTGGGGCAGCTCAAGGTGGAGAACAAAAGCTGTTAGGCTGGGAAAAGGTACCCCAGGAGAACGAGGCAGCGAGCAAAACACAAACCACAGTGTGCCTGTGGCTTTCCCCTTGGACTACAAAAGTAGGAAAAAATGTTAAACATGGCAAATGTTCTGCTGGCACCACACACGGAGCAGAGCTGGATGGGAGTGGAGAGCACACACACACACAAAAGGGGAAGAGGATTTCCCAAGGTTTTTAGGTTATTTCAAAGGATACCTGTAAAAACTGCCCTGCATTAGAGGAACACAGAGGTTTGGTGTTTAGTGAGAGAGAAAGGCTTCACAAATGGGAATTGTGTCTTTGCTTTCATGAGTAGTCCCTGAGGTTCATCTGGTGCAGTCATAACAGAACTGTTCTGATGTCGTGGGGCAGAGGGAGAAGGTGAGCCAAAGGGAGCACTTGGCTCCTGCCAGAGCTGCAGACACACGGGCACTGGGCTGGTGCAGAGCGCTCCTGGGAGAGGTGAGAATGAGAAAGGACAGATCCACCCCTCCTGCACAGTCCAGGGGAACATCAGGGGCAAGATGAGGAGCAGAGCTGCTGCACAAGGCACTCTACATCCTGAGCTGCTGTGGTCACCACTGCTGGCAGCTGGGGGCTGCTGCACAAGGCTACACCTGCAGGCCCAGAACAGAATGTGGGGAAAAAGGCAGACAGCACACGGCTCGGGGGTGAAGGGCTGAGCAGATGGTGCACACGTGTTGGTGCTGCCTGGCCCTGAGGGGCAGGGGAGGGATGGCCAGGGGGCCTGGAGCACGGATGGTGTGGTTTCAGAGCATGGAGAGCTGGGATGGGATGGGAACGTGTGCCCCTCGTCTTACCAACACATTTCCTATGCCTGTTGAGAATAAAGCCCTCTGCACACATCCCACTGGGGCTGACACAGGAGAAAGATCCCAGTGTATTCTCACAAAACTGTCCGCTGGAACAAGCCTGAGCACCTGTGAGGCACTCATCCAAATCTACAGCAGCACGGGGCAGGCAAAAGGGAAAAACAGAACTCTGTTAGAACAGCTCCTGAAATGAAAGAACGTTTCTCCCGCGCCCAGGATGCCAGGATGGAGTGTGCTGGGGCTCCCACATCTGCACCAGGCTGCAACACAAGCAGTTACACTGAAAACAGTCCTGCAAGAAACCCCTGGAGATTATTCAGTCCTTGTTCACTCTCCTGTACTTCTGCAATTCCAGAAAGAAACATCTCTAAAAACCAGGCAGGCATTCACACAGAGACAGTGCACATTCCCTGAAAGAAACCTGCTCCAGTGCACCACCACCCTCACCATCAGCTGCTGACTTCAACAGAAGATTATAAATGTCCCTTGCCAACATTTAAACTCACTGCTTCCACTGACAAATACAAATCTTTTCATTTCCTGTAGGAAAACGATTGCCTTGAAATGCCCCTTTTGCTTCTGACATTAATTAATCAAATTAGCTTCCACCACACTTGAGTAAGCAGTGCACTGTGAATATTTCATCTGGTGATATTAAAATCCCATTTTCTTCACAGACTGTCTGGAATTTCATGAAAATGATTTGTTATTCAATAAGATCTAAGATTAAGAGCGATGTGGATCATTTGTGAGCAATTCTGAGCATTGTGAGCTCCTGCTTACATTTCACTGTTATTGCTCCCTTACTTAGAGATTTATGATTAAGGTATGTCACAGGGCATTGCTTCTGACCCCCAAACCCTCCCTGGGCAAACACATCCCTTGTCACTCCTCACGAAGGTCCATTGAACATTTCTGTAATGGGAATGGTGATGGTGCAGCTTTGGAATTCACTGCTCCTCACTGGGCAGGCCAGAGCTCCAGCAGCACCTGGAGCTGGCCCAGCACACCCCATGGCACGTCCTGCCTCAGCTGGGAAGCCTCCCTGAGTTCAGGCTTCCAAGGCAGGAGGAGCTGGAAGCCAGCAGAGCTGATGCCAGGGCAGAGCTGTGCTCTGAGGGTGTCCCAGCACAGCAGAGGTGTCCTGCTCACTGCTCCTGCTCCCAGCCAGAGTGCTGTGAGGCCACAGCTGTGACACGGAGCCTGGGCAGGAGCCTGAGGGGGAAGAGAAACCAGGAGAGCTGAAAAAACCCCTGCAATGTCAGAGGAGAAAAGGCCGCCACCTCGGCAGGTAACACCACAGTGTGCTTCAGGAGTATCCATGAGCTGAGCTTCCTCCTGCCAAAGCAAGCCCCCTCTGATGGCACTGCGATTCCCACTTCTGAAAATGAGGAGCACACTGACATTTAGGCATGGCTCTGTGGGGAGCCCAGAGCACTCACCTTCACAGGAAACCCCGTCAGCCATGAGTGTGTACCCAGCCATGCAGGAGCACACTGCATCTCCCTCCACGATGTTGCACAGGTGCTTGCAGGGGCCGTTATCTGCACGACACAGAATTCCAAAACCCATCAGGACCTGCAGCAGAGATCAGCTGCAGCTCTACACTGCCAAGACAGCCAGACAGGACCCAGCCCAGGTAGGGGCAGTCAGAGTGTGAGCAACCTGTGCAGCTGCTTCCAACCCTGCTGCTGTGCACTGACACACCTGGGCACTCCTGTCTGCACTGCCCCCAGCACCCTGCACTGCTCCCATCACTCTGCACTGCTCCCATCACCCTGCACTGCCCCCATCACCCTGCACTGCCCCCATCACTCTGCACTGCTCCCATCACCCTGCACTGCCCCCATCACTCTGCACTGCTCCCATCACCCTGCACTGCCCCCATCACCCTGCACTGCCCCCATCACCCTGCACTGCCCCCATCACCCTGCATTGCTCCCATCACCCTGCACTGCCCCCATCACCCTGCACTGCCCCCATCACCCTGCACTGCCCCCATCACTCTGCACTGCTCCCATCACCCTGCACTGCCCCCATCACCCTGCACTGCCCCCAGCACCCTGCACTGCCCCCATCACCCTGCACTGCCTCCATCACCCTGCACTGCCCCCATCACCCTGCACTGCCCACAGCTCCCTGCACTGCCCCCATCACCCTGCACTGCCCCCATCACCCTGCACTGCCCCCAGCACCCTGCACTGCTGCACTGCCGACCCCAGCCAGAGCAGCAGCTGGGGAATAACCCTGAAAGCAGGGAGCAGCCTCAGACTTCTCCCTTGGTTTTCCCCAGACAATTCCTCAGCCTCATGCTTGAGACTAAAGCTGTGTGCTGAAACCAGACTGGAGAAGGGATGGTTGGAGTTTTATTCTAACACCCCTCTGCAGCTGACACCTCCAGCTTACCTTTGCACTTGTCCTGCTCTTCTTGCAGGGACACCACGAGGATGGGCTGGGAGGGAAAAGCCACTGGACGGACGGTGGCTTCAGCTTCCAGCCTGGTCACCTGGCCCCTGTCAGGATCTGCAAGGCAAGGGAGGGTCAGGGACAGCAGCATCCCCTCCAGACACCCCAGGGCAAGGAGTGATCCCATCCATCCCTCTCCATGGTGGTTTGGAGGAGGAAACAAACATCACGGAGACAGATCAGAGATTATCATGGATACAGGTCAGAGGTCATCATGGATACAGATCAGCCTGGCTGACAATAATTTCTGTAAAGGAATATCTGAATAAGCTATAAAAGCTTATTAAGCTATCTGCAATATCTGAATAAGCTAGAAAGTGCAGATTTAATTTTTAAAACATTTGCTGTATTTCAAATACAGTGGCTTTCATTCGGTATTTGATGGAAAAAACCAATCCCCAAACCCAAAAGAAGCCTTTGACCTTATCCTGTCCATCCTGTTTCAACACAGACAAACAACAAACACCTTTACATGCACAGGGTACTTTTGGATGACTTTTGTAGAGCCAAGTGGAAAACATGACAGCTGCCACTAACTAAGTGTTAGTTTGCCACTAACACTTTTAACAGGCAGTAATGTTAAAGGTATCAGGAAAGAAAGAGCTCTGTTACAGTAGTAAGAGTAACCCAGTTTATCAGCATCATCAAAACAGAAGCCTAAATCCATAGGGCTAAATTCTCCCTGTAGAGGGACGTGTCCTGTCCCTACTGAGTTCAAGTGTCACCTGCAGCAAAGTGTGAGCCCCAGAGCAGTGACAGCCTTAAATGACTAAGGGTGGCTGCAGTGCAGGTTTGGGGGATGGGAAGAGTGATTCCCCTAAACAAATGGAGCCAGCACAGACAAATAACAGGCTGTGGAACAGAGACAAACCAACATTCAAACAAAAATTCACCTGCTTGGGGCACAGCCTGAGTGGCCTCCCCAGGAAAGCACGGATGTGCACACACACAGAGGGACAAGGAGAACTGAAAGGTCACTGTGCCACGTGTGGTTGAGCCCAGCAAAGCCACTGAGGCTCCTCACCACCTCCCTGAGCCTCCCTCAGCAGTGGCAGCACCAGCCTGCCCTGCCCTGGCCCTGCCACACACATCTGGGGTACCTCAGTGTTCCCTGTCACAGTGCCATTCCCCAGGTGAGCTCTGCAGACCCTTCTGCAGCCCTGGGAACAGCCCACAGTGCTGCAGACCTGCAGAACATCACCTCCCAGATGTTTCACCCAGAACTCCAGCAGAGGCAGTGCTACGAGAGGAGCAGCAAAGCAAAACCACAAATACTCTCCAGGTGAGCAATCACACCACACTTGGCAGGGCTAAAATAAGAACTTTTCTTTGCCTCTTTTGGATGAGGTTCCTTTCCCAGAATTTCAGTATCAGCAGAGCAGACAGCTGCCACAGGAACAGTCAAATGCATTATTGAGGTAAATGCCTTAACACCACGTTGAGAAGGATGACAGACACAGTGCTCATTGCTTGGCTTGGGCAGAGGATTAGAAGCCTAAGGAGTTCTGTCATTGGATGGCAACACTGCTTTTGCTTGTTAAATAACACAAAGGACTTGTAACTAATATGAGGTTTCAGAGTTCTGGGTTATCTGACTTGAAATTGTGCCATTGGAGAACTCCACACAGCAAAACAATTACAACACAATAGACTTTCTTTCCCAGACTTCCACCACACTAGATAAATGTAGAGTTTGTTATCACTGGGGATGTTAGTGATTTTAGATAAAAATCAGAGCTCAGGAAGCAATGCTGTCTGTCTGAATTGAGTTGAGTGTATCTAAACTTATCTAAAGAAAACCTAACTGAAATACAAAATTACTCTGAGAAGAACAGGTATTTCTTTAAAAACCTTTACAAATCCTCTCCTGAAAAGTGGAAACACTCTTGATTTGAACATATGAAACACCACCCTTATCCCACACCACCAAACACCAAAAAAAGGCATTAACTGAGTTTGCTAAATTATCATTTTCCTTTACATTGTACAGTTTCCGCAGAACACGTAGAATCTTAAGAAAGCAGACTGCCCTGTGAATCACTTCTTATAATCCATAAAATCCTTTGCCATTTACAGAGCAGCTGTCCATAACAAAACATCAGGAAATCTCTGCTTTGAGTCCTGAAACTGAAGTAAGCATGACACAGAAACATGTGTCAACACCCATTAAAAACCTCAGGGGAACTGCAGAGAAAGTAAAGAGAAGCTTGGTTTGAGTGCAGGTATGAAGACCCTGTCCTAGACATCCCATTCCTGACCTGGAGAGCAGCTGGTGCCATCCTCCTGCAGGGTGAACTCGGGGAAACAGGAGCACTTGTAGGAGCCCACGGTGTTGATGCAGAGGTGCTGGCAGAGCTCCCCGCCGTAGAGCAGACACTCATCCAGGTCATCCCCAGGCAGGCTGTTGGACAGCTCGGCCTCACTGCTGATGGACAGCGCCTCGTGGTGATCCTCCCTCTCTGAAACTGCAGCAGAACACCTCTGAAACCGCAGCAGAACACCTCTGAAACCGCAGCAGAACTTCTCTGAAATTGCGGCATAAAGTCTCTGAAACTGCAGCGGAACTTCTCTGACAGAGCTGTTCGGGCTGGGACCGGACACAACGAGGGGTGTGGGCACACCATGCCAACAACAGCCAGATCCAGCAAAATCAGTTACTGCAAGGGTGAGAACGAAGGAACCCACCCTGGAGATAACAGGTTGTGCTGGAGGATCAGCTCCTCCTGGGGCTGCAGGGACAGAGATTTCACAGAGGCACTGAGAAACTATCACAGGGGAGGTGACAAGTTCACCTTTCACATGCCCCACTCCCATTGACATCTGAATTCAGGTGCTGAGCCCCACCTGAAACTGGCCCCACACTCAATTTCATATTGCAGGAGAAGTTATCCAGTTGGTTTGGAGACTTTCCAACACCACAGTTTGTTGGTGGCTCCTGTACTGGCATTAGCCACTGAGCAGTGGCATTGTCACTGTCAGGCACTGTCCTTTCTAGTGTCTTTAAACACCAGCCACAGCTGGAACACAACCTGCTCCCCTTCCTGAGCCAGCCTGACAAGGCTTTCTGGGACATTCAAACCAACCCCTAAGTGAGTTTCTCAGTCAGCTTTTCTTGAGCATACTGAGCCTTGCTCAGTGAGGCCTCAGGGATATTTAAGGATGCGAAATATCCATCCTTAAATGGCTTCCTTGCTTCTTCCAGCCTGCTTTAGGAACAAGGAAACATGTGCTTGATATGAGTGGGAACCTGTGCTCCTGATGCCCTGCTCCCTTCAGCAGCTGCCTGAAGGTGTGTGTGGTGTCCCTGCTCCCTGCTGAAGGTGTGTGTGGTATCCCTGCTCCTTCCTGAAGGTGTGTGTGGTGTCCCTGCTCCCCCCTGAAGGTGTGTGTGGTGTCCCTGCTCCCTTCAGCAGCTGCCTGAAGGTGTGTGTGGTGTCCCTGCTCCCTGCTGAAGGTGTGTGTGGTATCCCTGCTCCTTCCTGAAGGTGTGTGTGGGGTCCCTGCTCCCTCCTGAAGGTGTGTGTGGTGTCCCTGCTCCCTCCTGAAGGTGTGTGTGGTGTCCCTGCTCCCCCCTGAAGGTGTGTGTGGTGTCCCTGCTCCCTCCTGAAGGTGTGTGTGGGGTCCCTGCTCCCCCCTGAAGCTGTGTACGGTGTCCCTGCTCCCTCCTGAAGGTGTGTGTGGTGTCCCTGCTCCCCCCTGAAGGTGTGTATGGGGTCCCTGCTCCCTGCTGAAGGTGTGTGGGGCAGAGCCCCTGTCTGCAGGGTCCCAGTCCCCAAGGCCACTCACCCTTCTCGGGGGTCGCTGTGGGCAGGGGCTGGGGGTGTCTCCTGATCTCGGGCTGGGCCAGAGGGTCCCCCCCTTCACAGCAGGACAGCATCACGTGGCTGCAGGGGTAGCCCAGGTTGATGTTGGACTCGCAGCTCTTCCCCTCGCTCCTCAGGCGCAGGCCCAGGCTGCAGCAGTCACAGCATTGCTGCAAGACAAGGGAAACGTCAGCAGCCAGCACTGAACAGACTGCCAGGGCAGGGGTGGAGTCCCCAGACCTGGAAGTGGTCAAAAAATGTGTGGATGGGACACTTGAGGCCGTGGTTTAGTGGTGAGCAGGGCGATGGGGCTGGGTTTACACTTGCACTTGATGATCTCAGGGGTCTTTTCCCACCTTAACAGTTCAACTCCGTGCTTTAATACAGCCTCGCGGATGAGCCCACACACACCTGGAACTGATCTGCACTTCCCTAAGCAGTGGAGCATCTGGGAAAACATTTGGAGTGTGGATAGCTGTAAATACCAAAGCTCTACTTGTGCTTGTTGTTGCCATTGTGCAGCCACAGCAAACACAGAGTCTGGCTGTGCCAGTGGTTCCAGCAGCTCCCCTAAGGGAAGGAGTGGGACTGCAGGTCAGCTCCTCCCAGCTCCTGCTCACAGGCCTTGTTGTGTGTGGTATGAACAAAAATTATCAACAAAATAACATAGATCTGCATCTCCTTCCATTAGAGCTCCAAACGTGGCCAGTTTGAGGCAAGGTGACAGGAACTGAGAACAGCACAGACACGAGGGTCAGCAGCATCCCAGCCCTATCAGGCGTCAGTAAAAACTCTCCTCTCTGCACTGCTCTCCTGCAAACCTGTTCTGACCTTTAATTACCTGGCTGTGCTCTCAGCACCCTGCTGAGACTGGCTGGGGGGGAGCCAGGCTGTATTTGCTGAGTTATTTCCCTCTTTTCTCCTTCCTCAGAGTACCTGAGCAGCACCTTCACTGCCACGTTCCTCTCCAAGCCCTCTGTCCTGGGCTGTAGTATAGGACGTATTCTATCACCATCTTCATGAACTGCTGAATCCAATTGTTGGAGCAGTGCTCTTCCCAGGCCCCTCCCTCTGGGTGCCTTCTGTTAATGGCCCATCAGTGCCTTGTGCAGGACTCACAGATAACTCCCTCCGGGTGTTATCTCTCTTTAATGGGCCATCAAGGACCTCCTGGATGACTCATAATCCCATTGTGAGATGCTCCACTCACAGGGAGGAGCCAAGCATTCTCACCAGGATATAAACTGGGATTTGGGACAGTAGAAGCAGCCCTCACTCACTGGATTCCCAGAGGACCAGAGCTAGACCTTTCTACGAGATCACTGCTTCAGAAAACCACCTCGTCTGGGCTGCTTCCATCACCCTGATCAGGTTGTATTCTGACTCTGTCAGTGGTCTTTTTGTATTATTGCATTTATTTTTTTTAACCTTTTTTCCCTTTTCTTCTCATTAAATTGTATTTTTGACTTGGAGCCTCTCACTTGTTTTGCTTTCAAGCCACTACCCCCTCGCAGTTTGCTCTGCTGCAGGTGGCAACACAAAAACTGTGTGCTGCTTGATCAGCCCCAGACAAATCCACTGCACAGTCAGGGCACAAGAAGCACCTCAGATAAATGACACCAAACTCAGAAAGCCCATTCTGTGGATGCACAGTGAGTCCCTAACCAAGCAGGGGAGCTGAGGAGCTGTGAGTCTCTGCAGCAGAGACAGCAGGGCTCACACCTGAGCTGGAGGAGCCTTTGTGGATTTGAGTTTAAGTGTCCTCTCACCTCTAATGTATTTATTTATGTATTTTAGCTATAAAAAAAAATCTGTTGCACTGGCAGAAAAGCCCAGAGTCTCTTTCCCCTTTGACAGTCATCTGCTCAGTGAGAGTTTGCAGTTCCACTGGAAGAGCCCCTGTGAACCCGGAGGGGAGACCCAGCCTGGTCAAACATTCCCCCAGTGGAAAGGGGTCAGACACAGGGAATGAAGGGCAGCGTTCAAGCTGGCAGCAGGAGCCCTGTCCAAGGACAGAGCAGTTCCCTGGGCAGGGGAGGTAAGAGAGGTAGTGGTGTAAGGAGGATGGAAATGGGATCACTTTTCATCATTAGAAACCCAAGCTGGGCATTCCTGTTAATCCAGAGCCTGTCTCCAGCAGGGAAAGGCATCCACTGCCAGCTCAACGCTCAGAATTCTTCTGCTGGGTCCCTTTTTTCAGGACTTTTTGGGGTTTTGTGAACATTTCACACTCAGTGCACAGCCTGGCACGTTCAGCCAGCATTGATGGCTGCAGCTCATGTTTTACAGCCCTGCTTCCTAATCTGAGCAATCCCAAAACATCATAAACAGCAGACATTACTCACATCTGCAAATATGCACAGCCATAAGGAGCTCCCTTCACGTGCCCAAATATATTTCTGAAAAACTTACAGCACAGGCCAGAAGAGGGTGAATTATTTTGCACGCTAAGTAGACTAAATTATCTTTTCAAAGGAATATTAAAAAAAAAACCCAAAACCCCTAGCAATAATGAATTGTGGCCATGCTGGAAAAGGGAAAATTCCTCCTGCTGTCCTCCCAAAATCCAGAACCCTCAAATTCAAAATTTAACAGAAAAAATTCTGTTTTCTGCACATTGTTTCTTGTTTTAGCTCAGTTTTGTCACCTTTAATGTGCAAAATAGAAGAAGTTCAAGGTAATACATGCTTTTACTGAAGTGCTGTAAAATATGCAGTATTTGCCTTGAAGACCCTGGCTTCTTTCAGCCATGGTTTGATTCACAATTTATCCCGTGTGCAGGCATGACAGAGGGTATTAAATCAGTCATATATCTTTGGGCTCACATATTTTCCACGTGAACAAAACTCTCTCATTTTCCAGTGGAAAAACTTGTTTGCTGAGAATTTTGTTCTAAAATGGAAAAATTAGAATGCCTCAACCTCCTGTTACCTGCTTTTTGAACTTCCCAGGAATTCTACAACTGATTTAAGAGCCAATATGATGATTTTTACCTTGCAGTTGAGAAACCCACCTTGAGAAACATTCTTTGGTTCACAGCTTTCTGCATTCCCCTCAAAGCCAGATTTGCTGGAATCCTGCGTAATTGGATTTACCATGGTGGAGTCTCCATCCACCAGGAAAAATCCCTAAGCCTGTGCTTTTTTGTGTTGGAGTAAATAACAATCAAAGCACCCTGAGATTAGGCTGATTTAGCACAGGCTGAACTCCTGGATCTGAAAATTCAGCAGTGCCCCATTCACCTTGAAGCAAGAGGGGAAAACATCTGAAATGCCTGAAGACCTACAAATGTTTGTTACCTGGAGGTAAAACCCCAACTTTTGTCAGGACAGTGTAAATGTCTTGCTGGGTTTGGGAGCAGTTAAAGAATCTCCACATTCCAGACAAACTTTTTTTGATTTATGCCACAGCATTTGCTAAGAGCAGACGGGTCAGGGGAAGCACCACTATGGACTGTCAGCATCTTCTGCCAGATCCCCTCTGAAACAATGTTTAACTGTAATAAAATTAGAAAACCTTTCTTGTAATACAAAGCATTAGAAAGCAGCACAAAGTTGGATTATTTTTGTATTACAGCAGTACATGCTGTAATGCTGAAGTAATGTGAAGTCTCAACAGTCTCAATATTTATTGATCTTTTCCAAGCAGTAGCTGCAATGACTCGAGCTAAACAAGCTCAATAGGTGAGCGATGCTGTTCAGTAATTTTACTGTCCCAGATGGTTTATCTTAAGGCGAAGATCCCATTGGAGCTGACATGAATGAGGAAGCATTCCACGGTAGTGTTGTGTCATGGTTTCAGCTCGGGCAGGACGGATGGAGCTCTCCCTCCCCACCTGTGCCCGAGGAATGGTGTGTGTCATCAGGCTGATCCACAGCCTTCCTCTGCCTGGCATGCAAACCAGCCCTGCTGAAAACCTCAGAATAACAACTCTGTCACATTGCAGACATATTAATGTCTTCCCCCAATGCACCAATTCTCCTTTAACGATAGACTTCAGACCCGAATTAACAGTGGTTCTGAAGAGGACAGAGCAGCACAGCTAATTAAACCTCAAACCCTGCAGTGGATGGCCACTTCCCTGCCTTTCCCGTGAACAATTATCCGCGAGAATCTGCCATGTACAAGAGCAGATAGAACTAATCAGGTTCCTGCTGAGCCGACGGAAGCTGCACTTAAGCTGAGCTATAGCTATGTAAATTCTGATCGGAGGGAAATGAATTCTGAAAGGCAGTGTTCTGCTGAAAACAGAAGCTGCTGATTCTTCAAACTGGTTTAAATTGGTTTGGCTCCACTGGTTCTCGTAAAGCAAATCTCATTTATCTAAGTGGAGGCTGTGGCTCAGGATTTGTGATTTGTGCTGTCCATTAATGGTTTGCCTATATTTATGAACAAAAGCTTCCATCATCATCATCCAAATGCTTGTTCCTCTAGTCCAGCATTGTCTGGGACTGGAAAGGGGGCCACAATTCAACACTGCAGCCAAGCAAACTGCCCAGTAATGGGTTTCACATTACATCTTCAATTAAGTTTTGCCCCATCATTTTCTAAATTCTTCTACGCTATATACAAAACTAAAATGGACTTTTTGGCTACTTCCAAAGTGAGGAAGCAAAAGCAATGCAGCCAGTTAGGTCATGAAATGGAGATGGGAACTGAATTCAAAACAAGATTTAAAAGGGGCTGCAAACTGAATGCCAACAGCACCGTTTCATTGCCACATTTCTGCAGCTTCACCTTTTCCTTGCCCCAGGGAAATGCAGGAACAAACCCTGCTGGGGCAGGCAGGGAGGACACCTTGCACACCTGCACAGAGCAGCTCACCGTGTGGGGCTGCTCACCTTGTAGGACAGCTCACCTTGTGGGACAGCTCACCTTGTAGGACGAGCCGGTGCAGGGGTCGCTGTCCTCAGGGCCACATGTGTCCCCCTCCTTGGCAGCCACCATCCCGGCCAGGCAGCTGTTCTCCCTCACTGCAGACACACAGCACTGCTTCTGGGCAATCCTGCAAGGCCACCACACTGTCACACTGTCACAGTCCTGCCAGGGCCACCACACTGTCACACACCCCTGGGCACAGCCCTCTGACACGCTCTGGAAACACCCCAGTGCCTCCTCAACCATCCTGTTTCTAACACCTAAACATGTACAGAAAACTCTCCTGGTGGAGCAGGAATTAATTTTTTAAATTAGTATCTACTTTGTATTTATCCCCTGTATCCCTGGCAGTGTCCCAGGGCAGGCTGGAGCAGCTTGGGATGGTGGAAGGTGTCCCTGCCCAGGCAGGGGGTGGAATGGGATGAACTTTAAGGTCCTTCCAGCCCAAACCACAGTGGGAGTTTGTGCTTCTCACACTCCTCAGGCAGTGAGTTTAGCTGGAGCAGAGTCTTGGGAGCTGCAGGAATTGCAGGGCCCCAGCACAGGCAGTGCCCTGGGGCTGGAGAGGGACAGGGTCCCCAGCTCTGCTCACTGGCACAGCTCCCAGTGCCAGCAGCAAGGTTTTGTCCTTGCTTGCCAGGCTCTGAGGCCACAGACTCGAATACTTTTTTACATAAAATGTTTTCTTTAGGCATTACATTTATAAGCAGGCCCAAATCTTTAAAACAAGGACACAACTGAAATTTTTCAAGTAAGACAACTGAACCCCCAATCTCCTACTCCTTTAAATCCCAGCAGGTTCACAGGGACTGAAACATTTAGGATTGGGCTTTTTTCATCTAAAACCAGCCTCAGATGTGCAGGTGCAACTCATTAATGAACCTACTTAGGCCGGGGCTGGAATTTTTAATCTGCCTTTACTTCACAGTTGGTCTGTGCCAGACCCCAGTGGGGAGGATCCCAGTGTCCCAGGACCTTCAGCAAGGTGCAGTGACACTCGATCTGATAAAAGGGATCATGCCAAAGCTTTTCAGTGCTCCGAATGACAGAATCAGTCTGTGAGAAGGTGAGTGTGGTGCAGGTTCCCTGCAGCCATCCCTGTCCTGCTGCTGTGCACAGGGAACCTGGCCCCAGCAGAAGCAGGGTTACTCATGGGGCAATGAACACATCCCTTAATGACAAGGATCGTCCCTGCCTTTAGCCTGCCCAGGGGCAGCCAAGCTCTGCCTTCCCATTTAACTGCAGCTCAGGGAAACACCAACCTGTGCCCTGCTCACTGGAGAGACAAAAAGAAACCTTAAAAAGCTTTGGGTTAGATCCGATTTTGGGCACACGGAGGGGGAAATCCTGGCTTCTAATTAGCCGTGAGTATTGCCAGTCTATAATTAATTCAGACTCAGGAATGACTCAGTTCCCAGTCTCCAGGACATCCCACGAAGTACATTTGATTTCTTCTCAAGGGCTACTCGTTATGCCAACCGAAAAGGTTCAGTTTCACCTTACGTACCTGCAAATATCACCATCCATTCCACTTACAGGGATTTCTGTGCACTCCCCGTTGTCTATAGCCCACTGCTGGCCAGCTCCACAGCAGCTCTCCATCAGCTCCTTCGTGGAACCTGGACCAAACACACACACACACAGGGTTATTAGATTATCTGGTATGGGATGGAATTGGTTTAACTCTGCCTCTCAGTTGAGAAGATCTTTAAAATAACGATAGTTCAGGGTGAGGGTTTTCCCTTTCCTTCCACATTTTGTTTGGTTATAAGGGGAAAAAAAGAGGACACAAGTGCTACCTGAAACATGTTGGCACAATAGATCTAGTGATGTCTTTCAGGGGAGAACACCAGGAGGAAATTAAAAGTTTTAAATGCTATAAATGACATAAATGGTTAGAAGAAAACTTCGTATTTGACAACTCTGAACAAAATCCTTGAAAAATCCTGCTTGGCCCCTTGATAAAAGTTGATTCAGTCATTATGCTGCTGCAACAGTGCCCTCACTACACAGGCTGGGTTAGCACAGAGTGCCCCAGCCTCAGAGGGTTCAGCTGCCCTTAAAACACAATGAAAAGGGTTTGGGAGACTGTTTCACTCTGACTGTGGTACACTGGCACTAAGATGTAGACAGAGAGATGGACATGGAGAACGCTGCTCTAGTTCCCACATTGTCCCCTGTGATTTCCACCGAAGATGGGAATTTGCAGGTTGCAATGAAATGGGATTTTGCTGGATCCTTTATTCCTACTGCACAGACTTAGGGCACTTTGTTGTCTTCAAACAGCCCAAACCAGAGCTGGGGCCAGGGCAGGTGCAGGGGGTTAATGAGCAAAGCCATTTGTGTCCCCCAGCCCTGCTCACACACCACGGCCCTCAGGCTATGCAATGCTTTCATTTCATACAGCACATTCACCATCTTCAAATATCCTCGAGCCCTGGGAGCTGTGTCAGGTGTAAGAGTTGCTCTGTGACATTGGAGGGTTGATCTGTGCAGTTAAACTGGCAGGAAATACATCCAGTAGCAGATAATTACAACAGATCACTATAAAACAGTGAAATTTTAACACAGTTTTAATTCACTCCCTCGGTGGAGAGACTCCATTCATTTTTCCAAGTGCTGAAATACCTTTGGTTGCTCTTGCTGGAACAGGAGAACAGAGCAGAATTTAACTATCTACATTGCAGTAATCTACATGATTTATAATTCAAATAAAAGCGAGTTACTCATTCCCCACTGAAGATTCAATATCAGATTGCTCTACTGAAGTGCCACACTATTAAACAGTCATATTTGCAAAATATATTGCCTTTTGTTGTGATCTTATGAATAATTAAACCCGGAATGAAGTTATCATAAAATAAACAAACTACTGCATTTTATCTTCATCAGGAATTTTAAAAAACCTGGAATAACTCATAATGGGACTCATGGACATTAGCATGGATTTATGATATTTTAATTCCCCATTAGGAAGAACAAATATACACAGCTAAATACATGCACAGGACTGAGGATCACAGAGCTTCTATGCTGCACAGAGATTTTCAGCTCTGTGTGGAACAGACTTTGAAACACTAAAACGTTCAAACAGAGCTTTGTTTATTTGGGGCTTCCATGATATTAGCAGATTTAGAAGCAGATTTGCATCTGCTCATGGAAAACAAAGTAATTTTGTTTGAGAACTCTGTAATCCTGAGGTTTTTTTATATACTGTGTGAATCTTTGATACTTCCTGAAGTAATTTCACAACCCACCTGCTAATAGAGAATTTGCTATTTATAGGGTTTTTTAAATAAATTTACATCAGGCTGCACTACAAAACAGCAGCAGCTTCCTCACTTGTTTGCAATTCAGAAACTCACCTCCTGCAATTAAGGTCTGAAGATAGGAACCACAGAACATTTTGGCCTAATCTCAGAAATTTGGGCACTGTCTTTTAAAAACACTTTAACGTTAATTCAAATATTTTGAAACAAAAAAAAACCCCACATTTTTCCCTCAGAGAATTTTAACTCTTCCCTGCCTGTGCTTTACAGTTGTCTCAGTGCCTGAGCCAGCCCTGAGCAGCAGTGGTCTGACCCAGGGACACATCCAGGCTCTCCATGCTCACAGGATACCCACACAGCTTTTACACGCTGAGAATCTCAGCCTTCAGCTACAAAAATCTGCTGTGGGTGGGTGTATTTTGGGGGTCAATTTCCTCAATTTGCCAGTTAAATTGAGAAAAACACAGTTCAAGTTATTTCTCAGTTATTTCTTCCCACTGTCACAGTGAACCATAAGTTTGTTGGAGCAGCGAAGGAGACAAAGTGGATTTTCATAAACTTTCCTCCCCTTTTTCCCTCCCAGTGTTGACAAATTGTATTTCCAGAGTGATAAATCATCAGCCAGCCCTAGCAGGTCAAGAAGGGATAGAATATCTCACTTTCTTGCCAGAGCTTTTTGACACTGAAGTTTCCCTGATTTCGGCTTCACCTGAATTTCCGCTTCACCTGAATTTCCGCTCAGACCACTTCACACCTTTAACACTTCCAATTTCTTCCTCCTGTTCTGACTTCGGGTCTGCAGCTCTACAGAGCATTTGCATCGATTGAACAACTCCCATTATGCAAATACCCGTTCCTGGAGCCAGCTCCTGGCTGAGCTGTCAGCAGCTTTATCCATCATCCCGCTCCAAGCCCTTCTTTTGTCTAAGCAGAAAGACAGACAAACCTTAAGCCGTCAGCACTTCCTCACTGAGCCTGGCAAAGCCCTGGCACAGGTGCCCAGAGCACTGGGGCTGCCCCTGGATCCCTGGCAGTGCCCAAGGCCAGGCTGGACAGGGTTTGGAGCAGCCTGGGACAGTGGGTGGACTTTAAATCCCTTTGCACACAAACTCTTCTGTGAGTCTACAGCTCCTCACACGATGGGAGCAGCGAGGACTAAGCCATCGCACCACCCAACCCACCCAAGAGAGGACAATTATTTCCCTTTCTACTAAAATTACTCCAGGAGTCCCAAACAGTAACTTCAATCACAGCGAGACCCAAGCAAGGCAGACACAGTGCAGGGGGCTGGATGGACTCACTTGACTTCAGGCAGAGGTGAAGCTCAAACTTGGCATTAACCCCAAAAACAATTCTCTAGAAGGCAGGGAAAGGCAGAGCCCTGCACGAATCACCAGGAGGATCAAGGTGTCAAGGGCAGGGCACTGCCAGCCCCGGGCACCCACATCTCTTCCCTGCTGCCTTTCATTCCAGCTGTCAACTGCTGCATCAGCACTCACATGTCAGACAGGCAAAGGTCATCCTCCCAAAACTGAGCTGAGCTCTTGCTGTTATGATGGAACTTCCTACTCCATTCCCACACCTGAGCAAAGTCCAAAAAAGTCCCCAAACCTGTAGTATTTACACTTGCACCCAGCACATACATCTAACAAGAACTGTTTGCTCACACTGGAGAAAAATTAGTTGTATTTCTTTATCAAATACCTGCCTGACAACATAAAGGCATATATTATGAAAAATAATGACAAAAACCTCACAGAACAACTTGGTGGAGTTCTTAAAACACCAAAAAATAACTTTTTCCAGTGGGTTTTTTTTTTCTGCTCAAATCTCTTCACCATTTAAAGCTCTAATAAATAAATAACAAAGTACTGTGGCTTTACCCCTTAACAGGTTGTCATTTCCTCTCTTATCAACAACCTGAGAGGCTTTATTAAATCGCCTCATTGAATCTCACCATTTAGGTGTGCACTGGAACATGTTCTCAACTTGATTCATCCAGGATGGCTGGGCAGATGCTTTAATGAGGAAGGTAAAGAGGAGAAGAACATTTATCTTGGCAAAGGCAGGGGAGGGGAGAATGACAACACAGCCCCAGAGCCGGCTGCTCTCACTCCAGACTGAGCTGTCACTTAGCTCATCGGGGCTGCTTAAGCTCTCCCCAGGAGCTGCTCGCAGACAAATGAGCAGAGGGTTTGACCCCGTGCAGGTTCCTGCAGGCTCCTCCAAGCCTCTCTGCTCAGCACTGACTCTAAATCTCCCTGGAAGGAGGGCAGTGCTGGGTGTTTCCATGACCAAACCACATTAGCTCACTGCTTTAACCCACGTGCTCAGCCTCTGAGCCTTCTCTCCTTGGAAAGGAGGAAAAAGCAGACTGCAGGATGAACAGGGGCTGGGCTGAGCATCCAGCACACGCCTCATGGATTCAGTTCGGTGCCTAGATCCTTTTCCACCACCCTCTTCAACTCCTGCCTGCCACAGCAGTGTAAGGGAGCTCCACCTGGAGCCGTCATGTTAACCCTCAGACAGCAGATTGTTTCCCTGTGCTCCCCTCCATCCTCTGAAGGCATCCTTTGGGTATCCATCCCACCGCTCAGCCAGGACAAGCTCCTGTTACACTGCCTTCACTCCTTGGGAAGCATCTGCTTTCTATTTCAACCTGAAAACATTCCGTTTCCTACACTATTCTTTTTTTCCTGAATTCCTGCTGCTGGCTCGCTTGGCAAAACACAGAGAGAGCCGTGTCTGCCCCGAGGCACAGCGAAAACCAGGATAACCCAGGCTAAACGTCGGTTTTACTGTGCCCCACACAATGGAGACACAGATCAGCACAGCCTCAGCCAGGCTTGTTTGGCACATTTCTTTCAAAGTGTGAATGAATAGCAACCTTATACTCCCTCTGGCTTTAGCCCTGGATAATCCTTGTGAGTCAAAACTTGTATTACCTGTGGCAGAGGCCAGATAATTTAGACGCTGTTTGGTCTTTAATGTTTCCATGACAGCATCTTTTATTGGATCCAGCTTGAAAGGGGGGGGGAGGGCGGGGGGGAGAACAACTAAATAAATTCTTTAACCCTTTTCACCAGCTCCAAACCCCAGCAATTCCTCTTCCTGTCCTTTCAAAATGTGTCTCATTTTGCTGTATCCCTCTGCCAGGGAGTTTGAGGCAGAACAGTCCATGCACAACCATCCTTCTATCAGTTCCAATAATAACTCAGAGCAGGCAGAATGTTTCTTGCCCTTCAGCACAGTCTGGGCTGTGTTTTCCCCCTCAACCCTCCTTCCCCAGATATTGCACAGAGCGTATTTATGCTGGCTATTAACTTTCAAAAGAGCTGAGGCTTTGCAAAGCCTGGTTCCGATTATCCCTGTAATTCCTGTCTGAAGAATTTTATCTCTGGGAGAGCAAGCTCTTTGCATGATCTGTTTTGTGGCTAGGTAGGCTCCTTTCTTCAAAGCATTTCCACCAGCCCTGCCTAATTTCAAAGTTCAAATTCAGAGGAACAGTGTTTATCAGGGAATGCAGTCAGGGACTGCCCCTCAGAGCACTTGGGAAAATTAGGCAGGATCACTGAATCTGCCAAGCACCTCCAGGATGTTCTTAATAACTACAAAAGCTGTTGTTCCTAAAAACTACAACTACAACTACTGAGCCTAGGTTGTAATGGTAACTAAATGACAAACTTCTGGAGATGGTAGGAACAGAGAAAATGACACAATAGCACCATGCACACCTGGAGAAGGTAAGAACAGACAGAAAATGATAAAACAGGAGCCAGGCACACTTGGAGAAGGTGACAGAGAAAATGATACAATAGGAGCCACGCACACCTGGAGAAGGTAAGAACAGACAGAAAACGATAAAACAGGAGCCAGGCACACCTGGAGAAGGTGAGGACAGAGAGATAATGCCATGACAGCAGCAGCCAGTGGCCTGAACAGCCCCAAGAGTGCTCCTGCCCAAGACTGTGCCCTCCAGCTCTGTTTGGCCGAGGACTGTTGACAAAAAGATTCTGAACAGCAGAGGAAGGAAACCTCCCAGTTTCATTGAGTGTCTAATTAGCAATTAGGGATGCTTAAACTGAACAGAGGAGCTGTTGTAGAGCTCCATCTCCTTATTTGGGAGCCCTGCAGGACTCCTTGCTAGTCTTTGTCAGGTTTATAATCATAAATTACATTGTTCCTTCGTTTTATGATGATGTTCTGAAGCGATCCCTCATTTCCTCAGGCTTTCCTTTATGAAGTTTTGTAATCAGGGTCTTGGGCAAGAATTTCAGCAGTGCTGCTGGTGGCCCAGGGCAGTTCCTGGACTAATGACAGGCTGGAGGAGCTGATGGCCCCCGGTTCTGCCTGGCTGCTGTAACCCCAAGGGGCTTTAAACTCTGGGGGCTGCACCCAGTGCCAGAGCACTTACTGGGAAGGAATTTCTGCGGGACACTTAAGCCAACAGCAACGAAACAACCCTCCTTTTATCCCTTACAAAAGTGGGAGGAAATACTAATTTGAATGGGCTGATAATGATGTTTAGATTGTTCCAGGGGAATTTAGCAGCCCTAGCAGGAAGCCCAGCAGGAAATCTCTCCTTTGCCATGCATCTGGAACCACAGATGTTTGGAAATAAGGGGGGCTAGTTCCCTAAGACAGGAATGGTTTGGGGTAGAAATGAGGAAAACGGAGTTTCTAACTCCTAAAGAAAGTGTTCGATGCTGTTGTGAAAAACGAGATTTACTTTTTTGGTAGATTTTAAGAAATAGGTTTTAATAAAAGATAAGACAATTAGGAGATAAGGAAAAAAAGCAAAGTACGGTCGGTCAGGTGACTTGGCATTTAGCCAAGTCCACAAATTGCTATTTCACAGACTTTCTTTAAATACCCTTTCTGTTGTATCAGGCTGTTGAATATTCATATTTTTCCATAAACTAGTTTCCATATTCCAGGGACTGTTTTGCATGGCCCCTCCTTGGGTCTGCCTTTTTAGAGCTGCGTGTTTCTGGGCTGTATCTCCATTATCACCTCCAGCTTCGGCCTTGGTCCGTGCTTTCTTCAGATGGGAGATGCTGATAGCTGGTGTATCAATAGCAGAGTCTTCTTTACATGTTCACTGGATGTTATCCCAGCCAAACAGACAGTTTAAATAGGTACTATATCAACTACTACCACTATGCCTAATTTTCTTTAGTAACAATAGAAATAAAAAACTTATAACCTTACCACAAAGTTATTGATCATATAGTACACATCTTGAGAAAAGCCAATTTTATAATAGTCATTTATAACACTGTTGTGGTCGCACACAGCAGGGACTGGGTGACTCATTTTGCCCATTCCTATTTCAGAGTTTGGCTGTCCAGGGCGCAGCTCGGGGTAACCCAACATCACACCAAGGGAAACACATTCACAGGAACTGCTTCATTCCCTAAGCCCTTCCTGACAAAAATCGGCACCGCCCAGATCACACACACAATTCCTACCATCTGTTTCAATTCCGTGCTCCTAATTACAAGTGGCAAAAAGTCCCTTACTCACCTGTGCTCATCAGGACAAATGACACTGTAATACCTGCACTGCTGCTGAGGTCACCTTCAAACAAGGCAACAAAGGAAAATAACTGTAAACTATGGCACAAGTGGCTGTTTTCACCTAGAGCTGGGGTTTGGTGCTGTTGAAAATCAGATCCATATGAGGCCCTTTGTGGTGATGCAGCAACCAGAAAGGAACGAAGTGTCTGGACACTTACGGGCAGACAAGTCTGGACATTGCTGGGAAAAGACAATAACTTGCTGAGCCATCAGGCAGGAGGAGGGACAGAAGTGGAACACTGGGCTCAGGGTGCCTCAGAAGGTTTGGAGCATCACCAGGCTGTGCACACCCACACACACAAGCACAGCACTTTGAGAGGCCACAATGCTTCATATTTTTCCCAGGATTTAATGCAATAACACAAAATAGGTCTTTCATAAACTACTCCATAGAAACAGGTCTTTGATAAACTACTCCATAGGAGCAGGACCCTGAATACTATTTGCTCTCTCCAGCAATTTTACAATTTTGGCTTCTTGCTGCCGAGATCTATTTTGTTTTTATTTGGGTTCAGCAGTTACACCTTTCTCTGCTGCGCCTGCAACCACAAATGGATGTGAAATGGATCTTTAGAAGCAAGATACAACACTAGGGAGCACGGACAAACAAACCCATTGGTCCCAGTAAAGTGCCAGTGGCATCCCCTCACCTTCCACACCAGAGGCAATTCCTTCCTACTGAGCTCCCAGAAGTCCTCTTGTCCTGAGAAGGGGCTCTGACAGTGCCAGCAGCACATCCTGCACACCCCAAACAGGACCCTGGAGGCAGGAAAGGCAGCCAGCTCCTGTGGGAAGCTCCCTCCTTGCCTCAGCCAGGCTCCAGCTCACATCTAAAGCCACAAACCCTCACCTCAGTATCCAACCCCTGGGATTGGGGGTGTCCAGTTTCAACAGAAGTGTGTGATATCACAGGGTGCAAAACTCAGAGTTTAAGGGTTTAGAATATAGAATATATATACAGCAAGATGGAGGATTTAGGGCAGAGTCCTTCTTTTTCACCTTCTTCTTCCTGGGTCTGGGTGGTATTTTGCAATTGGATGGAAAAATCCGCCCTGTGGGCCACGGGTGGTTGGTTATTGGGCTAAAAGTAAAAATAATTTAGCTGTCATTTGAGGAAGGACTGGGAGACAGGTGTGGGGTGCCATGGAATGGGACAGCAGGTTTTGGGCACAGCCTGAGCCCTCCCTGTCGGGAATGCATCTTTCCCCCTCAGGGGAGAGGGTCAGCCTTGAGCTCGCTGCTGCTGCAGCCAACAAACGCTCCTGGGGAGCTGTCAGCTGTCCCCAGTCAGTGCAGGACATCAGCTGGCACAGGGAACAGGGGCCACACGGTGGGGACAGGGGAGGGACTGCTCCTCTCCACTGCAGGGCTGCAAATCTGATCACAGTCTGACTGCTGTGCCCCTCCCTGTACATCTGCAGTGGGAAGGGAGAGGGATGGAGGGGAGGGGAGGTAAATGTGGTGATACCAACGTATTGACACACAGCCCTGCAGTGTCTGCCAACCAAAACTCTTCTCACATCAGACACGTGAGCCCTTATAAAAATGGGAAGTAAAACCTCAGCATTTTCAACACATTCATGTTCTGGAAGGCCACTGACCCAACCAGCACAAGCTGCAGGTATCTAAGATGCGTTTTGATTTGAAGGATTTCCCACTCCTTCCCACGGACAAGATGAAGCTCTCTGAGCTCTGAGTGTCCCCACAGCTCTGGTGCTCAGCACAGGGTCATGGGAGAAGGTTTTTCTGTAGCAGCAGCAGCACAGCTGAAGGTAGAAGCTGCCAGGCCAGGGGCAGCTCCAAAGCTGTGGGACAAGAGCTCCGAGCTGTGCTCCCTTCAGCAAGGGTCAGGGCCACCAACAGAGTGTATTGGCAGGGCTGCTCTTAGGGAGGAGTTGTTTGTTTATAAATTCAAGTAAAATGCGCCTCAACCACATTTTAATGAAAGATTGGCTATCTGGCAAAAGCCAGCACAAACCCTCCTGGGATCACGAGCTTTCTAGGCAATTTGTTACAAAAGCTCTGATGAAAAATACGAATATTCCCTTTTCACTAACAGGAAAGTGCCATCCACATGTTCCAGGTTAGGAGCCCTCTCTTTAATCTTCTTGTGTGAGGCAGAGCTGTCACACAGGGGTGGCCCCACAGTGCCAAAAGCAGCAGTGACACAACTGCTGGGACTGAGAGGAGTAACCACAGCAGCCCTGCAGCACTAACAGTGTCATCTGTGTCCAGCTGGAGTCCTGCAGCTCTCACCCTTCAGGGTTTCCCAGTTTCACTGCTGCTTTTCCTCTCTAGAGCCCCTGAGTCTTCTCCCTTTCCTACCTGCACACATCACCCCTATTTTTCTTGACCCTTTCTCCTTATCTCCCCCTCAAATGCTCTCTCTTTTCCTGCATCTCTCCAGAAAAACAACAAAAACCCCACAAAACCCTCAAACCAATCCATTTCCCTCCAAGTCAGGACACAGAACAACCATCCAGCAAAGCCACCACTCCTGATGCCACATTTCTCACCCAGCCTGCCTTCTTCAGCCCCAGACATCTGTGCACATCATCTCAGCAGAGGTTCTGCTTTCAGTCAGTGCTCAGTGTGCTCCCCCACGTGCCATGAACCCTGAGCTCATGTTCCACAGGTACTGGGGAGGGCAGATCCCTCACCCTGCTGGAGAGCAGATCCCTCACCCTGCTGAGAGCAGATCCCTCACCCTGCTGAGAGCAGATCCCTCGCCCTGCTGGAGAGCAGATCCCTCACCCTGCTGAGAGCAGATCCCTCGCCCTGCTGGAATACAGGTCCATGACCCTGTCTGAAGCAGATCCCCGTCCCCCTGGCAGCACCAGCCGTGCTGTGTGTGCTGCCCCAGCCCAGGGCACAGCTCCCCAGGCAGGGGATGGAATCAGTGACATGACACTGGCACTGAGCCACTGGAACAGAGCTCAGCCCTGTGCAGCGCCTCAGTGGCTGCTCAACGACCTCTGATTCCTGTCGGCAGCACTGACTGCCACTACAACCCCCTGAACACCATGTCAGGGACCAGAGAGGACCTGGGAACCTGAGCTCGGAGCTTCACGAGCTCCCAGCAGTGTCAGGATGACTTACACGTCCAGCGCAGGCAGGGTAAAGCACAGTGTAACCATTTCTGACTGAAGGCTAATTACTCTTCCTCACCATCATCTGTAAAGTCGTGATTAGCTCAACTCCATGCACTTGATTCGTGGAGGAAAGTCATTTCCTTAGGAAGTAATATTCAATAGTGAATAGAATGAAAAGAAGCCTCCTAAATACAATTCTGCTTTCCACGTCCCCTTATCTCTAGGAATGTTCCCATGTTACAGTTGCCTAATTACCTGTGAGTGGGAAAACTGCTCAGCCACTTCCAGCCATCCAAGGCTTTATGTCAATTTACAATGACACAAACAGGTTTAATGACATCAGCTGTCACTGAGAATTAGTAATAAAAAAGGGTGGGGTTTTTTTTGTGGTTTTTTTTTTTGCAAACCTCTGTACAATACACTTGGTACGTAAAAACCAACTGCAAATGAGGAAAATACACTAGCATTCAAACACAGGAGGTTACGTTAGTTCCCAAGTCAGAACTGCCTTCAAACAAAATCACCCCAAAAGCCCAAACGTCCCACTTCTCTGCCAGCACCGTGTAGATCCAGCCCAAACACAAACACTATGGACAGGTAAAACTTTCTAAATGCTATTTCCACGGAACAGCTCCAAAACACTCCAGATGTTTAAAAAGTCAATTAAATTTGATACGTTTGCTTGACCTGCAGTGATATTTGCTAAAAGGAAAGACTCAACCTTTTAAACCCTTGATGTAGTATTTTCCCAATCCTGTTTGGTGTCCACAAACAAGTTCCAAAGTGAATTGAGGAACTGTGCACCCAGCACCACCCAACTGAGCTGTAATCAATGACAATTGTTTTAATTGCTGATTGCAGGTCCTTCAGTCACACCTCCACAAATGCCTGTCCCCATTCTTCCACACTGCAATGCATCCACTTTTTTAATAATGTCATGACTTTAAATTCTGAGGACAGACTGACCTGCCACCAATTAGAATGGCTTCAAGCCGAGGATGCTTTCCCCTCAACGTGGCCATAATCGAAATCCCAGCAGTCTAACTCACAATAATTTCTCTTTATGCGTATCTTGAAAATCTCCTCAATGCCTTAAGAAGTGTTTTGGCTGCTAGCAAGAGGTATCACTCACATCTCCAAAGATATGTATAGCACAGCTCACGTCATTTTCACATCAGACAGATCTCAGAGGACTTTTTCCTTCCTTTTACACCTCAGATAAACAAATGAGTCTATCACACATCACCTTTGCAGAATACTGTTTTCTTTTTCAAAGTAAGACCCAAGCCAACAAGCAGTTTTGATATATTTTTAACTGGTTTATCTCTTAGTAGTGGTAATCTTCACTTACCACAGCTGGTGCAATACAAATTCCCCCCTCCAATCCTTCTTCCTCCATGTAAGAAAAAGGTGATTTTTCACATTTTATCAAATCACAGAATCACTTTGGTTGAGAGAGACCTTCAAGTCCAACCAGCACCCCAAATACCACATTCATTTTCCCTTTGCAGCTGGCAGGATTTGAGGAATGCAGGGCGCAGGGATGATGGCAAAGGACAAAAATGCAGCAGAGCTGGTGTCCCCTGGGCTCTGACAGCAGCAAGGAGGGATGGGCAGGCTCTGCAGCCAAACCTCCCAGGGGAGCTCCTGCTGCACGGCACTCCTGGAGTGATGCCTGCCACTCCCGTGCCAAAGGGCTGCCCAAAGGGCTGCCCCGTGCCAAAGGGCTGTGCCAAAGGGCTGTGCCAAAGGGCTGCCCCGTGCCAAAGGGCTGTGCCAAAGGGCTGTCCCATGCCTAAAGCCTGACCCATGCCAAAGGGCTGCCCTGTGCCAAAGGCTGCCCCGTGCCAAAGGGCTGTCCCGTGCCAAAGGGCTGCCCCGTGCCAAAGGGCTGCCCCGTGCCAAGCCACAAGGAGGAGAGGCTGCAGCCCAGGCCCTGCACAGCAGTGCCAGGATTCCCTGGAGCTCTGTGGATGGCCACGCCCAGGTCCTGGGATGACCCTCCAGCCTGGACTGGTTCCCCAGGGCTGCTCCCAGGGCAGGGAACACCGCAGGCCTCCAGACAGCCCAAACTCCTCCTGCAGCTCAGCCCGACCACGCTGGAGCTGCCCCTCTCCAGCAATCCCTGCTGAGGAGCAGCTGCTGCAGGCTGTGTGCATCGTCTGCCTGATTTATCCCAGTCCATCAGCATCCTCACCTGCCCCCGACCTGCCTCAGCCAGCTCCAGCTCACAGCTACGAGCACTCTGAGCATTTACCTGCCACAGCCATGAGCACTCCTGGGGAGGATTTACCTGCACACAGCCATGAGCACTCTTATTTAGGATTTACCCCCACACAGCCATGAGCACTCCCGGGGAGGATTTACCTGCACACAGGTATGAGCACTCTTATTTAGGATTTACCCCCACACAGCCATGAGCACTCCCGGGGAGGATTTACCTGCACACAGGTATGAGCACTCCTGGGGAGGATTTACCTGCACACAGGTATGAGCACTCTTATTTAGGATTTACCCCCACACAGGTATGAGCACTCCTGGGGAGGATTTACCTGCACACAGGTATGAGCACTCCTGGGGAGGATTTACCTGCACACAGGTATGAGCACTCTTATTTAGGATTTACCTGCACACAGCCATGAGCACTCCTGGAGTGGATTTACCTGCACACAGGTATGAGCACTCTTTGGTAAGGATTTACCTGCACACACCTAGGGGTTTATTTCAGCAGAGGAGGATAAAACCCAAGAAAGAGGCCAGCCCTGTGTCCTGTTTGATCCACTTTCTACAGCCTAACCTGACGGTGTGAACAATGAAAATCTGCCTTGTGTCACAGCACATGGTTTTTGAATGGCATTCCTGAAGAATCCATTAGTAAATCAATTATAACTGAAGGACAAAAAAGGTTTAAAAAAAGAGCAATGCCCTGGCAAGAAGCAAACAAAAAGTAAGAATGACAGGTACTGCTACATTTCTTTCTGACTTCCTTAAAAAATGGATATTGACCAAAAATCCCCCACACTTTACATACTATTCTGTGTTTCTTTAAAAATACCTGAGGATTTGCACAGCCAAATAGGCCTGTGTTTGTAAAACAGAGAGGAAGCTGCAATTACTAGAAATTCCATTTCTATCTCCTTAAGGCAATACTCATTTTCTTTTCCTATTTCCCATAGGATCTCACAAGCTGTCAATGACAGGAGTGGGTTTTTTACCTGTAGGGATTGATGCTGCTCATCACAACCCAGAGGGAAATCATTTTGTTACATTAATTGTTTGTAGGAAGAGCAGTCTGAAAGCTGAGTGAGGGGTGACCCAGGGGTGCTGAGTACACTCCCATCACCCCATTTCTGTTCCAGACACCTCATGGCAGCTTCCAGCCCCGTGTGATGAAATCCTGGTGCCTTTCCCAGACTGGAAGAAGAGAGAATTAACTTTTCCTTTTCCTTCCTGGCTGTAGAGCCTAGCTGAATGACCTTTCATTTGAGTATGCTAAAGTGCAAGCAATTCACACAGCCCTGTGCAGGCCTCCCTGCTCCCTCAGCCCACGTGTCATCTACAGGCTTTGCAGCAGGGACTTTTAATTTTAAATTTTTAATTAGAAAAAGCAAAAAAAAACCCCCAACCCTCTTCTCCCCCGCAAAAGAACCAAACAGAAAAACCCCACAAAGTAAAACAAACAAACCCAAAAAACACCCACCAAAAATAAAACAATAAAATAAAAAATAGAAATCATATTTTTAAAAATTAAAAATACAAACCAATAAAGAAATCTAAAATAAAATAAAAATAAGAAAATAAACCCCACAAACAAGTAATAAAATTAAAAAAAATAACAAAATTAAAAAAAAAACAAAATAAAGAAATAAAATAAAAATACATAAATAAAACTATATAAATAAATAAAATTCAAATAAAATAATAACTAAGTTAAATATAAAAATATTTTTATATAAATAACAAATAAATAAAACAATAAAAAAATTAAAAACTAAACCACACAAAAGGAAAACTCCCATTCAAAAAACCCTAAAGGGAGTTCTGCTCACTTCCCTTCCCTCTTTTCAGACCACTTCAGCTGTACACAGGCAGTGTTTCAGCAGCACTGAGTCAAACCCCAGCTTGTTCATCAGCTGATAAACCACTTTCCTTTCCCACACACAGAAACACCACGTTGCTCATCCTCTGTTTGCCTTGGCCCTCCCAAAATCACAGTGTCATAAGGCATCTTCTGACAGGGAACAATTTCCTCCTCATATCTAATCTAAACCTGCTGTTAGTTTAAAACCATTTCCCTTTGTCCTATCACCATCTACCCAAGTAAAAAGTCACTATTCCTAGAGCTGAAAATCATTTAGGGCCTCATTCTGGCTGCATAAATTCCATCAAGCACCAAATCCACAGTAAAAGAAATATCTCTAAAGAGAAAGGTTCTTATCCTTCTTTTTTTCTGGGGTATTTAAACTCAAGCACCATTAAAACCAGCAGAAACTACCACAGCAGGCTGATACCTACCCAAGAGATAACAACTTCCATTTGAAAAAACAAAGCCCTGAAGTGACAACCCACAGTTTTAGAGTGATAGAGAAACCTGCTTATCTGCTCATTAAAAGACAATTCAGGAATAAATTCCTCATTCTGATGAACCAAATTACCAGCAAACAGAGAGCTGTTAAATGCTACTAAATAAATCTCCGCGAGCCTCAGACTCTTATTTTCTTGATTGCATATGTAATAAATACCAAGAGCTCGAGGTAATACAATATGCAAGAGGACTGAATCATTTTTTGGCTATAGGAAAGGAGATAATTTAAAAATGTTATGTAATCCTAACAGACTGACAGCTGAGGTAACCACCTCATGACAATCTATCTAAAGATCTGCATGAAGCGTGGCACTGTCCCAAAACTCCCCTCTCTGTCATCATTCATTCAGTGAAAACTCTCATCCCTGTGCAACTTTTAATGCTAGGAACTGCTTTCAGTATGGAAAGGAAAACTTTACCCAAACATGAGCTAAGAAGCTCAAAGAACTGCCAGAAGTCAGGGGAGAAGTCAATGGAAAGTGAAGAGGCTGTGCTGCAATGAGTCCCAGGTACAACCTGTACAGGTGACAGCAGGGCAGCTCCATGGCAGTGCCAATTCCATGGGCTTAGCCCCAGACAGGCACAACCAATTCCATGTTCACTGCAGGGCTCCCTTTGTTGAACACCAGGGTCCGTTTTGCTCACAGGAGGGTGAGGTTGACTTCAGAAAGGAAAAGAAAACTCCCCTGGATGGCTGGACCCCACCCAGGAGCTGGAGAATGAACCTCCAGCCCAAACCTCTCCCAGAGCAGCAAGACAAGAAGCAGAGGGAAGTCTTAAAAATCAATTTAGGATCAATTTATCAGATAATTGTGGTGGGAGTTACACCTGGCAACACCTGCAGCCTCCCCTCCTTTAGGCCAATGGCAAAGAGAGTCAGGAGAGGCTCTGTTGTACCCCAGAGGTGACAAACATCTCCCCTGGCACCAGAGGTGTCCCACCAGCCCTGCCCACAGCTCTGCCCCAGCTCTGGGGGCTCTGAACTCCCAGGGGGAACGTTCTGCATGGACCTTCTGGCACCTCAGAGCACTGCAGCCCCCCGAGCTCCAACCACCATTCCTCTGAATCCTGTGGTTGTGATGCTCAGCCCACCAACCCCCTCATCAGACTTCTTAAAACTTCTTAGAACTTTGTATGTACCTCTAAACCTCAGCAGCAGCAGCTCAGCCCTTGTTACAGAGGTGACAGCTGAAGCACAGCCTCCACTGAGACCCTTGCACTTCATCATTTTAACCCGTTTAATTAAGTTTAATTAAAGCCGTAGGAGGCACACACGGCACTGGGAATGTCTCACACAGGCAACCCCTCACTGAAAAGCTGCAAGGAAGAAAGATTGGTTCCTCTCACACATCCACACAAAGACAGACACAGAAATTTCTGCAATCTGGGCTCCTCAGCTCCACATTCAAGACTTGAGACAACGTGAAAATTTGAAATTTGAATTTTTGACCAAAAAACTTGTTAAAAACTGGAGATAAATTTAAAACCTCAGCCGGGAGCAGCAGTCATTTTTAGGCTGGAGGGAGGCTGGAGTTTGCAGCAGGCAAACATTCCTTCAGCTCCAGAGCAAAGGGAGGAGATGCTGGTACACAGGAGCTGAGTCAGATGGGGAATTCACAGCTTGGGAGCATCTGCAGAGCAGGAGGGATGGGAGCTCTGCTGGGATGAGTCACCAGAGAGACGCAGGAAATGAGGATTACTCAAAACAGGAACCATTATCAGAGAAGCATTATGTTTTATAATGGGAAATTAATGTTTTATTCAAGCGATATTTGCTGGATAGAATTCCTTGTATCCAAGCGAGTCTAGAACTCCAGCTCCAGCTTGGGTCTGATTTTCTGCCCAGTTCTGAACTCCGCCAGTCGCACAAGCCTCTTGATTGAGCCTTTTCACAGGCTGGGAAGCTGAATGGCATGAATGGGATTGAACATATAGACGAGGATGAACAGCGTTTGGGGGTTTTAAAAGACAAAAGCTCTTTGGGAACAAACATTTATCCCAGTACACGGTGTGAAAGATAAACAAGCACTATCAAATCTCCCACAGATTTTGAGAAGGAGCGACCCTCAAAGAATATCCAGCTCCAGCCTTACCCAGAACTGTAAACAGCTTAAGGGACTGGTTGTTGTCCACAGGCTGCAAGTAATTAAGCACTAATTCTCTACCACCTACAGAGCGAGAAATGGGAGGGGAAACATGGCACATTGCTGAGTGTGCACTTTTCAGTCAGATTCCTGCATCTCCATCATCCTCACTGAGCACTGCAGAGCTGCCCTCCCCCCCAAACCCAGAGATGACCCCAAAGGTGAGGCACAGAGCTGCCCTCTCCATCCCAAACCCAGAGATGACCCCAAAGGCAGAGGGACAGACTATTATCTCAAAGTGAGGCATTCCCAGAGTCAGCTGCCATAGTCCCAAAACGTCCATCCAAGGGGAGGACAGGGAGAAACATCCCCAATTCCCTCAAGTGGGGCTCGCACCTGTGCTAACCAAATCCTTGAAAAGACCTTCATTCATTTCACCAAAACATTTTCCACATTAATTCCAGAGGTTTTTTTCACTGAAAGGAGATGAAAGGCTTAGTTGCCTTATCTGTAATTAGACACGCATTTGTTACACATTCCTGGGACAAATAAACCAAATTTACCTTAATAGGATGCTTTCATCCAGCTGAACTACTTTAAATTTGCTGCTGCTTTGTTGCACAGTAACATTTCACAAATAAAAACCAAGCCCAGTGCCAGCAAAGCAGCATTCCATGGTGGTTTTTCCAGTTCTGCAGACCTCCCGGGGCAAAAAGAGGCAAAAAGCCTTTTAAGCATGAAGGATTTTTCCCTCTGCCAGTCTCCAGGGCCAAGCAAAGCCCTGCTGGAGCTGCCTGGTGACATCAAACACATCCAGATATCCCCACCCTGGGCTGAACCCCTGCAGCCCCGCACTTCTGGGGGACTCTGTGGCTGTTGAAGCTTCTTTTTTCCCTTGCTGAGGTCCGGATGGATCACACGGGAAATGAAGATGTTGAGTTTGGACTTGGGATGTTCCTTATCCCTTATCTATTTACGGTATTTACAGGCTCACGAGCCGTGAGCTGAACCAGCAAGTGAGGAAAACGAAAGAAAAATGGAGAGCTTCTAACCCTTTCCAAGGTTATTTAAGTGATGAGTACCCAATAACAAGATGACACCTGTATTATTTACGGTTTTGACCCAATAATGACCACCCAAGGCCTGCAATGTGGACTTCTTGCACCTCATTGCAGAAAGCCACCTAAGCTCATGAAGGAAAAGGAAGAAGAACGTGAAGAATGACAAAGACAACACCTAAAATCCTCCACCTTTATTTATCTGTATTACTATACACTAAAATCACAAATTTTAAGTTTTTAGGACTCCAGCAGGGCTCCTGCAGCCCCCTCCAAGGCTGGCTGTGAAGGACAGCTCCAAGCTTGGGCCAGACCTCTCTTTTCCATTTAGACAAGTATCTGTGGCAACTGGGGGGCTATTTTAAACCATTCCTATTTAGCCACCTCCAGGTTGAATGTTAAATAGACAAAAAAAAAAACCTCACCCCAAAACCCAAAATAACAGCAAGAGAATCCCAATCCAGCCCACCCAAGTCCCTGCTGGGAAAGTCTAATAAATAGCTTTTAATTTGCTCTCTCCTTACAGAGTGGGTGGGTTTTGTTTGGTTTCAAACATCTGAGATTTAGTTTTTCTCCCTGAGGAAAACTGTGAGTCTACCTAACTGTAAGTTATTTTTCTAAAAAACATGTTTTAAATGGAAGGTGATGGCTTTGGGCAGCCACAGGACTCCAGGGAAAGGAACCTTACAAATGACCTCAAATATTGGATTATTTGAAACATGTTGTAGAATTTGGCACTCCTTTAATTTTGTAGGTGATGTCCAAGGCACACATTTCCTTGCTGGGAAGAGTTTATTCACCTTCCTCACAAGCACAACACCTCACAAGCAACTTTATCCTCACAGCAGATTAACTCTCTTCCTTGTTCTGAACACAACTTGCTACAAAAGGCAGAAATCTGTCAAATCAATCCATCTGCATAACTGGCAGTTATGGAAGGAGAATGCAGGGAGTGTTGCAGCTACACAGGCAGCCAGGTGCACTCTGTTTACACATCCCTGTTATCGGGCTACACTCACAATTGCATTTGCTGTGCTCTGTTTGCTTTGCAAACCAGGCCCTACTTTGCATCACTTTGAGGATTTTCTGAGCCCTGGGGCTCAGCTCAGCTTTGTCCCCAAGCAAAGGCTCCGTGTCTCACTGGGGACACCTCCCCAGGTGCCCTCCAGTGACCAAACCCCTGGGACTGTGCAGCACCAGGAATTCCCATCCTGTGCCCGGTGTTTGCATTGAGGCAGCCAGCATTCCCACAGCACCTGTGCAGCAGTTCTGCACTTCTAAATCCCTGCTGATAAAGGTTTTATTGTCACTTACAGCAGTTGTGGTGACAACAGCCATCACTACTGCAGAACTGAACTCTCCCCTGCCTGACAGACTGATTCAGGGAACATGTTAGGAGCTATTTCAGCATCTGACAAAGGTGGATTTTTAGTCCACACAAGTAGTTAAAAGTTGCTCAGCAGTTTGAAAGTGAACAACCAAGTCTTACTGCCAAGGAATAAGAAAAGAGGGTGAACAAGATAAAGGCATTTTCCAGCCTCAGCACACGGCTGGAAGCTCCTTTGCACCTTTTTTGAGGCATTTGATACCCGACAGAGTCACACACACGTGCCCAGCAGTGCTGGCTCTATTTCCCCATCCATCCTGCAGCTGTGGGTGATGTCTGCACTGGACACCAACTCCTGTTCTAGAGTCTGCACATCCCTACAGGAGGGCACAGCTCTCTCCTGACTGTCCCCAGCTGCACACACAGCCTGGGCTAAAGGAGCCACATGGAGCCGCCTGCTCTTAATTAGACCAAGATACTTCTAAATAACTTATTAATAAAGACTTCATAAAGGTTAAACTTCACCATCTCTGCCCCACGAGGGGCAGGGCCAAGCCAACCTGCACTGTGCACTACAACTGATGGAACAGCAGAGAGGGGACAGGTTTTGAGAACAGATAATTTGCTTTTCATCCTCGGGAGAATGCACGGATAAGGCAACACACGCCCCACACTGAGAGTGCCGTGGGCTACTACACCAAAAACATCTTTAACCCACTGCCAGCTGCCTTCCCCTTGCACTGCACCAACACTTGTTCCCTCTCACTTGCCACGAGCCTTGGCAGCTTTCAGGTTCTGAATCTGGAGCAGATTCAAGCAGCAGAAGGAAAATCTCAGCAAGGTGGCAGCAAACAGCCAGTCAAAACAAAGGAGAGGGCTTGGGAAAGCTCCCTGGCTCATCCTGGGGACCAGGATGGATGACCACGTCAGCAGCCTGGTGCCCTGGTCCCCCAGGACACAGACTCCTCCTCAGCCTGGCAGGAGTGGGAGAGAGAGAAAAAGCTTGGACTTGATGATCTCTGAGGTCTTTCCCAACCTTATTGATTCTACTATATAGACACATGTTTCTTGGCATTAAAATAGCAAATAGGAAACTGCTGTGAAGATTTCTTCACTATCACCAGGACTACACCAAACTAAGCCAAGACTTGCTCCAAGACGAGCAGTACCCTGACCCGCTATGGATCCAACATACAAGGACAACTCTCATGCTAAATACTCATGAAACTGAAATTCCTCTGGATTTAAAGCTGACCACATGGCACAGAACTGACCAGAGCCCAGATATTTGTGTTCGAGTGCAGGATTAACTTTCTGTGGGAGTCTGAAGCTGTCTGTGGCACATTTGAAACAGAGCAGTGGCACATCAATCAATCAACACCAGCTCTTCCTTCCCAAAGGAATGTGTTTGGTGATGCTGCATGAGCAGGCATCGAGCCCTCTCCTGCCTGCCATGGGAAGAGGAGCTCATTTGTGACCCTCAGCTCCGTGTGGTGCCAGGGGCTCTGTGCTATCAGCAGCATGACCATAAACGTCCATCACACAGACATTCAGTTTGGGGAACTCACAAACAAAAGAGACAAATGGCCGTAATAATGTATTTATACAGCAATCTGTGGTTTATGAGGTATTCGTTTACTATAGATTAACTGTAAATTCTGGGAGAGGAATTTCAATCTGACCAAAAAATGTTAACAAACAAGTAAGTGCTTTGTTACTGCAAAGGAAGCCTTGTGGAGCAGAGCCACTGCTGTATGCCCGTGTGAGATGTAAGGAGCTCTTTCTTAAAGACACCATTTCATTTTCAAAATTTCTAATGCTTAACGATTGCCCTTCACCATTTAAAAGTAATATCAGAGGAGCAATAGAGCTAAAATGAGTGTATACCTCATCGAAGCTATAATGGGGTTAACATGGCATTGACAAGAGAGGGTCTGACCTTCAAAGTCTTTTTTCAAGGAACATTATTGACTCTGTTTAAGAGCTGAGTAACAAGCCGGCAGTCTCTCTGGAATAGCAGGCTCCGATTTCAAAGGCGAGTGAAGCTGTTCCCCGCAGCCAGAGGAGAGTCCGGCGCTCCCGAGGAAGGTCAGGCGCACAGCGGCGCAGTGATGCTCGGGCTGTCCGCACGCCCCGAGCGATGCCGGGGACTCGGGGGCTGCAGGAGGCTCAGCCCCTGCAGGGTGAAACTCCTTCCTGTGCCCACAGCAGTGTGCCAGGGCTCAGCCCGAGCTGCCCCTCGGCCACATGCCATCATTTCTCCACACACCAAATGATTCACACTGAACAGCAAATGCAACTGGCCGACTCCTAGAGCTGCTGCCCATCCCAGCTGGCTGGCTGCATTCCTCGAGGATAAGAAAACCAGCAGGACGATTCTTTTTCCATCTCATTTGGTTCCCTTCACACGGTACCAGAGTCCCTGCCTGTCCCACGACTTTGCCATGCCACAGCACAAACTGCTCCTCTTGTCCCTGGGGGCCAGGGATGAAGGAGACAGAGCACAGACACCACCAGGAAAACTTTCCCAGGGCCACAGGCTGAGCAAGGCAAAAGCCTGCGCTTCAAGAACGCATGCAAAGGACATTCATCACTTGAAAGCATCATCCAAAACTTCTGACATCGCAGCACAAGATTCTGGAAAGTCTCCCTATTTATTTTCCACCAGCAAAACCACCATAGACAATCCAAACTGAGTGAAATTCAGCATTTATGAAACTTTCTAATGTAAAGCCAGCCATCACTGATGCTCATTAGGCTTTTCTTTTGATTTTAATCCCATGAGTTCAGACAACACTTATCAACTTTGATCCAGAACCAGGAAAAGTACAAATTTTATCATTATTACATGAGACATTAGTTAAGGGTATGCTATCTTCAACGAAAACAGTTCCTTAGAGTGAATCTCTTACACAATCACTTGGCCAGAACACTGTAGGTTTGAATCTGGAAATGAAAACTACCAGTAATTCCATGCAAGGCAATTCCAACACCAGGAAAATTAATGAACATTGCAGAGGAAGGATTCTTGGATAAGAGGGAGAACTGTATTAATCTTCAGCTGCTCATAGGCCATAAACAAGGAGTTTTATAGACATAGCTGCAGAATGACAGTGGGGTGTAAGGAAGCTTTAAAGCCATCAGCTGGGAGCCTGGGAGCCCACCCCTGGGAGCTCTTGGCAGGGCTGTGGGATGGGTGCACCAGGCACACAGTGCTGCTCTGCTTCACACTCCTAGCCAAAACTCCTCCTCCTAGTCACTTCTCACAGTCATTATGAAAATTAAAAGAAAGGGAAAAAAGTCTCCTCAAACACCATTAAACTCGCTGAGAGCTTCTTGTTCTGCAGAAGAACTCTTTTAACCTCAGGGAAAGAGCCGTGAGAAACCACCGTGAATATAATGGTGCTTTAATACAGCTCCATCGTAACAGCCCTGTTTTCATTACAAAGAGACATTTTCACGTAGTTTCATTTCATACTCATGAAGTTCACTTTTGGAATGACAGACCAGACAAGTTTGGGCACGAGGCCCCTCCAGACAAGGCTCAGCCAGCCGGGGCACAGGGTGAGCTCTGCTGCTCTGTGTTTGCTTTCCAGGGAATCCTCCTCCCCACCAGGGCAAGGTGTGTGTGCCTGGAAGCTCCTGGGGGGCTCTGCAGCTCCCTGGGAAAGGCAGGGAAGGGGACAATGTGCAGAGGAGGCTTGCTGGCCCTAAATACAGCACAAATACTTCTTTCTCCTACCCCCCTCCCAGCCTTTGGCTGAGTGCAAACACCCCCGGCGCTTTGGGGTGGTGAATTAGGACTTTCTGGTGGCTTTGGAAGGGAATTGGTCATGTCAGGCACAGCACAGACAGATTGGGAAGAGTCAAGAAAACATAAAACCTGCTCACACATAAGGGGATCTTTATAAAATTCCAATTACTTGCTGGCGTGTTACCTAAGAATCCCTGAGAGGTAAGAGAAATTGCTCGCTGTGAGGCCCGGGGTAATGAAATTACAAATCCTTTCATGAGTAAGCACGTGCTAGAAAGCTACGTTTATTTGGCCTACATATTTGAAACTGTTCAAAAGGTTATTGTCTCCCAAAATCTGGATCAGGAATTACTACTTAGACTTTCCTTTCTCTAACAAGGAGCTATATTCGGAGTTGGTTTTAATTCCTTGGTGATCGATTAGAATAACAGACACATTACTGCAAAGAAGGCTCATTTAAATTCTGTTTTCTGAAGGAGTATCAGTGATGCAGAGCAAGAAAATATACTCTGGGATACTTACTATAAATAAGCAGCAAATAGAGTTCCCTGGAGAAACCTGGTGAGTCCAACAGCCTCAGCTGTTCAAGTGGGTAATTAATTTGTACAGGAAAACTCCCATCTTATTTTCATACTTTGCTACTTGTCAGCAGCATGTTTGAACTCCAGAACTGAGATTCAGTGTTCTCCTTGCAAACCATGGGTGGAACTGCCTTTGCACAAATAATGATTTTTACCTCTACAGAACAGGTACGTGAGATGGGTTTTCAAGGGATTTTAACACCATCCTAAGCTGGGTGCCCAACTCCAGCTGTATTGTGGCAACAGTTTGAAGAATTGTGCTCTTCAGAGGGTATTTCATGGAGGCAAGACTGGCAGGAGCTGTAGGATACACACATCTGTCCCACCTGGCTGATGGCACCTGCCTGTCGTGGTCCCCAGTGATTCCCACTGAGGGCAGCAGCTGTCACCTGGAATTTATGAGTGACACAGGAAGATGGAGAGCCACCTTCTCACACATCTCTGTTTAACAGATTGCCAGGTACTGGGGTTTGAAAAGAGCAGAACTCAAGATCTGAGCATTCCATAAATTATTTAGGGTCTTGGAAGTCAGCAGACACCTGAGTGTGCCAGGCTGCACAGCTTTCAGCAGAGCATGGCACCCAGTCCTGGCATTGGGCACATCAGCCTTGTGCCTGTGCCACTGACAGATCTGTGCAGCTTTAAAAGGATCACCTAAACTGTATTCTCTAACTGAAGACCACTAGTTCAATATACAGCTTGAAATACCCTTTAAGAGAAGGAGCCAAACAGCCCCACAAAAGCCTGACACAACAGCATTGGTAGCCAGGAGCTCATGACCTGTGGTGCACAGCTCAGTTTCAGAAGGAAGATGCACATGAGGAATGGGAGAAGGACGGTGGTGAGGAGGGTTTGGGCTCTAGGGGGAATTCCTGCAGAGAACAACATTCCCAGTGCAGAGCATGCAGCTCTGAGAGGCGCCCTGAAGCCCAGCCAGCTGGAAAAGCTACAGCAGGACCTGACCCGGGGCAGCTCCCAAAACACAGCCAGGCAAGCTGCAGCCCTGCAGCAACACGTCCAGAGACAAAGCCCAGCCACAAACCCCAGAGCAGCAGCACTGACCCCAAAAGCACGGCTAGGACAGGTCTGCACACTGGGAATCCTGCCTGCCTGGCCTGGGGGGCTCCAGCAGCCCCCACCCCTGCTCCCAATCCTCACGGGGACTGCTCCAAGCACTGGATCTATCCCTGATGCTGCAGCCACTGGAAGCAGGAGCTGGGGATGCAGAGAGCCAGGTCACATCTGTGCTTGCAGATTGGATCCTCTGGCTACTGTTCATGGCAGAGCCTGTCAGCAGTCACTCTGAGTGCACTCTTCTGTGTCATTTGGGCAAGTTTGGCTTTTCCTTGCACCCCCTGCTCCCAAATCCATGCCTGAGGGGCAAGAGGAGGCTGTGCACTAGCAGCCATGAGGGAATCAGCCCCTCACATATCATACATGGGATGTCTTCATTAATAGAAATGGTTGAATTATTTCATTTTTTCTTCCTAAACTAGCATCTGGCTGCCTAATAAAGTACAAAGGCCATTTTTGGCAGAACAGAGAGACACTATTTAATTTTATAGTGTTTTAGTCTTCCTCTTTCTGACTGCCTTGTTCCCATTCGTGCTAGCTCCAAACTCCAACTACCAAAGCAAGCACTGAACACTGTCACCTGGGGCTGTAATTCGTGCTGATTCACACTTGCTGGCCCAGAGGCATTTTCTCCTTGCACACCAGTCTCCCGAGGTTTCTTTTTATTCCTCAGATATCCTATTTTGAGGGCTCAAAGCTGATTCCTTCCTGTTACAGAAAGGACTGGGATAAAGTGGAGAACACAGGATTAAGCCTGAGGTAATTCAAGTAAAAATGAGAGAATGCTTCGCCTGATAGCAAAAAACACAAAGTAATTGCAAACAGAGTTTGTTTCTGAAGGACCATGCAAGCACTCTCCCACCTCCAGTGCTTTTTATGGTGGCAGTAAGAGGGACAAAGGGAATGTGTGCTCCAAACTCTCACTGCAGGTCTGCTTTTACTGTAGGACCTGAGTCCTACAGTATCCAGGTTGGAAGAGACCAAAAGGATCATCAAGTCCAACTCCTGGATCTGCACATGGATCTGTCTGTCCTCGTTTTGGAAATCCAAGGTCGTGTTTCTCCAGGAGCTTCAGAATCAGCAAACATGCAGCTGATGGGTTGGTGGAAATCTCAGCTACACCCTCAGAAGTTTCACAGGAACCTCCCAGTAGCTCCTGCCTGGTCAGGACTCACTGGCAATAAATGCCACTCTCACATCCACTGATCTCAGCTCACAAATTGGTGCAATTCACTTCAGCTCGAGAACAATTCTCTTTATCTCTACAAGCCACCACAATTAAAAAAAAATCACCAGCTGTGGAGGAGTTTAAGTGGAAAAAACACCTCCACTCTGAAACATGACAGGTCCAGCTAGACCCAAACTGCTGCTGAGCCTGCCAAAACCAGAATGCAAATCATAAAACATCCCCAGAGAGGCCGCTTGCTACCTGAGTTACACTTCTCCAAGGAGCAGCACTCCACTGCTAGAGCTTGGGGAAATGGAAGAAAGTGGGGAAATCGTAACAGAATTTGACACTAAGTTCTTGAAATAAGTTTTAGTCCGCCCTGCCCTGATCAGGGCATTTTTAGGAGGAGGAAATAGGCAATACAGAAATTAGAATGCCCTTGTTTGCTGCTCTTGCAGTAAGTGACAGGGTAAGATCAATGTTTGGAGAGAGACTGTATAAAGAGAACAGTCTCCATTAATCTCATCCCTTCCCGTGGTGGAAGCACTTAATTTACACTTTCTCAGCTGAGTAATTACCTCTGCTGCACACTCCCATCTTCTTCAGGAAGGGAGTCAGCAGCATTTGCACAGGGCCTGTGGTGGTCTGTGTGCTGCTGCAGGGAGCTCTCCTCTGTCCCCATCCCACCCCTCTGGCCACAGCAGTGCCTGGAGCAGATCCCTGCAGGGATGCTGGGGCTGGCACGGGCTGCTGGACACTCTGGGCAGGAGGCAGCAGCCCCGGGGGAAGCAGGACAACATCCCTGGGCTCCCACAGAGCTGAGCCTGGCTGCCCTCCTGGCATGGGAGAACCTCCCCGGGGCTGGGAGCGCTGCTGCTGCCCCAAGGAGACACACACAGCTCCCCAAAACCTGCAAAGGGCTGCTCCAGCAAAGCTCAGGGCAGCTCACAGAGCAGAGGGGGGAAAATCCCCCACAAATGGCCATGAGCAGAGTCTGTGAGAGGAGATGATGCTCCAGGGATCACCTCAGCTGCCTGATGTGAACATGGGGCCACACTACAGATGAACAACAATGCAAGAAAGAAGAAAGAAAAACAAGCCACGAAATTAACTTTCCTGAGCACCAAAGTGTCCCACCTTGTTTCCACCATTAGATTGAATGCATGAACCAGCAAAGATTTGGGAGATGGAAACTCAGCTACATATAAAACCAAAGTGACATATGTAAAATACAAGTATTAAAGCCAACTTTTTAAGCAAGGATCCAACCACAGCAGAGTTCTGGAGCCAGCATACTGCTAAGAGGAGGAAGAAATGCTACAGCCAACTTGGGCTAAAAACCTCTCTGGAAGCTCCCGTAGTTCTCTAAACCTTCCTAAACTCTGGGGGAAAAGAAACACTAAATGAAACATAAAAATAAATCTAGAATGGCCATGGAGTCACAGAAATGTACCCCAGAGCTCTCCGCTGAGAGCTGGGTGAGCAAAACCCTGCACACTGCCAGAGTGGCTGCAGCCTCATTAGGGAACAGCACAACTGCCCCACAGGCTCTGAAAATCAGGATTGATGTAGTTTATCTACATCATGCTGACAATTCCTGAAGGGAGAAACGAAGTTATTTGGCAATTCTGGTAGATTTTGTCATGTTATAGTTGAAAATACACGCACGGAACTTATGTTTTCATTCTGTATCTGCAGGAGAGATTAATTTTTCTTTCGAGTCTAACTGATATCTTCCCTCCCCCTCCACCAGTGGCTGAGGAGTCGCTGAAGACACAAGATGTATGGGGTTTATTACTGGAAGCATATGGAGCTACTCCCATGAATCACAAGCACATCAATTAAAACAGCAGAAGGAGTGGAATCACTGCTGTCCCCAGGCACTGGCCATGGCAAGAGGGACCCCTCCCTCATTCTTGGAGAGATCTTCCACCACTATTCCTGCTGGGAATGGTGGGGCAGATCAGGCCAGGTCCCACCTGGCAGCGGCTGTGGGTGATGGGCACGGTGTGGTGGCACCAGAGCTGGCTCCCAAAAACGTGCAGCATCTCCGTGGGGCAGGGGAGCAGCAGCCTCAGAGCTGAAGCAGCCCCAGAGCTGCTGCAGCACCTACAGCCAGCCAGGGAGTTCTGTGCTCCCACAGGACGTTTGTTTTTCATTCCCACCTCTGCAATATTTAAAGGAAATCAGAGGTATCTCAGCTAAGGGGAAAGTGGCACCCAGTGATGCCCAAGGCTGCTGCTGTCAGCTGAACAATTGGTGCCTGACATGCCATCCATCACTTCTTGCTCCAGGCACCTCAACCTCAGCCAGCCCCCAGCCAGACCTGTCTCAGCCAAGCAGTTCCTGGTGATCACAGACTGCAAATCAGCCAAGCACACTCCAAAATCCAGTACTTAGCTCTGCTGTTGAACGCTTTCACCCCAACAGGCTTTCTTAAACCCTCTCATGGAACATTTCAGGGTCCTCCACCCATTTCTCTTTTTTTGAAAGCAAAAGAAAAGGCAATTTAATAAAAAAAAAAAATCTTCTCTGAAGTTACCCCAGGAAACAGGTTATTGTGTGTCAGTCCTAACTCAGGCCCATGGATCATACACAGCTATGGTGCACAGCTCAGATTTTGAGGTAGGCTGGAGCAAATAAAAGGGAAGTAAAAGGAAAAGGAAAAAGCTGCTACCTCCATCCATGGGCCTCGCACACTTTCTGTCTGAACAGCCACCAGGTCCTGCTTGTGCTGGGACTCTGAGCTCCAGATCTGCTCTCCTCCTCCCATCTGCCTGAAACTTCTCCAGGAGATGGACTGGACAGCTCAGGATTTAAGGGCTCCCTGCACAGCCCAGGAGAAATACCAGTGCCTAGGGACTCATCAGGATCCAGCTTCCAGCTGAGTCTCATGAGAACATTTTGTGCCACATCTTGAAAGAGGAGGTACTGCTCTTGATTTGATGGAAAATGAATTGGAAATATGAGCTGTGTATGTGCTAATTTCCAGCGATGAAGTTTGCATTCATTACAGTAATGAGCACTGCATAAAGAGTATAATCAACATTCCCTGCAGATGTCAAGAGGAATCCAGAGGCAGGGAGGAAATATGTATACTTGCCATAGCTGATCATAAACATCATAAATTTCCAGCTCCAAAAAAACCCATAAAGCAAGAGAGAGCCCTTTCTCTCCCTGCTGGTGCCCAGGGGTATTTGAGTATATCTCTCAAGGTTCTTGAACTAATGAGCTGAGACAGGCTTTCAGCCATGAGATAAATATTACAAGTGCTCTAAATATTTTTATTTAGAAAGCAAAAGCACAACTGTTTCACTTCCTTCCCAGAAGAAGACAAAAGCTACAAGTGTGATTACACTGAGTTGGTAACTGGAGAAAACTAATTAAACCCTTCTGTGTACAGGAAGATGTTTCTTTAACATCACAACAGAAGTTAAAAGCAAGTGATTGAAGGAAAATTCCAGAGCTTAATAAATCCTCATCTGAAATAAAGTTAAAATACCAGAAAACCCCATCAGTAGATGGGGAAGATCAAAGCAAGGTGGGCAACTCTGGGCTGGATATTTCTGAGTTTGAAAGATTTTAAACCTGCTAGCAGCTGCTAACTTTCTCCAAAGGAAAAATTTTTTCAAGAAAGTTTCCTCTAAAAGCAATCTTGGCAAACAACTCTTCTTTCTCAAAACAATCTTTCTCCAGGTGGTGTTTTGATATTTCTCCAGTCAATGGGATTAGAGAGGTGTCGTTCCTATTCACCAACCATGTTAAGTCTGTACCAGAACACCTTATAAAAGGTAGTAAGAATTACACAATAAAGCCTTTTTTCTATGCTCTTTGCCTTCTGAAATACTTGGAGTTTTCTTTCATGTCCTACAGCAAGAGGCAGCAGTGAGATGGTACCTGTCCTGTGAAGCCAAACACAAGCCACCTCCTGCAGGGATGGGAGAGGGCTGCTGGCGGTTTGATTGATTTCAAGGCCACATGCAGCAGCAAGAACAACACAGCAGAGCACCAATGGTACCATGAGTAAGGGTTCTCCAGACTCCCACACTGGAGCAGTTCTTACCTTCTGGCGGCCTGGGGTTGGCGTGGATGGAGTTGGGGTCCCCGTCCTCCTCGGGGTGGTAGCGGTACAGCGTCTGCGACTGCTTCGGGGAGGACTGGCTGCGCTCCTCCTCCAGAGCCACGGGAGGAGAGGTTGTGGCACTGAACTTCACCTTGGGGAACTCATTCCCCTCCAGCCCTTCCTGGGATGACCTCGCTGAGCTCGGCTCTGTGAAGTTCACCTCTTTGGAGCCCTGGTACACGCTGTCCTCTGGCTCTTCCTTCCTGGCATGCTTCTTCATTTTAGAGTGGGGGGCTCTTTCCTGCTCGTGCCTCTCCTTGTTCCCTCTCGGTCTCCTCTCCGTCTCCTCTGGCTGCTGTGGTGTCTCTGTGGTGGCCGTGGTGTGCTGTGGAGGAGCCCCGGTGGTGGCTGCTGGCTGCTGGCGTGTCCCCTGCCGCAGGGAGGGCGCGGTGGTGCGGGGCAGCCTGCGGCGCTCCGTGGCCCCCGGGGCAGTGCCCTGGCTGTGGGGCTGGGCCGAGGGAGCCACGCTGGCCGCCAGGTAATCATAGTCCTCACCCTGCTCCTGGCTCAGGCTCTCATGCTCCAGCTGGGCCGAGTAACTGCTGTACTTCTTTGGGGACTCCACCTGGGTGTTGTCCCCCTCGGAGGCCTCCTGGTCGTAGCTGTAGGGATCGTCGTAGTGCCGCTCGGGCTCGCCGTCCTCGGCGTCCCCCGGGCTGGCCGTGTTCAGGGGGAAGGAGTCGCAGTCGGGCAGCTGGTAGCACATCAGCTCCCCTCCAGCGTTGGGGCAGTGGCACACCTTGCAGGGGGGCATGTGGAAGGTGTGCCCGGCCACGTATTTCTGCCCGTCGTGCAGGCAGCCGATGCGGCCGCACTGCGGACACCCGTCGGCCGGCACCACGGCGTCGATGCAGTTGGGGGGCAGCTCCGGGCACAGCATGAACTGGCAGCTGATCTTGCCCCCTCCCTTGGGGCACGAGCACTCGGTGCTGCCGAAGTCCACGAAGTAGGACTGGCCCTCGGGCACCTTGCCGTTGACGAAGCCCACGTTGACGCAGTCGTAGTACTGGTAGCCCTCGCAGGTGCAGCCGTGCTGCAGGCACGTGGCGCAGCACTCGCCCGCCTCCAGCACGTCCTCGATGCAGTTCTCCAGGGGCTGGCACTCGGCACCCGTGCAGTCCCTCTGAGCCTGGCAGCTGCCCATGCACAGCAGCAGCAGCAGCAGGGAGTGCCAGGGGCCGTGCCGCCAGCTCCACGCCCTGGCCATCGTCTTCCCCAAGCGTGGGAAACACTGAAAGTGAAAAAAAAAAAAGATTTTTAGGAGCTGAAAAAGCAGGCCTCAAACAGGAAAAGCTGAGAACTCAGAATCTGCTGTAGCTGAAAAAGATTGAAACAAGAAAAGATACAGTAGTATAGCAAACAAGGACATGGGAAACAAAGGCTGAGTTTATAGGTTTGGCTTGAATAAGCCTTAACACCACAAGTAATATATGCCTGACAAGATAGCAGAGGGTCTTAAGTTTAATAAGGGCATTGTATATGGTTAATGGAAAAACGTACAAACGAACACTGTTGAAAGCAGGTGCATGTGTGCTATAATTGATTGGTTAGAACAATTGTCTGTAAGCTTTAACAACATGTTATTGGCTGAGAAAGTTTTGTTATTGGTTGAAAAACTTTTTTAAGATGCTCTGTAACAAAGAAATTTGTGGCTGCTGCGGGGGCAGCCCGTTCCCTGCTGCCATCCTTTAGCTATGCAAAAATGCTGTCATGAGAGTGATGCTCTGCTAGAGATGGAGAAGAGTTACCCCGGCAGCCCTGTCCCGTTCCTGCCCGGCTGACACACCCGAGGAAGGCGGCTCCGCTCCGGCCCCGCACCGTCAGCCCTGCTGCCTCTCCTGGGACACTCCCAAGGAACTCGACTCCGCTCCAGCCCCGCACGGTCAGCCCTGGCAGCTCTCCTGGAAGGCCGGGGGCTCCTCTCCTGATCCGCAGAAGTTTCCTGAGTTACCTTTTCTCATCGATCCTGGAGTTATGAAAGAAAACTCTGTTAAAAGGCTACACTCGGCACATACCCTGTTAAACGTCAGAGGTCTTTAAGAGTCAGGACTGAATCCAACATCTGGAAACCTAAGGACAAAAATTAATCATAATGCCTTCCAAGAGTGAGAGGCACTAAGTTTGGAGCTGGATGCTTCCCTCACCCCTATTTTGAAAAAGAAAGGAAGGAAGGAAAAAAAATGGTTGTGGCTGTTCTGTTTTGAATCTGTTGACAAAACATACATATTTCAATAAAAAGAAGGCCCCTCTCTATACTTCAATGCCTTTTTGTTAATCTTTCCAGCTAAAGAGATTTTTTGGCAGAGAGTAAGTAAATACACAGTTCTTCCTCTGCAGATATGAGCTTAAGATAATTATTCTTTATGTTTTAATTACAAAGACTCAAATCTTAAGGAATTTTTACAGACAAAACTTAGCCCTGGGACGTGAGAATTTGTCTGTACACACAAAATCTGGATTTTTTCCTGCCTCCTTCCCCCCACTGAGCAATCTCTTGCACTTCAGCCTTCAGCAATAACAGTTATTTCTTTGCTCCAGCAGGGCTAAAATAGAACTTCTTTGTGTGTTGCGGTTACTCTGCGGTTACACATCGCATTAACTATCCTGTAATACATATTAAGGGCCGGATCCTCTGCTCACAGGGCTTGGCACAGCTCCACTGCAGGACTCTGGTGCACATAGGGATCCACAACAACCTCACTGGAGGACATTTACAACAACTGAGGGTGTGCCACCACCGACAACCACTTCTCTTAGTTCTGACAACACCAGCAGTAATGTGGTTTTTGTGAATTATTATACTGTGAACACACAATGTACATCTATACATACATGAACTGGCATAATAACATTTTGTTAAAATGCCTTGAAGAAGAGAAAATGGTTTGCGTTTTTACTAAGCCCTTGGAGCATCAAAAATTTCAAGGGTTAATCAGCTGTTGTCCTTCATATTAAAATCAGTCTCACAAAGCTGCACGATTAACATGGAAAACCGCTTACAACAGGAAAACAGTTTGCCTATAGAATTTTACAGAACCAGCAATCTGATTATTTTCCTGGGACCCCTCCCATCATCGAAAAGAACAACAATCCTGAAACATTTATCTAGGGGGTAAAACACAGCCACATCACCCAGAACAATGAACCACACACGCAACAGGAGCTGTGCCAGAAAATCCATTGAGAAAGATTGCTTCTCCCATTCAAAGGGGGCTTCCAACACGTCTGCTCGGCCCCTCTGGCAGGAGGCCAGGCTGTGGGAAAAGCGTGCCTGTTCTGATAAGATACGGACAAGCTGTGCTAAGAATTTCCACAGTTCTGCCCTGGAATCCCAATTACTTCAGTACCTGATACAGAGACAGAATTCTCACAAATGTAGCTTTCCTACTACTAATTTGAGGAGATTAGCTGAGTGTGCTAAAGCAGAGTGATTGAAGGAAAAATAAAATTGTCAGAATATACAATAATGGCTTGGGAGAATCTCACTTTTTCAGACTCCCACTGCACTCAAAACCAGGCTATTTCTCACGAAGGAGAATTTTCAATATGTGGTGCTGAAATTAATTCTTCAGAAAGCAGCCTGGGAATAAATAACTTACCCTGCTTTCAGCAGCTTTTCCAGGTAATCCATATTTGTTATTGTTACATTGCTTTAGCTGGGAAATAATGAATGGGAGGACAACTACAGATAACCCCTGTGAAAGGCGCTCACTGCAGGTTTTGTCACATCCCCTCCCACAGAACCTCCTGGCTTTGATGCCTGTGGGTCTCCTGGGCAAACCCCATGGGGAGGCAGCTGAGCTCAGCTCTGCCCTGGCCACATTCCCTTCTCCACACCAGGATTCCCAGAGAGCCCCAGCACCAGCAGGGCCAGGCATCACCTGTGGGACAGGTAAGGGATGAGCTGAACTGCCCTGAGACCAGCCAGCCTGGGCTGGGGCACAGCTCAGGGAAAGGGCTCCCCAAAACTCCTCAGGCACACACTCAAACTCCCCAGTGAAACCCCAGGGATCCCTGTGCTGGGCCAAGAGGCAGAAAGCAGTCATCACTCACAGGAGACTGCCCAAGGACAGCTGAGGGTTTATCCCAGGACATCCTTTGGTGACAGGAGCTGCTGTCCTGTGTTGTCACCTCCTGCCCCCCTCACCCACACCAGGTTCTGTCCCAGGGTTGGTTTGCTTGTCTGGGTCACCACCAGTCCCTCCTCTGTTCCCATCCTTGCTGCCTCTCGCCCAGGGAGAGCCCAGAGAGCTCCTGGCAAGCCCTGTCCCTGCCCTCTTCAGTCTCCCTGTGCCTTTCTCTTCCCACATCCCTCAGCACTTGGGGTTTCAAGCTTAACTGGTAAGGCTGAAATCCTTATAAACCCTTCCTCCATGAATAACACCACAGCCTTCCCTCGGGCTCCCTTCCCTTCCTCAGAGGCTCCTTGTTTCTTGTGCAATGACTCCAACAAAAAGTATCTTTTATTCCTTTAAACCTCTGTGTTTCCCTGTGCTTTCTCCATCTGTTTCCCACACCCATCACTCCCCCAGCCCATAAACTGACAAATCAAAGCAGCAGCCCCTACTCTGGGCACAGAGAAAACCCTCTTTGAGGGAAGCACAGCTGCTGAGCCCCACTGAGCCCCATCCCTGCACACAGAGCTGTGCTGCTGCCAGCCCTGCAGATGATGTGCTCCACTCTGGATCCCTGCCCTTCCCCAGCACTGCCACAATGCCCTGGAGACTGCAGCTCATTACTGGGGAACAGCATCAAAAGCTGGAGCTGTAAATAAAGGTGTCTGAACCAAGAGGGTAAAAAAAAAATCCCAAGCTAAGTTATCTCTGTAGGAAAGGGGAGTTTAATGCCAGCAGATGTTATTGCAATAATTTGTTTCCATTAACTATTTTAATGCTTTCCTTAATGTCCTTTTACACAGCTGGGGCACCACGCAAGGGCTTCACTAAAATGACAATTGGTTCTTTGTACTCTCACCAATGTCCTTCACTCACTCCTACCAACGTCACTGACTTCTCTTGTTCCACTGAGTGACAAATTAAGCCCTGCACACCTAAAATAAAAGTCTTTCAAAGGCTCTGTTGAAAGCTTTACAGAACTCTACAGCAAGGAAACCATGTGCCAGCTGTGCCAGCCCTCATGCACTGCTTCATGTCCCAGGAGAATTCCATTCATGCCCACGGTGGAACTTCCTAACCTGCATATCCTGCTCTGCCTTGGTTCAAGGGCTGGCCCTGCTGGCTTTACTGGGTTTTACTGGGCCATTATTAAGGAAATTGTTGCCCTTCCTGTGCTGCTAACACCTCCTGAGCAAGCAGGAGTGCCCATGCAGGGAGAGGCAATGCTCTGCAGTGAGAGTGGGTCCCTCAAATTCTACCCAGGCAAACACATGAGGTAAACCAGCAGGAAACAAGGCACGGGCACGCTGCTGCAGTTCCTTATGCCTCCATTCCTTCTTTCAAAAGTATTCCAAGGAAAGGCAGAGCAAAGACACCTCATGGAAAACCAGCTTTTAAAAAGAGTCCAAATGAGCATGAACTGCAGGCACACATTCTCCTGCAAAAGGAAAGCAGATGCACCCAGTATCTTTGTGACGGGACATCCAAGACTAACAGCAGCAGCCATCAAAATTATAACTAGCCCTGGCTGAAAACCATCATATTCCTGTCTCCTGGCAAGGGAATAAAACAAGATTTCAAGACGCTTATTTCAATTCAGTTTGGGGCCAAAAAGTTATAAATTTTGACATTTCTGCAAAACAATGTACTCCAAGTGATTTACTTCAATCAAAGCCATAACATAAAACCAAAAGGAAGAATGTTGACTTGATTAAAATTGTTCAGTCTTATTACTCGAAAATGTAGATGAAACCAGTGTGTTCCCACAGAAGACCTAGACATTTTAAATGTGCAACTTCTTTAAATTAAGAGGAGCGTTTTATTGGGAGATTCCTTTTCCAGATGGTTCTATTTCAGTGCTGAACCAGAAGGCCTATTCTAGGTAAGCAGGGGTGACAAGAGGCACTCTCCTTCAAAGATTTCACACAAAGACAACCCCTCTGTGTGAAGGGTGCCCCAGAGACAGGCAGGAGGTGGGCACGTGTGGGACAGAGACCACAGGAGCAACAGGATTCTGCCCAATGCTCACTGAACAAAAGGACGCAGCCATTCATTAACAAAGAGCAGTAAAGAGAATAAATCCAGTGCATTGTAGGAGAACGCACTGACTTCCATCACATGTACCTGTGATATCATCAGTTGCAGCTCCCTGTGAAGAGGTTCAGACACAACAATTCTTTCTGTCACACCTCTCAGTCTCTCACTGAATTGGCAGTCAAGGATGACAGTAACAGAAATGCTGGTTTGATCTGTATCTTCTGCTCCTGGAAGTGAGCAGGGCCAGATGCCAGGCTGATGGAGGAGCAGAAGGAGGCAATCCCTCCTGTGCTGGGTACTGGAGCACAAGCCCCTGAGCCTGCCCATGAGCCCACACCTAAGGCTCAGACACACCAAGAGAAACCCTCTGGGAGAGCCACTGCAGGGCTGGCACTCACCACCTGTGCACAAAGCAAGTCCATCAGCCCACAGAGCTGCCATGAACAATTCTCCCCTTTCTCAGGGCCAGCCAGCTGAAATTGCCTCTGCAGGCTCGAGCTGGACATGAGCAGAGACCAAACATAGCCCTGCTCTGTGCTGGTGAACCTTCTGCTGATGCTGAATCCCTTCTCTCGGCGGTGAGAGCTGTGCAGAAAGCAGGGCAGCAGGCAGAGCACATGTGCACACCCATCCCGAGGAGCAAGGGGAATGCATTTCCCCAGCCTGAGCATTTTCACACCTCTCCCCAGCCAGAGGTGCAGCTGCCAGCAGCTCCTCAGCGCCTGTGGTCATGGCTCACACTGAGGGAGGAAGGAGGGAGGGGACGGAAGGAAATAACAATTTAAAAACAATCCCTTTAAAACGCAAGAGAAAATAGAAACTGGTGAGAGCATTTGAATCTTGTATGAAAAGCAGGAAAAACCCTAAACCCAGTAACTCCTGACTGGGCTGTGCCAACCCACGGATTAGATCTTCCTTTCACATCCTCTCCATCCGGAAACTTGTGATCTCACCAGGCGCTGGAAGGGATTGCTGCTGGAAGGGAAGGGATGGAAGGGAACGGATTGAAGGGAAGGGACTGAAGGGAAAGGACTGAAGGGAAGGGATTGCTGCTGGAAGGGATTGAAGGGAAGGGATTGAAGGGAAGGGATTGAAGGGAAGGGATTGAAGGGAAGGGATTGAAGGGAAGGGATTGCTGCTGGAAGGGAAGGGATTGTTGCTGGAAGGGAAGGGATTGCTGCTGGAAGGGAAGGGATTGCTGCTGGAAGGGAAGGGATTGCTGCTGGAAGGGAAGGGATTGCTGCTGGAAGGGATTGAAGGGAAGGGATTGAACTGAAGGGATGGTAGGGAAGGGATTGAAGGGAAGGGAAGGGATTGCTGCTCTCCTCGCAGAGGCAACTGCAGGGCTATTCACCGGGAGGATGAATGAAAAGGTAGGAGTGTTTCCATCAGAGCTCTTATGCAACACTCAGGCCCAGGGCCCATCGTCTCTGTCGGCAAATTAAAGGAATCTGAGCTGAGCTGAACCCCTGTGCTGGGCAGAAGGAGCAGAGGATAAACCTCAGGGCAAATCCCAAACCAACGAGCTGTTTTTTGTTACTGAAAGTGAAGCACTCTGGAGTTGTCAACGCTCTGGTTCTTGGCTAAAGGAGCCTGTGTTCAGGAGCCACAGCTTTTGCAGGCAGTTTTCCTCAGCTTTGTTTTCAATAAGGAATCAGTTATCATTAACCCTCTTTTCATGGAAAAGCTTTTAAAAATGGACATTTGGGAGTCTGGAGGATTTTTACTTAATTTAACAGCGAACTCAAGAGGAGGCAAACAAGAAGAAAGCAGGATGGGATCAAAAGTCACAGAGCCTCTCAGAAGAACCCTGATAAGAACTCCCTTCTTAGCAGGAGGGAAGATGCTCCTTTGGGCATAGATGCTCCAGAAGCTTCCCAGGCCATTCCCCACACTCAGGCCCAAACAGGAACCTGACACTGCAGCAGTGGAAAAGCCTCACCAGAGGTATTGCAGCTGGAGTAGCCAAGCATTAACAGAAGTGACCAGGCAGCTCTGGGGCTAATTCTTCCAGAATGTGCAGCATTTAAAGCTTTTTGAAGTCCTAGAGAGTGAAGGCAGCCAAATTATTCCAAGGGAATGACAGAGCCAGGAAGGGGAAAATCATGTCCTGGGGCTATTTGTCAGTGCTCCCCTTCAGCTCAGCCCAGCCCAGCCCAAAACAACGGGGCAGGTGCTTGGATTCCAGAGGAGTGAAATTCTGTGTTATTGGGAGTCGCCGGGGCAGCAGATCCAAAGTGACTCAGTGGGAGCACGGCAGCTGCTGAGAAACCAGAGAGGGAGGGCTGGCATGGGACACAGGGAGCTCAGCAGGGCTGTGCAGGGACCAGAGCAACGGGGACAGGCTCAGGGCTCTGCCACGGAGACCCTGAAAAACCAACCACAACGTCCCCGACAAACCGACCATGGGAGGGATCCCCAACAAACTGACCACAGGATCCATCCCTGACAAACCGACCAGGGAATGGATCCCAAACAAACCAACCACAGGATCCATCCCTGACAAACCAACCACAGGATGGATCCTAAACAAACCAACCACAGGATGGATCCTAAACAAACCAACCACAGGATCCATCCCTGACAAACTGACCACAGGATGGATCCCCAACAAACCGACCACGGGATGGATCCCCAACAAACCGACCACGGGATCCATCCCTGACAAACTGACCATCAGGTTCCTCTCTGGATAATGCCCAGGGGGCTCAGCAGATCCTGGCAGCTGGGCCAGGGTCACAGCTCTGCTGCAGAAGGAGCCAAACTCTTACACTGGAGTGAAAATAAGCGTGTTTGCTATTGATACACGTTTTTTCTCTTCTTTTTACATCACCAAGTTTCAGGTGACTATATATACTCCTCAAAAACACAATTAAATAATCCAGCTATTTCCACACCAGCCAAAGAAATCTGGGAAAAGATTAAAGCAAACTCAGCAACAGCCACTCAAAAATGTTTCCCAAGGCACAGCCAACAAAAACTTGTCAAAGCTCATAAGTTATGAACTAATTTGCACAGGGAGAGCTCTTTTGGCAGCAGGCAGGTCCCTGAGCTCCACAGCACCTCGAGCAGCCTCACACATGTGGAGACAGCCTGGAGATGGGGCAGCACAGCTCCCAGGAGCCAGCACCAGCTCTGGGCTCCAGTGAGCACTGTCAATACTCGAGGCTGCTCTGGTAGAGTGAAAGAAAAAATTTATTCTCATTTATTTAAAGAGCTGCACTCCTCTCTCCCCTCTCAGGAAGGAACAAATGCCTAGTTTCCAAGATGTTCCCCATTATTTAGATATTTACCATTTTCCACCAAAAAACAACTCAAGGGCAGCCCCTGCACAATGTCATAACCGTGCCCCTCAAATACATCCTTCCAAGATTCAGGACTAGAGTTCTCTCTCTCTACTTCCTTTCTCTAATCTCCCTCCAGGATGCTCCAGCCCCTTGCCCCTTCCCACAGTTCTAGAGAGCTGCCATTTGCAGGGCTGCAGTGCCTCTCACCAAGGGAAGAGCCTGCTGCAGCCTCAGGGACAGTGGCATCAAAACCTGAGATGTCATTCCCCGTCCCTCTGTGATCTCCTCTCCCCGTTCCTCCACAAAAGAACTACTTAGACCTCTCTGTAAGCAGCAGATTTAAGTTTTGGGTTTGATTCTTTTTCATATTCCAGTCTTTTGTTACACCCTTTGAACCCCACTGCCCTAAGCAGTGACAGGAACACAGACCTTTTGTTGGGGAAATGTGTTGGCTGGAACATCTGGGCGCTCCCTACCTACGGCAGGCAGCTCCTTCCAAACAGTTCAAACTGAAAATTCCCCCACCCCCATCTAAGACCCAAATTAGGCCAAAGGAAGCCTGCTATTTAACTGACAGGTTAGCAAGTGGCCTTTCCTGCCCCGTGCGCTGCCATGAGGCAATTTGGAAATAATTACCAGAGGTTTTCATCCAGGGAAGGCTGAGGGGAGTGAGGGCACAGCCAGAGCAGGGCTGCCTCCACCAGCCCAACCTCAGCCTCAGAACGGAGCCATCAGATTGGAGACTCTCCAGAGGAGCTCAGAGGGGCTGGCTCCAGTCTGCCAATTCATTCCCAATCAGTATCCAAACAAAATGTCAATAGAGCAAGTTCGGAGCAAATCGCTTTTTCCGTCATTGCGTCCTGACTTTGTCGCTGTCTTGATTAATGGTGAAAGTCTAGCTGTTGGGCACGTGGAAAAATGCCCAAAATTGTTGGATCAACCACGGATTCTTTGGTGTGAAGAAAAGGGACTCAGCCTTGTTTCAGCATTCGTGCACATGCCTTCCCATGGACTGCAGGCAGGAGCATATCTGGAGTATGGACTGGACGTACCCCGAGGCATATTGCCAATTATAAATTAATAAAATCCAGAAAAAGCAGCAGTGATCATTCCCTGGGAACAGTTTCCTCTCATATAGTGACAAAAGAAAGCCCATATCAGGGTAATTATACGTAGCAATTAAATCCTCTGGCTAAAGCAAAAAAATTATTATTTTAATGGAGGAAAAACTAGAACACTTGGTTAAAATATTCTTATAGAAATGTTAATTACCACAGGCATTAAACAAATGGAAATCAAAGCCTACCATTTGTTGAGCACTTCGAAAAGTTTTAATGCAAAAAAAAAAAAAGTGCTGGAAAGAAACTTTCATTTTTTTCCTCATGAATGAAAGTAAATCCCTGTAAAATGAAGCTGCATTTATCATACTGCTAATCAGTCAGCAGCCACAGATGTAATCCAACCCAAAGTGTTCCTGCACGAACCTTCCATAAAAGATAATGGAATTAATTTGGTTTGGTGGGTACCAAAGTGAAAAGGAAAGAAGCCTGCTCTGCCATTTCAGAGACAACAAGAACTGCAGGTGGAGAGAACAGAAGTCACACGTGCACTGCCTCCATCTCCCAGCTCGGGTTTCTCCTTCACCTCTGCCTGCAGCAGAGGTGGAATCCTGTCTTGACTCCCTTCCTTTGACAGGGAACAGATCCCAGTTGTCCAGGGGTGACCTGAATTTGCAGAACAGTTTCCTGGAGGCAGGGGCACGGGTTTGTCCTGTTTGTGCACACAGCCCCAGGCTGGCACACTCAGCTGCTCAGTGTCCCAATGCACTGGGACAGCTTCTGCCCTCAGATGCACCAGTGCGCTCCTTGGCCTCAGAACAATCTGTGGTTCTGTACCATATTCAATCTACAAACCAGAACAAGATTAGAAAAGCAACTCTCGCTTATTTTGTAAATTACACATTACATTTCCTAATACCACAGGAAGTTAGCATGATCTGCTGTGTGCAACCCGGACCCTGGAATATTTTCAGTTACTGATCATCACACAATACAAGTAAACCCATGATCACTTGCAACTGCAGGTGGAACACTCAAAACAGAAATCCCAGCAAACCAGATGATACTGCATTAACAAAAAATGCTGACTGAATAATTGTATATGTTGCCTTATAGACATGCACATAATTTAAACAAGAAAACTTTTTTTCCTTTTACATCATCTTGGTTCTGTTGAACACACTGACCAAACAGTAAATTCAAGCTGATTTAAAATAGAATATTCCACCTAAAGTGGAGTATTCTAAAACAACGCTCCACCTAAAGTGGTATTGACTAGTTAATACTAGTAGTATTAACAAGTTTGTTTGGTCTTGGCACATTAAAATACATATTTATGTTTTGGTCAAGAATCTTCTGGAAGGGAAGGAAACTATTTTATTTTCCAGCTGAGGAAGTCCTATCACCATAAAGATAATTAATAGAAGGGGAAGTAAATAATTAGTACAAGGGGAAATGAATAATTAGTACGATAGAAGATAATGAGGCTGTAGTCCCTCTTTCCACATTAGTTTATGCACAGTCCAGCATATGACTGAGAAGGAAAATGAAGATGGAAAAGTTACTAATGTGAGAGATGAAATAAAGTCTCCCAAGAGCACGGAATATTCGGTATTTAGAACAGTCGAAGAAGGCTAAAAGCCCCGCCAGGGGCAGCAGGGGAGGTGCAGTGGGAGGTGTTCCAGCTCTCCAGACGGGCTGTCAGTGCTCTGGAGGCTGGGCTGAGGGGCACCTGCAGGGAGCCTTCCTGAGGCACGACCCTGCCTCACCCTGCCTGATGGAGCCCAGCCACATGTGCACAGCCCCCTGCCCGTGCTGGAGGCTCCACGGGACAGCTTTTCCCTGGATTTCAGGGATTCTCCTGCTGGAAGCCCCATCACGATCCTGGAGATCCAAAGGATAAAGGACAAGGACAGAGCGAGAGGTCCACGGGTTTTAAATCCGCAGAAGGTCACTGGTGCATCCGTTTTCTGGGAGTCACCTCGCTGATGAGGTTCTCTGCAATCCGTGGAGGGGTGGGTACGACTTCAGAGGGGGATACCCCTGATAAACTGCTTGGGATGGATGGATTGTCCCTCTGCTGTGAGATTTACCATAGAATTCGAGGCTGGTTTGGGCCGGAAAGGACCTCAAGATAATCCAGTTCCACCTTCCACCACCCCAGGTTGCTCCAAGCCCTGTCCAGCCTGGCCTTGGACACTTCCAGGGATGGGAAGTCCACAACTGTGCACCACAGAGAGACTTTACGTGATTAATTACCTTAATTTTGCGTAGATAAAGCTGCAGAGCCTGTGATTTTTTTTTACTTTGCGAAGGAGAACTCTATGGGCAACATGAACAAAATTTACAGAATTTTGAGGAAAACAAACGAACTGAAGGGGATATTCCTTCACCAAATGTGGAACCCAACAGTGCAGAGGCCAGGGAGGAGGAAGCAATCGCTCCCTTGGAGGTCAGCTGGGAGAATCCCAGCAGAGCCCTGAAAAAAATGATGGATTCCACCATTTCAGCAGTTCATCCAGAGCAATGGAGAAGGGAAGTGGAGCAACATCTCACAGTTCTGCCAATCCTCTATTCCACCTATGAGACAAACATCTGTGAGGGGTTCAGGGTGTGCACCCCGATGGAGATGTTCAGTAATGTTGAGGTGGCCACACTGTACACAGAAAGGACTGCAGGAGCTGGATTTTCATGGTTTCCACACTCTCCTCAGAGAGCCAGAGCTCCATAAATCAAACCAGATATAAAAATAATGTGCTCTTGTTACACACAGACTCCTGTCAGTACACACTGACCATGTCACACCCTGACCACTGCCTCCCAGGCCTGATAAATGACATTTCCCTTTTGGGATGTTTCACCAACACCAGTGCTCACCTTTAAAATAGTATTAAGCAGCCCCTTTCCACATTACCTTCCAATCTATGGAATTGGAATTGCCTTCCAATCTATACTACCACCTCAGCCCACAGGCACTGTTTTTCCTTCAGTAGGACATTTGGGGTTATTTGACTTTATCTTGTTTACTTTACACAATTGCTATTCCTTTCTTACAGATGGATATGATCTGTTGAAGACCTGGAACATTTTATCCCATAGTAGAACTCATTCAAAAGTACCATCTGTTCTTCCTGCAGGGGCACAGTAATGCCAGAGACTGTTTAACATTCCATAAATTAAGACCATATAATGGATAGCTCACTGTTAAAGTGAAGCAAAGCATCGTTTGGAACCCCAGGACAGATATTTTGCTGGGGGGGTTGCCTTAAAAATAGATATCCAATGTATTATTTTCTGTCTGCTTTTAAAACTTTACATTGGACATTAAGCAGCAAAGATGGGTCACGATGGGACTTTAATGTCTGGCTTAATCCCCACTTCCAGCAGGATCCTGTGCAGTAACTTCAGAGACACCCAGAGTGGGCCACTGGGTTGTAACAAATTCACTGCAACACCAAATTCTGTTCTCCTCTCCCCTGGTGTGTGTCTGTTGTATGTGCAGGATACATTCTCTAAGAGAACAGAATCCAGTCTTCAAGTTTAAGAGCCATTAAAATATGACTTATTTTATAGATATTACACTTCCTGCACTCACACACAGCTCCACACTCTCCCTTTCACTTTCTGGTAAGAAATCCCAGCCAGAAATGAGCTGCCATTTGCCTTTCCTTCCTACACCCCAATGCCAAGACATTTAACCAATAAAAGGGCGGGACATAAAGTCCTTCTGTGAGTGTGTATCATCTGAGTCAACACTAAAACAGCCTTCATCTGCCATTCATACAAGAAAACCACAGAACAGAGAGGGGGAAAAAGAGAATTGCAGCCAAAAAAAACCCCAAAACACACACAAAAGAACTCAATAGTGTTGAACTGGAGAAAAAAAAAATGGCTCTTTAGAATGCTGACCCCGGAGTGGGACACAATGATCATTCCCTGGGGATTTTGGGGCCAGGCAGCCCGTGTCCCCGTGTCCCCTGTCCCCCACAGCTGTGGGAGCTGGGCTCCAGCAAATCCAGGCAGGTCCCACTCCTTGGAGAAGGAGCCCAGCCCAGAGCGTCCCAGTGACACAAACCAGCACAGGACACCTCGGGGACAGCGGTGACCATCCCCAAACTCAGTCACTTCAGCCCAGAGAGTCCTCGCTGAGGACCCTGTAAGTGTTTATAATCACAGCCATCTCTCTGGGCAGCTCTCACTCGGCTATAATAAAATCCTCAGAAGCAAAGCACTTCTAGCCCAGCCATTCCTAATCCCAGAGACAATGCCGATATTTTTCCATCACACCAGACCCTGCGTGCTGGGGGAAGGGCAGGAGTGCGGGGAGAGGGGGAACCGCAACTCGAGAAGTGGTAAGTGTGTCAAAATCTAAATTACTTGGAAATATTTCGCAGCACAATCCTCCTTTATGCCCGCGCAGCTCGGTTCATATGGCTCACATTCAGCCTGTCACAGTGAATCATTGCTACTCCTTGACTTCCATTAACAAAAACAAACCCAACTTTTCGCTCCAGCCTGTGAGGTAAAACTTTGAATTCTCAGTCAAAAGGCCAGAAGTGGCATTAAAAGTGATTGTTTTTGTAAGGAGCTCACTTTGAGGAGAAGACAAACAAACAAGCAAAAAAAAGCCTGTGAAGATCTGACTAATAGCACGAACACATGTGTTGCTTATGGAGCATTTTGCAAAAAAAGCAAAAAGCTTTGTCCACGAGCAGCAAAGACCCAGCTTTAGCAGCCTTAACTAACAAAGCAAACCCGTCCCTCTCCACTTAAGTCCTTAAACTACATCAAACTGGAGATATTTAACAACAGCTTTAGAGCCTAAGGAACAGTTTAAACAGTAAATCCGGAAAACAAAGTACAAAAATCGAAGTGAAACCCAGCCAGATACAAGCTCTGCAAGGAGCAGAACACAAGGCACAAAGCAAAGCCAGCACTCAAACAAAGTTATTTTACACTTCTCCCAGCGAAACTGCAAGAAATGCCCAGTTAGGAAAGGGTTCTGCTGACCTGTGGATGAGCAGCAATGCAGATGTGGCGAGTTCTCCTGTCACCTTTTGTTCCCAGCCATGTCAGCTGTGCTCTGCTCCAAGTGCTGCTCACACTCCCAAATCCCCTTTTCCAGCTCTATCTTAGGAACTGCCCAGATTTTGTAGTGTAATCTGAGCAGGGAAGTACCATGTGCCTATGATATGGTTAATTCACTTTTTACCCCCTGCAATGCTTAAGGAAGCTGCTTCACATTTCAAAGCTGAGCCTAGGGCTGCCTGAGCCAGGTACAGGCAGGGCAGGGCTGGGGCTGCCCCCTGCACCCCGATGGGGCCCTGACATGGCCCATTTCCCTCTCCCAGACCCCTGGGGGGTTCAGGGGCTGCTGAGGCCCCTGTCTGCCTCCCCCTGGGTGCCTGGTGCTCAGAGGGGCCAGCCCTCCTTGCTGAGGGCCACCACCATCCCCATGGCCAAAGCCAGGGTTCACCACTGAGGCAGCTCTGGTGAGGTCCCTGGAGACCCAGCAGAGCCCTGGGCATCTGCTCTGGGATCTCTGGCAATGAAGATGCCACACAAGCTGGGCTGGGAGAATCCCATCTGCTCGTCTCCAGTGCTGCCATCAGCTAAGTCATTACCAGTGCCCAAACACCAAGTCTCTAAATTTTGCCAATTAACCCTTCTGTTAATATTCTTCTGTGGTTTCTGATCTGCTTCTGGTTAGAATTTCCAGTTATCATCGTGCTTGACCAGAACACTACCCTGAGAGGAGGAAATGCCTCTTCCTCCCAAATTGTGCACAGGGCAGAGTTACACCCACTGTGAAGCTGCCAAGCGTGAATGCACCAGAGAAGGTGCAGAGGAGAGGGAGAACAATCCTCAAATCCTGTCACTCCTGTTGCTCCAGCCTCAGCCCCACACTCAGGTCAACCCCAGTGGTGCCAACCAACACCAGCCTGGCACAGGCATCTGCTGAGCCTTTGCTCTTGGAAAGGGTGAGGTGCAGACAGATTGTGCCATTGCCCAGCTTTTGTGCAAGCAAATCCCGTGTAATGCCAGCATCCACAGTGCCAGTGAGCCCAGCACTGCTAACCCAGCCTGGGGAGGCTGAGGGAGCCTCACTTGGCCAGGGGCACGGAGGTCCCTGCTACTCCCTGGGCCAGCCCTGGGCAGATGGGAGAGCAGGTAGAGCTGATGTAAGACAAAAGGACGGCAGAAAACAGAAAACTTTGGGGGGAACTTTAACTCTTGGCCAGGAGGCAGCAAAGCAATTTCATGTGAGGAACCTGCTCTTTAAATCCTGGCCCTGCTATTTAACAACTACAAATACCTTGTGGGGGATTTCTAACAACTGCATTCTGCATCTTTGAGCTTTCCTGTCTTCAAACTCTTGGCCTTGATTCTAAAGCAAAGGTGAGAGCTCTATCTTCCCTGCTGCATAATTTACTAAACCCAGTTAAGTTTGAAATTAAGATGTCGGTAAGGTAAAACTTGGAATCATATAATGGACTATTTCAGAGAAGATATATTCTTCAAGGATGAGCTCAACATCTCAGCTCAGAAATTTGATCTCAGTCGGTTATAATGACAACTGCTAAAAAAAAAAAAAAAAAAAAAGGCAACAGAAAGGAAGTGAAGTGACCTCAAAGGTGAGGATTGGAGGCCAACAGTTGTCTGTGCTGCTGGTTGTGTTTACACCACACAATCATGGGCTGGTTTGAGTCGGAAGAGACCTTAAAGCTCATCTCATTCCACCCCTGCCATAGCAGGGACACCTCCCACTGTCCCAGGCTGCTCCAAGCCCTGTCCAGCCTGGGACACTGCCAGGGATCCACAGCTGCTCTGGGCACCCTGTGCCAGGGCAGGGAATGCACAGGCTGCCCCTCTGCCCCCAGCAGCACTGCATGGCCCCCACCTCACCACCCTGGCAGTGCAGGAGCCCCAGCCCTGAGTGGCGCTGGTGCCCCCCAAACCCCCAGGTGAGGGCAGGCAGGGCTGCACAGGCAGGGCAGGGCACAGCCCTTCACTGCCTGATTCCATCAGCCTGCACAAACGGGCTAGAATTCGCTGAAATGATGATTAATCAAAACTTATTTTTCTCTAAGGCAGCTAATGAACAGTCAATTAAGTGTCTCAGTAATTCGCAGATAACAAAGGAATACTCACGGAGTGACGACTAGCAGCTCTTTAACAGCACAGGCACGGCAGGGAAAGGCAGCCTGGCTGCAAGGGTGGGAGGTGTGTGCCATCAGCACAAAGCCACCTTCTTACCCCACTTCAGACCCCCAGCACCACCCCACCCTCACTGCTCACCGCCACTGGTGTGGAGGGACAGGGGCCCCCGGGGTGCCACAGAGCCAGGGGACAGGGTGCCCAGGGGATTGGGGTGTCCAGGGGACTGGGGACTGGGTGCCCCCAGAGGACTAGGGTGGACAGGGGATGGGGTGCCCAGGGGACTGGGGATGAGGTGCCCAGGGGACTGGGGTGCCCAGGGGATTGTAGATGGGGTGACCAGGGGATTGGGGTGCCCAGGGGATTGAGGTGACCCAGGGGACTGGGGTGGACAGGGGATTGGGGATGAGGTGCCCAGGGGACTGGGGTGACCCAGGGGATGAGGTGCCCAGGGGACTGGGGTGGACAGGGGCTTGGGGTGCCCAGGGATCCCCACAGCACCCCCACATCCAGCTGAAGGAGCTGGGCACACAGGGCCTGCCAGTTCCTCCTGTCTCATGGTTGAGTTCATAACCTTTCCAGACTCCAAACAAATCCATGAACGCTTTGTTTTGATCATGTAAATCAGGGTGAGATTAAGATACATAAACACGACTCGGCGCAGTCACCCGAAAAGCAAGGAGTGACATTTTTAAAAGAATCCATAATCTTTGTTTTTTGAAGCATTTCTTCAGTGGGAACTGTGTTGGAGCAAAGAATGCAAAACCTAGAAGCTTCCAAGAGGGGGTCATGTGAAATTACTCTGTTTCAAGATTTTTCCAAATCACTAACATTTTGACTCTGAATGTATTTGTAAGAATCTGCCAGAAAAACATCAAACAAGTCAATTTTTTTTTTTTGCAGTTTGTAACTGTCTCCTTTTTTTTTTCCCCAGGTCCTAAAAAATGTTTTTGTAGAGAACTTATGCCATTTCTGTAGAAAATTCTGCAATCCACAATGACATTGCATTTTTTTTTTCCAAGCAAAAAGCAAGCCTCCCAATAAAGAACAAAGAACATCCTTTGTTTCAGACGAAGAATTTCAGGAGAAACCACAAAATGTTCAAGCAAAACATTAAACATTTGATTTTCCACCCATTTTGCCAACAGTCTAAGTTTTCCCATACTTCTAATATCAGTGTCAATAGGAGGGGAGGGGACGGGAGGCAGGTCAGATGGATGACAGTCACTCTGCAACTCAAAACCTGTTAATTACATAAAGATGAAAACAAGATGTTTTGCAGAAAGCACTTTTCTCCTTTAACTTAGCTTTTCTTTTTAATGAGGAAACAAGACCTGCTCGATTCACCCATCAGGAAAAAACACAGCATTGAGGGAAAACTGGAATTTGTTCCTGGTGTTATTGGAGAAGTCCTGGGCTCTGCTCCTGGGAACACCCAGCTCTGCAGCCACCTCAGTCACCAACACGAGTCCTGCCCTTTGTTAAGGCCCAAACATTACTGATGGCAGATGTTATTTAGGCTCTTTAAACGAGTTTGAGAAAAGCAGGCTCAAACCCAAATGGAAACATTTCATTTTGAACCCAGCAGAGTTTATTTGAAGCACACACATGCTTGCCTGACACACTTCACTGCCTGTTCGCACAGAATGGTTTGGGTTGGAAGGGACCTAAAGATCATCCAGATCCAACACAATTACCCAGCTCCAGTTCCCAGTTAATGGGGTTTTTCCCAGTGCAGAGACATCCCCCAGCTGTGGGACAACATGGAACTCCATGGAGCTGCATGCTGGAGTGCCCAGCACTGCCCAGACACACAGCCACTGCTGTTCTCACCTCAGAGACAAGCCCACACCACAGAAACAGAACCAAGAACTAAATACATGATCTGCCTGCTCTACGCTTACACTTCATCTTCATGGCAAACACCAGAACGTGCTGATTTATTTTTTACATCGTTACAGAAAGAGAGGTTTTAGCAAATTTAAGTAAACCCCAGTGACTTTCCCTGCTCCAGTCTATTTTAAGGCAGAGATAGAAGTGATGCACTCAAGTTAACCTGTTTGCCCAGACTGGAGAGACATTATTAAATGTTCTTGTTCTTTTACACATCCTAAATATTCAGACACTTGCAGCACCCCGGGGCATAGTGTGCTATGTCAACACCTTGAGAAGAATGCAAACATCTCAATAAAAGCGGGGAGAGATTGCTTATCGTGCACTCTTGCTGTTAACATCTGCATTTTACAAAAGCTCAGGAATTATTACACACACTTTCCACAGGACATATCCTCCTGGATATGCAGGCAGCCATGCCAGGAACCAAACAGCGTGTCAGAGAGCAGACTGCATTTTTGGTTTTGCTCTGAAGGCATATGAATGTTTCAGGGTTTTCTGCAGCTCCCCTGAGCAGAGCCATTCACTCCCCTTTAACCAGCTCGGGACTGAGGGGTAAATCCCCACACCAATCTGCTCTCTGTCCCATTAGATCCTCTCCAAGTGGCCACCCCAGCTGGACACATTAACCACAGCCAAGATCCCACCTTCAGGACCATCAGAACGGTGTCTGCTGGGCGCTGCACTGATTGTGTGGCACAGCTCCGTGCACAGGCAGGTGAGATGAGAACGGGACGTGGCCTGCTGCCAGATCTGAGCGTCCTGCTAATGCAAACTCAATCAATGAAAAGCTACAGAGAGCTGGCAGAGCTCACACTGGGCAGGCTCAGCTCCTCCAGAGGGATGCAGGAGCAGCCTCTCAGTCCTCGCTCATTCATGGCAGCAAAGAAAGAGACAAACCCCAAAGCAAGCAGCATCATCTTCACCAGTCTAATTAGTGGCTCCAGATAATCCAGTTGGTTTTGTCTAAAGCAAATTAGGAAGTGCTGGTGGGGACTGAGCAGGGGAGGGCTGGCAGTGGTCAGTGGGCTCAAGGACCCACACAGGCTGCCCACCCTTGACTCCAGGCTCAGGGGCTTTCAGGGGGTGCACACCAGCCCAATAACTCTGCCCAGCAGAGCTGCTACCATCTCCTCTGCCAACTCCACTTAGAGCCAGTAACGCACTTAGCACAGCAAAACTAGATTAAAAACAAAACAAAATTGGGCATTGCTATCAAAACTAAAATCTGGCAGCCTGTTCCCATACAAAACCCTTCACAAGTGATACATTTGTGGAGGACAGCTGGAATAAATCCATGACATTTAATGACACACTAAAAGCAAACCTTGAACAAACAACTTTAAATCATTTGAAATACTACTGTGAATAGATGAAACTCTGCAGCGCTCACATGTTACAATAATTAATCATTTCTCAACAGTGCAGCTTAATTATTTTTTAAAAAATCATTTGCAGAAGTGGGGGTTTTTCCCCATTCCAGACACATATTTAAAGTAATGCTCTCCTGTGAAAAGGTTTCACTTCAGAGTTTTAAATGCGTTCTCTCGTTCTGATCTGATTCATGACACCGGCAAAAGAGTTTTCCTGATTTTCACCTTAATTTTTTACAAGTAACCTCACCTCCAAAGTCCAGAGCATAGCACAGAAAAGCAGCAGTCCTAGAAGTCTTTTTCTATAAAACACTTCAAATGTGATTGCCACAGAAACTCAGACAACAAACTGCCTTGTAACTTCAATGAGAATTCAGATCCCACATGCATCCCCTAAACCTCTGTCCATGTGTCACCTCCAGTGTCCCCCAGAAGGTTCCCAGGTGCTCAGGTAGAAGAACAGGTCTGTCATTCCGTGGGTAAAACAGCTGCTCAGTGGGAACCACAGGGATGCTCAGGAGGATTTCAGCTGCCCCACCCTGAGCCCCAGCAGGGACCTGTGGGATTTCCCAGCTGCAAGCTGGGTGGGGGACAGGAACCAGCCTGAGCTGATTTAGGGCAGCACAAACAGAGTGTAAGGGGCACATCTCAGGCTGCTGCTGGCCCAAGGGCCCAGCTGTCACTGGGGGAAGCCTGGGGACACACAGACAGTGTCTCCTGGCCCAGGCTGGAGCAGGAGCTGGCTGAGCACCAGCAGCTGGCTGGGAGTCCCCCACCACATGTCTGGCAGGAGGGACAGAGGGAACATTCACTGTGCTAGTGCAGACTCAGCTAATTCGAGTCAAAAACAAAGGTGGTTTGAGCTAACCTGGCTGGATTTGCACTGAGGTGGATTAAGAACACCCATAAGACCCCTTCAGCCAGCTCTGGTGGGGATATAATCTTTGCTGGTTGTATTTTCTATTTCCAAAATGTCATGCGTGCCTGCCCCAGGAACTGCTTTTTCTCTCTCTTTCCATCACCAGTCTAGACAAAACTGCATTAAGATCCTTTCTTGACTTATGTGTACAGGTGTGAGGGGTTAGCAGGCACTAAAAGGTTTTCTGGATACAGGAAAAAATGAGCTCCTTGTCTCCAAGGTATTCTCAGTGAATAGTCAGGAGCAAAAACTAGAGCTGAACTAAAAAGAAGTTCCTGCCAAGGATCACAAAAAAAAAAATCCCTACCAAAATAGAATAATTAGAATAGTATAAATAGAACAGAATAATAGAATAAAATAATTAGAATTGTATATATAGAATAGCATGTATAGAATAGAATAATAGAATAAAATAATTAGAATAGAATAAAAGTAATATTAATCCTATCAAAATAGAATAAATAGAAATACCAAAACAGAAAGTCATCAAGGTGTGGAGGGGCACTTCCTCAGCCTCGGTGTCACAGAAAGGAGGGCTGAGGTACTCTTTGGTGGCAGTCCCTGTGGGGGTGGCCCTGCCCAGCTCGGTGTCCCTGGCGTGGCACAGACAGACAGACAGACAGACAGACAGACAGACAGACAGCTGCCATGGGCTGGGCACTCCCGGCCTGCCTTCATTCCCAAAGACAGTCTGAGCAGAGCCACAAAGGCCGCAGCACACCCAGCAGGGGATGGCAGTGCCACCTCTGCCCCCGGGGCCACATCTGCACCTGCACTCAGTGACCGGGGACAGGGCTCAGGCTGCCCCTGGAGCCAGCCCCCAGAGCTCATCAGCAAACAGGACACCCAGGGGTCGACCTGAATGCAAACCGAGGGATGGAATCAACACACCTCAGTGTTCATCAGTGTTCACGAGTTAGGTTTGTAACACATAAGAATGAAAACGTAGCTCAAAGGGTCTGGGCTTGCTCTGGTCACGTTCAGTGAGCACATGTGAGCTGCATTTCTTGGTACCTATGTTTGTTTCCACTCTGATTCCCAACAGAAAGACCACAGTAACATAAGCAGGAGAAAACAATCCAATTTTGGGAAAGCGCCCTTCCAAGTATCTTCTGTTTAACTCCTGATCTGGATGAACGTGGCATTGGAAGTGGTTTCTTGGGATATTAAATACAGGCCCCTGTTATTAAAGGCAACATGTCACTTCCAGCAGAAAGAAAGGTTAATGGTATGCCAGCGAGCTGGAAGGAAATCCAAATCTCTAATGCCAGAGAATGGGGGGAAAAGCTAAACAAAAGTGAATGCATGAGCCCATATCAGGAGATCAGAGCCTCATTCTAAACATCTGGGCTGGTGGCACATCCAGGAGGAGGTAAGAGGCACAGGAATTAAGAGTCACGGTTCTTTCTCTCACGAGGGATCTGCATGCAGCTGAGAAAAACAGCCCAGCACACTGAGCCCGGGGCAGGGGCGGAAGGGGAGCTCCCAGGGCACCCGAGAGCACAGTGGCCCCAAGGTCACAGGCTCGGGGAAGAGGCAGGCAGCCCCCAGGCAGCAGCACTCTGGTTTCTTCTGCTGAACAGCCAGGAGGCAGCTGGGGGAAAGCACTGCCCACTGCAAGCCTGTCAGCAAGCACCAGAATGTAAGAGACACTTCTGGTTCTGGCAGGAGCAGCTGAATCCCACCCTGCAGCCACAAACGATGGGCAGAAACCCCCAAGCATGGAAACGTTCCCAAAGAACAGTTTGAAAGAGAAGACCAGCCCTGTGAAGATTTCTCATCTCCCTGGATGAGGGAAAGAAGGCAGCAGAGAGAAGTGGTTGGCAGGAGGCTTGGTTTGGTTCACATGGGATGCAGAACCTGGGGGCACAGGGATGGTGGGGAGGGACAGCCAAGGTCCCTTCCATCCCCAGCAGTCCCCATGCAGCCTGTGAGACCTGAGCCACCAGACATGACAGCAGGGAGAGCAACAGGAGCCCTCAGGGCTTCCAGGGCACACAAAAGAGGCACAAAACCACGGAATGAAAGCAGCCTGGAGCAGGGCTGTGACCACTCTACTCCTGCACACCCAGAGGAAGGGATGTCCTCCAGCAGGACTGGAGGGGTCCTGGCAGCAGGGATGTCCCAGCAGTGTCCCCTCCTGGAACTGAGGAACTGTCCAGCAGAACATTCCCCAGGTAGAGCAACACCCAGGGCTCCATCCCAGCCAGAGACAGAGGATCAGCTGCAGGAGATGCCAATTCCTCACTGCCCTGTTGTCACCCACCACCTGAGCCCCAAAACCCTGCCTGGAGTGCCTGGTGGGCTGCATCTCACACGTGCAGGAGGGAAGCTACACCCAGGAGCACTCTGGTGGTGCTCACCCTGGTGAAGATACACCCAGGAGCACTCTGGTGGTGTTCACCCCGGTGAAGGTACACCCAGGAGCACTCTGGTGGTGCTCACCCCGGTGAAGGTACACCCAGGAGCACTCTGGTGGTGCTCACCCCGGTGAAGGTACACCCAGGAGCACTCTGGTGGTGCTCACCCCAGTGAAGATACACCCAGGAGCACTCTGGTGAGGCCCCTGTGAGCTCACAAGACCCTCCCAGCTGATACTCAGCCCCCAGAGATGGGGGTTGTCGCTGCCCATCCTGGAGCTCATGCCTGAGCTTTGTTTGGAATGTCATCTTTAATGCCACCAAGCACTGTGGGAGACTGCCTGCCCATCACCTCCCAAAGGCCACCTACACTCAGTGCACAGAACTGCAGAACACCATTTCTTCCAGCTCCCAGCATATCAGAGACATTTACAAGTGTGTAATATCACATGATCATCTACTGCAGCTGGAAGGGGATCAAACTGGATGGATGGAAAGAAGAGAGAGATCTCTTCAGTCACAAAGACTGATTTAAACTAAAAGAAAACCATTTTCCCTGGTATTTACAGACACTGCTGTTTCCTTATGACTTATTGCAGCCTCACTTGCAGAGCAGCCTGATGCAGTGTGCTCAGACAGAGGTGGGCTCCCTGAGGAGCTCCCAGGGCTGAGCAGCTCCATGCCTTTGCCATCGGTTTCTTGTCTTTAGTGCACAAGTTAAAGCTCCAAACTCCACACCAAACTCAATAAACCCTGCTGGGAGCGTTGCCTTCGTGACAGAATACACTGATGCAATTAAAATAACATGGCTCTTGAGGAGTAAGGCAGCTCTGGGAAAGCTCTGCCAACAAAGCAATGCCAATTAAGAGTGTGATTTTTGGATGATATTTTTAGGCCAACATCAGCCCTATTAATGGTGGTATAAATGTCTTCAAAGTGATTTTGAAGGTCCAGCCAACACCACTTGGGAGAAGAACCAGTTAAAAGACTGGGGTTTGGCCTCTGTAGGCTCCATTCTGTCATTAGGGGAAAATCTTCCATAATAAAACTAATTTCATCCATTCCATTAATAAGGGGGGGGACGGGGACGACTTGTGTCCAAAATCTCCTCAGACGATTTCACACCCATTAACTGTACACCACGAGCTGCAGTTTTTGTTGTGAAATGACGTAAGCTGGGAGTAAAGCCACATTTATGGGATGTGCCCAAAGCTTCCGTTGGCATCGGAAAGGAGCGGGATGCCAAGACGAGCAGGAGCAGGCAAGGAGAGCCCGCAGGTGCCGAGGGGCTCTGAGAAAACCCGAGGCACAAACCCCAAACCTGCCCCCTACTCATCGCCTGTGGCTGCAGAGAAACCAAAGCGGACGCTGATAGAACTTGGCGATCGCGGCAGCGTTCCTTTCCAAAGAAAACCAAAGGGGAGAAAATTGGATACCGGTGGGTGCAGCTCCAAGGCCCTTCCCGCAGGTGTCCCAGACCTGTGCCCAGAAGCCCTGCGCTGCTCTGACCTCAGCCCGGCTCGGGCAGGAGCCAAGCTGAGGGGACAGGCACAGGGGCACAGGCTGCCTTGGGCTCGGCCCTCGGTGATCCTGCGCTCGGCAGCGCGATTTCTGCGCTGCTGCTCCGAGGTGGTCCCCGAATGCCGCCGGCACATCCCTCCCCTGGGCCCCGGCCCTCCCGCCACAGCCATTGAAACGCCGCTGGCTCCGGCAATCCCAGCATACCAGCACACGCGGGCACAGAGCGCCTTTCTCAGCTCTGCCATGGACTTTCTCCTCTTCCTTCCGAGCTGCCCATTGGTTTTCTGTCGCTCACGAGCCCGCACGACTCGGCGTTTCAGCAGGGATCTCGCCCGCTCTCCCCTCAGCGCCAAAATGACATTTTGCTTTGCCAACACTCCTCCCGCCCCGCGGGCCGCTCTCGCCTCCACCCTGCGAGTCGTCTTCAATGAAGCAAACAGCTCCGAAAACATCCACTGCAACTTTTTTTTTTTTTTTTTTCCCTATGACAATTTGCCACTTTCGAACTAGCAGAGAGGGAAAAAAAAAAAAAAAAAAAAGAGGAACGGTGCAAGGAAATCTCCGCGTATCTGTCCCGGGAAGGGCTGCGGGCTGAGGGCTCCGGGGCTGCCCCGCACTTACCGCGCTCCGTGCGCTCCGCTCGGCCCGGCTCGGCGGGGTTCGGCCCGGCTCGGCGGGGTTCGGCTGGGCTCGGCCGGGCTCGGCTTGGCTCGGCGGGGTTCGGCCCGGCTCGGCGGGGTTCGGCCCGGCTCGGCCGGGCTCGGCTTGGCGGGGAAGGGGCCCGGGACCCCGGGCCGGAGGGAGGAGCCGGAAAGCTGTGGCGGGGCCGAGCGAGCGGCGCCGGGGATTGTCCGGGTTCACACCGGCCCGCAGGGACGGGAACACCCGGGCCGATGGGATGGATGGATTGGATTGGGAGCAACCCCCTGACGGGCTCCTGGGGAGCGCGGCTACAAAGGACAAAGAGAAAGGCGGGGGTGAGAGGTGAACGCCGCGCCTGCCCAGGGGCCTCACCTGGCTCTGCACAGGTTAACCCCGCTCTGCCGACCAAAGCGCTTGTACTCGGAGAAGGGCTTTTCAATTTGCTCCTGTCCCACCGGTGCTCACTGAGATGTAAATAGCCCCAAACTCACCTGGCCGAGAGCCCTCAGGGAGGCGTTTGGTGCTCGGAGCCCGATCTGCTCATGGACAGCGTCCCCTCGTCGTGGGACAACAGCGACTGTTTATGGCAACCCATCCCGGGCTAAAGGAGAGAGTCCCTGCGGCACACACTATGTCATCGGGAAAGCATCCCTCCTCCGAGGGTCCCGGGAATAACGCCGGGCTGCTCCTGCCAGCCGCTGGGGCTCCGCTCTGCGCTCAGGGAGCGGCTCGTCCTGCACCGAGAGCTCCGGCCCCTCTCGCTGGGCACCCTGCTCGGCTCCCCCCGGCATTTCTGTCCCTTCAGGACCAGCCCTGAGCCCTGTCCCCGGGGCAGGCAGCACTCGCACGCGGCTGGCATGGTTTTACACTGCAGGGCTCCTCTGCCTCCTCAGGGATTCGGTTGTTGGAAGGAGAGACCCTCTTTGGTGTCCAACAGAGCTGCTGGCAGGACAGCTCTGCCCAAGGCTGCAGGGAAGAACAGGCAGTGTCTCCCCAAGGCCACCCTGCAGCTCTGCAGCACCAGCCTGGGCCCTGTGCACAGCTGCAAACAGCTGCTGGAGGCACCAGAGCATCCACGGCTGCCTGCCAGCTTTGCACCTCCCAGCAGCCAAGGGATGCAGCAGGATCCACTGCTGCAATCAGAGGTGGGAGCTCCCTACAGTGCTTGGTCACCTTCCTCCTCTTCCTCATGGCACAGCCAGCCTGGCCCAATCTGTGACACTAAAAATGCAACATTTTGAGGAAACATTGGAGCTGGGCCTGGCTCTCAGCTCCCATTCCCAGGCAAGGCTGAGGTCTGCACAGACAAAATGTGCATACGATTAGGGAAAAGGAGCAGGGTAAGAGTTTCCATTTCTGAAATGTGGAATCCTGTCTCCAGCACAGGCAGATCTTGGGAAAGTGGGGTTGTGCTGCTGTGGGAGGCTGCAGTCTGTGTGGGAAGGGTCCTTTGCTGCTGGACACCCTGAGGGATGGACCAACTTCACAAAATCATTGTGTAACTTCAGCCAGAGAGAAAAATGGCATTTACTTCGTAAGCAAACAATCAGCCCCCCCAAAATGTTCCTGCACAGTCTTGAATTTCATCTGGAGGAAAAAAGGAAGCCCAGAGAAAAACTCTGATTTTGCTGTCCCTCTGTGGAGATGCAGCGTGAGCAGTGCTGCTCTGAGGGCAGGGTTACAGTCCCTGGGAATGGTGTGATGACAGCCCCTGAGTGCCCCTTGCTGGCCCCCTGCAGCAGGAGCAGAGGGCAGCAGCAGAGCTGAGAAATGCTTTATCTGGGCTCTGCACTGGGACTGAGCTCAGAGCGAGCCCACATCACCCTGCTCAACACCCTGAGCTGCGCTTGAGGAGGACCAGGAGAGACCAGAGCAGTCAAGACTGTGATAAAACTAAACCAGGAATTACAGAAGACTCCCAAAATCATTCCAGCAGCTTTTCCTGTTAAAGCCATGGTGCCCCAAGCAAGGTAAGGTCTGTAGGTAGGTTTAAATTCTCTCACCAGACCAATTGATGCAAATGGGAGATACTTCAGCAGCTTTCAGGCACCCAAATCCTTCTTGAGATCGAAAAGGGGGTGCAAGCTGCACCTCACACCTGGATAAACTCAGGAAGTCCTAAACCTAACCCAAAAACTGGAGCCCTGTGCTGGTGGTCTGTCCTCAGGCAGGGCTCTCACTCAGTTTATCCAAGTTAAAAAGTTATTCTGTTTCTGAGCCGTATTTTTAACAACATAAGATCACTTAAAATATTTTGCTTTGACTTCAAGTGACACTGAAGAACTAATCCATCCAGGATTTAATGAAGTGAGGCTAAATGGAAATATCCATCATTTCTGAATGAAAGAAAACCCGACAGCATTGTCTGGGGACTGAGAGGATGAGGCAGGTTGTGTGAATCCACACACAGACACAGCAGCATCCTCATGGGTGGGATAAGAACCCACCCATTCAGGGACCAGCTTTGGAAAGCAAAACCGACTCTTTGCAAGTCTAATTTCAGGACAAAAGTTTGGACTTGAATCCAGGCCCCTTTTCTTTGCATCTCCCACTCCTCTGAACCCTGAGCCCTGCACTGTGCACCAAAGGGGACAGGCAGGGAACCAGAGCACAGAGAAACCTCTGCGCATGGGGTGGGTAATCCTTGGCCCACCTAGAAACAACTTATTTTCCAAAGAAAAGCCACAGAAGAGGAAGCAAACCAGAAGAGAGAAGATGTGCCATTTTAAAATTCCAGAGCTAAGATTAAAAAAGAAAAACAAAACCCAAAAAGTCTCTAGGGACGCCTAAGCAACAATTTCCTAATTGCAGACCAGTGGAATAACACCACCACCAGTGTCCTCTGCCCCTGGAAATTGTAGGAACTGTTCTGCCACATCTCTTCCATGGCCCTCCCTTCCACATGGCTCTGGCTTTCCCACTTTAAAGTGGTGCCACTGTGCTAGAACGGCTATGGAGCAGAGCAGCCTCAGACTGAAATATTTGTTTGCGTGTCCTCACCCAACCACAGTTCTTCAGATTTTGGGAAGATGTCACAAAGCAAGAGAAAACAATGTCCCCTTGGCCAAAGTCAGACCACTCCACAGCGTGCCTTGCATTGCAGTGGATGGTTGAGAAACACAAGAAATGCACAGCTCACACAGGAAAAGCTTTCAGAAGGTTTCAGAGTCACTGTTCTAGCACATTTCATACCAGAGAAGTCGACCAGCTCAGTCCAACCAAGCAGTTACAGTCTCTGCATACTCTGAGCCCATGCAGAAGAGCTCATCCCATTCTGGGGCTCTCACTAGGACTTGTAAAGGTTTGCTGAGACCTGCAGAGCTGAACTTGTGACAGGGAAAAGGTAAAGAGGCAGCTTACAGGAGAAGATTCCTGCAGTGTGAAAATCACCCACTCCAGCAGTCTAGGGGGAAACAGCACCTGCCTTTCCTTATCATCAGCCAGTTTTTCTGCAGGTGTGTGGTCACATCCACTCTCTGCTACACCCATTCAGTGCCCTGGGGAACAGAGTAAAGCCTAATCCTTCATGCCAGGAGCAAGTGTTCCTGACAGTGACTCACCATTAATTTAATGGACTGGCAAGGCAAGGGCCCTTACAAGCAGCATTTGATAAAGTATTCGTTCAGATTCTGATATTTTACTGCCAGTGCCTGAGAAATGTACCCAAATCTAACATCAAAAGGCTCTTCAAGGGAAATAACAGGGAAATTATCTTTATCTTGGAACCTGATTGAAAACTGCTCCTGGTTCTCAAACTTTTCCACCACTAGTAATTGATGGAGATCAGCACTGTGATCAGCCAGCAAATGTCACCTCAGTGAGGAGCCTTCAGATGGCAAAGGCTGCAAGGACAGCCAAGGTGAGCCCTCTTGCTGTCCCACAGGCTGCTCACCTGCACTTGTGTCACTCATAAAGCTCCCAAAAACCCAAACCAAGCCTGTCAGACACACTTCAGCTTGGACTGGTTTCCAAATAGAGGCTCAAATCTGACATCCAGGCCGTGAGTGGTGTTTGTCCCCAGTCACCCCTGCTGGGATCTCTCATTTCCTCCTGCCCATCCCAGTTCCTCTCACTGGATGCTCTGCACCTGAACATTCTGAGAGTGAGGAAGCTGAAGATGTAACTGAAACAACATATTTTTTCTTATTGTTGTCTCTTTTGAAACTGTTCAGTGTTGACCTTGAAAGTTTTCAAAGAACAGGAGAAGCTCTGGTTCTTTCCGTGGTGGATGAGCTGACTAATGCAGGCTGTCAAAATCCACTTTAGATTTGCTGCAGCACATCACATGCAGGTTGTAAACAAACCAAATATCCAAGATAAGAGTGGCCACCAGCAGGCTGCATCCCATGGAGCCACCCTCAGAGTCATGACTGCCACTGTGACTCTGAAACAGGCTCCTAATTTAGAAAGGATAAAGTATTGACAACACATTTCAGCAGAACTTTACAAATGTTTAAGGTCCTGCCAAGCAGGACCCTGAGCCCACGGGCTCTCTCTGTGTGGGCTGTTTAATGTGGGCTTTTTGCCCCACGCCCAGCTCTGCTCCATCAGCAGGATGCTCTGTGGGTGCAGGGATCTGGCAGCATTGCACCCAGATTTATCAGGGGTAGGACACAGCAGAGACTCCAGTGGGAAAGCCAGAAGGGAAACAGAGAGAGAGAAAGGAGACAGCAAGGAGGAGAAAGTTAGAAATTTGTAAAAGCATCCTTCTGAGCCTGGATATTCCCACCTAGATCCCAGCTGCAACTTCACCTCCCCAGTAACACACTCCATTACCCACCCAAAATGAGTGCATTGTGTTTTCATCCCTGAGGTGAGCTGTGATTTCCATCTGTGTTGGGGAAGATGAATCAGGGAAACCTTATAAATATGATTGCTTAGCAAAAGATTCTGAAAATATGAAACCTATAATCGGGATAGGAATGAAAGCTGACTTTGAGTTGTAGGATACTGAGTCTTAGTTACTATATAACCTGAAAACAATGGTCTAGCTAGCTGAAGGAGAATCCCTTCTGATTCAGCAGAACCCTTTCTGCTGGCTAAGGGATCCAAAGGTCAATGTAGCAAAACAGAAGTTTAAAGAGTAGTTTTTAGTGTTTAAAATATAACACAGTATGATAATATAGTGGTTCTTATAGGCTGTATGTAGATTCTATAGGATTTTGTGTCTTGTGTTGGTTGGTCACTGAAAATTAGAATATTCATCACAAAAAGAGATATAACTGATTGTAACAAGGACCTCGCTCTCTTACCTCTTCCTCCTCTCCTTCCTGCTGCTCTTAGCTCGCTCTTACCCTTCCTCTTCCCCCTACTCTTGCTCTCTCCTGCTGTCTTCCCCCTGCCACTTTGCTCTCTCGCTCCCTTCTCACTTAGCCCACACCCTCCTGTTCTTTCTCTCTCTCTCTTTGGGACTTCCCTTCAGCCGAGACTGGTGGTTGAAGGCAAGGCCCTTTTACCCACGACCCTTCCAATAAACCCACATGTTCTAGAATATACAGGTTGGCAGAATTCCTTGTCCCAGCCGTCTGCGGATTCGCCTACATATCTGCATCTCACTGCACGGGAGGTCTCATCTCCCAAGCTCTGCTTTGCTGTCTGGAGTTCCCTCTTGCCTTTGCCCACTCACTGAGCCACCAGAAAATTGCCAGAAACATCAGCCCTTCAAAACCACCCAAATCATAACCAGGACTGCCTCTGTCCCATCTCCAGTGCTCACACACATGGAGGGGAATGCTGCCTGAGCCTGCCACAGCTCCTTGCTCTGCAGCAGGACCTCAAATCCCACTTCCCACCACCTTCTAATGAGGCTGTGGCTTTGTCTCATCCTCTCCAATCCCAGACACTGTTCTGTCCTCACAAATGACTCACACACATGGGTCTGTCCCAAGCAGCAGCTGCATTGTTGAGAGGAGCCTGCAGTGAGCCCAGCCAGGTGACAGCCAGGACAAAGGAGGGGCTGGCACTGCCCAGGGAAGGTTTCCAGCTCAGCCCACACAGGCAGGGACCTGCTGCCAGTGAGTGTGGGTCTTTGGCAAGCTGCAAGGTACAGCGAGGTCCCATCTGACAAAGGAGCACAGAAACCCTGAAAATTACTTGTCACAGATCAGCGTTTTCCTCTGGTGAATGGCTCAAATAAAAATGTTTGCACTGAGGCCAAGAATGCAGGGTCTGAGGCCAAGCAACATCCTGCAATGGTAATAAATACCTACTACACAAATAAACTACCAGAATGGCTGATTTCCCCAGATGTCACGATGTTACCCCGTGCACAAGCTGCTCTTTGATGCTGCTGCTACCCCAGCCTCAGGCTCACAGCACTCTACCACAGAAAACCAGTCCTCTGTTCAAATAAACCAGCTGGGAGAGAAGCTGGAGTCCTGTTACTGATTATGCAGTTATTGTCATTGCTATTGCCTCACTTGTTTGAAAACGCAAACAATCCAAAACAAAAAGTTTTGACTGCAGTGGGAAGAGGGGGGACAGTCACCAAAGTGCTGGCAGAGAAGCTCCCTCCTCCAGCCAGAAGGAAGGCCTCCCATTAGAGGCTTTGCAAATTGGAGAAGGTGTGGAGCTAATAAAAACTTGAACCAGCCTGGAAACCTGATGATTAAATCTTGGAAAGCTGAAAGCCATGTGAGCTGGTTAGTTCTGACTTGTGCCGTGATGGATCTCTAACAACATGTGAAAGTTATCATCTCATGAGGCAAACATCCCTGTTGTTGGGCAGCACTGACACACAGACAGCCAAGTGCTGAACAAAACCAGCCCCACAGGGACTATTTGGACATCTCATCCTGCACAAATATACCCAGTTCACACAAAATCATCATCAGCTCAAAGTTAAAAACAACTCCTAACATTACCTGCTCTGGAAAACCCAACTGTGATGTTTCATTTGCCGTTTTTCCCCCACAGCTGAAGCTGCAGCGTTGGGGCTGGGTCTGTGCAAGAGGCATTCATGTACAGCACACACTTCCTTGCTGAATTTGTGGAGGCTGCTGTGCAGGAATACAACAGGGCTGGAAAACTGTGCAGCCCTGGGTAGTTCATGCTCAAAGGCCAGCCCAGGATTGCCTTAGACGTGGCTCCTGTTACTACTGAAGGGAATAGCTGGGCCCATAAATCAGACAGCAGCAACGCCCCTCTCACAGCTGCCTCCACTCTCCCTCCCGAAATTTGGCTGGGTGTTTACCCTGAGATTCAGAACACACATGTAAACTGTTTAGGGATATTCCTATATCCCTGTTTCTTCTTAAAAGTGCCAGAGAGAATGAAAAATGTGGCCCATTAGTGCTATAACCATCAGAGAGAAAAAAATAAATAAATAGGGACAAAAAAAACCTGCAGTGAGGGTTGAGCTGTAACAGCCCAGCCTTTTCCCCCAGCACATTCCAGTTTCTGGGGCACTGCTGCTCTGGAGGGGTTTTCAGGCAGAACTGGGCAGATCCCAGGCCCCACTCCAGTGTAAGCCCTGAACACCTCTGGGAGAAATAAAGGGCCAGGGAGGGAACTGTATTTGCTCATTGCTGTCTTTAGGGTGAGATCTGAACACTGGGATTGCCAAAGCTGCTCACCAGGACAGAGCCCTCTGGCCACACTGCTTTCTTGTTTTCTTTTTTGGAAACACCTTCAGAGCAGCATGGCAGTTTCCATTTCGTGTGGCTTCCACACACAGAAAGGAGCCCTTTTCCCTGGCCCCGAGGCTGAGGGATCAGGGAAAGGTTAAAATGCCACAGGGCTGTGAGGAAAGAAGTGTCAGAAACAGCCAGGAGACCCCCAGGAGAGAGGAGGGAGAGGAAGGTGTTCTGTGCTTTTGTTTCTGACCATATCTAGCAATAAATTAAACTGATTTTCCCCCAAACTGCAATGCTAATGATTCTGTGGCAAATCAGCACCACTCACAGAGAAACTGGAAAAGATCATGGATATTTCCCTCTTCAGTGTTCTCTACACACAGTAACACAAAATGCAGTCAGGAATTCCTGCCACCAGCAGAAAACCTGGTGACACTGATGATGAGAGTGGCCACAGCTCCTCACAGTCCCAGATAAAGCCATCCCAGCACCCTCCATCCCACCCCAGGGGATGCCCTCAAGGTGTGGGGAAATCCCTTCTCTACCCTACAGGGGAGCTCTGATGTTGAACCAGAGCTTGGGGAGAGTTTAACCAGAGCAGCTCGGGGATCCTCTGGAGCCAAGGACAGTCACATTCCCACCCTGCACCCAGGAACTGGTTTGCTGTAAAAAGTGTTCCAGGAGACCTTCACCAGTCTCCACATGAGGCTCAGGGCTACATTTAACCTTGCTGTTAGTTAAGAATTATTTTTTTATTATTATTGTTATTTTAATGAGACTTATCTGTGGGCAAGAAAGCTCTTTGCAGAAAGAGTGTGTGGGTTTGAGGAGTGGGAGAGAGCTGTGAATAGATTCAAGTCCTTCAGCAATAACCAACAGTCTGCTTGAGATGGAAATTCATCCTTTTAACTTTAGGGAGATCTTTAGGACATGCTGAGACCTGAGTTGATACTGGCTTTCTTTTATTCTGTGTAGACCTTTATCTTCAAATAATAAACCAACACTTTGCCTCATGCAAGGCAATGAAGAGAGAGTGAAAATATCCTTTATCACCTACATTCTTGTAACGTGGCATCAACGCAGCATTTAATAAAAAAGCATCTTGATATAGTAATAGTTTAAAGTTTATTTTCCAAACAGAGCTGTTGTTTGCCTAGAGTAATGTAAATTTGCAGCTCTCCTTTACTCTTCCCAGACGATGAGAGAAAAGATTTTAGGATCTCCCCAAAGGAGAGATTTAATTGTAAAACAAAGCACTAAATATGACATTTAGCTGAGGCTGTAAAGGCTACAGTAATTAAAAAAGACTAAAACATATGGTGCACTTCATGAGGCTGGGTAATAGGAGCTCCCAAACTGAACCTTTTTGAGAAGAAACAGATAGAAATTCTCCTCTATCCCAAAGCACAAAAAAAGCCTTTGCTGCAGTGCTCGTGAAGCAGGAACGACACTCCCATCTTAACTCACTTCATCTGCAGAAGAGGGATTTCCTTTCACCTGCTCCGAGAGACAGGAGCGATGTTGTGACCTGTGGGAGCATTCAGGACACGACACGAAGGAAGGCAATTGTCATGAGTGGGTTGTAATCTCCTGGCAGCACGGCACCGTGCCACACTCGGCTGTGGGAGGCTCTGATCAGCAGCACTGAGGTCACACTTGGAGCACCTTCCCCAGTCCCAGGGGCAGGGGCATGTTCAGTGATCAGAGGAGCACAAGGGGCCCTCTGCAGCAGGCACCAAGCTGGAGATGTTGCAATGTGGTCAAATCCCAGAACAGCAGAGATAGAAACAAAACAAACACAAACCACAACAACAACTTGTGTAATCAGATCGTTCAGAGGAGCTGGGAGCCAAGTCCCTGGCTGGTGCTAACCAGCACAGCTCTTTCTACACTCAGTTTCTCCATTTTGGGTTCAGTGATCATCCTTTCATAGCTTTAAAGCTCTGCCTTCCCACTTCCACATGCAGCAAGTCTATAAACTCTGGGCTACCAGCCTGAAACCGTATTTTGTGAAAATCTCTGCTCGGCTGAAACCCACAAATGCCTTTTCCAAACGTTCCCATCTCTGGCTGCTGTGGGTGCTGGGGGCAGAGTCTGTTTCTGACAGTTCCATAGGTGCTGCCCAGCTCAGCCCTCCAGCTGAGAGGGCACTGGAAACTGAACTTGATCTGATGAGCTTTCCCAGCTTTTTGCCTTTCAGGAAGTGAGCCCAAAAGGGGGTCAAGGGAAAGGGGGTCTCTTCTTTCTTCTGTTCCCTGAAAGGGTGGTCAGAAAAATAAGAACATCATCAAAAGGCAAAAATATATATATGTATATATATGAGAAGAAAAGCAGATAGGAAAACACATCTGACTGCCCTGGAGCCAAACATTATTTAGCACCCTCAGCTTGCCCCCCTAACCCAGGCATGTGATAGATTGTAGAATCACAGAATGTTTGGACTTGGAAGGGAGCTTAAAGCCTCTTGGCCCCAAATTCACGATTCAAATGTTAATCACAAGCAGGAGCAGCCAGGAGCCCGTGCTATCACAGCCTGGTGTCATGAGGGCCCCTCACAGGCACAGGGGCTGCTCCAGCCCTTACAAACTCAGCTGGGAGCTCCGTTCCCTCAAAGGGCCACGTTCAAAGGCAAGGAGAGGGATTTGGGCACATTTTCCCAGGTGGGAAGCCTGAAGCTCGTAGCCCTCTGCCAGCACTATGTAGAAAGCATCATTTGCCTGATTAAATTCTGTCACTGGTGGAGAAATGTGGGCTGATCTTGCAGCCCTGAAAAGCAATAAATGTCTGTTCCAGCAGCAATAGAAAGCAATTGCATTGCAAGGAGTAGCCCAAAGCTTTCACAAAGGAGTGAAAATTCTCCCTGAGTTACACCTTTACTGAGAAATAATAGCAAGCTCATTAATGCTGGTGGTTTGTTTCTCATTTCTTTTTTGTCTTCTGTACAAGTGACATGGAAACAGAAGAAAGAGGATAAGTTCTCTGGTACTGAAGTGCTTTCTGACTGCAGCTATTTCTAGATTCCCCAAACCCAACACTGGCAGTTTGATCCCAGGAGAAAAATGTGTGGTTTGCATTTTTAGGAAAAAAAAACAAACCTCAGATTAATTTGTGCAGATTTGCATATAAATGACTTTCAGGCTCAGCATCCATCATGATGGCAAGTCTGGATTGTGACTCCCAGCTGTCTGTGGTCTCCAGGAGCCACAGCAACCTCCAGGTATTCTCTCAAGTTGGGTTTGCTTCCTTTGAGTCTGAGCTCAAAGGCAAAACATGTTCTCTTCTACCTCTGTTCTCTTATTCAGATGTGATTTACATACAGGAGAAAAGCGTGAGAAATACCAATATTTGCATTTTAAACATGATTTCAGGATGTCTATCGTAGTTTATTCATCTGCTTTTTGGCTCTTGCATGCATTTTGTTCACTTCTCTTTGCACAAGCATATGGGTCTCATTAACTTAATGATGGGCTTATTTATCCTTCATCCTTGCTGGCACTTCTTATCTGCAGGGTGTTGGGTGAGCCGTGCTGATATTCAGAATCATCCATCCCACAGACAGCCTGATTGGCAGGACAGTGGTCCCGAGGAGATTTTAGGTGGTGATCATTCTCATTTTGCTCTTTTCAGGTCAGATGTGGCACTTTTGGGCAGGGAAGGCATCAAGGAGAGCTGAAGTGTTTCCTGGAGGTGCCTCAGGGCTCCAGGTTTGCGTGTTCTGGGTGGGTTGTCTCGGGTCCAATGCAGCTCACAGGAACAAACCTCCCTCCTGCTGGATGAGATCAAATCCTGCTCCAGCAAAAGCCCAGAGGGGAGGGAGGAGCAGCCTCCACAGGGTCTGGGAGTGCCCAGGTTATCGCTGTCCTGGGGACACTGGGCTGTCACAGGGGCTTCTCTGGAGCCCAGGGCAGCCCCAGGGCAGTTACCCTGTAGGTCCCATGGTCACCTCCAGCTTTGCTTTAAGCTCCATGCCAGTTTTCCCTTGATGTCTCTGCAGGTTCTTAAATCCCCTCCGTGAGTTCCACACAGGATCATGCCCTCAGAGTGGCAGAACAGCAGAGATTTTACTTCTTCCCTGAAGGAAAAGAGCTGTAGATACATCAGATCATTAAATGACTAAGCCAGCTCCTGGGACACATTAAAATTTGTGTGCTTAGATATGTTCAACAGCCTGGGAGCCCACAGAGAGAAGGTGGCAAGGGAAGAAGTGCTGCTTGGAAAAGCTGCTGAGGAAACAAAGTAGCTGTCTGTGCTGAGGAAGTTCTGCCACTGAACACTCCAGGCTGAGCCACAAGCCCAGGAAACACGTGGGGAATTCACCACTGACCAAGTCAGAGAGCCACAAAGTGCCCTGAGCTGGAAGGGACACATAGAGAAGGTCAAGTCCAACTGCTGGCCCTGCACAGGAGCCCCCAGGTTCCCACCACGAGCCTGAGAGCATTGTCCAAACTCTCCTGGAGCTGTGGCAGGCTCAGCCTGGGTGTTGTGTGCAGTTCACAGCCCCAGACCTGTGCAACGTTTGCAGGAACACTCCAAGCACGTCTCATTTTTCACCCTAATCCAACTGATAAAAACAATAAAGCAGCTTTGACTTTCCATCTCAATTGTTTACTTTGCTGCTTCCGTGGCTATTTGTATTTCTCCTCTCACCTGTCCTGCAGCCTGGGGGATGACAGATCTGGAGGCAGGAGCCTGCCAGCAGCACCCTGCACCCCCTGGCCCTCTGCTGCTGACACTTGGCTGTGGCTGCTGTCACAGAATTGTTATTATTGTTTATTGTTGTTATCATTCTGCTTCTGCTGCTGCTGCTGCTTCTTCACAGCAAATCCCTGTGGTGGTAACGACATGGAAGCATTAACACCCACCTGCCATGCCAGAGATGAGAAAATTGTTGAAAACTGCAGCAACTGAATTTCTTGGCTCATCAAGTGGTGCTGAACAGCCTTCCCTGCTCCCCACCTTCGGATTTCACACTGCAGTCTCTCACCTTATCTTTATCTGTAGCTCCATTGCTGCTGACAGGCTTTAACTGTGCAGCAGGTTGTAGTGATGGAGAGTTGGTTCAAAAGCTCCACAAAGCCCCAAAGCCACTGAGGCTTTCCACCTGCCCTCGTTGTGCCTCCCAAATTCCATCTGGTAAGCCACCAAAATTATCTTCTGATGTAAAGGCTGCTTTGTACAAGATACACAAGAGCATCACTTCTGTAAAAAACAACTTTGCAGCCTAAAGAGAAATAACACATGAGAAGGATTAAATAGAAAACTGGTTGTGTTTCAAGAAATTGGTGCCTTGACAAAGAGCCATCAGCTCCCAAAAGCAGAGATACTTTCCTTTCAGATTTCTGCATATGACCAGCAGGGATATCTATAATAAGTAATTCTACCGAAAATATATTAAAAGGAAAAAAAAAGGGAAAAGCACCCTCCAAACTAAAGTCTTCCATATGCAAGGGCAAACAAAGATGGTAAGTTTTTACAGCAGAATTCACTCTGCTGCAGAAGGAATGTCCCTGAGGCCCAGGGATTACATGGCTAATCCAACCTGTCCCATTCCCTGCTCCGTCCTGCTCCTGCATCTCCCACAGGAGAGGCTCAGCAGTCTGCAGTCCTGTGGGGACTGGGGAATGCTCAGAGAGCCACTTCCATTCAGCTCAGAGTGACCAAGCAGAGCTCTGAGCGTTCCCTCTCGGGGCTGCCTGGGTGTGCACACATCACTGGCTCCATCCCAAAGGCAGCAGCTCTCCACTTTTCCCAGGGCCCTGTGGGAGCTCAGGCAGCTCCTGGCAGGCCACAAGTCCTGCAGACCTCCAGGCCCCTGGGCACTGCAAGTCACCCTTAGCTGATTTCCCCTCACTGCATACATGGCCCTTGCCATTTTTGTTCCTTTACATGTCCATCTAGAGCTGTAATTAAACAGGTATCTACCTACAAAGCATCTGAAAACTGGAGAATGCCACGAAATCTGACACAGTTCTGGCAGTGGGAACGATGCTGAGCTCAGAGCAGCCTCTCCCTGGGGTCCCTTCTTCTGACATTTACCAATTCCACACTTCACCTTAACAGATGACCCTAAAAGGCAGAGGAGAGCTTCACCCAGCCAGAAAAATAACTCCATAAAGCAGTTGGTTGCTGCCACACTCCAGCTTCTCCCTGTTCTGGAGGCTTTCACAGGAGCTGGGACATGAGCAGTAAAGCAGTAGGCAGCAGCACCATTCTGGGCTGAGGAAGGGAAGAGAGGAAATGAGGCTCACTTGACACTCTGTCTGTGCTCCTGGCACAGCAGTAACAAATGCAGTGAAAGGGCCAGGGCAGTTCCAAGCCTGGAAAGGAGGAGAATCTCAGCAGCACGGCAGAACTAAAGCCCAGAGGCAGTGACTGTGAAGTGCCAGTGCCATCAGAGGCTGCGTCCTCAGCAAACTCAGGCAGAGTCAGCAGTGGCTTTAGTCACAGAAGGAATGCCAAAAAGAGCATTAAATTGGTGTGCCGTGACCACAGAGGATCCTGCCTGTGAGTGAGGCAATGTGAGCACCAGCAGTGAGAGGCTGGGCTGGTGGAACACGTCCTGGACAGCCTGCAGTGTGCACTGGGGGCCTGTGTGAGCACAGCCCCACCTGGGCTTCTCCCTCCCCTCCTGCCCTGGGGCTGCCTGGCCCAGGGCCTGTCTGACATCATGCCTTAACCTGAGCAAGCTGTTCTGTATCTCTTCAATAGACCACGGCCCAATAGTAGGAATGTTCCCTTAATATTTGGAGAATTAATGAGGCATGAGTAATGCAGCAGCCTGATCCAAGAAACGTTCCAGGATACTCTCATATTGTCATGTTTTTCCAAACACCTCTTTTCACCAGTACCCACAGAAGGCTGGGAGTGCCTGGTGCCCATCTGAAGGAGCAGCTGGGGCTGTGCTGGTCCCTGCAGGCTCACCTGGGGTGTCACAGGGAGGATCCTCAGCAGCCATCTGTGGCACACACACTCACTCACAGGAGGCTGCACAGACCCTTCTCACAGGTTATTGGTGTTCATTTGGAGTTTGCAAAGGAACTTTTCCCAGAGAGCTGTCCACAGGCACGTGGACACACATGGACACACGCTGCAGCAGCATCTCCAGCACTGCCTGTGCAGTATTCCCTGCCTGGGAATTTCCAGCCCTCCTTCCTCCTGCCCTGTCAAACCACAGCATTCCTTTTAACTCCAAGCCTCCTCCTCATCAGGAGTGCTGGGACTTGAAGAGGTTTTGGATCTCAGAAGACCATAGGGGGTCACTTAATGAATTGCATGTTTTGTCTTGCTCCTGCTGGTTTTTGCTAAGAGGACACTCACCATTCTGCCCCACTGGCAGTGTGTGTCAGCTGGGCACCCTCACCAGGGTCTTCATGGCTTGTGTTCCAGTGCAGGCAGCTTCCAGACAGCTGCAGGATTCTTACCTGAAGGATGGCAGCAGGTACCTGTATTTTAGGGTCTGCTCTGCTTTCTTGCTGAATTAACCAGAAAAAAGGAGCTAGGAAGCACCACACAGGCAGTCAATGAGTGAACACTCCCCAGTTCATCTGCACTGCCCTGTCCCTTCACAACCTTCACAAAAATTAGTGTGGCCTCGGTAATTGCTGACATTCTGTGCTGAGGACACACACACACGAATTTGTATTGGTGTTTCCAAAATAATGGGGTGAATTTGGGCCTTTTCAAAAGTATTGGTGATGTTCTAAGAAGTTTTTCATGCAATACTTACCCTGCCACTGCCAAGCCACAGAGGTGGAGGACACAAAGCTGGGGCTGCACAGCACCTGATGCCACAGGGCCCCTTGTGCTTCAGCTCCAAACTCCTGTCAGTGACTGCTTTCCCCAGTGCACTTCCAGCTGGACACTGGGAAGGCTTCATAGCACCCTGGGAATCCACAGGAAATGATAATGGGTGCTCAGTTCACAGGGGGATTTTTTTTTTTTAATTTATTTATTGCCAGGACGACAGACTCAAGTCTGGGATCTGAAAGCCAAGCTGGATTCCTTCCTGGATCTCCTAGCTGTAGAGGTCTGTAGAAAAACCTCCCTTAAGCCTTTCTGCCTCGTGAAAACCACCCCAACCTCTGTCTCCTGAAGCTTTTGGGGCTGAATTGTTGGGAGGGAGGAGAGGACAGGGCAAGGGCAGGGCAACCACCATGGACTGGAATTGTATCTTCACCAATGGGCACCTGCAGAAACTAGGCAGGGCTTTAAATAAGCCTGAATATTCGTAATACATGGGGTTTGGGGTTTTTTCAGCAATGAAAAAGCAGAAATTATTTCACATGGAAATTCAGGTGATTATTAGAATTGCAGCATCACAGATTGATGATCCACAGTTGTTTAGACTGACTGGGTAAAAGGCAAAAGCCTTGACAGAGCAAACCCAAAGGCTTTGTTTGGTTCTCTCGTTTCCCTGCTTTGGCCCCAGTCTCATTTTCCAGCCTTTGCACCACTCCCCAAGGATTTGATCTCGGAGGCTGATCTGATATTTTGGGGTTTTCTCTAATTCTACCCAAGTTCCTGCAGTAAGTCTCAGATATTTATCACCCTGAGCCTCAGCTCTCTCTTCTCAACCCTTCCCAGGCGTTTAATGTATAAAATCCTCTTTCAAGCCCTTGCTGTGGCTCTGCTTCCACCCACCCTACTCCAACTGCCAGGCTGTCAGAGCAGTAAATACGCAAATATTTTGCTTGGCAATCCTGGCTGCAGAAAGAACATTGTTTTGTAAACTGAATTTAATGCCCAGAGAAATGAGTTCCTGTTTATAATGCAATACACAGTACACAGGAATGTATGCTCAGGCTTCTGTACCTGATATGGAAAGAAAATTGCTATAAAAACCCATGAAAATATTAAATCAATGTATGAGCTGGAGTCACTGCTCCTGGAAGATGAGGGATGGGCTGGTAGCTGCAGTTTGAATATATCCATGTGAAAATCACACCTCATTTTATTCATAACTAAGGAGATGAGATTATCTGAATAGATCCTTGAAGTGCAAAACAAACTTACCCTTTCTTTACTGTAAGACAGAGATGACAAGTCAGTAAACAGTTGGATTTTAAAGAGCTGTGCCAAAAAAATGCTGAAGATGCTCTTGTACCCTTGACAGGCAGACACGACCATGTCAACATTTCCCATAAATCCTTCTGTGGTGTGAAAAATAGATGTGGTTTATCCAACTCCTGGAGAGCTACAGAGAAAATGGCTCCACCTCTGTCCCATGCTGTTGTACAATGGAGAGACATTCCAGCCCCTTGGATTTCAAAAAATGCTGGGGCTTTCCTTCATGGTTCATGCTGCTGCTGTGCAAGAAAGAACACCAGTGGGGTTTCACAGGAGGCAGCAGTGGCCTTCTTCCCTGTCCTTTGGTGTAACCAGTCACAAAGAGTCACAGGGCCAATTCAGAGTGGAAGGCAGCTTAGCCAACAGAGAACTACTCACAAAAAGAAATAAAGAAACAAAGGAATTAATAGAGAAACCCCAACACTTTTTCACTCAGCCATAACTGTCCCTAACTTGTATTTGACCAGAATACTCATGGCCTCAATAAAGTCCAGGGTGGTCAGGTCTAGTCCTTATTTCAGAGGAGAGGAGAGGAGAGGAGAGGAGAGGAGAGGAGAGGAGAGGAGAGGAGAGGAGAGGAGAGGAGAGGAGAGGAGAGGAGGAGAGGAGAGGAGAGGAGAGGAGAGGAGAGGAGAGGAGAGGAGAGGAGAGGAGAGGAGAGGAGAGGAGAGGAGAGGAGAGGAGAGGAGAGGAGAGGAGAGGAGAGGAGAGGAGAGGAGAGGAGAGGAGAGGAGAGGAGAGGAGAGGAGAGGAGAGGAGAGGAGAGGAGAGGAGAGGAGAGGAGAGGAGAGGCAGAGGACAGGCAGAGGACAGGCTGTGGCAGTCACTGCAACCATTTCATCCCCAGAGCTGCTGCTGCCATCCCAGCAGAGCCCTGTGCTCCTTGCCCTGACCTTTCCCAGCTGTGCTCTCCCTTCCAGCCCCCAGGAGAGTTCAGACTCTCCCCAGAACAATCCCTCTCCTTTCCCTGCGTGCTCCTGGGCTCATTCCCCTCCAGCCTCCCTGGCTGCAGGCAGGGAACTCATCCCTTTGATCTGTCCTTGTTCCCAGCTCCAGCCCTGGGGAGGCTGCTGGCACCTTGTTATACCTGCAGCATCTTCAGTTTGGCACCTCTTCTTCCTCACTGCTCAGCTCCTCAGGGAAATTCTGCATGGCCAACTCATCGAAACAAGCACTTTTCAATGTGCTTTTGGGCCTCGTGTCTCCCTGCACATCCTGGGCACACTCACCTCCCCATCTTTTTCTTGCTGCAGGCTGACTGCACAGTTCCCATCCTTGCAAGCTGGAGTACACTGTGGGCAGTCCTGGCACAGCACAGCCACCACTGTCACTGCTGGCAGCTCAGGCAGCCCCAGGAATGATGAGAGTCTCTTTGTGCAGCCAGTGAAATGTTCTGTGGCCACAAAAGGTTGAATCCAGCTCCTCTGAGGGTCTTTGAGCTTGGCTTGGCTTGTTTCTCCACGTGGTGTGTGGAGTACTGAGAAGTGGGACCACGCAGCTGGTTCTGGAGGGACAGAACATTCTGGAGGCAGGGGAAAGCTGGAGCTCTGCATACAGCAGGCTGAGAAATTCTCCTTCATCACACTCACATTCCCCACTAACAGCAGAGGCATTTCTGACACAGCAGTGGCCAACTGGCAGGCACACACAGAGATCAAAGGCTTTCCTGTGGTCCCTGCCTCTCCAGCAGATCTCTCTCTGCAGGTCAGGCCAGAGCTTTGTGCTGTGAATTGTGTGACCCCTGTGATCCTGCTGAATCAGGGCCAAGGAAATGTTTGTCCCATCCTTGCATCTGTAAAGCCTACAAAGAGAAAGCTCTTTTTCATTAATTGCTAACTATTCCTCTTGGCAAGCTGGTTTGCCTCCCACTTTAATTCACTTTGGAAAAAAACCTATCAAGAGCCCTTTCAGTCCAGCACTACAATGGGCTGATAGTATATCCCGAGTTTGTCTTCCAAATTCCCATCCAAGCTATCAAATGTTGGCTCCTACACAACAACTCATCCAGCCTTTCATCTGTTGAAACTTCTGACTGGTTTTTGTGACAGCCTGATATGTCCATCTGTGAAGATGGTTCTAATACAAAATTTACACTTCCTTTTTCCTTAATGTCCCACTAATTTGGCTTTTTACTTTACATAGTTCATTTCTTCTCGCTCGTATTTACAGATTTTATATACTTCTTCTATTTCAGTCATCCTTTAAGTGCCCAGTTCGCCTTTAGTGAGAGAAGGAAGCAGCACAGCCATTGCCTTGTTACTTGGGAAACTCATGCAAGAGATATCAGCATCAAATGAAGGTGTCAGCAAGGTCCTCTGGCAGGCACTACCCCAAAATAATAACTGAGGATTGCTGCAGGCTCAGAGCACATGGCTGAAATTCAGCCCTCAACTTCTTCTCAGGTGTGAAGAACTTCCCTTCTTCCAGCAACTTGAGTTTAAGTTTTGATTGTGATTTAATAAATTCGGGAGAAACATTCCTAATTTAACTTTATAAAAACCTTAGCAGTAAAAAAAAAAATATCATGAATTACTGCAAATCCTGAGCCCCTCATAAAGCACCCAGTAAATGTGGCCTCTCCAAGGTGAGAGATTGGCAAAGCCAACCCTCAGCCCCTTTCTGGGCAGCTGGCTGCTCTTTTCCCTGGTTTGTCAATCCCAGAAAAGGTCTTTTAAAAAGCAGTGACTCAGGATAAACTTGTAATTAAAAATGCTGTCTGTTTATGAAATGTTATTTGATATTCCTGAGACACAAACCCAGCAGAACCTCTTTTCTAAACAGCCATTGATTTTGTCACTGACTTGAACATTGGCCTAGTGATAAAATTTGCATCTCACAGGTGATATTACATCAGGGTCCATCAGTAGGAGCAAAAAGCTCTGCAGATTTTTCAAGACAGTTGTAAAAAGAATTTCTCCAGTGTGTTCATTAAATGATTGGAGCAATCCAAGTTGGAATTAACATGATACAACATAGAGCATAATTACATAGAGAACAGATGAAAATTTTAATGCAAAACCAGCATCACTATGGCAGCCCAAACCAGCAGAGCAGTTTGTATGAGCACACTGTGTACATGTGCTCCAGTCTAACCTGAAAATCTTTGGGGAGAAGAAGGCACTGGATGGTATTTCACCACTAGCTTTGGGCAATATTCCATGTTCCTGTCAAGTTTTACATTACATGTATTGTACCTAGGGAACAAGAAAGATGTAAGAGGAAAATCTTGATGATAAAAAAAGAAAAAAGTTATGTACTTTATTTTGAGTTAGTAGTTCAGGAAATGCCTTCAGGAGCTCAACTTCAGTTCTGTGATACAAAACTGGAAGTTCATTGTCTTGGTTTGGGAAGACAGCTATCTGCCAGGGAAAGCTTCCCTTGGAATGGAGAATGTAAACCACCATCCCCCCCTTTTTTCAAATTAAAAATTTGCAGTCAAAACCTTGTAGGCAAAAGATTTTGGAAATAGAAATAGCAGTTCTTTACTAGTATGCATAACAAAGCAAACAAACAAAAAGAAACAACTACAGCATTGATAACAAAAACAGTACCAAGAACTTTGAGGACTTGGCTTCACAAAGACCCAGGGCAGTTTGTTCTCAGTGCCTCTATAGGATCCTCAGAGCACCAAGCTGGAAAGAGTGGATAAGTCCCAGGCTGGTAGCAGGGATGGCAGGGTGTCCCAGCAGGGCAGGGTGTCCCAGCAGGGCAGGGGGGGCAGGGTGTCCCAGCAGGGCAGGGGGTGCAGCGTCACCACGCAGCAAAGACGAGCAGTGCCCACAAAAACTGCGACGGCGGGACAGGGCTGGCCCAGCTCTCGCAGGGCGGCAGAGAAGCTCAGAATTGCAGGGCGAGCAGATGATGGCAGATTTCCCAGGACTGGACTCCTCCAGGGACAGTGAACTCTTCTGGCAGGAGCACCAAGCCCAGCCGTGCTTTCTCCCCGAACGCCGAAAGCCAGAGTGCCAAGCTGCCTGAAGCTCTGTCCTTTACCTGCCCCAAAACTCATGGTATCTCTCCCTCCGAGCTTCGACCATCCCTTTTGTTTTCTGTAAGTATCCAACACATAGTTTCCTTGGTAACTTATGGGGAAGAAGTTCTTCTGAGTAAAAAGGAACAAACCTAACCCCCAACATTCATTCAGCCAACACTCCATGGAGCCCCAAGTGGTGTCAGAGACCCCAAGACAGCATTTACCAGGCAAGAGTGGATTTGGCCTCTCTGTTTTATTCCTTTTCCTCCTTTCCTTTTTGTTTCTCCCCTCATGGCCATGGGTTGTTTTGTTGATGGCGTTTGACCCTTTTCTTTCTCACCCAGCTCCACCATTGCATTGCAGTGCCAGGGAGTGCTGTGTCACACCAGATCAGAGCTCTCACCCCCTTGCACTCCTGACTCACCTTTGAAGTGGTTGTGATGCTGCAGCTCTCCCCAGAACAAAGGCATTCTCATCCCCTGACACACTGCACTGCCGAGGAATTTTGTCTCCCAGACAGACTGCAAAGGGAAGGATCACCACAGACTATGTGCAGTTTATGGTTTCATTAATTCCTGCCACCGACCACACTGAGGGGCATTTATCAGCAAGGAATGCATGATCAATTAGTCACAGGAATAAAAAACAGGGAGCAGACTCTTGAAATGTAAAGGGGATTATTCCTGCTTTAATATCAAAATGATGCTGGCTCCTCTTTGGATGATTAGGTGGAGAATTTATAGGAGATAATGTTAAATGCTCAAAGGTTTCCCATTTAATTGTGGGGGAAATGGTAGTGGGTGCTTTGAGACTGCTGCCAGGGTGAGACATTCTCCCAAGATTTAAGCAATGGGCATAAATTGCATTCAACTCTGACTGCCAAGCAGTCATTAATTGGTGCAGTTATTAGGGAGGATCTCAGCGTAAAAGATGCTCAAGTCCAGCTCTGGGGCAGGCAGAGACAGCAGCACCAGCCCTCCTGCATTTCCTCAGGGCGCAGTCTCCACCAGCTCCCCTCAGAAAAGGCTGTGCTCAGGTCCTGCTGCCCTGCAGGCACTTCAGCACAGCCCCACAGAGCCAAGTGCTGATTTCAGAGCCCTCGGGCCATGCCAGAGCCCTTCCCCTGTCACAACCCCTGTGTGTCCCAGCAGAGCTGGGCTCCACACACACAGCCCTCTTCATCCCAAAGGTTCTGGTCATTTCTGCAAATCACACCCAGGGCACGGCGGTTCCAGGTTAAAAGATTGTAGCTATAAAAAATGTTGATATGAGAGAAATCTTCCCTGTGGATTTTTAAAGCATTACAGAGTCCTTCCCTGAACTATGGTTTATATTGTTTTCCTAATGGAATGCAGCTGGCTCAATGAATAGAAATAGTCAAGAAAAATGTATTCAGTGACTGATGGGGAGGAAGCATCCCAAATAATTTATTTATATTCCATGACACTGATCTACTAATGAAGGCATTTTTATTAATAAGAAATATGCTCAACAGTGATGGTGAAAATCAACCAAACACATTATTAGCAATTATTATTCCACCATTTCTAATTGGGTGGTAAAATGTCCTTTAGCTGTAGTTTCTCTACAAAGTGCACAGTCAATTATTCAGGTAACAGCGCTAGAAATAGTTCACATATCAGAGGCAAAGGATGCATAAAACAATACCAATTAAAGCCATTCTGGCTAAAAGTTGCAATATTTGCCTTGGGGTTTCTGCTAATTTCTAGTTATTTTGCATTATTAATTTGGAGTAATGCTTACACAGAATACCAACAGGAATTTGACAGGAAATTAATGTAGAGACTCCCCCCAGAGATCTTAGAGGTTGCTAAGCCCATTTTTCCTTACTCAGAGTTAATGAATAATCATCTCCTTGGCAATGGCTCCTGGAGTAGAGACTTGTACTTTGGTTCCTGGTAAATATAGAAAAATGAAAAGTGTCAGATAACGTTGGCATCAGGGGGATTTATCTAAAGCAACTGGGTGAGTAAATACCATCCATGCACTGAGTCACCGCCTGAACTGCTCCCACCATTGCTACAGCTAACTCCACACTGGGGAAAGTCTTCTCTGCAAAGAATGGTTATCCCTTTTCAGTCTAAAGATACTTTGATATCTTTATATCTTTTTTACTCTTTCACATGCAAAAGCAGCACTCCTTCCTTTCTCAGTCCTACAACCAACTCCTAAGTCCAGGGATTTCCTTCGTTTTTCCTTCTCAAGCTGCAGGACAACTTCTTTCATAGGTGCTTTTCTGGTATTTCATCACTTATGTTATTGCCGGCACCGAGGTGAGGGCTGGAAGTCGTTTTCCTGCTGCTTTTGTGCCCGGGAGCAGCTGACCTCTGGGGCAAGCTCATGGGCACATTTCCTGGCATAACCTGAAACCCTGAGCTGGAGCTCAACATCCTCCAGGAAATGGATTCAGCTGCCCCAGTCACTGCTGAACGGGGGCTTTGGAGCCAGCTCAGCTCTGCCCTCCTGGACACAACATCCCCTGCCCTGGCGCTTCCCTGCCGGGCTGGAGCTGCTCACACTGGGCATGGAGCTGGGTGTGAATCCAGGAGGGAACTGGGGCTGGAGCTGTGTGTGTCTCCCGGCAGCACTGGGAATCCAGGAGGGAACTGGGACTGTAGCTGTGTGTGTCTCCCAGCAGCACTGGGAATCCAGGAGGGAACTGGGACTGGAGCTATGCGTGGCTTCCAGCAGCACTGGGAATCCAGGAGGGAACTGGGACTGGAGCTGTGTGTGTCTCCTGGCAGCACTGGGAATCCAGGAGGGAACTGGGACTGCAGTGGAAATCAGAAGCAGGAGATCACAGACGAGTTGGGTTGGAAGGACCTTACAGACCGTGCCCAGGGGACAGCAGGTGAAGGAATGGCAAAGGCCAGCAGTGGGCAGTGAATGCTCTTGCCCAAGCACACAGTGCCTTTGTGGAGGATGACCAAAAAAAATAAAAAAAAAAGGTGTTTTCAAGTTCAGGCATCCCCAAACACAGCTGTGCCTGAAGCCAGCCCCCTCATCAGGAACAGCGAGGGCAAAAGAAATCAATCCCTCCAGCCCACTGGGGACACTGTGGGCACTGCCCTGGATATGATAAGCTCTTATTGACGTCATTAAGTCCAGGTTTCTGTTTGGAGAGTTTGGGCTCCTCCTCAAATAAAAACTCGAATCAAACCAAAAGGTAAATGTACAAAAGGATCTGGCTTATCCCAAGCTCTCTTGTGGGCACTGAAGACCTCAAAACATTTCAGAGGCAGCTCTCCTCTGCCACACACACAGGGAATCATCATCTCTGCAATAACTTCAGGTAGCACTCTGAATTTCTGCAGCGTTTCTACTGCTTCTCAAACTCCCTTGCAAATACCAGCAGGTTCAGAGCCCAAACGATGCATTTTGCAAGGACTGCAAGATAAAGCTGGCAGAGCTTGCTGAGGTGCAGAGATAAAATCCAAATTCAAATGAGTCCCTTGAGGTCGTTCCCAGTGTGACTGAGGGCACTGCTTAACAAGAGCCTATCCATCCTCCCTGCAAGAACATTGATCACTGAAAGATCCCACTGAAATAATTTGGGGAGAATCTTGGTCATGAAGCCACTCCACCAAAGGTGGGGCTTTCCAGCACAACCTTTCAGGGTGGGCAGGTGCCTTCCTGTGCAGGGAACTGTCTCCCACCTGCTGGACCAGAATCAGAAGCCTCAGAGTGCTCAGAAAGTCCTCCCTGTCCTACTGACAGTAGTATCTGTCAGTGGGGATGTGCATCATTCCTCTTTAGTTCAGGTGCAAACAGGGCATTTTGAGTAACATTTACACCCTGTACTGGCTCCCTCAGGCCTTACACAGCCCAGGGCAAAAAGGAAGGTTTGGAAAAAAGGATTAATTCCATAAAAGTGGTGTGAGGAAAGCAGGAGGTAGCAAAGCACTGGCGAAAGAACACAGCATATATTATGTAAAATTATTGTTTAATTGATATACTGCATGATATTGTTCTAATGGCAGGAGGGAAAAGAAATAATGATCAGTTAACTCATTATTAATGTTCATTTTCTTTTCCAGTATTGCCAGTGGGTTAATTATTAAGCATGACAGTTGGGCTTTAATATATCAGCTATAGATTCCAGTCACAGCAGTCTAGTTTAATAATTGGGTTTCTTTCTCCTTCATTTTGACTAATAGCATACTTATAGCAATTATTAAAATTCATCATAGCACAAAAAATAAACCATTTGAAACCTCACCAAAAATGGCAGCACTGCAGAGCTCTGCTTAGCATTTAGTGGAGAATTCAAAACAGCTTCTTGGAAAACATGGAACAGCTTCCCTGATAACTTTTCAACAGCCACAATGTGAACGTGGACACTCAGTGAAAGCCAAGAGAGCTCCAGGTGAGCCAAGGCAGTGTTGAATAGGCTGCTGTCACTAAAAAAGTGCATTCAGACTTCACAGGAAATTCCCTCTGAAAATGCAAATTCGTATGTGGTTCTTTAGCTACAGGTAGTTCAGCCAAGCCGTGGCAGGTTCCCAGCACTGGCAGAAAGTTGTTTTAACACTGCATTATCAAACTGTTCTGGAGACTTCACAGCCTGCCTTGGAATGGTAGTGGGTGCCAAATGGACACAGCTTCTGCTGTGAGGAACTTAAAATCCTCCTTGCTCATCTTGCAGACTCTTTAAAGACAAAGTTTAACTTCCAGCATGAGCACAGCTCTGCAGAAGCTCATTGAGCCCCAAACCTACAGGCATCAAGGCAGCCAGAAGAAATGCTGCACATTCCCACCATGCCAGAGAGGAATGGGGCTTCTTCTAGGACTGAGAATTAGGCAAGATTTTGAGGGGTGAGAGAATTAATGATAAAAATACAGAATGAAAATAGAAAACTTGAGAAAGGCCTGGTGTTTATAGTTCCTGGAGAAAGGACAGCAGGACTGTGAGCTCACCATCTCCTCCTGCAAGTGCCCACCGTGATGGAGCAGCCCCGTGTGTGCTGCAGGCAGCAAAATCACTGTAGACTTCGGGTCTGTTCACAAGTGAAAATAAAGACAGAATAATCACAGAATCACAGACTGGTTTGGTGGGAAGGGACCTCAGAGCCCCTCCAGTGCCACCCCTGCCATGGCAGGGACACCTCCCACTGCCCCAGGCTCCAGGCCCCAATGTCCAACCTGACCTTGGGCACTGCCAGGGATCCAGAGGCAGCCACAGCTGCTCTGGGCACCCTGTGCCAGGGTCTGCCCACCCTGCCAGGGAGGAATTTCTTCTCAACATCTGCCCAAGTACCTGTTCACACAGACACTAGGAGCTGCCTCAGGCTGCAGTGACTGCTGAAACATGACCCAGAGAATCCACCACAGGCTCCTCCTGTACACATCGCCTGCACTCCTCTCAGGGGACAGCTCTCCAAACCCATCCCACAGTGCTTCTGCTGCCCAGGAGGAGCTGGGAAAGGGCCCTGCCCTGGCTGCAGCCTTGGCAAGAGCTCCACAAGAGCCATCAGAGTCACCACAGCCCAAGAGAATGAACAGGGAGAGAATTTCTATCTGCTCTTTGAAGCTGAGAAAGGACCGGTTTGTGTCTGGACAGCACCTCCTTCACACCTCCCCACATCATCTAAAAGTAGGAGACTTAGCAATTAAGCAACCCTCAGAATAATAATTGGGAAAAACTAATGACTGAAAAGATACCAAAGGCTTCCCTCACAGGCTTGTGGGGTGATGAGCTGTTTTGGAACTGCAGACAAACCAGGCCACAACCAACCTCACCCTCTGGCTGTTATTTAAGAGCCAGGAGGAGATGGCTGGAGGCAAGGAAACACCAGTTCACTGGAAGTTTTGCTCTGAAACTCCTCTGGCACAGGAGCCCCGGGCTTTCCTGCATGATGCTTTATCATTCCACATGCTGTGCTCAGCTGCTGCACAGCCCATCCATTGTTCAGCTGAGCAGCCTGAGCCTGGGAACACCAGAGAATATTATCACAGCTCTGGGAATGCTGCTCTAATTGTTGGTTTGCAGAGTTGTCTGGATGAATGATCATCTGGGAGAAAGAAACATGATGTATGCATAATTAATCTACTTAGGATCTGTTGCAAATTAATCATATTGAATATTAAAACTATTTCCTATTCTCATGTTAAACAAAATAATTCCTCGGTATTTTCATCTGATCTTACTAGAAGTGATGAAGCTGGACTTTGCTATCCACCTGTCCTATTCTTACCTCTTGCACTGCCAGGGAAGTCCTAAATAGATGAATTGCCAGCTCCCTGCAGCAGAGAGCTGATCTTCTGGGCTTTCTGACATACAGATGAGGGAGTCAAACCACCAGAGGTCTTCCGAGGTTAAAATCCTGTGTCTCTTGGTGTTCACAGCAGCTGCTCCCAGGTAAGAGGTGAGCAGCTGCACGGATAACCCAAGCTCCATGGACAGCTTTAAATCCCACAGATTTTGTCCATGTGTCAAATCTGGGTTCTGTTTCCTGTGCTCACCCCATCAACTCCATAGGTGAACTCCCTAAAAATGGCAGCACAGAGATCCCTGCAGATATCAGGTCAAAGATTGGACTCTCTGACCTTGGAGATCTTTTCCAGCCTTTGTAATGCCATGACTCTATAAATAAAAACTGCTGCTTTGCTCATACTGCATTTGTGTCATAGTTTCTGAACCAATCCCTTCAGAACATCAGCTGAAGAAGTATTGCTCTCCAGGCAGCTTCTCACACAGTGAAGGGATGGGCAATAGAAACCACACAAGTTTTTTACAAAGGTTGATTTGTTCTTTTCTAGGAAAATTTTGGAATCAAGTGCTGTAGCACAAACACGTTTTCTCAGGTTTACAATAGCCCCTCACCTTTACTGATTCTGCAAAGCAAACTGGGTGCTGAGTGCCACCCACATATCAATTAGTGGCCAATTGGCCAAAACTTCTCTTTCTTGTCTCCAGCCCACCTTTAAGCCATGACTGTGCACACTCAGAAATCACAGGGCAATAGAAGATTTTATCCTCCTAACAGCAGTAAAGCCAGACCATTGCAGATGAAATTTTACATTCTAATTAATGCCTGGTCCCCAGCGGTGCTCCAGGGTTATGTGGCTGTTCAGAGGTGTCCCAGCTCCCTCAAACACGACTGCACCAGCCAGGACATCTCATTTCATGGCCCATGGCAGCAGAAACCCACTGCTACAAGGCTCTGATGCCAGTGGGCCACATCACACAGCAGATAATCCTCGCCAGGGGTTGGGAGGAGGAGTTCTGCTTTGAACTCACCTGAGACTGATCAGTAGCTGCAAGCACAAAATTGGTTTTGTTGTTGCCCATCAGAACTAAGGAGAAGGATTTCTCAGGTGAAGGATGTCCTGCTGACCATTGCCATAAGCTATTTGAGCTCCTGTCCTTCTCCCTTCCCCAGGTCTGCTGTGTGAGGAGCCATCTCCAAAGTGCTGCCAGACACCTGGGACCACCAGCCCCTCGCTGGAAAGGTCCCAGGCAGGTACTGCCAGCTCTGCCTGTGCTGGGATGGGACCTCCTGTACACACACCTCATAAAAGCCTTGTAAACCCCTGGCACTGGAGTGGGGGGTGTGCATTACTATCAACTTATGTCACTGCTTCCACAATAAAATCATTTCAGCGGGTTGTAAGTCAGGTATAAAACTCTCTTTGGGCTAAAACTTGGCGTGTGCACATATGCAAACACACTCACACAGCCTGATTTCTGGGAAGGGGAGAGATTGTGCATTACTCCTGAATCCTGCACGGGGGCAGAGGGTTTTCCGTGGGGTATTCTCATGGGGAGAAGCTGCAGAGCTCCCGCAAGGCTAGTGGGGGACGGCAGAAACTGCTGGAAGTGGGACAGCCACAAAACCACCCTTCACTGCCACTCCAGCTTCCTCCTTCCCACCTCCCAGCTTCGGGAAAGAGGGAGAGCATCTTGTCTGCTCTTACGGATGGTTAGGGGAGGGCTAAATGTTTTCCAAGCTCCGTCTGAAACTCAGAGGGTACAGGGACACTTCAAACCCCCCTGTATTTGCTGCTTCAAGGGAGGAGTCCTTGGAAGCTCACCGAGACCAAAACTCTGTATTTTAGACAAGCTTTGCTTTGCAAGAGTTTGGATGCTGCCTTTACTGCAAACGGCAGAGGGAAAACGTGTTAGCAGTGGCAGGACTGTCCTGGGACAGGACTGCGAAGAGTGCAAATCCCACTGCTCACAGAGGTCCCTCCTCGGGGCCCTGCGAGCTCAGCACCAGCACGGGAAGAAGGAATCGTGCCACTGGAAGCTGCATCCAACAGTGCTCATACATTTAGTGGGAAGAGGGGAGGGATTTTTAAGAAGCATAGAGAAGAAGGGAGCCTCCTGCTGTCTCTGGAAACCTCCCCCAGGCTGAACAGGCTCTGTTTGGGGCCAGAGACTCCCAGCCGCAGAGTGGGACACTGCCTGGAGTAACCACAGCATCCTTCACAGTCTGCAGCTGCCGGTGTTTGTACACTTGACCTTTTGTAATAAACACTAAGGACATTTCCTTCATACTTAGTTCACCAGTCTATTAAGAAACACACCAGACTCAAGGCAGTCATTTGCTGTGATGTTTTATTCCCTGAATAACACAACACTCCACCTTTATGTCAGTGTTCCTCTGGTCTGCTGGGTCAAAATCCACATCTGGCCCGAGGGAGGTGAGTCATTTCCCTGGGTGCTTCCACTCCTGCTGCAGCTGCAGCCTCAAGATGATCAATGTATAGAAAGAAGAAATACAAGGAAAGAGCTATAACAACATATTACCATATAATCAAGTAATAAAAAAGGGGAGTGATTAACAGTAGGGGTATTCTTATTTAACCCACCTCATGCAACTATATTTGGTGGTATTAGTGGTTTGAGCACTGCTATCCACCCTCGCAACTAGCAATTACCTGGTTACACTGTGTGGACTCAGGAAAATGTACCAGCTCCATCTTTTCAGGAACAGGCAGCACCAGGACCTCAATGACTGTTTCACACAGCAGACAGTGTTTGCTCCAGCTCCAAGCACAGGCCGATCCCAACCTAGGAACTCCTGAAGGTTAAATTATTAGAAATATCATTACAACAGGACCTGTGATGGCTATCATGAGACAATCATCACACATCTGGATTTTTAAGACACAGGGCATAGTCTGGTGCTTTCCAGTCCCTGGTGACATGACCTAATAGCAACACACCCCTGGAGCTGTGCTAACGGAGTGCTCTGTGCCGGGGGAAGGAGGCACTGCTGGGCTGGGAGAACACACAGCCAGCAGCTCGTGGCTGTGGTTTACACAAAGCAGTTTGTATCTTGTAAACAGATTGATTTTCCTTCAGTGGTAGGGAGCCAGGAGAGGCACTGAGCAGCAGCAGAACAAGAGAACATCTTGGTGCCAAGCAGGAGTGGAGGAAGGACAAGCCTTCCGGCACGGACAGAGAGCTCCCGTGGTGCCTTTTCAAATGAAGAGGTGTAGAGAATGTGCAAGGGTAAATAAGGCCAGGAAATATTTTGCTGTATGAATGAACTCCCTGCTATTTGTGCTGCAGAGGTTCCAGGGATGTTGCTCTGGAGCTGGGCTCCTGCTGGGCAAATAATTCTTCCCAAACGGAGGTGGTGCCACGTTTTCATTCCCTGGCTCTGCCTGTCACTGTCTGGCTGTTCCTCAAAAGCTCCGGCTTCAGTCCAATCCTCTGCCTTCTCAGCAGAAGCAAAATTAAAAGGGTCCTTAACATTTAAATCAAATGATTTGACTATTTTAACAACTGACTAAATCAGCTTCCTCTGATCTAATGGCCTTGGTGTCTGGGAACAGTGCAGCCAGGACCGAAGTGCTCAGTACAGGCTGCAAAACCTGCTGGAAACACACAATAAACAGTATTTAGTTAGTTCTTTACACTCACCTCCCATTTTCCTCATGCTTTTCCTGCACCTTTGCTGGGTGACCCAGGCTGTGTATGCCCTCTGAGCAGAGATGAACTTTTGGGATCAGCTGCCTCATGGCCAGGAGGTGCCAAACTCTTCAGGTCACTGCTGTCCTCTGCCTGCCCTGCAATTCATAGCCACAAACCATTTCTCTCAACTCTTATTTCTTCTCCCTGGTATCTCTGCCACTGCTTCAGCTTCTCAAAACTTTTTCCTGTTTCTCCTCCCCTCTGGAAGATGCAGAATCTTCTGTTCCCTTCCCAAGGGATGGGCTCATTTTCCTTCTCCAGTTTTCACACCTGGTTTATTCCTTCTCTGTGCTGGAAGATGCATTGGAGGATGGACATGGAGAAAACATCAGAGAGTGACCCAAGTAATTTACACGAAGAGAAATTAGGTTATGTTATCACTGGGTTGTTTAGAATCATGGAATCACAGAACCCTTAAGGCTGGGAAAGACCTTTACAGTCATCAAGTCCAACCATCAACCACCACCACGTTCACCACTAAACCATGTGCCATAGCAACATGTCTTTTTAACACTTCCAGGTATGGTGACTCCACCACTGCCCTGGGCAATCTGTTCCAATGAAGAAATTTTCCCTAACTTCCAATCTAAACCTGCCCTGGTGCAAGCTGAGGTCATTTCCTCTTGTCCTATCCCTTTTTCTCTGGGATCAAAGCCCCACTTGGCTCCATCCTCCTGCCAGGGAGTCGTGGAGAGCCAGAAGGTTCCCCCTGAGTCTCCTTTTCTCCAGGCTGAACACCCACAGTTTGAGTTGATTCAGAGCAACCAACAAATCTGTTTTAGGCTCTGTTAAACGATGCCTGGCTGCTCTTAGTCAGTAAAAACCATAAACCAAACCAGACATGCCCAGAGCTCAGCATGGTGAGTTGTGCTAGGAAGGAGCCCACTCCAGACCCCAACAGCACGAGCAACAGCACCAGATTCTGCCTGGGAAAACCTCTGTGAATTCCTCCCTCAACTTCTGCAGCTGAAATAATAACTGACCCACATGAACCAAATCTTCACAGTGGGCACATTTTTTCTCCTACTGTTTCCAAACAAAAACCAAACATAAACAGTGAGAAATTATTCCATCCCTACTAATGAGTGGCAGCATGAGAACATCAGCAATGTGTTAAGAGAAAATCTCCCTGGTACACTGAATTACACTTTTCCTGGAGTGAAGCAAGAACCCTTGTGATTGAAAAACTCCCTTTCCAGACGCTGAGATTGTTTTTATAAAGTATTTTAAAAAAAGTATGATGTTCCAAAAATCAGCCAAGAAAGCAGTGGTAATAATTCTTCCCCAATGCCCCTGAAATTAAGCTACACTTTGCCCATTTTTTTTTTTTCAATTTGGAGTGTATATATACAGAATATTGCAAACATATCCCTGCAGTAGATGTGTGCAGTGTGTGCCTCTGTCATGGCAGGAGCTGCAGACTGCAGCAGGGCTGGGGCATGGGGGCTGCTCCCCTGCACAGCCTCCCCTCCACATCCCTGCCAGAGCTGTGGGCACTGCTCAGGAACGGACCACTGCTGCTGGAGGTCTTGCTGCCGAACCCCTCAATCATCTCACACTCGGATGTGCTCCCAACAAAAGGAGGAATATGGCTTCAATGGCCTAAAGAGCAGCCCACAGAAGCAGGGGGACCTGGATTAGTAAGACTGCAGAAGTGGCATGGGGAGGACATCCAGGCAGGCTGTGGGGCGCTGAGGCTGGGGCAATGGAAAATCCGCAATGGGAAGGAAACAACACAGCATCTGGTATTTTGAAACACAGCTAGACTTTTCCTGTGCATTCTGACTATGAGTCACCAACGGTAGGCTGTGAAATTCCTGATACCCATCTGGCCCTCGGGGCTGAGACATGGGATGAAGCTCAGGAAGGAGACCTGAGGGAGATCCTGGAGATAGCCAGGGTTCCCCATGTCAAAGCAGAGCCCTGGGGTGGGATTCCACCCCTCAAACACAAGACCAGAAGGCTATTCAGGAGGGATGCTGCAGCAGTGCCTGCACCAGGAGCCTCCTTGCAGCAGCCACATGCAGCAGCCACATGCAGCATTTCCCAATTCTCTCGGCACTGCAAGGTGAGCAGGAGGAGTTTGGCTTTAGCAGCCACATAGGCTGAGCCAGCCCAGCCTCTCGATGGGCCAGGAGAAGCACAACAGCACAGAACGCCAGGAGGAGAGGCCCAAAGTGGGTATCTCAGCAGAAGTAGCCGCACTGCTAGCTGCCAACTGGGCACCAGCCCCGAAGGGCTCTCCCTCCTCACCAGACAGGAACCACCTCAGGCAATGGCCAGGGAGTAGCTGCCCCAAGGGCTGCAGTCCCTCCCTCTCCTGCCCCTGCAGTGAAGCACCAGGAAAAGAAAGCAAACAGCAGTGGAGCAGAGAGTTTTCTTTCCATTACCTAGATCACAGGATAGCAATTGTTGTGTATAAAGCTGTCAGTATGAAGACAGGAGTAACCCAATGGTCACAGCTGCTCTGGGAGCAATTTGCATGGCAAGCTGTGTGCAAGGCCAGCACGGTGTGGGCAGGCAGGAGGCAGGCAGGGGCTGCTGTGAGCAGCGGCAGGGCCCCGAGGGGCTGGGGGAGCCCATGCTGAGCGTCCCTGGGCTGGGGGCACATTTCCTCCAGTGGCATCACCTGGCCATGGACCGGCTCCAGTGGCATGGCCCGGAAAAGAGGGAACCCATCAAGAGCACCTCCAGGGGCTCAGCCTGACCAGCAATGTCAGCAGGAAAAACAATGATTTGGCTAAGGCATGGCCCTTTGATGAAGCCAAAAATTTACAATTCACGCAGTTCATTAGTACAGAGCAGGGTACACTCTGTGGTTACAGCCAAGGCCATGAGGTCACAGCAGGCTCTGAGGTGACATCAGACTGAGGTCACAGCAGGCTCTGAGATGACATCAGACTGAGGTAACAGCAGGCTCTGAGGTGACATCAGGCTGAGGTCACAGCAGGCTCTGAGGTGACACCAGGCTGAGGTCACAGCAGGCTCTGAGGTGACATCAGGCAGAGGTCACAGCAGGCTCTGAGGTGACATCAGGCTGAGGTCACGGCAGGCTCTGAGGTGACATCAGGCTGAGGTCACAGCAGGCTCTGAGGTCACAGAGGCCCCAGAGCCCCGTGGTTGCACAGCACCACAGGGACCCAGCAGTCAGTCCCTGACCACAACTGCAGCGGCAGCAGCGGCGGCGGCGGTGCTGACATTGCGACATTGCTGTGAGGACAGCGGTGGCAGCAAGAGCTGGGCACTGGCTCAGGGCAAGGCACCATGGCCCTTGCTCTGCGCCTCTTGCTCCTGCTCCTGCTGGCAGTGGCCCTGCCTGCCAGGGCTGCCCAGGCTGCTCCGTGGCGAGCGCGGGGAGCAGGTGAGCCGGGGCCTGGCTGCCCTTTCCCGGGACAGCGCTCCCTTCTCCCCGGGGAGCCCTGGGGATGGTTTTCCCCAGCCTGTAGGGAGGGTTTCCTCTGGGAGGGAGAGAGCTCCAATGGGGCCTGGGCTGCTCCAGTTTCCTCTCCGGGGGTGCTGAATAGGGCGTGCAAAGAGTGTGGAGAGTGACCAGAGCCAGCCCAGAGCTCCCCAGGCCCCTCTGCAGCTTTGGCCCTGTCCCCTGACATCTGCCTCCCACCGCCTGACCCAACCCCATGGCAGTGCCCCATTCCCTAAACAGAGGGGGATCCCACCACTCCATGGAAGTGCTTCTGACCTGTGCTCCCTTCTAGATTGGGAGCGTGACATGGATTATTTGGAATCGCTGGTGAATGATGGTTTGAAGACTTTCCTAGATGCTGAAGGCGAGTTTGCAAAGCATATTTCCTGGCAGAATCATAAATGTCAGTGTGGCAAGAGCTTGCCCCTGTGCCATTTCCCTTAACATGATCTCAGGGTTGCAGGAAGTCTGGAAACCTTGCCCTGCTCCCTTCTGGAGCCCTGAGTGATCCCACAGGATCACTGTCAGTGGCAGGAAGCACCATGAAGTTGTCAATCCTCTTGCCCTCAGCCCCACTGCTGCTTCCACACCCTGCAGGGCTGTTTCCCAGCCTGGCCTGGCTGCAGCTTCGCCCCAGCCCTGCAGGAAGGCATTGGGCATCAGCAGACAGGGAGCCCAAAGTGCACCAGGGGCCAGGCACACCCTGAGATCCCTACAGCTTCCTGGGCTCTGGGGACATCAAGTGTACGGGCTCTTCTGAAGAGCCCCAATAACCTGGCCATTTTCTGGGTCCTTATCCATGTCTTTGATAAGCATTGTCTCCTGAAGATGCCCCATCCCAGATGGTGAACGGTTTTACCTGATCCAGCTGTGCCTTTACCTTTCACAAGGGATGGACCAAAAGTCTGTGCAGAAAGAGGAACTCCCCGGAGAAAGCAGTGGCTTGGTGGCAGCCCGTGCTACAGGAAGGGAGGTGATGGCAGACACAGACACGGACATGGATGCGGACACAGGCACGGACACGGACACAAACGCAGACACGGACACGAACATGGACAGTGTTAAAGAAGGTGATTTTGTGACAGGCTTTACCCTCGCTGGGGCCGTGTGGCAGCAGCTCTTCCCCCAGCACCCGCTCTTGCACAGCCCAGCAGCAGCCAAAGCTGCAGGCACCTGGGCTTGGAGGCCGCTGGAGCTCGGTGACAGCCCCTGGGAAAGGGCACTGGTGCCCCAAGGTCCCTCTCGCTGCATCTGCTCCCGGAGCTGGCCCTGAGTGCCCAGAGGCCCAAGGCACAGGAGCAGCCCCGAGCGGGAGCCCTGCCCTGAGCCCGGGGCCAGAGCCAGCCCTGCCTCCCCACTGGGCAGGGGCTGCACTGGGGCCTGTCAGGGCCTGGCTGTGTCCCCTTGGGCTGGGGGACCTGCACCATCACCGGGAGACGTGAAATGAGGGAAGGTTTTGGCACAGCCTGCTGTAGATTTTCTCCGGGCTTTAGGGAGAGTTTCCTCTGCAGGAAGGCAAGAGCCCCCAGGGAACCTGGACTGCGCAAGCTGCCCCTCCAGGGATGTTGCCCAGGGCCTACAAAGAGTGTGGAGAGTGACCAGAGCCAGCCCAGAGCTCCCCAGGCCCCTCTGCAGCTTTGGCCCTGTCCCCTGACATCTGCCTCCCACGGCCTGACCCAACCCCCTAGCAGTGCCCCGTTCCCTAAGGCAGAAGGGGATCCCAGCACTCCATTGAAATGCTTCTCATCTGTGCTCCGTTCTAGGTTGGGACCAGGACATGGATTATTTGGAGCTGCTGGCGAATGATGGTTTGAAGACCGTGCCAGATGTTGGAGGCAAGTTTGCAATGCACCTTTTGTGAATCATACGAGAATCACATGAGTCAGTGTGGCAAGAGCTTGCCCAGGTGTCCTTTTCCTTAACATGATCTCAGGGTTGCAGGATTCTGAAAACCTTTCCCTGCTCCCTTCTGGAGCCCGGAGTGGTCCCACAGGATCACTGTCAGTGGCAGGAAGGAGCATTGAGCTGTCAATCCTCTTCCCGTGTGCAATGCCAGGGTGTCCTTCCGTGTGCTCTGTGCAGCCACGAAGAAGAGCAGAGAGGGAAGGGGCCGGGCCCAGGGCTGTGGCCCGGGGCTGTGCCTTGGGTGGCTCCTTTGGCAGCCCCAGGGAGCCTGAGGATCTCCTGCAGTGCCACGGGAGCTCTTCAGTCCTGCCTTTCTTTGCAGACAAAACACTTCCAGAAGGTGATCTGGCTTCAGAACCCACATTCCGGATTAAATCTCAGGAAAATGCGGAAAGTAGGTCAAGTCCTTTCCCCTGGGAGAGCTGCCAGCTCAGAGCCCACAGCTCAGCCAGGGGGGCATCGCTGGCAGTGCCAGGACAGAGCCGTGCCCGTGTGTGCCCTCGCTGGGCACGATCCTCTCACTGCTCCTGTGGCTCAGTGCTGCCCGTGTAGAGCAGCAGAGGTGACAGAAGCTTCTGTGACTCTTGAGTTACAGCTGTGACTACACGGAGGACTTTTCCAGCTCCTTTGGTGGATACTGTACACAAGCCCAGTTCCCATCGCAGGGGTGAGTCGTGTTTCCCTGCTGACCCCAGGTGCTGGGCCCTGGGTTCGTGGGATCTGTTCCTGGGAAAATGGAAATTCTTCGCCCCAAGGTCCTCCAACAGGGAAGTACAAAGCTGCACGACCCAAGAAACCCCAGGAGTCGTCTGAACCCATCAGGCAAACACAGAATAAAACGCAGCAGGGAGGACCAGGTGGGTTCATGTCCCTGAGCCTTCTCCTGACACTCCCAGCCGGGGCCTTGCTCTGCACCTCTGGACACGCCGTGCCCGGCCCAGCGGGAAGGGATCCACGGCAGCCTCGCTGCCCCACTGCTGCTTTCACAGCCTGCAGGGCTGTTTCCCAGCCTGGCCTGGCTGCAGCTTCTCCCCAGGCTCTGCAGGAAGGCATTGGGCATCAGCAGACAGGGAGCCCAAAGCGCACCAGGGGCCAGGCACGCCCTGAGATCCCTGCAGCTTCCTGGGCTCTGGGTAGATCATGAAGGGTGCCTCTTTGGAGATGGATGGCCCTGGCCTACACAAAAAGTTTATAGGGATTCCTGATCCTTATCCATGTCTTTTACAACCATTGCCTCCAGGAGGTGCACCCTCTCCTATGGGGAACGCTTCAATCTGACAGAGCTGTCCTTGTTTCCAGAAATGAAAGGAGAGGATGTGCACAAGGAAGAATTTCCCAGAGGAAGCAGTGGCTCCACGGCAGACTCTGCTGCAGGAAGGGAGGCGATGCCAAGCACATTCATAGGAGGTAATTGCTGAGCCTCAGGTCCTGAGCCCTGCTGAGGCCTGAGCTGCCATCTCTGCTGCTTGGCAGTGCCTGCCCCCCAGGGATGTTGCCCAGGGCCTGGAAAGAGTGTGGAGAGTGACCAGAGCCAGCCCAGAGCTCCCCAGGCCCCTCTGCAGCTTTGGCCCTGTCCCCTGACATCTGCCTCCCATGGACTGACCCTACCCCCTGGCAGTGCCCCTATCCCTAAGGCAGAAGGGGATCCCACCACTCCATGGAAATGCTTCTCATCTGTGCTCCCTTCTAGACTGGAAACATGACATGGAGTATTTGCAAGTGCTCCTGAATGACACTTGGAAGATCCTGAAGAGTGCTCGAGGCAAGTATACTGAATTTCCCTTTTTACTGAGAGAACAATCAGTGTCTATGAGGAAAAAGCTCATAAATATGGTACTCCTTTCCTTTAAGAGTCTGAAGATTGTTTGAATTCTGGAAACCTTGCCCTGCTCCCTTCTGGAGCCCAGAGTGGTCCCACAGGATCACTGTCAGTGGCAGGAAGGAGCATTGAGCTGTCAATCCTCTTCCCGTGTGCAATGCCAGGGTGTCCTTCCGTGTGCTCTGTGCAGCCACGGAGAAGAGCAGAGAGGGAAGGGGCCGGGCCCAGGGCTGTGGCCCGGGGCTGTGCCTTGGGTGGCTCCTTTGGCAGCCCCAGGGAGCCTGAGGATCTCCTGCAGTGCCACGGGACCTCTTCTGTCCTGCCTTTCTTTGCAGCTGAACATCTTCATCGCAGTGATCCGGCTTCACAACCCACATCCAAGACAGAGCCTGTGGGAGATGCTGAGGGTAGGTCAAGTCCTTTCCCCTGGGAGAGCTGCCAGCTCAGAGCCCACAGCTCGGCCAGGGGGACCCCGCTGCATGTGCCAGGACAGTGCCGTGCCCGTGTGTGCCCTCACTGGGCACGATCCTCTCACTGCTCCCGTGGCTCAGTGCTGCCCGTGCAGAGCAGCAGAGGTGACAGAAGCTTCTCTGGCTGTTCAGTTGCAGGCGTATCTGCAGGGAAGACTTTTCCAGCTCCTTTGGTGGATACTGCACACAAGCCCAGCGCCCATCACAGGGGTGAGTCGTGTGTCCCTGCTGACCCTACAGGCTGAGCCTTGGTTTTGTGGGACTGGTATTCGGAAATGCAAATACTTTCCCCTAAGGTCCTCCAACAGGGAAGTACAAAGCTACAGGACCCAAGAAACCCCAGGAATCGTCAGAACCCATCAGGCAAACACAGAACAAATCGCAACAGGGAGGACCAGGTGGGTTCATGTCCCTGAGCCTTCTCCTGACACTCCCCGCCGGGGCCTTGCTCTGCACCTCTGGACACGCCGTGCCCGGCACAGCGGGAAGGGATCCATGGCAGCCTCGCTGCCCCACTGCTGCTTTCACAGCCTGCAGGGCTGTTTCCCAGCCTGGCCTGGCTGCAGCTTCTCCCCAGGCTCTGCAGGAAGGCATTGGGCATCAGCAGACAGGCAGCCCAAAGTGCACCGGGGCCAGGGCACACCCTGGAGATCCCTGCAGTTTCCAGGGCTCTGGGCAGATCAGGAGAGATGGTGGTTGGACCAGAGACAGCCCGGTCACAGCCCCCATATCCTGGGCCTTTTCCTCAAACTTTGACAAGGATTGCCTCCTGAAGAGGCCACCTCTCCAGTGTGTAGTGGTTCCATCTTATCCAGCTGTGCCTCTTCCTTTCTCAAGGGAACGACAGAAAGGCTCTGTGGACAGCAGCATTTCCTGAAGGAAGGGAGGCAATGCCAGGCACGGGCACAGGGAGAGGAGGTAATTGATGTGCCAGGCTCAGCCCTTGCTGGGGCTGTGTGGCAGCCGCTCTTCCCCCAGGGCCTGCCCTGTCTGAGAGGCCCTGACTGTTCCTTGAGCTGTCTCAGCTCATAGACAAGAGATGCAAGGAGGGGTGGTTGTGGCACTGCCTGCTGAAGTTTTCCCCATGGATTTAGGGAGGGTTTCCTCTGGGAGGGAGAGAAACCCCAGGGACACTGGGCTGCTCCAGGGATGTTTCCCAGGGCATGGAAATTGTGTGGAGTGTGACCAGAGCCAGCCCAGAGCTCCCCAGGCCCCTCTGCAGCTTTGGCCCTGTCCCCTGACATCTGCCTCCCACGGATTGACCCGACCCCTTGGCAGTGCCCCGTTCCCTAAGGCAGAAGGGGACCCCAGCACTCCATGGAAATGCTTCTCATCTGTGCTCCCTTCTAGACTGGGAACGTGACATGGAGTATTTGGGATTGCTGGCGAGTGACACTCTGGAGGATGCTGAAGGCAAGTTCTCAGTGACAGAATAATCAGAGAAAGTGTGGCAAGAGCTTGCCCATGTGCCATTTCCCTAGAGTTCCTCTGAAGGTTGAGGGATTCTAGAAACCTTTTCCTGCTCCCTTCTGGAGCCCTGAGTGGTCCCACAGGATCACTGTCAGTGGCAGGAAGGAGCATTGAGCTGTCAATCCCCTTCCCGTGTGCAATGCCAGGGTGTCCTTCCGTGTGCTCTGTGCAGCCACGGAGAAGAGCAGAGAGGGAAGGGGCCGGGCCCAGGACTGTGGCCCGGGGCTGTGCCTTGGGTGGCTCCTTTGGCAGCCCCAGGGAGCCTGAGGATCTCCTGCAGTGTCACGGGAGCTCTTCTGTCCTGCCTTTCTTTGCAGCTGAACCTCTTCATCAAGGTGTTCTGACTTCTGAAGCCATGTCCAGGACTGAGCCTGTGGGAGATGCTGAGGGTAGGTCAAGTCCTTTCCCCTGGGAGAGCTGCCAGCTCAGAGCCCACAGCTCGGACAGTGGGACATCGCTGCAGGTGCCAGGACAGTGCCATGCCCGTGTGTGCCCTCGCTGGGCACGATCCTCTCACAACATTCTGCTCAGGACTAGAGGCCAAGACATTTCCTGAATCTTATCCATGACTTCGACTGGCATGATGTCCTGAAAATGCCACCTCCCTGAATGGGGAACGGTTCTATCTGATCCACATGTCCATTTTCCTTTCTTAAGTGATGGACCAAAAATCTGCGCTGAAGGAGGAACATTACGGAGAAAATAGAGGCTCGGTGGCAGCCCCTGCTGCAGTAAGGGAGGTGATGGCAGACACAGACAAAGACATGGGCACAGTTAAAGAAGGTAATTGCTGTGCCAGGCTCAGCCCTCGCTGGGGCCGTGTGGCAGCAGCTCTTCCCCCAGCTCCTGCCCTTGCACGGCCCAGCAGCAGCCAAAGCTGCAGGCACCTGGGCTTGGAGGCCTCTGGAGCTCGGTGACAGCCCCTGGGAAAGGGCACTGGTGCCCCAAGGTCCCTCCTGCTGTGCCAAGGGGCACCAAGGTGCCTGCAGGCCCAGCTCTGGGGGAAGCACGGAACGTCCTGGCCGTGTGCACCGTGCTGCCAGCTCAGCAGTGGGGCACAGCACGGGCTCACGCTCCCCATTGCTCCCACAGATGCAGCTGCCACCACAACACGTGTTCCTGACTCCCAGAAGGGCACTGGCAGTGGCTGCTGTTGGCAACCACGATGTGTGCTAGTGTTAATGGCAGGCCTGCTTCTTCTGGAGCTTGTCTTCATTTTATGCTGTGTTGGAATCTGGTGTTGCTTCAAGAGAAAACGGTGAGGGTTTGTTCATCTTTCTATCAAACGGCTTCTTTTGAAAGTCGATTGTAGGCAGGGAACACTCCCAGTGAGGCTGCTGTGGAGTTGTGCTGAGTCCAGGGTTGTCCAAATAACTCTGCTGAGGGTTCTGCTGCTGCCCAGTGCTCTAATTGGCCTCTTAATTGCTGGGCCTTGTCCTGGGGAGCCCGCTGGGGCTGCAGCCAGTGCTGGCTCCCACTGAGGCTGCCTGGCCAAGAGCAGCCCCAGGGGCAGCGGGCAGGGGCAGAGCAAGGTGGGGAGGAGAAAGAGCAGGGAGCAGATTGCCCTGGAAAGGCAGAGGCGCTTGGGGCCGCTCCTGGCCAGGGAGCTGCCCAGAGCCATCCCCGGCTGGCCGGGGCCCTGAGGGGCAGCTGTGCAGCTGGGCCAAGCTGTGCCAGCAGCTGCAGCCGTGCTGGGGAGCCTTGGCAGCTCTGGGCCCTGCTGTGCAGGAGGCTCCCTGTGTGCCAGCGCCAGCTGGGCCCTCACACACTCCTCTCTCCACAGGAGCACCCCTGCAGCTTCACAAGAGCAGCCAAAGACTTCAGCTGGAGTGACCTGTACCTCTCATTGTGCAACTCCAAGCCAGCGTCCCACGTCCCTGCCACGACTGCATTACCAGATTGTTCCCATGGACACGTCAGCACCAACCAGGACAGGACCAGAAGGTGCTGGCCCTGGTGTCCAGCCAGGAGTGAAGGTGGATCCCTGCTGCACACGAAGGGCTTGAGCAGCATTTTTGGGCTTCAGCTCCGGCGTCTGGGTGGTACCACCAGCACTGGTGGAGCTCCTTGTCTGGGCACAGCCAGTGCTGGGCAGGCAGCAGTCAGGCTCCTGAGACCAGCAGCTACTTTGTTCATTTTTCATTTTGCAAGGCTTAGGAATATTTTTCATAGAAAGAAATCCCCAGTATTTCTTCCTTTTTCCCCACAATCGATCTACATTTTTCAAAGTAGGTTTCTAGACAACTTCTAGGGTTTTTAGGGTTCTGGACAACTCTTCAGGACAAAAGTTTTAGGATTCTGAACTACTTTTACAATTCTAGAATAAAAATAATTTGCATTTACCTGGTAGTCTTTACTCTAGATAGAACTAACACACCCTAAAACACACAGTCTACTGCAGAGGCTCTTTTCCCCCTGGAGATTGGTACCTAGTTACAGCCAAATTACTTAAAACCTGTTCCCACATATTTTCCGGGATTTCTGACAAGCTCAGTTCTTAGTCTTCAGAGGCAAACTTTGAGAGCAGTGGGACTCTCCTGGAGTGCAGAAGGGTTCCTCTGTGTCCGCTGCAGCTGCAGCCGTGACCACCTCTTCTATCCACTGGTGCCCCACTGCAGCTTCACAAGTACAGCCAAAGACCTCAGTCTGGAACATCTGTACCAGATATTTCACATCTCCATGCAAACTGTCCCTGTCACAGCTGCATTACCAGCTTGTTCCTGTGCAGATGCTGCCACCAAAATAAGACCCCATGTTGCTGAAAGGACTGGCCCGGCTCTCTGGCCAGGAATGAAGGCGGGCAGCCCCTGTCTGCCTGGGCAGGGGATGGCCCATGTTTTTGGTTCAAATAAAGAAATTGAGATGTCACAGCTGTGTCTGGGTGTTTACTACCAGCAAAGCCCAGAGGGCAGCCGCACTGCTGAGCTCCATGGCCGGGAGCAGCCGTGGATGCCCCACGGTGTGGGCAGGCAGGAGGCAGGCAGGGGCTGCTGTGAGCAGCGGCGGGGCCCCGAGGGGCTGGGGGAGCCCATGCTGAGCGTCCCTGGGCTGGGGGCACATTTCCTGCAGTGGCATCACCTGGCCATGGACCTCCTCCAGTGGCATGGCCCAGAAAAGAGGACACCCATCAAAAGCACGTCCAGGGGCTCAGCCTGACCAGCAATGTCAGCAGGAAAAACAATGGTTTGGCTAAGCCATGGCTCTTTGATGAAGCCAAACATTTACAATCCAGGCAGCCCATTAGTACAGACGGGGGGAACACAGTGGTTACAGCCAAGGCCATGAGGTCACAGCAGGCTCTGAGGTGACATCAGGCTGAGGTCACAGCAGGCTCTGAGGTGACATCAGGCTGAGGTCACAGCAGGCTCAGAGGTGACATCAGGCGGAGGTCACAGCAGGCTCTGAGGTGACATCAGGCTGAGGTCACAACAGGCTCTGAGGTGACATCAGGCTGAGGTCACAGCAGGCTCTGAGGTCACAGAGGCCCCAGAGCCCCGTGGTTGCACAGCACCACAAGGACCCAGCAGTCAGTCCCTGATCTCAACTGCTGCGGCAGCAGCGGCGGCGGCAGTGCTGATATTGGGACATTGCTGTGAGGACAGCGGTGGCAGCAAGAGCTGGGCACTGGCTCAGGGCAAGGCACCATGGCCCTTGCTCTGCGCCTCTTGCTCCTGCTCCTGCTGGCAGTGGCCCTGCCTGCCAGGGCTGCCCAGGCTGCTCCGTGGCGAGCGCTGGGAGCAGGTGAGCCGGGGCCTGGCTGCCCTTTCCCGGGACAGCGCTCCCTTCTCCCCGGGGAGCCCTGGGGATGGTTTTCCCCAGCCTGTAGGGAGGGTTTCCTCTGGGAGGGAGAGAGCTCCAATGGGGCCTGGGCTGCTCCAGTTTCCTCTCCAAGGATGCTGAACAGGGCGTGCAAAGAGTGTGGAGAGTGAGCAGAGCCAGCCCAGAGCTCCCCAGGCCCCTCTGCAGCTTTGGCCCTTCTCCCCTGACATCTGCCTCCCACCGCCTGACCCAACCCCATGGCAGTGCCCCGTTCCCTAAACAGAGGGGGATCCCACCACTCCATGGAAGTGCTTCTGACCTGTGCTCCCTTCTAGATTGGGAGCGTGACATGGATTATTTGGAATCGCTGGTGAATGATGGTTTGAAGACTTTCCTAGATGCTGAAGGCGAGTTTGCAAAGCATATTTCCTGGCAGAATCATAAATGTCAGTGTGGCAAGAGCTTGCCCCTGTGCCATTTCCCTTAACATGATCTCAGGGTTGCAGGAAGTCTGGAAACCTTTCCCTGCTCCCTTCTGGAGCCCTGAGTGATCCCACAGGATCACTGTCAGTGGCAGGAAGCACCATGAAGTTGTCAATCCTCTTGCCCTCAGCCCCACTGCTGCTTTCACACCCTGCAGGGCTGTTTCCCAGCCTGGCCTGGCTGCAGCTTCGCCCCAGCCCTGCAGGAAGGCATTGGGCATCAGCAGACAGGGAGCCCAAAGTGCACCAGGGGCCAGGCACGCCCTGAGATCCCTACAGCTTCCTGGGCTCTGGGGACATCAAGTGTACGGGCTCTTCTGAAGAGCCCCAATAACCTGGCCATTTTCTGGGTCCTTATCCATGTCTTTGATAAGCATTGTCTCCTGAAGATGCCCCATCCCAGATGGTGAACGGTTTTACCTGATCCAGCTGTGCCTTTACCTTTCACAAGGGATGGACCAAAAGTCTGTGCAGAAAGAGGAACTCCCCGGAGAAAGCAGTGGCTTGGTGGCAGCCCGTGCTACAGGAAGGGAGGTGATGGCAGACACAGACACGGACATGGATGCGGACATAGGCACGGACATGGACACGGGCACGGACACAAACGCAGACACGGACACGGACATGGACAGTGTTAAAGAAGGTAATTTTGTGACAGGCTTTACCCTCGCTGGGGCTGTGTGGCAGCAGCTCTTCCCCCAGCACCCTGCTCTTGCACAGCCCAGCAGCAGCCAAAGCTGCAGGCACCTGGGCTTGGAGGCCGCTGGAGCTCGGTGACAGCCCCTGGGAAAGGGCACTGGTGCCCCAAGGTCCCTCTCGCTGCAGCTGCTCCCGGAGCTGGCCCTGAGTGCCCAGAGGCCCAAGGCACAGGAGCAGCCCCGAGCGGGAGCCCTGCCCTGAGCCCGGGGCCAGAGCCAGCCCTGCCTCCCCACTGGGCAGGGGCTGCACTGGGGCCTGTCAGGGCCTGGCTATGTCCCCTTGGGCTGGGGGACCTGCACCATCACCGGGAGACGTGAAATGAGGGAAGGTTTTGGCACAGCCTGCTGTAGATTTTCTCCGGGCTTTAGGGAGAGTTTCCTCTGTAGGAAGGCAAGAGCCCCCAGGGAACCTGGACTGCGCAAGCTGCCCCTCCAGGGATGTTGCCCAGGGCCTACAAAGAGTGTGGAGAGTGACCAGAGCCAGCCCAGAGCTCCCCAGGCCCCTCTGCAGCTTTGGCCCTGTCCCCTGACATCTGCCTCCCACGGCCTGACCCAACCCCCTGGCAGTGCCCCGTTCCCTAAGGCAGAAGGGGATCCCAGCACTCCATGGAAATGCTTCTGATCTATGCTCCGTTCTAGGTTGGGACCAGGACATGGATTATTTGGAGCTGCTGGCGAATGATGGTTTGAAGACCGTGCCAGATGTTGGAGGCAAGTTTGCAATGCACCTTTTGTGAATCATACGAGAATCACATGAGTCAGTGTGGCAAGAGCTTGCCCAGGTGTCCTTTTCCTTAACATGATCTCAGGGTTGCAGGATTCTGAAAACCTTTCCCTGCTCCCTTCTGGAGCCCTGAGTGGTCCCACAGGATCACTGTCAGTGGCAGGAAGGAGCATTGAGCTGTCAATCCTCTTCCCGTGTGCAATGCCAGGGTGTCCTTCCGTGTGCTCTGTGCAGCCACGGAGAAGAGCAGAGAGGGAAGGGGCCGGGCCCAGGGCTGTGGCCCGGGGCTGTGCCTTGGGTGGCTCCTTTGGCAGCCCCAGGGAGCCTGAGGATCTCCTGCAGTGCCACGGGACCTCTTCTGTCCTGCCTTTCTTTGCAGACAAAACACTTCCAGAAGGTGATCTGGCTTCAGAACCCATATTCAGGATTAAATCTCAGGAAAATGCTGAAAGTAGGTCAAGTCCTTTCCCCTGGGAGAGCTGCCAGCTCAGAGCCCACAGCTCAGCCAGGGGGGCATCGCTGGCAGTGCCAGGACAGAGCCGTGCCCGTGTGTGACCTCACTGGGCACGATCCTCTCACTGCTCCCGTGGCTCAGTGCTGCCCGTGCAGAGCAGCAGAGGTGACAGAAGCTTCTGTGACTCTTGAGTTGTAGCTGTGACTGCACGGAGGACTTTTCCAGCTCCTTTGGTGGATACTGTACACAAGCCCAGTTCCCATCGCAGGGGTGAGTCGTGTTTCCCTGCTGACCCCAGGTGCTGGGCCCTGGGTTCGTGGGATCTGTTCCTGGGAAAATGGAAATTCTTCGCCCCAAGGTCCTCCAACAGGGAAGTACAAAGCTGCACGACCCAAGAAACCCCAGGAGTCGTCTGAACCCATCAGGCAAACACAGAATAAAACGCAGCAGGGAGGACCAGGTGGGTTCATGTCCCTGAGCCTTCTCCTGACACTCCCAGCCGGGGCCTTGCTCTGCACCTCTGGACACGCCGTGCCCGGCACAGCGGGAAGGGATCCACGGCAGCCTCGCTGCCCCACTGCTGCTTTCACAGCCTGCAGGGCTGTTTCCCAGCCTGGCCTGGCTGCAGCTTCTCCCCAGGCTCTGCAGGAAGGCATTGGGCATCAGCAGACAGGGAGCCCAAAGCGCACCAGGGGCCAGGCACGCCCTGAGATCCCTGCAGCTTCCTGGGCTCTGGGTAGATCATGAAGGGTGGCTCTTTGGAGATGGATGGCCCTGGCCTACACAAAAAGTTTATAGGGATTCCTGATCCTTATCCATGTCTTTTACAACCATTGCCTCCAGGAGGTGCACCCTCTCCTATGGGGAACGCTTCAATCTGACAGAGCTGTCCTTGTTTCCAGAAATGAAAGGAGAGGATGTGCACAAGGAAGAATTTCCCAGAGGAAGCAGTGGCTCCACGGCAGACTCTGCTGCAGGAAGGGAGGCGATGCCAAGCACATTCACAGGAGGTAATTGCTGAGCCTCTGGGCCTGAGCCCTGCTGAGGCCTGAGCTGCCATCTCTGCTGCTTGGCAGTGCCTGCCCCCCAGGGATGTTGCCCAGGGCCTGGAAAGAGTGTGGAGAGTGACCAGAGCCACCCCAGAGCTCCCCATGCCCCTCGGCAGCTTTGGCCCTGTCCACTGACATCTGCCTCCCATGGACTGACCCTACCCCCTGGCAGTGCCCCGTTCCCTAAGGCAGAAGGGGATCCCACCACTCCATGGAAATGCTTCTGATCTGTGCTCCCTTCTAGACTGGAAACATGACATGGAGTATTTGCAAGTGCTCCTGAATGACACTTGGAAGATCCTGAAGAGTGCTCGAGGCAAGTATACTGAATTTCCCTTTTTACTGAGAGAACAATCAGTGTCTATGTGGAAAAAGCTCATAAATATGGTACTCCTTTCCTTTAAGAGTCTGAAGATTGTTTGAATTCTGGAAACCTTGCCCTGCTCCCTTCTGGAGCCCAGAGTGGTCCCACAGGATCACTGTCAGTGGCAGGAAGGAGCATTGAGCTGTCAATCCCCTTCCCGTGTGCAATGCCAGGGTGTCCTTCCGTGTGCTCTGTGCAGCCACGGAGAAGAGCAGAGAGGGAAGGGGCCGGGCCCAGGGCTGTGGCCCGGGGCTGTGCCTTGGGTGGCTCCTTTGGCAGCCCCAGGGAGCCTGAGGATCTCCTGCAGTGCCACGGGACCTCTTCTGTCCTGCCTTTCTTTGCAGCTGAACATCTTCATCGCAGTGATCCGGCTTCACAACCCACATCCAAGACAGAGCCTGTGGGAGATGCTGAGGGTAGGTCAAGTCCTTTCCCCTGGGAGAGCTGCCAGCTCAGAGCCCACAGCTCGGCCAGGGGGACCCCGCTGCATGTGCCAGGACAGAGCCGTGCCCGTGTGTGCCCTCACTGGGCACGATCCTCTCACTGCTCCTGTGGCTCAGTGCTGCCCGTGCAGAGCAGGGGAGGTGACAGAAGCTTCTCTGGCTGTTCAGTTGCAGGCGTATCTGCAGGGAAGACTTTTCCAGCTCCTTTGGTGGATACTGCACACAAGCCCAGCGCCCATCACAGGGGTGAGTCGTGTGTCCCTGCTGACCCTACAGGCTGAGCCTTGGTTTTGTGGGACTGGTATTCGGAAATGCAAATACTTTCCCCTAAGGTCCTCCAACAGGGAAGTACAAAGCTACAGGACCCAAGAAACCCCAGGAATCGTCGGAACCCATCAGGCAAACACAGAATAAATCGCAGCTGGGAGGACCAGGTGGGTTCATGTCCCTGAGCCTTCTCCTGACACTCCCAGTCGGGGCCTTGCTCTGCACCTCTGGACACGCCGTGCCCGGCACAGCGGGAAGGGATCCATGGCAGCCTCGCTGCCCCACTGCTGCTTTCACAGCCTGCAGGGCTGTTTCCCAGCCTGGCCTGGCTGCAGCTTCTCCCCAGGCTCTGCAGGAAGGCATTGGGCATCAGCAGACAGGCAGCCCAAAGTGCACCGGGGGCCGGGCACTCCCTGGGATCCCTGCAGTTTCCAGGGCTCTGGGCAGATCAGGAGAGATGGTGGTTGGACCAGAGACAGCCCGGTCACAGCCCCCATATCCTGGGCCTTTTCCTCAAACTTTGACAAGGATTGCCTCCTGAAGAGGCCACCTCTCCAGTGTCTAGTGGTTCCATCTTATCCAGCTGTGCCTCTTCCTTTCTCAAGGGAACGACAGAAAGGCTCTGTGGACAGCAGCATTTCCTGAAGGAAGGGAGGCAATGCCAGGCACGGGCACAGGGAGAGGAGGTAATTGATGTGCCAGGCTCAGCCCTTGCTGGGGCTGTGTGGCAGCCGCTCTTCCCCCAGGGCCTGCCCTGTCTGAGAGGCCCTGACTGTTCCTTGAGCTGTCTCAGCTCATAGACAAGAGATGCAAGGAGGGGTGGTTGTGGCACTGCCTGCTGAAGTTTTCCCCATGGATTTAGGGAGGGTTTCCTCTGGGAGGGAGAGAAACCCCAGGGACACTGGGCTGCTCCAGGGATGTTTCCCAGGGCATGGAAATTGTGTGGAGTGTGACCAGAGCCAGCCCAGAGCTCCCCAGGACCCTCTGCAGCTTTGGCCCTGTCCCCTGACATCTGCCTCCCACGGATTGACCCGACCCCTTGGCAGTGCCCCGTTCCCTAAGGCAGAAGGGGACCCCAGCACTCCATGGAAATGCTTCTCATCTGTGCTCCCTTCTAGACTGGGAACGTGACATGGAGTATTTGGGATTGCTGGCGAGTGACACTCTGGAGGATGCTGAAGGCAAGTTCTCAGTGACAGAATAATCAGAGAAAGTGTGGCAAGAGCTTGCCCATGTGCCATTTCCCTAGAGTTCCTCGGAAGGTTGAGGGATTCTAGAAACCTTGCCCTGCTCCCTTCTGGAGCCCGGAGTGGTCCCACAGGATCACTGTCAGTGGCAGGAAGGAGCATTGAGCTGTCAATCCCCTTCCCGTGTGCAATGCCAGGGTGTCCTTCCGTGTGCTCTGTGCAGCCACGGAGAAGAGCAGAGAGGGAAGGGGCCGGGCCCAGGGCTGTGGCCCGGGGCTGTGCCTTGGGTGGCTCCTTTGGCAGCCCCAGGGAGCCTGAGGATCTCCTGCAGTGTCACGGGAGCTCTTCTGTCCTGCCTTTCTTTGCAGCTGAACCTCTTCATCAAGGTGTTCTGACTTCTGAAGCCATGTCCAGGACCGAGCCTGTGGGAGATGCTGAGGGTAGGTCAAGTCCTTTCCCCTGGGAGAGCTGCCAGCTCAGAGCCCACAGCTCGGACAGTGGGACATCGCTGCAGGTGCCAGGACAGTGCCGTGCCCGTGTGTGCCCTCGCTGGGCACGATCCTCTCACAACATTCTGCTCAGGACTAGAGGCCAAGACATTTCCTGAATCTTATCCATGACTTCGACTAGCATGATGTCCTGAAAATGCCACCTCCCTGAATGGGGAACGGTTCTATCTGATCCACATGTCCATTTTCCTTTCTTAAGTGATGGACCAAAAATCTGCGCTGAAGGAGGAACATTACGGAGAAAATAGAGGCTCGGTGGCAGCCCCTGCTGCAGTAAGGGAGGTGATGGCAGACACAGACAAAGACATGGGCACAGTTAAAGAAGGTAATTGCTGTGCCAGGCTCAGCCCTCGCTGGGGCCGTGTGGCAGCAGCTCTTCCCCCAGCTCCTGCCCTTGCACGGCCCGGCAGCAGCCAAAGCTGCAGGCACCTGGGCTTGGAGGCCTCTGGAGCTCGGTGACAGCCCCTGGGAAAGGGCACTGGTGCCCCAAGGTCCCTCCTGCTGTGCCAAGGGGCACCAAGGTGCCTGCAGGCCCAGCTCTGGGGGAAACACAGAACGTCCTGGCCGTGTGCACCGTGCTGCCAGCTCAGCACTGGGGCACAGCACGGGCTCACGCTCCCCATTGCTCCCACAGATGCAGCTGCCACCACAACACGTGTTCCTGACTCCCAGAAGGGCACTGGCAGTGGCTGCTGTTGGCAACCACGATGTGTGCTAGTGTTAATGGCAGGCCTGCTTCTTCTGGAGCTTGTCTTCATTTTATGCTGTGTTGGAATCTGGTGCTGCTTCAAGAGAAAACGGTGAGGGTTTGTTCATCTTTCTATCAAACGGCTTCTTTTGAAAGTCGATTGTAGGCAGGGAACACTCCCAGTGAGGCTGCTGTGGAGTTGTGCTGAGTCCAGGGTTGTCCAAATAACTCTGCTGAGGGTTCTGCTGCTGCCCAGTGCTCTAATTGGCCTCTTAATTGCTGGGCCTTGTCCTGGGGAGCCCGCTGGGGCTGCAGCCAGTGCTGGCTCCCACTGAGGCTGCCTGGCCAAGAGCAGCCCCAGGGGCAGCGGGCAGGGGCAGAGCAAGGTGGGGAGGAGAAAGAGCAGGGAGCAGAATGCCCTGGAAAGGCAGAGGTGCTTGGGGCCTCTCCTGGCCAGGGAGCTGCCCAGAGCCATCCCCGGCTGGCCGGGGCCCTGAGGGGCAGCTGTGCAGCTGGGCCAAGCTGTGCCAGCAGCCGCAGCCGTGCTGGGGAGCCTTGGCAGCTCTGGGCCCTGCTGTGCAGGAGGCTCCCTGTGTGCCAGCACCAGCTGGGCCCTCACACACTCCTCTCTCCACAGGAGCACCTCACAACACCAGCTGAAGGGCAGTGGATGCACCTCAGACACGGACAGCTTCAGCAGCTCTTCTAGCAGCAGGAAGGGCCTGGGCAGCCTTTTCAAGATCTGTTGGAAGAGGAACCAGGAAGAGTCATCACCAAAGTCGTCTGTTGTATTCCCGTAGATGCCACTGCCACCTCTTCTCCCCACAGCTATCCCCAAACTGCCTTCACTCCCTTCACTTTTTTGATCTCTGTCCCATCCCAGCCCATTCCCAAGTTCTTCTGGAGACTCAAGCAGCAGCCCAGCAGCCTCCAGCCCCAGCTGAGACCAACATGGCCCTTCCCTCTGCCCCTGAGACCCCTCGCCCTGCCCTCTAGATAACAGCATAGGTGACTTCCCCGACCTCAACCCCCCCAGTGTAGGCGACAGCCCCTTCTTATGTCCCAATAAAGAGACGGATGGAGCTGTTACCCCAGTGTCCGTGTGCTGCCCCCAGCAAAGCCCAGAGAGCAGCAGCACTGCTGAGCTCCATGGCCGGGAGCAGCCGTGGATGCCCCACGGTGTGGGCAGGCAGGAGGCAGGCAGGGGCTGCTGTGAGCAGCGGCGGGGTCCCGAGGGGCGGGGGGAGCCCATGCTGAGCGTCCCTGGGCTGGGGGCACATTTCCTCCAGTGGCATCACCTGGCCATGGACCTCCTCCAGTTGGCGTGGCCTGGAAAAGAGGGAACCCATCAAGAGCACCTCCAGGGGCTCAGCCTGACCAGCAATGTCAGCAGGAAAAACAATGGTTTGGCTAAGCCATGGCTCTTTGATGAAGCCAAACATTTACAATCCAGGCAGCCCATTAGTACAGACGGGGGGAACACAGTGGTTACAGCCAAGGCCATGAGGTCACAGCAGGCTCAGAGGTGACATCAGGCTGAGGTCACAGCAGGCTCTGAGGTGACACCAGGCTGAGGTCACAGCAGGCTCTGAGGTGACATCAGGCTGAGGTCACAGCAGGCTCTGAGGTCACAGAGGCCCCAGAGCCCCCTGGTTGCACAGCACCACAAGGACCCAGCAGTCAGTTCCTGACCTCAACTGCTGCGGCAGCAGCGGCGGCGGCAGTGCTGACATTGGGACATTGCTGTGAGGACAGCGGTGGCAGCAAGAGCTGGGCACTGGCTCAGGGCAAGGCACCATGGCCCTTGCTCTGCGCCTCTTGCTCCTGCTCCTGCTGGCAGTGGCCCTGCCTGCCAGGGCTGCCCAGGCTGCTCCGTGGCGAGCGTGGGGAGCAGGTGAGCCGGGGCCTGGCTGCCCTTTCCCGGGACAGCGCTCCCGTCTCCCCGGGGAGCCTTGGGGATAGTTTTCCCCAGCCTGTAGGGAGGGTTTCCTCTGGGAGGGAGAGAGCTCCAATGGGGCCTGGGCTGCTCCAGTGTCCTCTCCAAGGATGCTGAACAGGGCGTGCAAAGTGTGTGGAGAGTGAGCAGAGCCAGCCCAGAGCTCCCCAGGCCCCTCTGCAGCTTTGGCCCTGTCCCCTGACATCTGCCTCCCACCGCCTGACCCGAACCCATGGCAGTGCCCCGTTCCCTAAACAGAGGGGGATCCCACCACTCCATGGAAGTGCTTCTGACCTGTGCTCCCTTCTAGATTGGGAGCGTGACATGGATTATTTGAAATCGCTGGTGAATGATGCTTTGAAGACTTTCCTAGATGCTGAAGGCGAGTTTGCAAAGCATATTTCCTGGCAGAATCATAAATGTCAGTGTGGCAAGAGCTTGCCCCTGTGCCATTTCCCTTAACATGATCTCAGGGTTGCAGGAAGTCTGGAAACCTTTCCCTGCTCCCTTCTGGAGCCCTGAGTGATCCCACAGGATCACTGTCAGTGGCAGGAAGCACCATGAAGTTGTCAATCCTCTTGCCCTCAGCCCCACTGCTGCTTTCACACCCTGCAGGGCTGTTTCCCAGCCTGGCCTGGCTGCAGCTTCGCCCCAGCCCTGCAGGAAGGCATTGGGCATCAGCAGACAGGGAGCCCAAAGTGCACCAGGGGCCAGGCACGCCCTGAGATCCCTACAGCTTCCTGGGCTCTGGGGACATCAAGTGTACGGGCTCTTCTGAAGAGCCCCAATAACCTGGCCATTTTCTGGGTCCTTATCCATGTCTTTGATAAGCATTGTCTCCTGAAGATGCCCCATCCCAGATGGTGAACGGTTTTACCTGATCTAGCTGTGCCTTTACCTTTCACAAGGGATGGACCAAAAGTCTGTGCAGAAAGAGGAACTCCCCGGAGAAAGCAGTGGCATGGTGGCAGCCCGTGCTACAGGAAGGGAGGTGATGGCAGACACAGACACGGACATGGATGCGGACATAGGCACGGACACGGACACGGACACGGGCACGGACACGGACACAAACGCAGACACGGACACGGACATGGACAGTGTTAAAGAAGGTAATTTTGTGACAGGCTTTACCCTCGCTGGGGCTGTGTGGCAGCAGCTCTTCCCCCAGCACCTGCTCTTGCACAGCCCAGCAGCAGCCAAAGCTGCAGGCACCTGGGCTTGGAGGCCGCTGGAGCTCGGTGACAGCCCCTGGGAAAGGGCACTGGTGCCCCAAGGTCCCTCTCGCTGCAGCTGCTCCCGGAGCTGGCCCTGAGTGCCCAGAGGCCCAAGGCACAGGAGCAGCCCCGAGCGGGAGCCCTGCCCTGAGCCCGGGGCCAGAGCCAGGCCTGCCTCCCCACTGGGCAGGGGCTGCACTGGGGCCTGTCATGGCCTGGATGTGTCCCCTTGGGCTGGGGGACCTGCACCATCACCGGGAGACGTGAAATGAGGGAAGGTTTTGGCACAGCCTGCTGTAGATTTTCTCCGGGCTTTAGGGAGAGTTTCTACTGCAGGAAGGCAAGAGCCTCCAGCGAACCTGGAATGCTCAAGCTGCCCCTCCAGGGATGTTGTCCAGGGCCTACAAAGAGTGTGGAGAGTGACCAGAGCCAGCCCAGAGCTCCCCAGGCCCCTCTGCAGCTTTGGCCCTGTCCCCTGACATCTGCCTCCCACGGCCTGACCCGACCCCCTGGCAGTGCCCCGTTCCCTAAGGCAGAAGGGGATTCCAGCACTTCATGGAAATGCTTCTCATCTGTGCTCCGTTCTAGGTTGGGACCAGGACACGGATTATTTGGAGCTGCTGGCGAATGATGGTTTGAAGACCGTGCCAGATGTTGGAGGCAAGTTTGCAATGCACCTTTTGTGAATCATACGAGAATCACATGAGTCAGTGTGGCAAGAGCTTGCCCAGGTGTCCTTTTCCTTAACATGATCTCAGGGTTGCAGGATTCTGAAAACCTTTCCCTGCTCCCTTCTGGAGCCCGGAGTGGTCCCACAGGATCACTGTCAGTGGCAGGAAGGAGCATTGAGCTGTCAATCCTCTTCCCGTGTGCAATGCCAGGGTGTCCTTCCGTGTGCTCTGTGCAGCCACGGAGAAGAGCAGAGAGGGAAGGGGCCGGGCCCAGGGCTGTGGCCCGGGGCTGTGCCTTGGGTGGCTCCTTTGGCAGCCCCAGGGAGCCTGAGGATCTCCTGCAGTGCCACGGGAGCTCTTCTGTCCTGCCTTTCTTTGCAGACAAAACACTTCCAGAAGGTGATCTGGCTTCAGAACCCACATTCCGGATTAAATCTCAGGAAAATGCTGAAAGTAGGTCAAGTCCTTTCCCCTGGGAGAGCTGCCAGCTCAGAGCCCACAGCTCGGCCAGGGGGGCATCGCTGGCAGTGCCAGGACAGAGCCGTGCCCGTGTGTGCCCTCACTGGGCACGATCCTCTCACTGCTCCTGTGGCTCAGTGCTGCCCCTGCAGAGCAGCAGAGGTGACAGAAGCTTCTGTGACTCTTGAGTTACAGCTGTGACTGCACGGAGGACTTTTCCAGCTCCTTTGGTGGATACTGTACACAAGCCCAGTTCCCATCGCAGGGGTGAGTCGTGTTTCCCTGCTGACCCCAGGGGCTGAGCCCTGGGTTCGTGGGATCTGTTCCTGGGAAAATGGAAATTCTTCGCCCCAAGGTCCTCCAACAGGGAAGTACAAAGCTGCACGACCCAAGAAACCCCAGGAGTCGTCTGAACCCATCAGGCAAACAAAGAATAAAACGCAGCAGGGAGGTCCAGGTGGGTTCACGTCCCTGAGCCTTCTCCTGACACTCCCAGCCGGGGCCTTGCTCTGCACCTCTGGCCACGCCGTGCCCGGCACAGCGGGAAGGGATCCACGGCAGCCTCGCTGCCCCACTGCTGCTTTCACAGCCTGCAGGGCTGTTTCCCAGCCTGGCCTGGCTGCAGCTTCTCCCCAGGCTCTGCAGGAAGGCATTGGGCATCAGCAGACAGGGAGCCCAAAGTGCACCAGGGGCCAGGCACGCCCTGAGATCCCTGCAGCTTCCTGGGCTCTGGGTAGATCATGAAGGGTGGCTCTTTGGAGATGGATGGCCCTGGCCTACACAAAAAGTTTTTAGGGATTCCTGATCCTTATCCATGTCTTTTACAACCATTGCCTCCAGGAGGTGCACCCTCTCCTATGGGGAACGCTTCAATCTGACAGAGCTGTCCTTGTTTCCAGAAATGAAAGGAGAGGATGTGCACAAGGAAGAATTTCCCAGAGGAAGCAGTGGCTCCACGGCAGACTCTGCTGCAGGAAGGGAGGCGATGCCAAGCACATTCATAGGAGGTAATTGCTGAGCCTCAGGTCCTGAGCCCTGCTGAGGCCTGAGCTGCTGCTTGGCAGTGCCTGCCCCCCAGGGATGTTGCCCAGGGCCTGGAAAGAGTGTGGAGAGTGACCAGAGCCAGCCCAGAGCTCCCCAGGCCCCTCTGCAGCTTTGGCCCTGTCCCCTGACATCTGGCTCCCACGGCCTGACCTGACCCCCTGGCAGTGCCCCGTTCCCTAAGGCAGAAGGGGATCCCAGCACTCCATGGAAATGCTTCTCATCTGTGCTCCGTTCTAGATTGGGAACGTGACATGGAGTATTTGGGATTGCTGGCGAGTGACACTTTGAACACTCTGGAGGATGCTGAAGGCAAGTTCTCAGTGACAGAATAATCAGAGAAAGTGTGGCAAGAGCTTGCCCATGTGCCATTTCCCTAGAGTTTCTCTGAAGGTTGAGGGATTCTAGAAACCTTTCCCTGCTCCCTTCTGGAGCCCGGAGTGGTCCCACAGGATCACTGTCAGTGGCAGGAAGGAGCATTGAGCTGTCAATCCTCTTCCCGTGTGCAATGCCAGGGTGTCCTTCCGTGTGCTCTGTGCAGCCACGGAGAAGAGCAGAGAGGGAAGGGGCCGGGCCCAGGGCTGTGGCCCGGGGCTGTGCCTTGGGTGGCTCCTTTGGCAGCCCCAGGGAGCCTGAGGATCTCCTGCAGTGCCACGGGAGCTCTTCTGTCCTGCCTTTCTTTGCAGCTGACCGTCTTCATCAAGGTGTTCTGACTTCTGAAGCCATGTCCAGGACTGAGCCTGTGGGAGATGCTGAGGGTAGGTCAAGTCCTTTCCCCTGGGAGAGCTGCCAGCTCAGAGCCCACAGCTCGGACAGTGGGACATCGCTGCAGGTGCCAGGACAGTGCCGTGCCCGTGTGTGCCCTCGCTGGGCACGATCCTCTCACAACATTCTGCTCAGGACTAGAGGCCAAGACATTTCCTGAATCTTATCCATGACTTCGACTAGCATGATGTCCTGAAAATGCCACCTCCCTGAATGGGGAACGGTTCTATCTGATCCACATGTCCATTTTCCTTTCTTAAGTGATGGACCAAAAATCTGCGCTGAAGGAGGAACATTACGGAGAAAATAGAGGCTCGGTGGCAGCCCCTGCTGCAGTAAGGGAGGTGATGGCAGACACAGACAAAGACATGGGCACAGTTAAAGAAGGTAATTGCTGTGCCAGGCTCAGCCCTCGCTGGGGCTGTGTGGCAGCAGCTCTTCCCCCAGCTCCTGCCCTTGCACGGCCCGGCAGCAGCCAAAGCTGCAGGCACCTGGGCTTGGAGGCCTCTGGAGCTCGGTGACAGCCCATGAGAAAGGGCACTGGTGCCCCAAGGTCCCTCCTGCTGTGCCAAGGGGCACCAAGGTGCCTGCAGGCCCAGCTCTGGGGGAAACACAGAACGTCCTGGCCGTGTGCACCGTGCTGCCAGCTCAGCACTGGGGCACAGCACGGGCTCACGCTCCCCATTGCTCCCACAGATGCAGCTGCCACCACAACACGTGTTCCTGACTCCCAGAAGGGCACTGGCAGTGGCTGCTGTTGGCAACCACGATGTGTGCTAGTGTTAATGGCAGGCCTGCTTCTTCTGGAGCTTGTCTTCATTTTATGCTGTGTTGGAATCTGGTGCTGCTTCAAGAGAAAACGGTGAGGGTTTGTTCATCTTTCTATCAAACGGCTTCTTTTGAAAGTCGATTGTAGGCAGGGAACACTCCCAGTGAGGCTGCTGTGGAGTTGTGCTGAGTCCAGGGTTGTCCAAATAACTCTGCTGAGGGTTCTGCTGCTGCCCAGTGCTCTAATTGGCCTCTTAATTGCTGGGCTTTGTCCTGGGGAGCCCGCTGGGGCTGCAGCCAGTGCTGGCTCCCACTGGGGCTGCCTGGCCAAGAGCAGCCCCAGGGGCAGCGGGCAGGGGCAGAGCAAGGTGGGGAGGAGAAAGAGCAGGGAGCAGATTGCCCTGGAAAGGCAGAGGCGCTTGGGGCCGCTCCTGGCCAGGGAGCTGCCCAGAGCCATCCCCGGCTGGCCGGGGCCCTGAGGGGCAGCTGTGCAGCTGGGCCAAGCTGTGCCAGCAGCTGCAGCCGTGCTGGGGAGCCTTGGCAGCTCTGGGCCCTGCTGTGCAGGAGGCTCCCTGTGTGCCAGCGCCAGCTGGGCCCTCACACACTGCTCTCTCCACAGGAGCACCCCTGCAGCTTCACAAGAGCAGCCAACGACTTCAGCTGGAGTGACCTGTACCTCTCATTGTGCAACTCCAAGCCAGCGTCCCACGTCCCTGCCACGACTGCATTACCAGATTGTTCCCGTGGACACGTCAGCACCAACCAGGACAGGACCAGAAGGTGCTGGCCCTGGTGTCCAGCCAGGAGTGAAGGTGGATCCCTACTGCACACGAAGGGCTTGAGCAGCATTTTTGGGCTTCAACTCCGGCGTCTGGCTGGTACCACCAGCACTGGTGGAGCTCCTTGTCTGGGCACAGCCTGGGCTGGGCAGGCAGCAGTCAGGCTCCTGACACCAGCAGCTACTTTGTTCATTTTTCATTTTGCAAGATTTAGGAATATTTTTCATAGAAAGAAATCCCCAGTATTTCTTCCTTTTTCCCCACAATCGATCTACATTTTTCAAAGTAGGTTTCTAGACAACTTCTAGGGTTTTTAGGGTTCTGGACAACTCTTTAGGACAAAAGCTTTAGGATTCTGAATTACTTTTACAATTCTAGAATAAAAATAATTTGCATTTAACTGGTGCTCTTTACTCTAGACAGAACTACCACACCCTAAAACGCCCAACCTATTGCAGAGGCTCTTTTCCCAGGGGAGAATTCTACCTAGTCACAACCAAATTACCTAAAACCTTTTCCTAGATATTTTCTGGGATTTTTGATGAGTTCAGCTCTCAGACTTCAGAGGCAACCTTTGAGAACAGTGAGAGTCTCTTAAAGTCACCATCTTTGTTTCTGGAAGAACTCCCTCTGTTCCAGGGCAGGGCTTTCTCTCCGCTTCCTGCTGGCCCCGGGCTCTCCTCCCGCCCTGCTGGGCTGCGTTGGCTGGCACAGCCTGTGCCAAGGGGCAGCAAGGTGTCTGAGGCCCACAGGGCTGGGCTCCCTGCTAAGATGTGCAGGGATCTCTCGTGAGGCACAAAGGAATATTGATGGTCTCTCCTAAGGTGTGCAGGGATCCCTCAGGAGGTGTGCAGCAGGGCTAAACTCCAGGGGGGTTTTTCAGTCTTCTCAGCACAGCAAAGGCACACTCCCGTTGGAGACTGAGCAAAGCCGGCACGAAGCTCCCAGGCCGCCTGAGGGCCGGGCAGAGCAGAGCCCATCCCTGAGGGGCCGGACGGGCAGAGCAGAGCCCATCCCTGAGGGGCCGGGCAGAGCAGAGCCCATCCCTGAGGGGCCGGACGGGCAGAGCAGAGCCCATCCCTGAGGGGCCGGACGGGCAGAGCAGAGCCCATCCCTGAGGGGCCGGACGGGCAGAGCAGAGCCCATCCCTGAGGGGCCGGACGGGCAGAGCAGAGCCCATCCCTGAGGGGCCGGACGGGCAGAGCAGAGCCCATCCCTGAGGGGCCGGCGGGGCCTCTGCGGCCGCCGCGCCCTCGTCGGGCCGGGTCCCGCGGCCGGGCCGGGTCAGCCCCTGCGGGGAAGGGCCGCGGCCCCAGGGTCGGATGGAGCTGCCGAGCAGCGTTGGAGGCACAAGAAGGGCCTCGCTACGCCCTGGCCCCGCATGCAGCCAAACACATTTACCGCCGCGGCCGTTCCCTGGGCACAGGAGGCACCCGCGGGTACAGCGGGGCCGGTGACTCCTCACACCGAGGACCTCCCTGCAGTGCCCGAAAGCAGGCGGAGAGCCCAGCACACCATGAAAACCGGTCTGATCTGCGCTCCCACGTACACTGGGATCGAGATCCGGACTGAATGGAAGTCCTCGTCAATCTCAGTGTGAAAATCATGGTGCATGCTGGAGGCAACTTCTCACTGTCCCTGTCCTGACAGAATAATCACTGATTATCAATCCTGGCCAAGAGCAGCCCCAGGGGCAGCGGGCAGGGGCAGAGCAAGGTGGGGAGGAGAAAGAGCAGGGAGCAGATTGCCCTGGAAAGGCAGAGGCGCTTGGGGCCGCTCCTGGCCAGGGAGCTGCCCAGAGCCATCCCCGGCTGGCCGGGGCCCTGAGGGGCAGCTGTGCAGCTGGGCCAAGCTGTGCCAGCAGCTGCAGCCGTGCTGGGGAGCCTTGGCAGCTCTGGGCCCTGCTGTGCAGGAGGCTCCCTGTGTGCCAGCGCCAGCCGGGCCCTCACACACGCCTCTCTCCACAGGAGCACCCCTGCAGCTTCACAAGAGCAGCCAAAGACTTCAGCTGGAGTGACCTGTACCTCTCATTGTGCAACTCCAAGCCAGCGTCCCACGTCCCTGCCACGACTGCATTACCAGATTGTTCCCATGGACATGTCAGCACCAACCAGGACAGGACCAGAAGGTGCTGGCCCTGGTGTCCAGCCAGGAGTGAAGGTGGATCCCTGCTGCACACGAAGGGCTTGAGCAGCATTTTTGGGCTTCAGCTCCGGCGTCTGGGTGGTACCACCAGCACTGGTGGAGCTCCTTGTCTGGGCACAGCCAGTGCTGGGCAGGCAGCAGTCAGGCTCCTGAGACCAGCAGCTACTTTGTTCATTTTTCATTTTGCAAGACTTAGGAATATTTTTCATAGAAAGAAATACCCTGTATTTCTTCCTTTTTCCCCACAATGATCTACATTTTTCAAAGTAGGTTTCTAGACAACTTCTAGGGTTTTTAGGGTTCTGGACAACTCTTCAGGACAAAAGCTTTAGGATTCTGAACTACTTTTACAATTCTAGAATAAAAATAATTTGCATTTACCTGGTAGTCTTTACTCTAGATAGAACTAACACACCCTAAAACACACAGTCTACTGCAGAGGCTCTTTTCCCCTGGAGATTGGTACCTAGTAACAACCAAATTACTTAAAACCTTTTCCCACATATTTTCCGGGATTTCTGACAAGCTCAGTTCTTAGTCTTCAGAGGCAAACTTTGAGAGCAGTGGGACTCTCCTGGAGTGCAGAAGGGATCCTCTGTGCCAGCTGCAGCTGCAGCCGTGACCACCTCTTCTATCCACTGGTGCCCCACTGCAGCTTCACAAGTACAGCCAAAGACCTCAGTCTGGAACATCTGTACCAGATATTTCACATCTCCATGCAAACTGTCCCTGTCACAGCTGCATTACCAGCTTGTTCCTGTGCAGATGCTGCCACCAAAATAAGACCCCATGTTGCTGAAAGGACTGGCCCGGCTCTCTGGCCAGGACTGAAGATGGGCAGCCCCTGTCTGCCTGGGCAGGGGTTGGCCCATGTTTTTGTTCAGATAAAGAAATGGAGATGTCACAGCTGTGTCTGGGTGTTTACTACCATCAAAGCCCAGAGGGCAGCAGCACTGCTGAGCTCCATGGCCGGGAGCAGCCGTGGATGCCCCACTGTGTGGGCAGGCAGGAGGCAGGCAGGGGCTGCTGTGAGCAGCGGCGGGGCCCCGAGAGGCTGGGGGAGCCCATGCTGAGCGTCCCTGGGCTGGGGGCACATTTCCTGCAGTGGCATCACCTGGCCATGGACCTCCTCCAGTGGCATGGCCCAGAAAAGAGGAAACCCATCAAAAGCACCTCCAGGGGCTCAGCCTGACCAGCAATGTCAGCAGGAAAAACAATGGTTTGGCTAAGCCATGGCTCTTCGATGAAGCCAAATATTCACAATCCAGGCACTCCATTAGTACAGAGCAGGGTACACTCTGTGGGTACAGCCAAGGCCATGAGGTCACAGCAGGCTCTGAGGTGACATCAGGCTGAGGTCACAGCAGGCTCTGAGGTGACATCAGGCGGAGGTCACAGCAGGCTCTGAGGTCACAGAGGCCCCAGAGCCCCGTGGTTGCACAGCACCACAGGGACCCAGCAGTCAGTTCCTGACCTCAACTGCTGCGGCAGCAGCGGCGGCGGCGGTGCTGACATTGCGACATTGCTGTGAGGACAGCGGTGGCAGCAAGAGCTGGGCACTGGCTCAGGGCAAGGCACCATGGCCCTTGCTCTGCGCCTCTTGCTCCTGCTCCTGCTGGCAGTGGCCCTGCCTGCCAGGGCTGCCCAGGCTGCTCCGTGGCGAGGGCGGGGAGCAGGTGAGCCGGGGCCTGGCTGCCCTTTCCCGGGACAGCGCTCCCTTCTCCCCGGGGAGCCTTGGGGATGGTTTTCCCCAGCCTGTAGGGAGGGTTTCCTCTGGGAGGGAGAGAGCTCCAATGGGGCCTGGGCTGCTCCAGTTTCCTCTCCAAGGATGCTGAACAGGGCGTGCAAAGAGTGTGGAGAGTGAGCAGAGCCAGCCCAGAGCTCCCCAGGCCCCTCTGCAGCTTTGGCCCTGTCCCCTGACATCTGCCTCCCACCGCCTGACCCGACCCCATGGCAGTGCCCCGTTCCCTAAACAGAGGGGGATCCCACCACTCCATGGAAGTGCTTCTGACCTGTGCTCCCTTCTAGATTGGGAGCGTGACATGGATTATTTGGAATCGCTGGTGAATGATGGTTTGAAGACTTTCCTAGATGCTGAAGGCGAGTTTGCAAAGCATATTTCCTGGCAGAATCATAAATGTCAGTGTGGCAAGAGCTTGCCCCTGTGCCATTTCCCTTAACATGATCTCAGGGTTGCAGGAAGTCTGGAAACCTTTCCCTGCTCCCTTCTGGAGCCCTGAGTGATCCCACAGGATCACTGTCAGTGGCAGGAAGCACCATGAAGTTGTCAATCCTCTTGCCCTCAGCCCCACTGCTGCTTTCACACCCTGCAGGGCTGTTTCCCAGCCTGGCCTGGCTGCAGCTTCGCCCCAGCCCTGCAGGAAGGCATTGGGCATCAGCAGACAGGGAGCCCAAAGTGCACCAGGGGCCAGGCACACCCTGAGATCCCTACAGCTTCCTGGGCTCTGGGGACATCAAGTGTACGGGCTCTTCTGAAGAGCCCCAATAACCTGGCCATTTTCTGGGTCCTTATCCATGTCTTTGATAAGCATTGTCTCCTGAAGATGCCCCATCCCAGATGGTGAACGGTTTTACCTGATCCAGCTGTGCCTTTACCTTTCACAAGGGATGGACCAAAAGTCTGTGCAGAAAGAGGAACTCCCCGGAGAAAGCAGTGGCTTGGTGGCAGCCCGTGCTACAGGAAGGGAGGTGATGGCAGACACAGACACGGACATGGATGCGGACATAGGCACGGACACGGACACGGGCACGGACACAAACGCAGACACGGACACGGACATGGACAGTGTTAAAGAAGGTAATTTTGTGACAGGCTTTACCCTCGCTGGGGCTGTGTGGCAGCAGCTCTTCCCCCAGCACCTGCTCTTGCACAGCCCAGCAGCAGCCAAAGCTGCAGGCACCTGGGCTTGGAGGCCGCTGGAGCTCGGTGACAGCACCTGGGAAAGGGCACTGGTGCCCCAAGGTCCCTCTCGCTGCAGCTGCTCCCAGAGCTGGCCCTGAGTGCCCAGAGGCCCAAGGCACAGGAGCAGCCCCGAGCGGGAGCCCTGCCCTGAGCCCGGGGCCAGAGCCAGCCCTGCCTCCCCACTGGGCAGGGGCTGCACTGGGGCCTGTCAGGGCCTGGCTATGTCCCCTTGGGCTGGGGGACCTGCACCATCACCGGGAGACGTGAAATGAGGGAAGGTTTTGGCACAGCCTGCTGTAGATTTTCTCCGGGCTTTAGGGAGAGTTTCCTCTGCAGGAAGGCAAGAGCCCCCAGGGAACCTGGACTGCGCAAGCTGCCCCTCCAGGGATGTGGCCCAGGGCCTACAAAGAGTGTGGAGAGTGACCAGAGCCAGCCCAGAGCTCCCCAGGCCCCTCTGCAGCTTTGGCCCTGTCCCCTGACATCTGCCTCCCACGGCCTGACCCAACCCCCTGGCAGTGCCCCGTTCCCTAAGGCAGAAGGGGATCCCAGCACTCCATGGAAATGCTTCTGATCTGTGCTCCGTTCTAGGTTGGGACCAGGACATGGATTATTTGGAGCTGCTGGCGAATGATGGTTTGAAGACCGTGCCAGATGTTGGAGGCAAGTTTGCAATGCACCTTTTGTGAATCATACGAGAATCACATGAGTCAGTGTGGCAAGAGCTTGCCCAGGTGTCCTTTTCCTTAACATGATCTCAGGGTTGCAGGATTCTGAAAACCTTTCCCTGCTCCCTTCTGGAGCCCTGAGTGGTCCCACAGGATCACTGTCAGTGGCAGGAAGGAGCATTGAGCTGTCAATCCTCTTCCCGTGTGCAATGCCAGGGTGTCCTTCCGTGTGCTCTGTGCAGCCACGGAGAAGAGCAGAGAGGGAAGGGGCCGGGCCCAGGGCTGTGGCCCGGGGCTGTGCCTTGGGTGCCTCCTTTGGCAGCCCCAGGGAGCCTGAGGATCTCCTGCAGTGCCACGGGAGCTCTTCTGTCCTGCCTTTCTTTGCAGACAAAACACTTCCAGAAGGTGATCTGGCTTCAGAACCCACATTCAGGATTAAATCTCAGGAAAATGCTGAAAGTAGGTCAAGTCCTTTCCCCTGGGAGAGCTGCCAGCTCAGAGCCCACAGCTCGGCCAGGGGGGCATCGCTGGCAGTGCCAGGACAGAGCCGTGCCCGTGTGTGCCCTCACTGGGCACGATCCTCTCACTGCTCCTGTGGCTCAGTGCTGCCCGTGCAAAGCAGCAGAGGTGACAGAAGCTTCTGTGACTCTTGAGTTACAGCTGTGACTGCACGGAGGACTTTTCCAGCTCCTTTGGTGGATACTGTACACAAGCCCAGTTCCCATCGCAGGGGTGAGTCGTGTTTCCCTGCTGACCCCAGGTGCTGGGCCCTGGGTTCGTGGGATCTGTTCCTGGGAAAATGGAAATTCTTCGCCCCAAGGTCCTCCAACAGGGAAGTACAAAGCTGCACGACCCAAGAAACCCCAGGAGTCGTCTGAACCCATCAGGCAAACACAGAATAAAACGCAGCAGGGAGGACCAGGTGGGTTCATGTCCCTGAGCCTTCTCCTGACACTCCCAGCCGGGGCCTTGCTCTGCACCTCTGGACACGCCGTGCCCGGCACAGCGGGAAGGGATCCACGGCAGCCTCGCTGCCCCACTGCTGCTTTCACACCCTGCAGGGCTGTTTCCCAGCCTGGCCTGGCTGCAGCTTCTCCCCAGGCTCTGCAGGAAGGCATTGGGCATCAGCAGACAGGGAGCCCAAAGCGCACCAGGGGCCAGGCACGCCCTGAGATCCCTGCAGCTTCCTGGGCTCTGGGTAGATCACGAAGGGTGGCTCTTTGGAGATGGATGGCCCTGGCCTACACAAAAAGTTTATAGGGATTCCTGATCCTTATCCATGTCTTTTACAACCATTGCCTCCAGGAGGTGCACCCTCTCCTATGGGGACCGCTTCAATCTGACAGAGCTGTCCTTGTTTCCAGAAATGAAAGGAGAGGATGTGCACAAGGAAGAATTTCCCAGAGGAAGCAGTGGCTCCACGGCAGACTCTGCTGCAGGAAGGGAGGCGATGCCAAGCACATTCATAGGAGGTAATTGCTGAGCCTCAGGTCCTGAGCCCTGCTGAGGCCTGAGCTGCCATCTCTGCTGCTTGGCAGTGCCTGCCCCCCAGGGATGTTGCCCAGGGCCTGGAAAGAGTGTGGAGAGTGACCAGAGCCAGCCCAGAGCTCCCCAGGCCCCTCGGCAGCTTTGGCCCTGTCCACTGACATCTGCCTCCCATGGACTGACCCTACCCCCTGGCAGTGCCCCTATCCCTAAGGCAGAAGGGGATCCCACCACTCCATGGAAATGCTTCTTCTCTGTGCTCCCTTCTAGACTGGAAACATGACATGGAGTATTTGCAAGTGCTCCTGAATGACACTTGGAAGATCCTGAAGAGTGCTAGAGGCAAGTATACTGAATTTCCCTTTTTACTGAGAGAACAATCAGTGTCTATGTGGAAAAAGCTCATAAATATGGTACTCCTTTCCTTTAAGAGTCTGAAGATTGTTTGAATTCTGGAAACCTTGCCCTGCTCCCTTCTGGAGCCCGGAGTGGTCCCACAGGATCACTGTCAGTGGCAGGAAGGAGCATTGAGCTGTCAATCCCCTTCCCGTGTGCAATGCCAGGGTGTCCTTCCGTGTGCTCTGTGCAGCCACGGAGAAGAGCAGAGAGGGAAGGGGCCGGGCCCAGGGCTGTGGCCCGGGGCTGTGCCTTGGGTGGCTCCTTTGGCAGCCCCAGGGAGCCTGAGGATCTCCTGCAGTGCCACGGGAGCTCTTCTGTCCTGCCTTTCTTTGCAGCTGAACATCTTCATCGCAGTGATCCGGCTTCACAACCCACATCCAAGACAGAGCCTGTGGGAGATGCTGAGGGTAGGTCAAGTCCTTTCCCCTGGGAGAGCTGCCAGCTCAGAGCCCACAGCTCGGCCAGGGCAGCCCTGCTGCAGGTGCCAGGACAGTGCCGTGCCCGTGTGTGCCCTCACTGGGCACGATCCTCTCACTGCTCCCGTGGCTCAGTGCTGCCCGTGCAGAGCAGGGGAGGTGACAGAAGCTTCTCTGGCTGTTCAGTTGCAGGCATGTCTGCAGGGAAGACTTTTCCAGCTCCTTTGGTGGATACTGCACACAAGCCCAGCGCCCATCACAGGGGTGAGTCGTGTGTCCCTGCTGACCCTACAGGCTGAGCCTTGGTTTTGTGGGACTGGTATTCGGAAATGCAAATACTTTCCCCTAAGGTCCTCCAACAGGGAAGTACAAAGCTACAGGACCCAAGAAACCCCAGGAATCGTCGGAACCCATCAGGCAAACACAGAATAAATCGCAGCTGGGAGGACCAGGTGGGTTCATGTCCCTGAGCCTTCTCCTGACACTCCCAGTCGGGGCCTTGCTCTGCACCTCTGGACACGCCGTGCCCGGCACAGCGGGAAGGGATCCATGGCAGCCTCGCTGCCCCACTGCTGCTTCCACACCCTGCAGGGCTGTTTCCCAGCCTGGCCTGGCTGCAGCTTCTCCCCAGGCTCTGCAGGAAGGCATTGGGCATCAGCAGACAGGCAGCCCAAAGTGCACCAGGGGCCAGGCACACCCTGAGATCCCTGCAGTTTCCAGGGCTCTGGGCAGATCAGGAGAGATGGTGGTTGGACCAGAGACAGCCCGGTCACAGCCCCCATATCCTGGGCCTTTTCCTCAAACTTTGACAAGGATTGCCTCCTGAAGAGGCCACCTCTCCAGTGTGTAGTGGTTCCATCTTATCCAGCTGTGCCTCTTCCTTTCTCAAGGGAACGACAGAAAGGCTCTGTGGACAGCAGCATTTCCTGAAGGAAGGGAGGCAATGCCAGGCACGGGCACAGGGAGAGGAGGTAATTGATGTGCCAGGCTCAGCCCTTGCTGGGGCTGTGTGGCAGCCGCTCTTCCCCCAGGGCCTGCCCTGTCTGAGAGGCCCTGACTGTTCCTTGAGCTGTCTCAGCTCATAGACAAGAGATGCAAGGAGGGGTGGTTGTGGCACTGCCTGCTGAAGTTTTCCCCATGGATTTAGGGAGGGTTTCCTCTGGGAGGGAGAGAAACCCCAGGGACACTGGGCTGCTCCAGGGATGTTTCCCAGGGCATGGAAATTGTGTGGAGTGTGACCAGAGCCAGCCCAGAGCTCCCCAGGCCCCTCTGCAGCTTTGGCCCTGTCCCCTGACATCTGCCTCCCACGGATTGACCCGACCCCCTGGCAGTGCCCCGTTCCCTAAGGCAGAAGGGGACCCCAGCACTCCATGGAAATGCTTCTCATCTGTGCTCCCTTCTAGACTGGGAACGTGACATGGAGTATTTGGGATTGCTGGCGAGTGACACTTTGAACACTCTGGAGGATGCTGAAGGCAAGTTCTCAGTGACAGAATAATCAGAGAAAGTGTGGCAAGAGCTTGCCCATGTGCCATTTCCCTAGAGTTCCTCTGAAGGTTGAGGGATTCTAGAAACCTTGCCCTGCTCCCTTCTGGAGCCCTGAGTGGTCCCACAGGATCACTGTCAGTGGCAGGAAGGAGCATTGAGCTGTCAATCCTCTTCCCGTGTGCAATGCCAGGGTGTCCTTCCGTGTGCTCTGTGCAGCCACGGAGAAGAGCAGAGAGGGAAGGGGCCGGGCCCAGGGCTGTGGCCCGGGGCTGTGCCTTGGGTGGCTCCTTTGGCAGCCCCAGGGAGCCTGAGGATCTCCTGCAGTGTCACGGGAGCTCTTCTGTCCTGCCTTTCTTTGCAGCTGAACCTCTTCATCAAGGTGTTCTGACTTCTGAAGCCATGTCCAGGACCGAGCCTGTGGGAGATGCTGAGGGTAGGTCAAGTCCTTTCCCCTGGGAGAGCTGCCAGCTCAGAGCCCACAGCTCGGACAGTGGGACATCGCTGCAGGTGCCAGGACAGTGCCGTGCCCGTGTGTGCCCTCGCTGGGCACGATCCTCTCACAACATTCTGCTCAGGACTAGAGGCCAAGACATTTCCTGAATCTTATCCATGACTTCGACTAGCATGATGTCCTGAAAATGCCACCTCCCTGAATGGGGAACGGTTCTATCTGATCCACATGTCCATTTTCCTTTCTTAAGTGATGGACCAAAAATCTGCGCTGAAGGAGGAACATTACGGAGAAAATAGAGGCTCGGTGGCAGCCCCTGCTGCAGTAAGGGAGGTGATGGCAGACACAGACAAAGACATGGGCACAGTTAAAGAAGGTAATTGCTGTGCCAGGCTCAGCCCTCGCTGGGGCCGTGTGGCAGCAGCTCTTCCCCCAGCTCCTGCTATTGCACAGCCCAGCAGCAGCCAAAGCTGCAGGCACCTGGGCTTGGAGGCCTCTGGAGCTCGGTGACAGCCCCTGGGAAAGGGCACTGGTGCCCCAAGGTCCCTCCTGCTGTGCCAAGGGGCACCAAGGTGCCTGCAGGCCCAGCTCTGGGGGAAACACAGAACGTCCTGGCCGTGTGCACCGTGCTGCCAGCTCAGCACTGGGGCACAGCACGGGCTCACGCTCCCCATTGCTCCCACAGATGCAGCTGCCACCACAACACGTGTTCCTGACTCCCAGAAGGGCACTGGCAGTGGCTGCTGTTGGCAACCACGATGTGTGCTAGTGTTAATGGCAGGCCTGCTTCTTCTGGAGCTTGTCTTCATTTTATGCTGTGTTGGAATCTGGTGTTGCTTCAAGAGAAAACGGTGAGGGTTTGTTCATCTTTCTATCAAACGGCTTCTTTTGAAAGTCGATTGTAGGCAGGGAACACTCCCAGTGAGGCTGCTGTGGAGTTGTGCTGAGTCCAGGGTTGTCCAAATAACTCTGCTGAGGGTTCTGCTGCTGCCCAGTGCTCTAATTGGCCTCTTAATTGCTGGGCCTTGTCCTGGGGAGCCCGCTGGGGCTGCAGCCAGTGCTGGCTCCCACTGAGGCTGCCTGGCCAAGAGCAGCCCCAGGGGCAGCGGGCAGGGGCAGAGCAAGGTGGGGAGGAGAAAGAGCAGGGAGCAGATTGCCCTGGAAAGGCAGAGGCGCTTGGGGCCGCTCCTGGCCAGGGAGCTGCCCAGAGCCATCCCCGGCTGGCCGGGGCCCTGAGGGGCAGCTGTGCAGCTGGGCCAAGCTGTGCCAGCAGCTGCAGCCGTGCTGGGGAGCCTTGGCAGCTCTGGGCCCTGCTGTGCAGGAGGCTCCCTGTGTGCCAGCGCCAGCCGGGCCCTCACACACGCCTCTCTCCACAGGAGCACCCCTGCAGCTTCAGAAGAGCAGCCAAAGACTTCAGCTGGAGTGACCTGTACCTCTCATTGTGCAACTCCAAGCCAGCGTCCCACGTCCCTGCCACGACTGCATTACCAGATTGTTCCCATGGACACGTCAGCACCAACCAGGACAGGACCAGAAGGTGCTGGCCCTGGTGTCCAGCCAGGAGTGAAGGTGGATCCCTGCTGCACACGAAGGGCTTGAGCAGCATTTTTGGGCTTCAGCTCCGGCGTCTGGGTGGTACCACCAGCACTGGTGGAGCTCCTTGTCTGGGCACAGCCAGTGCTGGGCAGGCAGCAGTCAGGCTCCTGAGACCAGCAGCTACTTTGTTCATTTTTCATTTTGCAAGGCTTAGGAATATTTTTCATAGAAAGAAATCCCCACTATTTCTTCCTTTTTCCCCACAATCGATCTACATTTTTCAAAGTAGGTTTCTAGACAACTTCTAGGGTTTTTAGGGTTCTGGACAACTCTTCAGGACAAAAGTTTTAGGATTCTGAACTACTTTTACAATTCTAGAATAAAAATAATTTGCATTTACCTGGTAGTCTTTACTCTAGATAGAACTAACACACCCTAAAACACACAGTCTACTGCAGAGGCTCTTTTCCCCCTGGAGATTGGTACCTAGTAACAGCCAAATTACTTAAAACCTGTTCCCACATATTTTCCGGGATTTCTGACAAGCTCAGTTCTTAGTCTTCAGAGGCAAACTTTGAGAGCAGTGGGACTCTCCTGGAGTGCAGAAGGGTTCCTCTGTGCCAGCTGCAGCTGCAGCCGTGACCACCTCTTCTATCCACTGGTGCCCCACTGCAGCTTCACAAGTACAGCCAAACACCTCAGTCTGGAACATCTGTACCAGATATTTCACATCTCCATGCAAACTGTCCCTGTCACAGCTGCATTACCAGCTTGTTCCTGTGCAGATGCTGCCACCAAAATAAGACCCCATGTTGCTGAAAGGACTGGCCCAGCTCTCTGGCCAGGAATGAAGGTGGGCAGCCCCTGTCTGCCTGGGCAGGGGATGGCCCATGTTTTTGGTTCAAATAAAGAAATTGAGATGTCACAGCTGTGTCTGGGTGTTTACTACCAGCAAAGCCCAGAGGGCAGCCGCACTGCTGAGCTCCATGGCCGGGAGCAGCCGTGGATGCCCCACGGTGTGGGCAGGCAGGAGGCAGGCAGGGGCTGCTGTGAGCAGCGGCGGGGCCCCGAGGGGCTGGGGGAGCCCATGCTGAGCGTCCCTGGGCTGGGGGCACATTTCCTGCAGTGGCATCACCTGGCCATGGACCTCCTCCAGTGGCTTGGCCTGGAAAAGAGGGAACCCATCAAGAGCACCTCCAGGGGCTCAGCCTGACCAGCAATGTCAGCAGGAAAAACAATGGTTTGGCTAAGCCATGGCTCTTTGATGAAGCCAAACATTTACAATCCAGGCACTCCATTAGTACAGACGGGGGGAATACAGTGGGTTCAGCAAAGGCCATAAGGTCACAGTAGGCTCTGAGGTGACATCAGGCTGAGGTCACAGCAGGCTCTGAGGTGACATCAGGCTGAGGTCACGGCAGGCTCTGAGGTGACATCAGGCTGAGGTCACAGCAGGCTCTGAGGTCACAGAGGCCCCAGAGCCCCGTGGTTGCACAGCACCACAAGGACCCAGCAGTCAGTTCCTGACCTCAACTGCTGCGGCAGCAGCGGCGGCGGCGGTGCTGACATTGCGACATTGCTGTGAGGACAGCGGTGGCAGCAAGAGCTGGGCACTGGCTCAGGGCAAGGCACCATGGCCCTTGCTCTGCGCCTCTTGCTCCTGCTCCTGCTGGCAGTGGCCCTGCCTGCCAGGGCTGCCCAGGCTGCTCCGTGGCGAGCGCGGGGAGCAGGTGAGCCGGGGCCTGGCTGCCCTTTCCCGGGACAGCGCTCCCTTCTCCCCGGGGAGCCTTGGGGATGGTTTTCCCCAGCCTGTAGGGAGGGTTTCCTCTGGGAGGGGGAGAGCTCCAATGGGGCCTGGGCTGCTCCAGTTTCCTCTCCAAGGATGCTGAACAGGGCGTGCAAAGAGTGTGGAGAGTGAGCAGAGCCAGCCCAGAGCTCCCCAGGCCCCTCTGCAGCTTTGGCCCTGTCCCCTGACATCTGCCTCCCACCGCCTGACCCGACCCCCTGGCAGTGCCCCGTTCCCTAAACAGAGGGGGATCCCACCACTCCATGGAAGTGCTTCTGACCTGTGCTCCCTTCTAGATTGGGAGCGTGACATGGATTATTTGGAATCGCTGGTGAATGATGGTTTGAAGACTTTCCTAGATGCTGAAGGCGAGTTTGCAAAGCATATTTCCTGGCAGAATCATAAATGTCAGTGTGGCAAGAGCTTGCCCCTGTGCCATTTCCCTTAACATGATCTCAGGGTTGCAGGAAGTCTGGAAACCTTTCCCTGCTCCCTTCTGGAGCCCTGAGTGATCCCACAGGATCACTGTCAGTGGCAGGAAGCACCATGAAGTTGTCAATCCTCTTGCCCTCAGCCCCACTGCTGCTTTCACACCCTGCAGGGCTGTTTCCCAGCCTGGCCTGGCTGCAGCTTCGCCCCAGCCCTGCAGGAAGGCATTGGGCATCAGCAGACAGGGAGCCCAAAGTGCACCAGGGGCCAGGCACACCCTGAGATCCCTACAGCTTCCTGGGCTCTGGGGACATCAAGTGTACGGGCTCTTCTGAAGAGCCCCAATAACCTGGCCATTTTCTGGGTCCTTATCCATGTCTTTGATAAGCATTGTCTCCTGAAGATGCCCCATCCCAGATGGTGAACGGTTTTACCTGATCCAGCTGTGCCTTTACCTTTCACAAGGGATGGACCAAAAGTCTGTGCAGAAAGAGGAACTCCCCGGAGAAAGCAGTGGCTTGGTGGCAGCCCGTGCTACAGGAAGGGAGGTGATGGCAGACACAGACACGGACATGGATGCGGACATAGGCACGGACACGGACACGGGCACGGACACAAACGCAGACACGGACACAGACATGGACAGTGTTAAAGAAGGTAATTTTGTGACAGGCTTTACCCTCGCTGGGGCTGTGTGGCAGCAGCTCTTCCCCCAGCACCCGCTCTTGCACAGCCCAGCAGCAGCCAAAGCTGCAGGCACCTGGGCTTGGAGGCCGCTGGAGCTCGGTGACAGCCCCTGGGAAAGGGCACTGGTGCCCCAAGGTCCCTCTCGCTGCAGCTGCTCCCAGAGCTGGCCCTGAGTGCCCAGAGGCCCAAGGCACAGGAGCAGCCCCGAGCGGGAGCCCTGCCCTGAGCCCGGGGCCAGAGCCAGCCCTGCCTCCCCACTGGGCAGGGGCTGCACTGGGGCCTGTCAGGGCCTGGCTATGTCCCCTTGGGCTGGGGGACCTGCACCATCACCGGGAGACGTGAAATGAGGGAAGGTTTTGGCACAGCCTGCTGTAGATTTTCTCCGGGCTTTAGGGAGAGTTTCCTCTGCAGGAAGGCAAGAGCCCCCAGGGAACCTGGACTGCTCAAGCTGCCCCTCCAGGGATGTTGCCCAGGGCCTACAAAGAGTGTGGAGAGTGACCAGAGCCAGCCCAGAGCTCCCCAGGCCCCTCTGCAGCTTTGGCCCTGTCCCCTGACATCTGCCTCCCACGGCCTGACCCGACCCCCTGGCAGTGCCCCGTTCCCTAAGGCAGAAGGGGATCCCAGCACTCCATGGAAATGCTTCTGATCTGTGCTCCGTTCTAGGTTGGGACCAGGACATGGATTATTTGGAGCTGCTGGCGAATGATGGTTTGAAGACCGTGCCAGATGTTGGAGGCAAGTTTGCAATGCACCTTTTGTGAATCATACGAGAATCACATGAGTCAGTGTGGCAAGAGCTTGCCCAGGTGTCCTTTTCCTTAACATGATCTCAGGGTTGCAGGATTCTGAAAACCTTTCCCTGCTCCCTTCTGGAGCCCTGAGTGGTCCCACAGGATCACTGTCAGTGGCAGGAAGGAGCATTGAGCTGTCAATCCTCTTCCCGTGTGCAATGCCAGGGTGTCCTTCCGTGTGCTCTGTGCAGCCACGGAGAAGAGCAGAGAGGGAAGGGGCCGGGCCCAGGGCTGTGGCCCGGGGCTGTGCCTTGGGTGGCTCCTTTGGCAGCCCCAGGGAGCCTGAGGATCTCCTGCAGTGCCACGGGAGCTCTTCAGTCCTGCCTTTCTTTGCAGACAAAACACTTCCAGAAGGTGATCTGGCTTCAGAACCCACATTCAGGATTAAATCTCAGGAAAATGCTGAAAGTAGGTCAAGTCCTTTCCCCTGGGAGAGCTGCCAGCTCAGAGCCCACAGCTCGGCCAGGGGGGCATCGCTGGCAGTGCCAGGACAGAGCCGTGCCCGTGTGTGCCCTCACTGGGCACGATCCTCTCACTGCTCCTGTGGCTCAGTGCTGCCCGTGCAGAGCAGCAGAGGTGACAGAAGCTTCTGTGACTCTTGAGTTACAGCTGTGACTGCACGGAGGACTTTTCCAGCTCCTTTGGTGGATACTGTACACAAGCCCAGTTCCCATCGCAGGGGTGAGTCGTGTTTCCCTGCTGACCCCAGGTGCTGGGCCCTGGGTTCGTGGGATCTGTTCCTGGGAAAATGGAAATTCTTCGCCCCAAGGTCCTCCAACAGGGAAGTACAAAGCTGCACGACCCAAGAAACCCCAGGAGTCGTCTGAACCCATCAGGCAAACACAGAATAAAACGCAGCAGGGAGGACCAGGTGGGTTCATGTCCCTGAGCCTTCTCCTGACACTCCCAGCCGGGGCCTTGCTCTGCACCTCTGGACACGCCGTGCCCGGCCCAGCGGGAAGGGATCCACGGCAGCCTCGCTGCCCCACTGCTGCTTTCACAGCCTGCAGGGCTGTTTCCCAGCCTGGCCTGGCTGCAGCTTCTCCCCAGGCTCTGCAGGAAGGCATTGGGCATCAGCAGACAGGGAGCCCAAAGCGCACCAGGGGCCAGGCACAGCCTGAGATCCCTGCAGCTTCCTGGGCTCTGGGTAGATCACGAAGGGTGGCTCTTTGGAGATGGATGGCCCTGGCCTACACAAAAAGTTTATAGGGATTCCTGATCCTTATCCATGTCTTTTACAACCATTGCCTCCAGGAGGTGCACCCTCTCCTATGGGGAACGCTTCAATCTGACAGAGCTGTCCTTGTTTCCAGAAATGAAAGGAGAGGATGTGCACAAGGAAGAATTTCCCAGAGGAAGCAGTGGCTCCACGGCAGACTCTGCTGCAGGAAGGGAGGCGATGCCAAGCACATTCATAGGAGGTAATTGCTGAGCCTCAGGTCCTGAGCCCTGCTGAGGCCTGAGCTGCCATCTCTGCTGCTTGGCAGTGCCTGCCCCCCAGGGATGTTGCCCAGGGCCTGGAAAGAGTGTGGAGAGTGACCAGAGCCAGCCCAGAGCTCCCCAGGCCCCTCGGCAGCTTTGGCCCTGTCCACTGACATCTGCCTCCCATGGACTGACCCTACCCCCTGGCAGTGCCCCTATCCCTAAGGCAGAAGGGGATCCCACCACTCCATGGAAATGCTTCTTATCTGTGCTCCCTTCTAGACTGGAAACATGACATGGAGTATTTGCAAGTGCTCCTGAATGACACTTGGAAGATCCTGAAGAGTGCTAGAGGCAAGTATACTGAATTTCCCTTTTTACTGAGAGAACAATCAGTGTCTATGTGGAAAAAGCTCAAAAATATGGTACTCCTTTCCTTTAAGAGTCTGAAGATTGTTTGAATTCTGGAAACCTTGCCCTGCTCCCTTCTGGAGCCCGGAGTGGTCCCACAGGATCACTGTCAGTGGCAGGAAGGAGCATTCAGCTGTCAATCCCCTTCCCGTGTGCAATGCCAGGGTGTCCTTCCGTGTGCTCTGTGCAGCCACGGAGAAGAGCAGAGAGGGAAGGGGCCGGGCCCAGGGCTGTGGCCCGGGGCTGTGCCTTGGGTGGCTCCTTTGGCAGCCCCAGGGAGCCTGAGGATCTCCTGCAGTGCCACGGGAGCTCTTCAGTCCTGCCTTTCTTTGCAGCTGAACATCTTCATCGCAGTGATCCGGCTTCACAACCCACATCCAAGACAGAGCCTGTGGGAGATGCTGAGGGTAGGTCAAGTCCTTTCCCCTGGGAGAGCTGCCAGCTCAGAGCCCACAGCTCGGCCAGGGCAGCCCTGCTGCAGGTGCCAGGACAGTGCCGTGCCCGTGTGTGCCCTCACTGGGCACGATCCTCTCACTGCTCCCGTGGCTCAGTGCTGCCCGTGCAGAGCAGGGGAGGTGACAGAAGCTTCTCTGGCTGTTCAGTTGCAGGCGTATCTGCAGGGAAGACTTTTCCAGCTCCTTTGGTGGATACTGCACACAAGCCCAGCGCCCATCACAGGGGTGAGTCGTGTGTCCCTGCTGACCCTACAGGCTGAGCCTTGGTTTTGTGGGACTGGTATTCGGAAATGCAAATACTTTCCCCTAAGGTCCTCCAACAGGGAAGTACAAAGCTACAGGACCCAAGAAACCCCAGGAATCGTCGGAACCCATCAGGCAAACACAGAATAAAACGCAGCAGGGAGGACCAGGTGGGTTCATGTCCCTGAGCCTTCTCCTGACACTCCCAGTCGGGGCCTTGCTCTGCACCTCTGGACACGCCGTGCCCGGCACAGCGGGAAGGGATCCACGGCAGCCTCGCTGCCCCACTGCTGCTTCCACACCCTGCAGGGCTGTTTCCCAGCCTGGCCTGGCTGCAGCTTCTCCCCAGGCTCTGCAGGAAGGCATTGGGCATCAGCAGACAGGCAGCCCAAAGTGCACCAGGGGCCAGGCACACCCTGAGATCCCTGCAGTTTCCAGGGCTCTGGGCAGATCAGGAGAGATGGTGGTTGGACCAGAGACAGCCCGGTCACAGCCCCCATATCCTGGGCCTTTTCCTCAAACTTTGACAAGGATTGCCTCCTGAAGAGGCCACCTCTCCAGAGTGTAGTGGTTCCATCTTATCCAGCTGTGCCTCTTCCTTTCTCAAGGGAACGACAGAAAGGCTCTGTGGACAGCAGCATTTCCTGAAGGAAGGGAGGCAATGCCAGGCACGGGCACAGGGAGAGGAGGTAATTGATGTGCCAGGCTCAGCCCTTGCTGGGGCTGTGTGGCAGCCGCTCTTCCCCCAGGGCCTGCCCTGTCTGAGAGGCCCTGACTGTTCCTTGAGCTGTCTCAGCTCATAGACAAGAGATGCAAGGAGGGGTGGTTGTGGCACTGCCTGCTGAAGTTTTCCCCATGGATTTAGGGAGGGTTTCCTCTGGGAGGGAGAGAAACCCCAGGGACACTGGGCTGCTCCAGGGATGTTTCCCAGGGCATGGAAATTGTGTGGAGTGTGACCAGAGCCAGCCCAGAGCTCTCCAGGCCCCTCTGCAGCTTTGGCCCTGTCCCCTGACATCTGCCTCCCATGGATTGACCCGACCCCCTGGCAGTGCCCCGTTCCCTAAGGCAGAAGGGGACCCCAGCACTCCATGGAAATGCTTCTCATCTGTGCTCCCTTCTAGACTGGGAACGTGACATGGAGTATTTGGGATTGCTGGCGAGTGACCTTGACACTCTGGAGGATGCTGAAGGCAAGTTCTCAGTGACAGAATAATCAGAGAAAGTGTGGCAAGAGCTTGCCCATGTGCCATTTCCCTAGAGTTCCTCTGAAGGTTGAGGGATTCTAGAATTCTTGCCCTGCTCCCTTCTGGAGCCCTGAGTGGTCCCACAGGATCACTGTCAGTGGCAGGAAGGAGCATTGAGCTGTCAATCCTCTTCCCGTGTGCAATGCCAGGGTGTCCTTCCGTGTGCTCTGTGCAGCCACGGAGAAGAGCAGAGAGGGAAGGGGCCGGGCCCAGGGCTGTGGCCCGGGGCTGTGCCTTGGGTGGCTCCTTTGGCAGCCCCAGGGAGCCTGAGGATCTCCTGCAGTGCCACGGGAGCTCTTCAGTCCTGCCTTTCTTTGCAGCTGAACCTCTTCATCAAGGTGTTCTGACTTCTGAAGCCATGTCCAGGACCGAGCCTGTGGGAGATGCTGAGGGTAGGTCAAGTCCTTTCCCCTGGGAGAGCTGCCAGCTCAGAGCCCACAGCTCGGACAGTGGGACATCGCTGCAGGTGCCAGGACAGTGCCGTGCCCGTGTGTGCCCTCGCTGGGCACGATCCTCTCACAACATTCTGCTCAGGACTAGAGGCCAAGACATTTCCTGAATCTTATCCATGACTTCGACTAGCATGATGTCCTGAAAATGCCACCTCCCTGAATGGGGAACGGTTCTATCTGATCCACATGTCCATTTTCCTTTCTTAAGTGATGGACCAAAAATCTGCGCTGAAGGAGGAACATTATGGAGAAAATAGAGGCTCGGTGGCAGCCCCTGCTGCAGTAAGGGAGGTGATGGCAGACACAGACAAAGACATGGGCACAGTTAAAGAAGGTAATTGCTGTGCCAGGCTCAGCCCTCGCTGGGGCCGTGTGGCAGCAGCTCTTCCCCCAGCTCCTGCCCTTGCACGGCCCAGCAGCAGCCAAAGCTGCAGGCACCTGGGCTTGGAGGCCTCTGGAGCTCGGTGACAGCCCCTGGGAAAGGGCACTGGTGCCCCAAGGTCCCTCCTGCTGTGCCAAGGGGCAGCAAGGTGCCTGCAGGCCCAGCTCTGGGGGAAACACAGAACGTCCTGGCCGTGTGCACCGTGCTGCCAGCTCAGCACTGGGGCACAGCACGGGCTCACGCTCCCCATTGCTCCCACAGATGCAGCTGCCACCACAACACGTGTTCCTGACTCCCAGAAGGGCACTGGCAGTGGCTGCTGTTGGCAACCACGATGTGTGCTAGTGTTAATGGCAGGCCTGCTTCTTCTGGAGCTTGTCTTCATTTTATGCTGTGTTGGAATCTGGTGTTGCTTCAAGAGAAAACAGTGAGGGTTTGTTCATCTTTCTATCAAACGGCTTCTTTTGAAAGTCGATTGTAGGCAGGGAACACTCCCAGTGAGGCTGCTGTGGAGTTGTGCTGAGTCCAGGGTTGTCCAAATAACTCTGCTGAGGGTTCTGCTGCTGCCCAGTGCTCTAATTGGCCTCTTAATTGCTGGGCCTTGTCCTGGGGAGCCCGCTGGGGCTGCAGCCAGTGCTGGCTCCCACTGAGGCTGCCTGGCCAAGAGCAGCCCCAGGGGCAGCGGGCAGGGGCAGAGCAAGGTGGGGAGGAGAAAGAGCAGGGAGCAGAATGCCCTGGAAAGGCAGAGGCGCTTGGGGCCGCTCCTGGCCAGGGAGCTGCCCAGAGCCATCCCCGGCTGGCCGGGGCCCTGAGGGGCAGCTGTGCAGCTGGGCCAAGCTGTGCCAGCAGCTGCAGCCGTGCTGGGGAGCCTTGGCAGCTCTGGGCCCTGCTGTGCAGGAGGCTCCCTGTGTGCCAGCGCCAGCCGGGCCCTCACACACGCCTCTCTCCACAGGAGCACCCCTGCAGCTTCAGAAGAGCAGCCAAAGACTTCAGCTGGAGTGACCTGTACCTCTCATTGTGCAACTCCAAGCCAGCGTCCCACGTCCCTGCCACGACTGCATTACCAGATTGTTCCCAGTGGACACGTCAGCACCAACCAGGACAGGACCAGAAGGTGCTGGCCCTGGTGTCCAGCCAGGAGTGAAGGTGGATCCCTGCTGCACACGAAGGGCTTGAGCAGCATTTTTGGGCTTCAGCTCCGGCGTCTGGGTGGTACCACCAGCACTGGTGGAGCTCCTTGTCTGGGCACAGCCAGTGCTGGGCAGGCAGCAGTCAGGCTCCTGAGACCAGCAGCTACTTTGTTCATTTTTCATTTTGCAAGGCTTAGGAATATTTTTCATAGAAAGAAATCCCCACTATTTCTTCCTTTTTCCCCACAATCGATCTACATTTTTCAAAGTAGGTTTCTAGACAACTTCTAGGGTTTTTAGGGTTCTGGACAACTCTTCAGGACAAAAGTTTTAGGATTCTGAACTACTTTTAAAATTCTAGAATAAAAATAATTTGCATTTACCTGGTAGTCTTTACGCTAGATAGAACTAATACACCCTAAAACACACAGTCTACTGCAGAGGCTCTTTTCCCCCTGGAGATTGGTACCTGGTAACAGCCAAATTACTTAAAACCTTTTCCCACATATTTTCCGGGATTTCTGACAAGCTCAGTTCTTAGTCTTCAGAGGCAAACTTTGAGAGCAGTGGGACTCTCCTGGAGTGCAGAAGGGTTCCTCTGTGCCAGCTGCAGCTGCAGCCGTGACCACCTCTTCTATCCACTGGTGCCCCACTGCAGCTTCACAAGTACAGCCAAAGACCTCAGTCTGGAACATCTGTACCAGATATTTCACATCTCCATGCCCACTGTCCCTGTCACAGCTGCATTACCAGCTTGTTCCTGTGCAGATGCTGCCACCAAAATAAGACCCCATGTTGCTGAAAGGACTGGCCCGGCTCTCTGGCCAGGAATGAAGGTGGGAAGCCCCTGTCTGCCTGGGCAGGGGTTGGCCCATGTTTTTGGTTCAAATAAAGAAATTGAGATGTCACAGCTGTGTCTGGGTGTTTACTACCAGCAAAGCCCAGAGGGCAGCCGCACTGCTGAGCTCCATGGCCGGGAGCAGCCGTGGATGCCCCACGGTGTGGGCAGGCAGGAGGCAGGCAGGGGCTGCTGTGAGCAGCGGCGGGGCCCCGAGGGGCTGGGGGAGCCCATGCTGAGCGTCCCTGGGCTGGGGGCACATTTCCTGCAGTGGCATCACCTGGCCATGGACCTCCTCCAGTTGGCGTGGCCTGGAAAAGAGGGAACCCATCAAGAGCACCTCCAGGGGCTCAGCCTGACCAGCAATGTCAGCAGGAAAAACAATGGTTTGGCTAAGCCATGGCTCTTTGATGAAGCCAAACATTTACAATCCAGGCAGCCCATTAGTACAGACGGGGGGAACACAGTGGTTACAGCCAAGGCCATGAGATCACAGCAGGCTCTGAGGTGACATCAGGCTGAGGTCACAGCAGGCTCTGAGGTGACATCAGGCGGAGGTCACAGCAGGCTCTGAGGTCACAGAGGCCCCAGAGACCCGTGGCTGCACAGCACCACAAGGACCCAGCAGTCAGTCCCTGACCACAACTGCTGTGGCAGCAGCGGCAGCAGCGGTGCTGACATTGGCACAGTGGTGGCAGCAAGAGCTGGGCACTGGCTCAGGGCAAGGCACCATGGCCCTTGCTCTGCGCCTCTTGCTCCTGCTCCTGCTTGCAGTGGCCCTGCCTGCCACGTCTGCCCAGGCAGCTTTGTGGCGAGTGCGGGGAGCAGGTGAGCCGGGGCCTGGCTGCCCTTTCCCGGGACAGCGCTCCCTTCTCCCCGGAGAGCCTTGGGGATGGTTTTCCCCAGCCTGTAGGGACTGTTTCATCTGGGAGGGAGAGAGCTCCAATGGGGCCTGGGCTGCTCCAGTGTCCTCTCCCGGGATGCTGAACAGGGCATGGAAATTGTGTGGAGTGTGAGTAGAGCCAGCCCAGAGCTCCCCAGGCCCCTCTGCAGCTTTGGCCCTGTCCCCTGACATCTGCCTCCCACGGCCTGACCCAACCCCATGGCAGTGTCCTGTTCCCTAAGGCAGAACGGAATCCCAGCACTCCATGGAAATGCTTCTCATCTGTGCTCCCTTCTAGATCTGGATCATGACTTGTATTATTTGCAAGTGCTGGTTAATGACACTTTGAACATCGTGGCGAATGCTGGAGGCAAGTGTTGAATTTCATTTTTTACTGGGAGAATAATTGGTTTTGAAGCTGACAAAAGACCATACATGTGCTATTTTCGATAAGGTCAAGTGAAGGCTGAAGGATTCTAGAATTCTTGCCCTGCTCCCTTCTGGAGCCCTGAGTGGTCCCACAGGATCACTGTCAGTGGCAGGAAGGAGCATTGAGCTGTCAATCCTCTTCCCGTGTGCAATGCCAGGGTGTCCTTCCGTGTGCTCTGTGCAGTCATGGAGAAGAGCAGAGAGGGAAGGGGCCGGGCCCAGGGCTGTGGCCCGGGGCTGTGCCTTGGGTGGCTCCTTTGGCAGCCCCAGGGAGCCTGAGGATCTCCTGCAGTGCCACGGGAGCTCTTCTGTCCTGCCTTTCTTTGCAGCTGAACCTCTTCATCAAGGTGTTCTGACTTCTGAAGCCATGTCCAGGACCGAGCCTGTGGGAGGTGCTGAAGGTAGGTCAAGTCAGTTCCGCTGGGGAGAGCTGCCAGCTCAGAGCCCAAGAGTCAGCCAGGAGGGCAGAGATGACAGAAGATTGTTTGGTTGTTGAGTTACAGGGGTGTATGCAGGCAGAAATTCTCCAGCTCCTTTGCTGGTGGCAGCACACAAGCCCAGCTCCCATCTCATGGGTGAGTCATCGTACTGATCAATGTCTTTGACAAGCATTGCCTCCGGAAAATGCCACCTCCCCTCTGTGGATGCGTTTTATCTGATCCAGCTGTACAACTTCCCTTCTTCAGAGAAGGACCAAAAAAGTGTGCTGAAAGCGGCGTTTCCTGGAGGATGCAATGGCTCCATGGCAGACTCTGCTGCAGGAAGGGAGCCAATGCCAGGTACAGTCACAGGAGGTAATTGCTGAGCCACTGGGCCTGAGGCCTGCTGAGGCCTGAGCTGCCATCTCTGCTGCTTGGCAGTGCCTGCCCTCCAGGGATGTTGCCCTGGGCATGGAAAGAGTGTGAAGAGTGACCAGAACCAGCCCAGAGCTCCCCAGGCCCCTCGGCGGCTTTGGCCCTGTCCATTGACATCTGCCTCCCACTGACTGACCCGACCCCCTGGCAGTGCCCTGTTCCCTAAGGCAGAAGGGGATCCCAGCACACTCTGAAAAAGGTTCTCATCTGTGCTCCTTTCTAGATCAGGCTCCTGGGGAGGCTTCTCCTTTAGCTTGGCTGGATAAAGTTTTGAAGCTCTCGGAGCCTCGTGTAGGTACGTTCTCACTGTACCACCAAGCAAATATCATTGACAACCTGGCAGGAACCAGATGACAGAAATTTCTGTGACTCTTCAGCTACAGGGGTGTCTGCAGAGAGGAATTCTGCACCACCTTTCCGGGTTGCTGCAGGCAAGCCCAGCTCCCATCGCAGAGGTGAGTCGTGTGTCCCAGCTGACCCCACCGGCTGAGCCCTGGGTTCGTGGGATCTGTTCCTGGAAAACGGAAACACTTTCTGTTAAGGTGCTCCAACAGGGAAGAACAAAATCACAGGAGAGAAGGAATTGATTGATTCAAGTGACATGCTGAAACAAATTGTGAATGAATTGCACAAAGGTCAAGGTGGGTTCATGTCCCTGAGCCTTCTCCTGACACTCCCAGCCGGGGCCTTGCTCTGCACCTCTGGACACGCCGTGCCCGGCAGAGCAGGAAGGGATCCATGGCAGCCTCGCTTCCCCACTGCTGCTTTCACAGCCTGCAGGGCTGTTTCCCAGCCTGGCCTGGCTGCAGCTTCTCCCCAGGCTCTGCAGGAAGGCATTGGGCATCAGCAGACAGGGAGCCCAAAGTGCACCGGGGGCCAGGCACACCCTGAGATCCCTGCAGTTTCCAGGGCTCTGGGAAGATCAGGAGAAATGGTGGTTGGACCAGAGACAGCCCGGTCACAGCCCCCATATCCTGGGCCTTTTCCTCAAACTTTGACAAGGATTGCCTCCTGAAGAGGCCACCTCTCCAGAGTGTAGTGGTTCCATCTTATCCAGCTGTGCCTCTTCCTTTCTCAAGGGAACGACAGAAAGGCTCTGTGGACAGCAGCATTTCCTGAAGGAAGGGAGACAGTGCCAGGCACGGGCACAGGAGAGAGGAGGTAATTGATGTGCCAGGCTCAGCCCTTGCTGGGCTGTGTGGCAGCCGCTCTTCCCCCAGGGCCTGCCCTGTCTGAGAGGCCCTGACTGTTCCTTGAGCTGTCTCAGCTCATAGACAAGAGATGCAAGGAGGGGTGGTTGTGGCACTGCCTGCTGAAGTTTTCCCCATGGATTTAGGGAGGGTTTCCTCTGAGAGGGAGAGAAACCCCAGGGACACTGGGCTGCTCCAGGGATGTTCCCCAGGGCATGGAAATTGTGTGGAGTGTGACCAGAGCCAGCCCAGAGCTCCCCAGGCCCCTCTGCAGCTTTGGCCCTGTCCCCTGACATCTGCCTCCCACGGCCTGACCCGACCCCCTGGCAGTGCCCCGTTCCCTAAGGCAGAAGGGGATCCCAGCACTCCATGGAAATGCTTCTCATCTGTGCTCCCTTCTAGATTGGGAACGTGACATGGAGTATTTGGGATTGCTGGCAAGTGACACTTTGAACACTCTGGAGGATGCTGAAGGCAAGTTCTCAGTGACAGAATAATCAGAGAAAGTGTGGCAAGAGTTTGCCCATGTGCCATTTCCCTAGAGTTCCTCTGAAGGTTGAGGGATTCTAGAAACCTTGCCCTGCTCCCTTCTGGAGCCCTGAGTGGTCCCACAGGATCACTGTCAGTGGCAGAAAGGAGCACTGAGCTGTCAATCCTCTTCCCGTGTGCAATGCCAGGGTGTCCTTCCGTGTGCTCTGTGCAGCCACGGAGAAGAGCAGAGAGGGAAGGGGCCGGGCCCAGGGCTGTGGCCCGGGGCTGTGCCTTGGGTGGCTCCTTTGGCAGCCCCAGGGAGCCTGAGGATCTCCTGCAGTGCCACGGGAGCTCTTCTGTCCTGCCTTTCTTTGCAGCTGAACCTCTTCATCGCAGTGATCGGGCTTCTCAACCCACATCCAAGATAGAGCCTGTGGGAGATGCTGAGGGTAGGTCAAGTCCTTTCCCCTGGGAGAGCTTCGAGCTCAGAGCCCAAAGCTCGGCCAGGCAGCCCTGCTGCAGGTGCCAGGACAGACCTGTGGCCGTATGTGCCCTCACTGGGCATGATCCTCTCACACCTTTTGCTCAGGACTGGCGGCCGATTGGATGAGGGAGGGCCCTGGCCCAGCCCCAAATCCCAGAGGTTCCCTGAATTTTATCCCCATTTTTGACAAGCATGACCTCCTGAAGACGCCACCTCCGTGAATGAGCAACAGTTCTCTCTGATCCACATGTCCATTTTCCTTTCTTAAGTGATGGACCAAAAAGCTGTACAGAAGATGTTTCCCAGAAGAATCAGTGATTCATTGGATGCCCCTGCTTCAGAAAGGAAGGCGATGCCAGACATGGACATGGACATATTTAGAGGAGGTAATTTGCTGTGCCAGGCTCTTCCCTTGCTGGGGCCGTGTGGCAGCAGCTCTTTCCCCAGATCCTGCCCTTCCACGGCCCGGCAGCAGCCAAAGCTGCAGGCACCTGGGCTTGGAGGCCTCTGGAGCTCGGTGACAGCCCCTGGGAAAGGGCACTGGTGCCCCAAGGTCCCTCCTGCTGTGCCAAGGGGCACCAAGGTGGCTGCAGGCCCAGCTCTGGGGGAAACACAGAATGTCCTGGCCGTGTGCACCGTGCTGCCAGCTCAGCAGTGGGGCACAGCACGGGCTCACGCTCCCCATTGCTCCCACAGATGCAGCTGCCACCACAACACATGTTCCTGACTCCCAGAAGGATATCAGAAGTGGTCTCTGTCAGGGAACACCCTGCTGGCTAGTGTTAATGGCAGGCCTGCTTCTTCTGGAGCTTCTGTTTGTTTTATTCTTTGTCAGACTTTGGAAATACTGGAAAAGAAAACGGTGAGGGTTTGTTCCTCCTTCTGTAAAACGGCTTCTTTTGAAAGTCGATTGTAGGCAGGGAACACTCCCAGTGAGGCTGCTGTGGAGTTGTGCTGAGTCCAGGGTTGTCCAAATAACTCTGCTGAGGGTTCTGCTGCTGCCCAGTGCTCTAATTGGCCTCTTAATTGCTGGGCCTTGTCCTGGGGAGCCCACTGGGGCTGCAGCCAGTGCTGGCTCCCACTGAGGCTAGCCTGGCCAAGAGCAGCCCCAGGGGCAGCGGGCAGGGGCAGAGCAAGGTGGGGAGGAGAAAGAGCAGGGAGCAGATTGCCCTGGAAAGGCAGAGGCGCTTGGGGCCGCTCCTGGCCAGGGAGCTGCCCAGAGCCATCCCCGGCTGGCCGGGGCCCTGAGGGGCAGCTGTGCAGCTGGGCCAAGCTGTGCCAGCAGCTGCAGCCGTGCTGGGGAGCCTTGGCAGCTCTGGGCCCTGCTGTGCAGGAGGCTCCCTGTGTGCCAGCGCCAGCCGGGCCCTCACACACTCCTCTCTCCACAGGAGCACCCCTGCAGCTTCAGAGGAGGAGCCAAATACATCAGTCTGGGACAACTGGGACCATTCTCCGTGTCCAAGGAAGTGTCCATCGTCCCTGCCACGGCTGCATTATCAGCTGATTGCTGTGCCGCCACCAACCAGGACAGGAGCCTCTGTCCCTGAAGGTGCTGGCCGTGGTGTCCAGCCAAGAAAGGATGTGCAGCCCTCCAGCCAGGGCAGGATTTAAGTCCTCCAACACCTTTACACATCAGCTCTGGTGTCTGGGTTGTACCAGCAGCCCTGGTGGAGCTACTTCTCAGGGCAGCCAAGGCTGGGCAGGCTGCAGCCAGGCATGCAACTCCTATAAAACTTATTAGCTTTTTCTTTCATTTTTAGAAATTTTTGTTTCTTTGTTTGGTTTTGTTTTTTTGTTTTTTTTTTTTTTTTTTTTTTTTTTCTTTTATGGTGGAAATAAACTCCAAAATATTCCTTCCATTTTTGCAAATTCATTCCAAATAATTCAAAGTCGTTTTAGAATTCTGGAAATTTTTTTACACTTTTGGCTTAAAAAAATAAAATTGCATTGAATTGGTAATCTTTACTCTAGCAAGAACTAAGACACCCAGCCTGCTGCAGAGGCTCTTTTCCCATGGGAGAAGTCTACCTAGTCACAACCAAGTTACCTAAAACCTTTTCCTAGATATTTTCTGGTATTTCTAATGAGTTCAGCTCTCAGACTTCAGAGGCAACCTTTGAGAACAGTGAGAGTCTCTTAAAGTCACCATCTTTGCTTCTGGAAGAACTCCCTCTGTTCCAGGGCAGGGCTTTCTCTCCGCTTCCTGCTGGCCCCGGGCTCTCCTCCCGCCCTGCTGGGCTGCGTTGGCTGGCACAGCCTGTGCCAAGGGGCAGCAAGGTGTCTGAGGCCCACAGGGCTGGGCTCCCTGCTAAGATGTGCAGGGATCTCTCGTGAGGCACAAAAGAATATTGAAGGTCTCTCCTAAGGTGTGCAGGGATCCCTCAGGAGCTGTGCAGCAGGGCTAAACTCCAGGGGGGTTTTTCAGTCTTCTCAGCACAGCAAAGGCACACACTCGTTGGAGGTTGAGCAAAGCCGGCACGAAGCCCCCAGACCGCCTGAGGGCCGGGCAGAGCAGAGCCCATCCCTGAGGGGCCGGACGGGCAGAGCAGAGCCCATCCCTGAGGGGGCCGGACGGGCAGAGCAGAGCCCATCCCTGAGGGGCCCGGACGGGCAGAGCAGAGCCCATCCCTGAGGGGCAGAGCAGAGCAGAGCCCATCCCTGAGGGGCCGGCGGGGCCTCTGCGTCGCCGCGCCCTCGTGCGGGCCGGGTCCCGCGGCCGGGCCGGGTCAGCCCCTGCGGGGAAGGGCCGCGGCCCCAGGGTCGGATGGAGCTGCCGAGCAGCGTTGGAGGCACAAGAGGGCCTCGCTACGCCCTGGGCCCCGCATTGCAGCCAAACACATTTACCAGCCCGCGGGCCCGTTCCCTGGGCACAGGAGGCCACCCGTGGAGGCGTACAGCGGGGCCGGTAGACTCCTCATCAACCGAGGACCTCTCCTGCATGCCCGAAAGCAGGCGGAGAGCCAGCACACCACCATGAAAAACCCGGTCTGATCCTGCGCTATCACCACGTACCACTGGGATCGAGATCCGGACTGAATGGAAGTCCTCGTCAATCTCAGTGTGAAAATCATGGTGCATGCTGGAGGCAACTTCTCACTGTCCCTGTCCTGACAGAATAATCACTGATTATCAATCCTGGCCAAGAGCAGCCCCAGGGGCAGCGGGCAGGGCAGAGCAAGGTGGGGAGGAGAAAGAGCAGGGAGCAGATTGCCCTGGAAAGGCAGAGGCGCTTGGGGCCGCTCCTGGCCAGGGAGCTGCCCAGAGCCATCCCCGGCTGGCCGGGGCCCTGAGGGGCAGCTGTGCAGCTGGGCCAAGCTGTGCCAGCAGCTGCAGCCGTGCTGGGGAGCCTTGGCAGCTCTGGGCCCTGCTGTGCAGGAGGCTCCCTGTGTGCCAGCGCCAGCTGGGCCCTCACACACTCCTCTCTCCACAGGAGCACCCCTGCAGCTTCACAAGAGCAGCCAAAGACTTCAGCTGGAGTGACCTGTACCTCTCATTGTGCAACTCCAAGCCAGCGTCCCACGTCCCTGCCACGACTGCATTACCAGATGTTCCCGTGGACACGTCAGCACCAACCAGGACAGGACCAGAAGGTGCTGGCCCTGGTGTCCAGCAGGAGTGAAGGTGGATCCCTGCTGCACACGAAGGGCTTGAGCAGCATTTTTGGGCTTCAACTCCGGCGTCTGGCTGGTACCACCAGCACTGGTGGAGCTCCTTGTCTGGGCACAGCCTGGGCTGGGCAGGCAGCAAATGGCGCGGGGCTCCTGAGAAAAAGCAAGCCCATTTTGTCTTTGCTTTTCCTTTGTAGAAATTAGACACTATTAGAATTATTTAGAAATATATTTTGTAGAAAGAAATCCCAGAATATCCCTTTTCTATGTACGTAGTAGTTTAGGATTTTTCAAAGTAGTTTAAGAATTCTGAAAAACTTGGAACAATTTTGCACTTGTAGAATAAAAGATAAAATCGCATTTAATTGGTAATCTTTACTCTAGGAAGAACTAAGACACCTCAAGACACCCAGCTTACTGCAGAGGCTCTTTTCCTGCTGGAGATTGGTACCTAGTAACAACCAAATTACTTAAAACCTTTTCCCACATATTTTCCGGGATTTCTGACAAGCTCAGTTCTTAGTCTTCAGAGGCAAACTTTGAGAGCAGTGGGACTCTCCTGGAGTGCAGAAGGGTTCCTCTGATGCCAGCTGCAGCTGCAGCCGTGACCACCTCTTCTATCCACTGGTGCCCCACTGCAGCTCACAAGTACAGCCAAAGACCTCAGTCTGGAACATCTGTACCAGATATTTCACATCTCCATGCAAACTGTCCCTGTCACAGCTGCATTACCAGCTTGTTCCTGTGCAGATGCTGCCACCAAAATAAGACCCCATGTTGCTGAAAGGACTGGCCCGGCTCTCTGGCCAGGAATGAGTGGGCAGCCCCTGTCTGCCTGGGCAGGGGTTGGCCCATGTTTTTGTTCAGATAATAAAATGGAGATGTCACAGCTGTGTCTGGGTGTTTACTACCATCAAAGCCCAGAGGGCAGCAGCACATGCTGAGCTCCATGGCCGGGAGCAGCCGTGGATGCCCCAACGGTGTGGGCAGGCAGGAGCAGGCAGGGGCTGCTGTGAGCAGCGGCGGGGCCCCGAGAGGCTGGGGGAGCCATGCTGAGCGTCCCTGGGCTGGGGGCACATTTCCTGCAGTGGCATCACCTGGCCAGGGACCTCCTCCAGTGGCATGGCCCAGAAAGAGGAAAACCCATCAAAAGCACCTCCAGGGGCTCAGCCTGACCAGCAATGTCAGCAGGAAAAAACAATGGTTTGGCTAAGCCATGGCTCTTTGATGAAGCCAAATATTCACAATCCAGGCACTCCATTAGTACAGAGCAGG